>NC_052136.2:43292139-44512963 GCF_016086655.4 Lepeophtheirus salmonis | reverse complement strand
GCTCATTTATAAATATAATTTTTATATTAATAAACCAAAGTACTTTTTTTCATGTTTGTCAAAGCCTCATTTGTGCTTGATATATTTAAACTACGTGACTACTTGATTTAATAAATAACAATGTAGTAACGAGTATCTGTAGATTAAGGTGTAGTGACAAGAATATTATGACTCCATTCTTCTTCTTCTTCTTCTACATATGAAGAAAAGGAAAAAGTTTTTATTTTCTCCCGTTAGAAGGCGCATCATTTTATGACGCATGCAATTAATTATTTTTTATTATCAAACCATTTTTACATATGACTTTTTAACATCAAAACGATTTTTAATACCTATTTATAATTAATATTCCCAGTAAAATTACATTTTTTTTAAATATAAATAAAAAGAGAAAGACTAAATGTTTAATGATAAATTCGATGTTAATACCAATGTGATTTTATATCAAGCAGATACTTGTAAAAACTTTGTATGAAGATTCCATCACACTGACATTAATGTGGGACATGTTTAATGTTATAGATTTATCACCAAGTATTTAAGTAATGTAAGTTTTCAAGAAGGGAACCACTGAATTAACTAAACTATATATGGTTAGAAATAATATTCACATTAATTTATGTTTACAAAATAGTCCACGTATTGCCAATTATAATAGACATTCTTCATATACATAGAGTCAATCATTACGATGGGAATAAATTAAATCAAGACTCCCAGGATTGTAACAACATTAAATTTAAAAATTCTGCTTGTAATTGTTACAATTATGTTAGTCCATTAGTGTTGAGAAAGAAATCAGTTCTTAGAATAACCATTTCTGAAAATTAATATTACACGTGAATTAGTTCAAAATCACAAGATTTGCTTAATTGTATAAGCATTACATATCTAAAAAAATCATTAAATGGGAAATTTTAAAATATAAGTATATTTTTATTAAGTAACTATCTCCCAAGTCTATAGACTTATAACTCGAATCTTTTTTATATTGTAAGATATTGATTTTGCTTTGTTCAAATACAATTTTTATCAAAATCCATTTAGAGATGTGTAAAGGGAAATATCATGGTCAATGCCGAACATTCATTTTTATTACAATCTAAAGTACCTTGTTGCAAAACCCAATATCTATAAAATGATGTATTATATGCATCCATCTGATGTGTTGTTTACAAACTACAACCCAAATAACATGAGTCTGCTAGACAATTTTTGATCAAATTCATCATGAAAAGTAGATTTTAACTCATAGTTGAATTGAGTTACAGATCTGAAATTTCATTCTCATGTTTCCCAATAAAAGATGTAAAAATAGTGTAAATATATACATAAAATATGTAAGTTCCAATCAAGGGATGCTTGTGTGTTTTATGTAGTACTTTAGAGCGGAGATATTAGTCAGGAAAATAAACGTCAGGCAATGTTTCTTTTTTTTTACCCAATTCCATTGTTATTGTTGTAGTTGTTGTAATGTGTTCATAAGAGAGAGAGAGAGAGAAAAGGAAAACAAAATTTACATATATAAATTGAAAAAATAGCAAACATAATCTATGTACATACATACATAGTCCCTTAGATGTATGTGTATGTATATGCCTCTCATTTGTCAAGCAACTTATTTTGTATGTAGTATTTATTAGTGGGTATGTTATATGTATATAAATAGCCTCATTCACATATTTATTATTTCAGACCCCATTGAGATCCAAAATTTGAAATTGACTTCTTCAATTCTATTTTCTATTTTATAGATACATTGAGAGTGGAGACCCAAAACTTGCAGTAGTATTTATTTACACTTTTATTCCAGTTATTTTGAATTACAAGGCTTCATTACACAACCAAACGACAGCTGAAACAAAAATAAAGAAGTTGTGTTTTTGTTCCATGCCTCTAAGTGTAAAAATATCGGAGCAACAACAAAACAGAAAACGTGTATGCAATCTCCCCCCCCGTCCCAATGTCAATACCCAGAAGGCTGCAGAGACGATCTCCATCCCGACTTCCTACAACATCAAGAAGTCCATTTCACTCCCTCCTATACATCCAAGAAGAATAAAAATTTCTACAACAATATGGCAGACTTCTGCCCTGCCTTCATGTGGCCTCCTCCAGTCCTAACAACAACCCCTAACTTTGCAGCTTCAGGGGTCTTGGAGAGGAATGTCTGCAGTAGCTTGCATCTAAATTTGGATTCGCTTTGAACTGCCATCATGACAAAGTGGGACGCCATGGTCACAGCCTTGATTGTCAACAGCTGCCAATCTATTCACCAGCATGTCGAAGCTGTCACTGCTTGTGAAGGCGAAAATAAAAAATATGGCAAAATATAATGCTTAAACATATCACAAATTGGTTTTGAGTTGTCTTTTCTTGATTCCATAAAAAAACGACTGCAATTTTTGGGTCACCACTCTGTACATATTAATTTTGAGACTCGGTTTGGAACCGACTCTTTTCATTTCAGTATGAAATGACTTTATCTAGACTGATAAATTCCGCTATTTTAGTTCAAACCGTCGGACTCATTTTATCGTTTTTAGACCGTGGACCAAAATTGAATAGATTTTTTAGCATGGACCAATTTTCTCCGTCTGTTCATGGTCTTATACCATTACGAAATTTACTTGGTGTATGACTGTGGACTGAAATTGAATTTGTTCTATGCCACGTATCGTTTTGTCTATCTTAGACCGTCGATCGAACAAAAATCGTTTTTTTATTACATATTCATAGCTTTATAATAAGAAGAATGTTTGTGCAGGCGTTTGTTTGGAATGGCTTTAAGCAGCTATCGGAAAAAGGGAATCCGACTTCATATATATAAATAACATGGCCAGAAATTAAACCGATGTCGAGTCTAACGGAGACTTACAATTCCCAACCAATCATTGGTGTTACTCTCCGCCATTGATTAGTACACACAGTCGTGATCACGCTTTATACTTGGTGTTTTACCCTCAAGAATGAAGAATATTGACAAATCATTTGGGAAAAAAAACACCTTTCCGAATAAAAACAAAAGTCGCGAACTAAAAAATGCCCTGGGATTACGCCCCTATTTATGTCATGAGAAATAAGACAGATTTTTTATGTTGGACCAAACATTTTCTTTAGATCGGTCTTCCAAAAATTATACCATTTTGGAGCCTTCTTAGAATTTTCGGATTTAACCCCAATGCTGTAGAGTCCTAAATATGTGGAATATTGAAAGACAACGTTTAAATGCCCTTTGATTCCTTCTTTTAAGGCTTATAAATACACATACGACTATACATACATATATAATAATAATATAAGTATATTTTGGCTATGAGCTGAGATTCTCTCATTTTATTTATTTCATAATATACATTTTTATACTTATATGTATGTACATATTAAATATATTAATACTTTTATCTCTTTTTTCCAAATGTTGAAACTTTTTGACAAAAGTATATTTAAATTATTTATTTATTAAGTAGAGTTAAAGACCTTTGTGATGAGGGGGTTATGTTTGCATGTATCCTACTGCAGTAGTAGTTTGTAGGTCCTGGTTTCCTTTTTCCTTGTTTTTAACATCAAGCCCAGACTACAAAGGTATGGAAGGGTCAATTGTTGTGAATACTTTTTTTTTTAATTTGACTTTCCTAAAAAAAAAATAGGTCATTTGTCGAAACATTTACTAAAAATGTCATAGTTTTATCAAAATCCTGGTTGGCCTTGTTTGATATATGTACAGCGTGCGGCTGATTGTTTAAAAAAAACGTTGAGCACATGAAATAGCCACACATGTGTAGATAAGACATTGTTTGTTGTTTTGGCGGCTAAGCATAAGTATTTTGTGTTAATTTAAAAAAAAAAAATCAACGAAGAATTTATTCCACAACCGTGGAAAAAGTAGAGCGTCCTTGTTGCGTTCAACATTGTATGAGACAAGGTTGAGATTGAAAACTTTTTTAAACATAGACATGTCCTCTGTTTGGAGAGTCAGGAAGGAACTTGAAGAGCTTGGAGGTGACATCAAGACTATGTTCCAAGATACCACACAGCAAAGAAAACGTTGACCTGGTTGTCAATTTTTTTTTTTTTTTAGTTGACCTTGTGTTTGGCCTCCAAGCTCGCCGGACCTCAATCCTATGGACTTCTTTGTGTATGAAGCAGTTGGGTGACGCCCCAAAAGGTCCTCTTGCAATACAAATACGAACTGATATCTAGGATCCGGGAGAAATTCTGGAATCTGCCAATAGAGACATTCATCAAGACTTACTCCCGTTCCTGTAGTCGAGTCGAGACCGTTATTGACGCCAAAGGCAGTTATATTGAATAATAGAAAAAACTTTTATTTATATTGGATTTTGTATTTTTATTTATGGTTTTTATTAAAATCCGATTAGTGTTTTAGGAGAAAATCCTTTTTCTACAATAATTGAGTTTTGGTTGTTAAATAGAGGTCAACCCTGTATTTGTAAATATGGTATTCGTCCCCTTATTAGAGCGAAAAATTATTGACTATCCCCGAGTGCGCACGTAAAGGTTCAAATTGAAAGTCGTTTTTATGGATTTCACAGCCTTTTTCAGATGCAATTATTATTTTTTATAAAGGAGATTGGAAGGTTTATTTTGTAAATTTAATAATTTATTTAACGTCCCCTATTCTAAGATTAGAAGAAGTTTTATTATTTTTAAACCTTAGAAACAAGGTTTGATTTTTGAAGAGTGTCTTTAATTGGAATTTTTACTGGAATAATGAAAGCTAGGAGGCTTGAGACATGTAAGAAAATCCTCACATGGATCCAGGGAAACGGAGACAAGAAGATTTTCACATTTGATCTATTTAAAACTGCTAGAACTACCAACGGCTAGTGGAAACACCAGAAAAGATCCAACGGGATTACCACACCAAACCAAATATCTGGCCAAAACAGTGGTCCACAGCGTTGTGGCCTCTGTTTGAAAGAAGATATCTCTGTTCTCCTTGAAGGCCGGACAGAAAATCGGACAGGAGGCCTACTATAAGGTGCTTAGGTACACCGTCTTACCATGGCTGAAGTCCAACTACTTGGAGGTTAAATATGTGCGTACTCAGGAAGGCACACCTCTCACACGTCGTCCAAGTACCAAAAGTATTGCACAGATAACATGGCCCGATATGGTCCAAAGAGATATGGGCCCTTCCTCACCAGATTTGAACCCACTAGAGTTTTAATATGGGGTAATTTGTATAAGGAAACCAACAGGACCTCACACCCTAATGTGGACTCACTGAAGTCCTCCATAGTGGATTCATGGAACATTTTGTTAGAACAGTTTGTCATCAACTCCTGCATGGACTTCAGGCGACGTGTAGAGGCTGTGATTGATAATGAAGGTGGCCATAGAGAGTGAAAAAAGTTTTGCAAAAAACTTGTCAGCATATTTTGTTAACATTATTTTTTGCCTATTATTGGAAATATAAAGTTATTGATGTATTTCTAAATCCATCTCTAGATTTTACGTTTTGTTGCCTTACCCTTTATATATTATTTCTTGATTTATATCATATACCAATATAGTATTTTTTTAAAAAGGTGTAAAATATACTGGAAGCACTGTACAAAAAAAATTAAATATCGAAGGAATTTAGCTCACCTTATAATAAAACAGAATAGTACTATGCATATTGCATATATAAAATTTATAATAATGAATTTGATTTTATATGAGATTTAAAAACGAGCTAAAGTACTCCTTCGTTCAGGAATTTTTGTTTAAAAATATTATCAATTTTTTTTTGGAGAGATCGTCTTAGTATTAAGGGAGTACTCATGAAAAACAGTGGTACCACAATAAATATGTTCTTCCATATTATTAATGCAAAATTTGTATGTTCGTCAACGCCTAAGAACTGCAAATAATGCCTGGCATTACTTAGATATATCAACCAAACTTCATTATGTGCCTTGTCTTCAGTTGGAGAAGTGGCGATAAAAATGATTTGTCAAAATGGGCCAAAAATGGTTAAAATCATGGAAATATCGAAATAGACCATCATGTTAACAGTCGTAGAATATAAAACCGTTTATGAACAATTTTCAGAAGGTTGGATACAAAAAAGGAACTCGATGTTTGGGTGCCACACCCGCTGACGCATAAAAATCTATTTGGTATTGAATTGAAACATAATCGACTAATTTCTTAAGTAGATTTTCAATACGTCAATGTCAAGTGACAAGGATCGTGGTTAATAGCCAACAAAGCGGCCCAGACCTTGTCCAAGCCAGGATTGACTGCCAGGAAGGAATTGCTGTGTGTTTAGTGGGATTGGAAGGGAATAATCTACTATGAGCTACTCCCTTATGGGCAAAATGATCGATTTTGCCTTCTACTGTGAACAACTCGGCCGTTTGAAGATGGGAATTGAACAGAAATGGTTAACATTGCTTAATGTGTTTCATCAGGACCACACATCTTTGATGACACGGCAGAAGCTCTGGGAGCTCAGACGGGAAGATCTTGTGCATCCATCCTACACTTCAGACCTGACATCATGTGACTACTATTCGCTCCAGCCCATGGTCAAAGCGCTTGGGGGTTCAAACTTAGCCTCAATAGAGACTAGTGAAAATTGGTTGTCAATTTTTTCCCCAATAAGAACAAAGGCTTCCACGGGATAGGAATTATGAAAATGGATTCTCGTTGGCAACAAGTTATCGAATAGAACAGGGCATGCTTTGCTTAAATCGGATGATTGTAACACTTCTTTTGAAGTATTGAAACAAATCGAAAAAAATGAAATTAATTTTTCCCCAACCTATATATTAGTTATTCAATCTTACTTTTTAAAACAATTTCTCTTCAATTTTTCAAATTTAGTGAAGCAATTGAATTTTGGATATGAATATGTCAAGTCAATGGGGTGCGAGCAAAAAAACTTACACCGCTAGATGACGCGTCATACTTGGACCTTGTTCATATAATTGAAAGAAAGAAAAACCACGGTGACTGGCACTTACATAGGCAGTAATTACGAATGCTACGCAACAGTAAAAATGTCACAAAATCAAATTAGTAGAATTTGATCCTTTAAATCCAAATTTGGTCTTAGTTTTACTCCATCATCTTCAAGGCCGTCAAAAAAAGGCAATAAAGATTTTTTTTTTTTTTTTTTGCTATTTTTAAGATTAAAAACTTTTATGACCACTTGTTGTTGAAAATATGGATAAATCATGTCGATATATTTCAAAACCTAATGCTAAACTATTCCAAAACAATTTTTAAGATATATTTAATTATCCTTTTTTAAAGTAGTAACAGGTTTTTTATCAGAGACTCATAGCTCCAAAAAAGATAAATCCAGAAAGTGTAAAAATATTTCATTTGATATCTGAGAGTCTGAACTATAATTTAACAAACCCTCCATTCAGAAAATCATCTATATCTTTGTAATACTATGGGAAAACTGCTCATTTTTTAATGATCTTATATGATCATTTTTTTCATTATTAAAGGCCCATATAGGAAGACAAGAAGAGATGAAAAGACTAGCACGTCGTTATTGTATCACGCAACCTTTCCTCCGAACAGAAACAATAAAAATACCTGGTAGTTAGCCAAATAAGTCAATCATGCCAACCGCTATTTATATTTTATATACTTGCAAACTCTCTGTCATATGATTTCTTGACCAATTTTAAAATAAATTACATATTATTAGAATCTACATAGTATTTTATTCGATACTGTATTATAATATCGCTTAGAAATATTATTAAAAGAGTAGTTATGATAAGGGATTATATTATTTATATGAAGAAATAGCCAAAATTTATTCATACAATTAATAAAATGACCAATTATATATTATATAAACGATAAGGGATCAACAAGAAATTATATTCCTTTTCTTTTGGAAACGGACCATATGTATAAGTATCCAATATGGGTCTTTGTTTATTTAGAATTTGTTTCTTCTAAATGGAATTTTCTCTGTTCAAGTGTTTTGCAACAAAATAAACAGTTTTTGAAAGTATTTTGCTAGGGAAAATCATCAAAATAATAAAAATGAGGCTATATATTTATAATAGAAGTGGTATTTTATTAGTACTTCAATCAAAATAAACAATAAAACATATAAAAGAGAAAAGGCACAATCAAAAAGTATAAAGTTGGTCCAAGTCCACAAGTCAGAATATTTTGATTGAAATTTAGCTTTTTTTATATTAGCTTCTGAATTCTTAGCTGCCATTCTTTTTGTTAAAAATCGGATGTCATCATTAAATTTTTACCCATGACATTAAACATAGCAAATGAAATTATTTGAAGAAAAGCTGACCAGGAGTGTCCTTCCTTGCACTTTACTCCCACAACGGCGATAATGTCAGAGTTTAAACTGTCTTGCATCCTGTCTATGAATGTGGCAACAAATGAAGCTCTAGGATTTGGTGTGCCAAGTAAACTGTCTTTCTCTTCAGGAGTAGCTGTGATGTAAGATAACATGGAGTAAGCATAAAGACAGGAGAGGTAGAGAAGGTCGGATGGAGTCGACAAACCCCTCTGCTCATTATGTCGATGAACTCTTTCAGGTCTACATGCTGATTGGTTGGGCTATCGAAGGTTATTGAGTCCGTAGGTGTGTCTCTGATGACCATTAACTCTTGGCATGATGTACAGCTGATCTTCTTCAAAGAAAAACCAATATACCCGGCAACTAAGTAGAGAACATCCATGAGCTCAGCTTTTACCATGTCTTCATCCAGCAGACCTTTAATTTCTGAAGTAGTCGGACCTGAAAATTTAAAAAAGTCAAATATTGTTATGATATTATATTGTAAAAATAAGTAATACCTAAATAAAGAAGCTTACTATTAACAAATATCTTATTTACCTGAGAATCTGACAAGACTCGGAATACGAATATTTTCTCTGCTTCCAGGATCTGTCTCACGCTGATGTAGTAGATACCTTCACTTAGTTCTCTGTACCAGCCAAACCTTCTTTCGATGGGATCAGACTGGAACATGCCGAGGAGTACATAGGAGAAGTCTACATCTAGGAGAAGATACTCTACCAGATCTGCTGTAGCAAAGCACGTCTGCTTTGTTGCTAGGAAGGTTTCTGAGGCCAGGTGCTTTAATGTTTTGCCACTCGATGAGAAAGTCGACAAAATCTCTCAAGAAAGAGAGGCCAAGTTTGTTCTTCTCAGAGATTGGTTCACGAAGCTCATCTCTCTTTTCGTAGCCAAATCCAGGTGTCTGACGTTTAGGATATTCCACATAGTCCTGAGCTCACATTCTCCCACATGAGTGCGGTTGAAAGAAGACAAGGTGAATATTATCTAGCTGTTGGTTTTGGTGAAGAGGAGAGCCATTTGCTCATGAATGAAAGAGAGCTTAGAAGGTTGCTTAGGTTCAATCTTGAGGAGTTGAGAAACTTCACTAACTTGCTGAAAATGTCTTATTTTATTGAACTGTTGAGCCCTACGTGACGTGGTCACAGCTTGAGTTGGCCTTGATGAAGCTTTAGGAGTTGAGAGATAGTTGGGACAGTTTGGACAAAGGGATAGTACTACATCTGGTTTGAGGTACCTATAAAGGAAGGACAGTTATAAGCATACGCATCAAAGTAAGCAGCTGTCTTACCTCTTTTTTAGAGCCTTGTCAAGGGTCTGAATTCTTTTAGACTTACAGATGAAATCAGCTCCTTACTTTTGGATGGTGCCTAATCTGTCTTCTTCAGATCTGTTTCTCTTGGAATGGCTCTCAGTCAAGCGGTATGAAGTCTGGGGGTTCTCTCTTTGTTTGGCCACAGATTGATCGTAACACTAGACTGTTGTGACTCGTTGGCATAGCCCGTTCTACTCCCTGGAGCACAACACTTAGTGGGCATGATTGGAATTACAAAACACAATAAAGATTGCGTCCACAAAGTAACTAATAATTAAGGGTGATAATTTTGGTAAGAATAGAAAAGCGTGCGAGGAGAAAAGAAGAATTACTTATGGCATCATTGATTAAATAATATACATCTTCTTCTATCAATCATGAACGTTATCATTCCCGCCTTTATTATTCAATATTAATATAATATGAGATGGTGATAGTCGATAGAGAACTGAATAAAATCCCCAAAATGACATCGCCTTCTGTCTGGATTTATGAAAATGGAGACCCAGGAATTTGGAAAATACTTACCGGATGAGAAACAGATGGTTTGTCGGATTTGTCGATATAAATGTGCCTTTAGTCCCCTGTCTAGAATTACACGCCACTCATTATCCTCATCTCATAACAAGAGTATGGATATTCATCTATAAAATCAATTTGACGATAAATACATCAAGTCAGACTTTAACTTTGATCTCACAACGATGCTTATTGCATGTAATATAACCTTATCCATTGCTAATCATCTACGTTCAAAAAATTTATGGAGAAATACAAGGGTAAACATATTGGTTCCCGAGGAACCATCATTAAATTCATGGAGGATGTTGGTACTGATGTCATATATAGAAATACATATAAAAATGTTTTGAGTCATCCACACCAAATGATGATCAAGTTATCAGTAAAAAGTATTTACGAATATCGAAATGGAACTCTGAATTTTGTACTATCTCACAGTAAGTATTCAATTTTTTTTAAATCTAACCATAAAATATGATTCTATTTTAGCTAAACATATCAAGAATTATGATACACAACTCAGTAAAGGGCAAAAACAACTGCTTAAATGGTCACAACAACGGGGGTAGTAGCTTTGGATGGTTTGCAACTAGTTTGTCTGAGACTACTTACTTCGCTTTAAGACTTGGGTATGATAATTAGGTTTTCCAATATTACATAGTCAATAAATATTACTTTTTTATCACTAAAGGCTTAGCTATGGTTGATGGGCTCCAAGAAATGGTGTTCAGAAAACTCATAAAAGGCAAAAACAACTGTTTAAATGGTCACAACAACGAGGGTAGTTACATTGGGTGTTGCATTATAATTAACAATTGTGTATATCCATCATGATAATAGTATGTTGTTATATAAGCATACCTAAATAACGGGGAAAATCTTTTTGATGCTCTTAATAGGGAGTAATATCGCCGGACATTACTACATAATTAGCTTTTGCTCTAAATCTTTACGATGAATTAATTTTAAAAATTTTTTATTAGTATATTTATTGTCTAATTTTATGATTTTGACATTTACTTTATTATTAATAATTAGTTAGATCTCATCGGTAGAGATATATCTATCCTGTGCACAATTGTATATAGCAACTTCCACATTAAGAAGAGGGGTGATTATCTTTTTGATTAGACTCCACGTCTCGCTTGTGTATTGCAACCTAAAGTTATGACATATTTAACTGAATTCCGATGTTAAAACAAGAAAAAATTATCTGGATCAATCTATTATTTTAATATTCTGTATTTATAATTTATTATTATTAATAGTTATATGATTTTAATTGTTTAATTTTGTATATTTAACTTAAATGTTTAATGGTTTATTTTTTAGTATGTAGATTATATTTAATTAAAGCCTTCTTTTTTAAACTTTGAGCTTCAAATATATTTCAAATACTCTACTTTGTCGTTTCATTAGCTATTATTCTGAGAATAAGGTTCATAATGAATTACAATTTCATGGAGTGTGACGTTTTCAAATCTACTGTAACGGATAAAAAACGTCGAAGTCAATTATACGTAGTATATCTTCATTACACATTTTGCTAATAAATACATTCGTTATACCCTCAAAAATCATAATAAAGCAGGCAGATGATAATCACATCAGTATTTTAAACAATGATACCATATGTCTTTTTTCCCCCTCCTCCTTGCACGCATTTTTCTCTACAATATTATCAACTATACTAATAATTACTAGTTATTACTTATTATTTTACCAAACACGTTGCATTGTTTTTTTTCAATGGACCCATGTTGGACGCGTATTTGAATGCATGTTTGCGCGTGCCCGGTCCTGCTTACAGGAGTCCTTGTTTCGTGTTAGCGAAATGACGCCGTGCTAGGAAATAAAGAGAAGAAAAGGCTAGAAAAAAACGATCTCAAACATTTTGTTGCATAGTTGAAATAATTAATTAATTCGTCACAGAGGGAATAAAAAATTTGTCAGATTAAACAAATGTCTTCAATTTAGATGAACTCTCCCAATTTTTCATCGGAATCTGAACTACTAATCCTCTAAAATAACATTTTTTTCATATGATTGGAGATTTTCTATCAGAAGTATCTCTCCCATGAGTCCTAGCACCTCGTTTTACGAGTTCTCGCTTGAGATCAATTATTGCCCAACCATAATAATTTTGATACATAATTTATCAAATTATGGATAACTTCTGTTTTATTTTTAATACTAATACTTATTTAAGTGATTACTATTTACTTCTCCTGTAGAATAATAGAGTTGCTCATTTATGGCGGTGTTCATACGTGATTATTGAAAAGACATCTCGCAAATTTTAGTTTAATTTAAGTATTAAAAGGTTCAATTATACTCAAAAACGATTAATTATTACTTATTTTTTTGTCATTTGCATCGAAATAAACAATGATGCTTAACATTTTATCGTTAAGGATATTGATGATATATCTATTTTCTGTATCAACAATTTATTTAAATTAAGCTTCTTAATTAAAGATTTATTTGAAGTGGTACATCTTTTCGCAATATCCGCGTAATAGGCTAGATTATCAAAATCAGTAACTGAATTATACGTTTAAAAATCATATTATTAAGAAGAATATCAATATTAATGCTTCTGGAACCATGTAAATATTTTTTTCTATGGTACCGAAACGTTGCAGAGCATGTTTTTTTATACCTACGAACAACTTTTAAAAAGTAACAGCTATTAACAAAATAAATATATAATAAAATTTATTATAATTCTACTGTATAGCAATGATTAATAAGATAGTAGTTACACTTTCTTGATGAATATATACTATTTATGATATACATATTCAGCCATCTCTTGGATTATTTTGAATCACTTTGTTTACATCTCAAACCCCCATTGAATAAATCTGCTGTATTTGGAGCTCCACATTCAGCAAAAGTTAAGATTTGTTAACTTTTATTTGCTAATAGGACCTCGATTATATGTAACTAATTAAGTTTTATAAGTATTTATATCTAATTTTTTTGGAACATCTTTCATCGATAGAAATTTTTTGCCTATCTTTTCAGTTAATTGTTTTATAAATGCATAATAAAATAAATATTTATAATTTTAAATATAATAACAATATTGACCCGCACTAATGCTATTTAAAAGAAAAGGTATTTAATTATAGCAGTATTTCCGTTTAACTCCCAAAAATTATATAGCAGGTAGGTAATATTAACAAAAGTCTTAATTCATTAATCCTATATAGCTCACTTCCACTTATCCTCGCCCTCTTACAAAACTCCCATTTATTGTTATTATATATCTATAATTTTTATCAACATAGTGCCATCTATGTCTGAGCCCCAAGATTTTTTAATCCCATATGCTATATCAAGAATATAGGCAAGAATTACTTCTGTATTGATCCTCAATTTTACTCTGATTCCAAAAGGGACTTACATGTATAACTTCCCAACAAATAACTATTGTTACTTTCTGTAATTTACGCACTCATGGTTGCACTTTATACTTGATGTTCTATCCCCAAGAAGGCAAGAATAATGAGAACCAATTCGGAAAATAAAAAAACATAACAAAAACTTGCCATTTGTAATTCAATTTCTGGAAAATCAAGACTCAAACCCAAGACTTATACCTCTGTAGAGTCTTAAATATGTAACTTTGGAAAATAAAAAACACTCTTCAAATTGCCAACAACAAAAAATATCACACCCTAAATAATGCAAAAGATTTACAACTCTCAGAATTGCCTGTTGAGGTTGAGTGACAACAAATCGAAGCAACTTTTTAAATATGTCAAAATTAACTCATAAATTGATTCAAATGATTAAATGAAGGCCTTTGGTCAACGTAATACTATTTTATTGCATATTCATAGGTACATAGTACTATTTTGTGTTGATGAGGAAGGGATATAGCTCACTCCTTCTGTTCCATATTGTTTTAATTAAGAAAAAGCATAGATGTTCAAATGCTTAGCATCTTCTGATCACCAATTCATTACATTATGTAAATAACTAAATAAAAAAATAAGAACAGTATACCATGAAAATAAAGTCATTACATTAACATGTAATCGTCATTTATTGCAAATCAATGGTAGATAGATTAATGGAGAAAATAATATTAAACACAATAATAATGATTACATACAATAAATTCAATAAAGTTCATTAAAATAATGAAAGAAAGTAATAAAAAATTACATAAGAAATAATAAAATAGTACTACGTTAATAAACTTAATAGACTTGAGGTTTCGTAGATTAAAGCAATTGTTCCGTCGAATTAATTGGTTATTATAATGTATATACTATGCATGTATGAAGTAAACGGGGTTCTAAATAATAAATGATGCTCAGGCCATTTGAAGATTCTGAATTTATATTATATATAATGTACATATTGGAATAATGTATTTGAATGTATGTATGTATACAATATTATGTAGATAATAGCTGAAAGAATAGGAAAATGGAGAAAGAGTAAAAGGGAGAAGAAATGACTTAATTTATTGGGAATCTACCGAGAACTAATAAATTCCATGTCAAATAGAGCCTTTTTATTCTTTTATACTACCAGTAGTATATATTGTACATATATTTTTTTGAATAATAATAATATACCTACCTACCAACCGTTTCGTAAATTTCTTTCATCTACATATTATATAATTCTCCCTATCTTCTGTATCCTTTGTCCTGCTTTTCCCCCAACTTATTCTTCTTCCTACTCTCAGAAAAAAATGTTGACCTGATTTAATTAAAAGTCCCGTCTTTTATTCCTAGGTACATTGTTCAATGTTCAAACAGGGTGGTTGCTTCAAAATGAGGAGGCTTTGTTTGCTGGAGCTAGTGTTGTGCCAGTCCTTATTGATGATTGAAGGCTGGAGTCCCGTCCACTTCAGTCTAGGCCCGGTTCTGTTCAATCCTTCTATCAGTCATAAGACTTATAAAGTTCGGTCCTAGATGACGTCACTCTAGTTGTTCTTTTTTAATCAGTTCTTGTACTGACGGTCCAAAGGAACGGTCCTGGACTGTACCGAATGTATAAGGACTGAAACAACAAAAGCTGGAACGTTCACAGGATTTTAATTCGGAGTGACTTTCTTTTTTTTTAGGAAAGATACACCCTTTTTGGAAATGTTTTATTAAATATGACTGCCTGCATCCTCTATCACTGCCTCCACACGATGTCGGAACTTACCGCAGGTTTCCACAATATAATCAGCAGACATGTTGGCCCATTTCTTTTTTATGCTGTCCTTGATTGAGATCAGAACTGCAGGAGGGCCAAAAGGTATTGTCCCGGAAGTCAGCAAAGTGCTCCTTCCAGAAGTTCTATGTCTTCAAGGCCGTATGACTGTGGGGGGAGGGGGAGGTGTCTTTGGGTAAAAACATAGTTGTTATCAGGATAGCAGCTTTCAGCTGAGGCAAGATCTTCTCAGACAAGAAGATATTCACAGTCGACGGATAATTCTTCAAGTAATTAAGGACTGTTTTGTATCTCTCAAGCCTTATGGCCTTCTTCCTGTCGGTGAGGAGATGTCTTGTAGTCCTGACAAAGGTCTTAAGGTCAATGTCATCATGAACTGCCCTCCTAATGGTGATCTCGTCTACCTGTAACTCGTTAGCCAATAGGTTGATTGATACTTGATCTTTGCTTCCAGGGACTTGAGAAATGTTTTATCTCGCTTCTAACCATTTTCTCAGCTTGTTGCCTTCCTTTGGAATCATTTCCCATTCTCCTTGCCCACCCTGATGTTCTGGACTGTCCTCACAGTCACGCCGACAATGTCTGAAATTATTTTTCAATCAACATCCGCGTCGAGAAGAACCAAAATTTGAAGTTGTGTTGTATTTTCTGATACTCTGACAGGGTTGCCAGTTTGTCTTTTTTAAACTGTTTGCCCTTGAAAAAATAGATTTGTCTTTTTTTTTATATTTGGTCTAAAATTGAAATAAATTTGTACTAAATATTTTTTGTTTTATGTGGCCATTTTCATTAAATTTAACTTAATAGGGGCTGCAGCCTCTTAAAATATTTCAATTGGCAATGTGGCCCATTATATTAAAAACTTGGACATCCCTGACCTAGTTCAGTATGCCAAGAATCGTGGGATTCTCCGCGATTCATGGCATACTGAACAAACTACTCTTTTATTGGGTGAACTCCATACCAAAGTCATGGTCATTCGATAAAGGTCGGATATGAGGTCTAACATTTATCCGAAGAGTGTTATATAACCACGGAGTAGTAGCCATAAGAGATTAGGAAATATAGAGAAGGAAAGGCCTGAAGTGGAGGGCATAGAGAGAAGACCGGATGATGATAAGAATTGTGTATTTTGTCAACAATCTGTATCCGGAGAACAAAAATACAGCCTTAAATGTCTCGCTTCAGAACCTTCCAGGGTTACCAAGGGGAAAAATGAAGACGATTGACGATATTGCAAGTGTTCACATTAAATACTTTCTCAGTACCACTAAGAGAGGAGCTAATCACTAGCAAGAAAAACAAGAAGAGAAAACAGGATAATGCAACTCTTCTCACTCCAGTTTAAGGAGGTTGAGGAAGGAAAGCCCGTCAAAGTCCCAGTTCCAAGAAGTATTGACCGTGAAAAAACAGATCCCACTACATTTTGGTTGTTGTGATCCAAGTAGCAGAGAACGGAAATTATAGATTAGGGAGAAAAAATGGGATATTAGAAGGTATCCTTGATACTCAGGATAAAAGCGGTGATAGGTTTTGCTCCCTCTTGTGGACAAGCGGTTCGCATGCGTAACCAGTGGGCCCGGTTATATTATAATATATATGAAGGGTCCTTGATACTCAAGATAGTGGTGGTGATAGGTTTTGATCCCCCTTAGGGACCAGCTGTCCACTTGCACTACCTAGTCAAAGGGGTATATTTTGTAAAATAAAATGGAGTCTCTCGCAACAGTTTACTATTATACAATAGTTTGATTGTATGAATACAATATAAATCGCAATGAAAATACCCTACATTATCAAATTACTTGCAATGAAATTGTATCATAATCGAATTGCTTGAAATGAAACTGTATCATTATCAAAGTACTTTCAATGAAATTATAGCCTAATCAAATCCTTAATGATTAACTTGATAAACTATACCTGACAATGTAAGTGCTCTAACGGGCACTTTGAAGATTGTCCCAGCATTTTGCACAATTCCCAATTTTCTTATTGTCCGTAACATTGAAAATGTTGTTAATATGAAGGTTTATTTATTTATAAAAATAATAATCAGCTGATCCAACGAAAAAATTTTAATTACGAATATTAGACTAAGACGAAATGAAACAATTTTATTTTTCTGTTTCGTCTGACTAAAACAAAAAAAAAAATTCTTGACAAAACTAAGACGAGACGAAACGAGGACTAGAAGAAGCAAAATGTGACGAAATAAACATGTGGAGCCGAAACATAAACTAGACAAAATGTGACGAAACAAAAAGTGAATATACGAATGCTTCGTCTTATGAAGAGGGATAGGAGACTGATGAAAACTAAATGTATAGTTATATATTTATAATTTTCCAAAAATAAATATTTGGTATAAAAATATATTATCTATTCTTTACAAAATAAAATGATATGAGACGAGATATGACAAATAAAAGACTTGACGGAATGTGATTAGACAAAATGAAACAATGGATACAATGTTAACACTCTCAGTATTTAATTCAATAAATGTTTTCAACTTTAACTAAATAGAAACCCCTTCAACGAGTATTTACTTTGGTTTTTAGTTATAAATATACAGTGAGTCATTCAATTTTTAGTCAATAACAATTTTTTGAGATTTCAAATAACAATTTTTTTTTCTTCCTTAATTATATAGTATAATTATTATTATGTTTGTAGGTGCTTAAAATAAAATTAAAATATATTAAAAAATTACTGATCTGATTTTGTGAGTAAAATTATCAATTTCTGTGTACATTGATTATTTTCTATGAAATGGCTCACGGGACACAATTTGCAAATCACTGAACTATGGAATGTTCCTGTACGAAATAGGTATTCTACGTTCGATAAAAATGCAATTTTTTAAATAGACATTCAAGACACGATGGTGTATTGAAAAATCAACCAAATTCAAACATGTAAGGTAGAAACTTTTTGGAGCCCCAAAGAGATTGAATTCGGATTATGAATTACAAAGGCAGTAGAATTGCTAGGACCAAAGAGATGCTAATAAATAAATTTTTTAAATAATGTGATAAAATATTTTTGTTTCCTTCACTTTCCATCTGAGTAAAGTGCCCCTGAATTAAAGTTAATACTGTTATAAGGGATTTATGCTATAGACATGATCAACCAATAACCCAAAAAGACCCCAATAAAATAACTATTTCTCAGTTTTTAATTTTTCCTTTTCTTAATATATTTTAAGGGGCTTCTTGAGAGTATCGGAAGCAAGAGAAAAATGAACAAAGGATCTTATTTTGGAAAAAAAAAAGAGTTAGGGTCCGAGTCATAGGAGGGTTGTCAAGTTTTTATTAATGGTAAAATAGATTTTTAAAAAACAGAACTTATATAATGAATTTTACTAATTGATGATGATTTAGTATAAGTAATAGCTTATAAGGACTGATTCTAAAATAAAAAGCAAGGAAAGCCCTAATTAGTTTCAAAAGTTGAGGTTACAACAGAGTTTCCACTTTAGTAATTATGATAGTTGGTATTTAGAGAAATACACTCATGGAATATAAATTTAAAATCCCAAGAATGACTTAGTATGACTAAGCTCCCCACTTGCAGAGTCCCCAGAACGCAAATACAGTCAAATTTATATTAAGCAATCAGTCAATGGAAACTAAAAAAGTGACCGCTTAGTGCAGGTAACCTCTGAAACCATTCAATTTTGTAACAATTATTAATTTGAAAACTGGACATAGCCGTTTAGTCTGGTGATACGATTAAAACCAGTTGCCGTTAAACCAGGTTTGACTGATATTATTAATAAATAATCATAAAAAGGACCTTAATATTACTGTATTTGTACCCATATAGTTTTGGAAACATTCCTTTTAACCGTTCCCACAAAAAAAAATTCTTTCATATTTTGTATCCATTGTTCAAAAATGAACGGGGAAAAAGTGACGAATGAACGACAAACGGAAACTTTTCAGAAAATGAACAAAATAACGTAAAAATGGTGAACAAGTTCTACCCTAGTTTTTCCTATAACAGGCTGTGGGATTAAGCTGATACTATACAGATAATATTAAAACTCATTGATATTGTTATCTCATATTTTCGCGTTATTTATCACATCATTAAGTCTATTGTACCTTGCAATCTTACCGACGGCAAAAAAAGTACAGAAGAAAAGGCCCAATATTAATTGGGAATAGTTAGCTCATTCTTCCTAAATATGAAACTATCATTTAATAATTGTATGGAATTGTTAACAATGGATCATTCAAATTCAACCAATTAACTTTCCGAACTCTGATTAAGGGGGATAAGTAGAAAAACCTACAGTTGACAACAAAATACAGTGTAATTTTTTATGTTAAGATTAATTGTGGCATTTTCACTATTTCCCCTCGTTCATTCATTGATAATATTTACATATTAGTAATAGAAAGTTTTGAGATAAAAAAAAATGAGGAGCATTTGTAAATAAATAGTCACCTCAAGTTTTATTTTATTATGAATTTGATTGATGTAAATAAGCTGTTAATATATATAAAATGCTCTTATAAAAATACAAATAAGTATATCTTATTTATTGGTATGTCTAGGAATCCGGATCCTGACGAATCCTAATTTCCCATCTAGTTATCTAATTAATAAATATTATTATGTTTTATGAACAGGTGTACAATGTCAAAGAAGGTCATTATTTTTGTCATCTTTAGTTTTTCATACCGTGACAACTGTTATTATTTACTCATTTATATTATGCAAATTTTGAGAGGTTTTTTACAATTTTCATATGAGCAATGTTGAAGAACACATATTTAATTGTCGATTGCTAACAAAAATATTGTTCTAGTCGGCAACATTAGCACACAGTGCGTAAAGAAGATTGAGATAGCAGCACTCTTCTGTACAAAATTGTCCCAGAAGGCCATTTGGAAGCAGACTACGGTCTAGGGTGATCGCTTTGCCTCATTTTTTTCTAAAAGTTACGGGATATGACCGGCCTTTGTTCTGGTCTTGAGGCTAAACCTCTCGAATAGTTCTTCAAAATTTGGTGAAGATTGGACAATTTTTTACGTTGGCACATTTGGATGAAACTTATTGTATTTTTTTCATTTTATTCCATAACATAAACATACATTATTGTTTAACACATCTGAATAATTTCTATTTTCTTTAAATACAGATCTTAATCATTCAAATTTTAATACATCTTTTAATATTCGATTGATTTTTTCGCTGGTTTGGTATGTGATCAAGATAATTATCGACCACATGTAGACTGTTTTTGAAAGTTTTTCTCTTTTTTTGATGTGTTGGAATAGTCACTACATGGCTTCACTTCCCTCTCTGCGGCATTATTTACAATAGATTTTATATTAATATAACTACTGCTTGATTTCCACTTAGACACAGGTGTCTATAAGAAATCAGATTGATATTTAATATTTGAAATAATACCCAACTATCTGGCACAATGAATTCTGACAAATCAGTCGTATTTTCTTTAACTACAAGTGTAAATTTTGGTTTTCCATACCCAATTCTATGTCTGCTTTTAATGGGGCTTCTATTTTGATAATTTTCCTCGTAATCCTCATTTTCGATGCTTCATCGATTGACTCACTACATAATGCTAATAGAACCAATTCTTCTGACAAATACCCAATATGCAACTCCATTGCTTTAAAAGCAACTCCTTAATAATTAGGTTGTACATTTAATATTCTAGGAAGGTAAGAATTAAATTTAAATCATTTATAGGAGCTAAAGTTGCAGATTAGGGGGGGGGGGGTATCCACCTAGGAATATAACAATATACAAATAAATGTACAAATTGTTTTAATTTTTCCGATTGGCGAGGGTAAAAACTGCTCCTTGAGGCAATACATTTATTCAAGTTTATAGTAGTATAATTTTAACTGAGTATAGCAATTTTGCCATCCACCGAGTATTGTCAAGAGGTCCTGGTTTTTTTCAGAGGTGCTTCACCAAGAGAAATGAGTGTGAGCTGAATTAATTGTTTATAGTCCCCTCTTGAATAGTCCAACTCTAAAGCATGCTTGAAGAATGAAACTATCGTGTGTTTTTTTGTGTGTGTTTGTATTTTTTTTCAATTCCAGGTATTAAAAGAAAATCTGTTTCTTCGTGGTTTAATATTTCAAAACTTTTTCTATATCCTCCAAATAAAGAAACTTACGGACTTTTTTATAATTCAATTTTCAATGAAATCACAAGAATGTGTAAGCAATCTTACTCTAATATGATGTCTACAGGCATACCACAACAACTATCTCTTCAACAATGGTTGAATAGAAATGCAAGCAGTAGTTAATTTCTCAGTTTTCGATGCTGTTGTGTAATAATATATAATATTTTTGTAAATTTCAAATCACTCATTAAATTCAAATTAGTCTTTACAATTATCTGCCTAAGTAAATCTATTGTTTTGTGTTGTAATGCAGGAACGCCAAGTAATTTTACTCATTATAAATTATGTTCCTTGAGGTTCCAGTCTGCTTCCCGATGGTTTTCTTGGACACTCCCGCACGAAAGAGCGCCTCTATCTCAATCTTCCTCTTATACAGTGTACTCATGGGGTCAAACTAGGACAATGTCTTTCTTAGCTATTGACAGCTAATTATGTGTTCAACAACATTGTTTAAAGCAAAATTATTAAAAAAATGACTTTTAAACTCTCAAATTAGTATAATAGAGATAAGTAAATAAGTAGTACATATTATAGTCATACCTATAAAATTGCATAATGAATGTCTTATAATAGGATTGAGTTCTGCTCTACAACTTTTATCAAGAGCTACTGTTAGGACTGATCTTGTTTGGAACACACAGTTTAGGTTTTAACATTTAAAAATGATTATACTTTATAACTTATAACAGGTTATAATTTGAACTAAAACTTTTATTATAAATTATAAATAACATAATTGCCATTTTAATTTAACTATTATGTAGTTATAATAAGTGATGGAACTGTGGATCCCCTAATTTTTTTAGTATACCATATATGTACGCTATCCAATATACAAATTAATATAATTAATAAAGTATGATTATTACTAGTGATGGGACGATTAATCGGGGACGTGAATCGGAAAATTATTTGTTTTTTCTGGAATCGGGATCGGCATCCGGAAAATAACGTTTAATTTGCAATTCCGATTCTTATTTACTACTTTTCTAGTTTATGCAAAAAATAGCCCCTTCAAAATTAAGGAATTTTGGCTTTTTGCTTAAATATTTAAAATTTGATTTTTTTTCAAATTATTTTTAATTTTAAATTGAATTAAATTTTTCAACTTTTTTTTTCATAACATTTAACTTTTTGCGCAAAACTATGTATTTTTAAAAAAATTGTAGAAACTTTTTTGGATTTTTTTGGAAAAACCAAGCCCCAAAAAATATATATTTATATTCTCCTTTAGACGCCCCTAATACAGAAATGGTGTTATCTTAGATCTCTATTTTTTTCGAGATCTTCTCAAATTCAATTGATTATTAATTTTTTAATATGAATTATTTCAATTTCTATCGATATATATATTTTCCACAGATATATGAGTATTTATGACATTATTTGAGATGTTTGGGAGTTCTTTAAAAGTCTCAATATTTTAATAATTTGTATATTGTACGGACTTGGTGTTAGCACTTTACATAATGGACACGTTTGAATAAGTGGAAGAGCAATGAGAAGATTTTAATTCGAAATTACAAGAAGCTAATAATAATAATTTCCTCTCACTCTTAACTTTACAAAAATACTTAGAGTTTGTCTCTAAGTATCTTGTATTTTATTAAATTAAATACAACAGCTTTCAATTGAATTAGTCAGTCGTTCATTAGAAAATAATTTCAACAATCCATAATCTAAAAAGTGCCAATTTATGTGGAAAGAGGGCAAAGGGGCTGGGGGACCATCTAAAGGAGATATCAAGACGTATCCGCCCCGTGAGCATAAGTGTGATATAGTTGGGAATTTGTCAGTTTACTATGTTTGCGTTTAATTTTTCTGAAAACAATTAAAATGGAAAAAAAAGTATTTTAAAGAGTGAACAATGAACGACGATTAAAAGAATTCCAAGTGAGTTAAACAAATTCAAAAAGGAATTATTAAAGTGGTTAATTTAGTTAACTAAACGAATTTTAAAAAAATGAACGTTTAAAGTAAACCAAAAGATTAAACAAGATTAATAACAACAAGCTTGCTAAAATTATATAATGCATGGTTGAAGAATAAGAAATTTTCTACGTTTATGCGTCCAAATGACAACTATTCCAAGACGAGTCTGATTCTAAGTGACTGCAAGTTTATTTCGATATGATTCCTAAAAACATTTGCATTAAAAAATGGTTTGAGTCTGAGCTCGAATATAACTCTTGATTATTCATAAAGTCAACTGATTTTATCAGAATTTTGTTCATCGGTTCATTTCTGAAAAAAATTCCAATCAGGAGCACATTCGTAAATCTCTTACGTGTATTCATTAATTTTTTATACGAAACGCCGACTGCATGATCAATTTTGGTCTAGATTTAGTTAGTTGGAAAAAAAATTATTTGTGAGATGTCCATTTTGAGGTACCAGAAACTACGTCACTTAATCATTTGAAATATGCAATTATTTATTTCCCTTGAAGGTTGTATATTTAGCTATAGAGTAATTTATGGTACCCTTAGTGTCCCTATTGGGCAAAAGAGTATTTATTGTATTTAGGGAAACATTGATCAAGGGTGATTAGTTTTAAAGTTTGGTTCTAGAGTAAAGGAAGTCATTGGAAAATAATAAAAAAGGAGCCAGAAATAAGCTAATAATGAAAGATTTTTCCTTTAGCTGCTCAATTTTTTTTCGTTCGTGTACTCAAAATGAACAAAAAATTAGAACGATGCTCTTTTTTTGCTCTATATCCAGGCTTTTATTTTATGTACAAATAATTACAGATCTCTACGGCCATGGCTATAGAGAAACATAGTCTAGTATGTAATTTTGAATAAATAAATAAGCTCTACACAAAATTATAAGATAATTCATATTTCAAATAAATCTTCTGATGTGTGAATGTATCTCTTTGTTATCAATGTATGTTTAGTTATTATAGTATGTAGTTATTCAAAGTGAAAGATGAATGAGCACATCAAAATACTACAAAAATGAAAGAAATAATAATAATAACATAAACAGAAATCCTTTCAATAAAAAAATTTAACATAAAAAAATTAATTTAAACACATTTATCTAAAGAAAATAATAGAAAGAGTGAAAGAGGAAATCTGTATGTTTGTATGAATGTTAGGCTATGATAAACTTTAGAAGTGTAATGGCTTGGAAATAAAGGAAATTATATAACACAATAAATATATAAACTCGACTTTTATGTTGTATACAACATGTGGCGTATCTATGTATGTATAATAAATGGATCTGGTAACTCTGATCCTCTTTTTTTTCTTATCCAGGATCTAGTCAAATCAAAACAAAAGGTGAGAGAAAAGTTTTTAAATCCTATGGAATTTACTTCTGTTTTTACGTCTCTTAGGCTAAGCTAACAACCTTATCAGGAGTCTGCGTGCAACTTATTTTAAAGAACTTTTGACTTTATGCTTCCAAACCTGAACAACTATCCCTTTCAAAATAAAGAGATTTTCACCCTTACAAACACGACACATTTTAAATCCCAAACTATCCTTATTTTGTAAGGCACTATTGTTGAGGTTTGAAGTTTAAAATATACAAAGTTCTTGTAAATAAATTATCTATTGGTCCGTTTCAAAATTATATGCAGATATAGCACATGGCCTGAAAAGTCCTAGACTTAACAAAGAAACACGTTTTTTTCGTTAAAAATTCACCTATTTCAAATTATAGTTATTATTATTTTATTTATTTTTACATATGGAGCAGATTCCTCATTACACTTTTCAAGCCATTACTTAGCTTGAACGGTACTTTTCTCCACAAAAAGTAGTGTAAAATTAAAGCACGATTTGTTATTCATTTTTTTTTTGGAAATAAGAAAAATTGAGTTAACCATAGCCGAATAACTCACAAATAAAAGAGCAAATGGTCATGAAATTTTGAAATCTGTCTTTTAAAGGTTGGTACTAACTGAATATGAGGGAATTTAAAAAATAGCACTATCTATTGAAGCCTGGGACTCATCTCGTGAGTTAAGTGCAAAGTGATCACGCATGATAGATGTCATATCATACGTGGGGTGTCCACAGGGAAGGGGCATTTTTTCTAAAAGAAAAGGTCATTCCACCAATTCAAAAACCAAATCCCCCCAGCAAAAATAAATATATATATATATGTATATAAATCCTGCAGACGTTCCTGCAAACGTATGATACACACTTATACGTAATGCAAGACATATTCTTTACATTGAGCAGCCACTCTTTTTCGCAATTTTTTGTATTGACCAACTAAGGGGTATTTTTAAAGTAGAATAGTTAATAAATTAATACAATGGGGTAATTAATGTTTGAAAGAATCAAATTATTTTGGTCTGTTGATTTATTTATTTTATGTTTCCCTACAAATAATGGATAAATAAAGTGTTTTTAAATCCCCTTTATATACTTTTTATGGGAGATATGCAACATACCAAAAAATACCTTTTCATATAATGTTTAACAAGAAAGTGTCAAATTGCAACTTTTTTACATCTGAAACAACCTTACCTGTAAGTGTGCTTGGATTTTAGTATAATTTGCATCAGAAAACATGTTATGTAGGTAATTAGTAATTTGAAAAAAAAGCAAAAAAAAAAGGGGTTGAAATGAGTGCTCGTTCCATATATTGAGTAATATTTGCGTAATGTGAGTTGTGAAGCTGCTAGATGTTTCGGTATGTACAAATGGGTAGAGCTTATTTTTTAAATGTGTTGTGTCTTGACGAAAGTGACGAGGTTCCAATTGTTCAAACCAATGAATCCAGGACGACCAAGAGAAATGAGGTGAAGGAATGCGTGGAGGAGTAAAACACTTTTTACAGGAGCATCTGTATTATTTATTATACAAAACCATACTCTAATTTATTTACAAAATACACGAATATTTATACTATATAAAATACAGTACTTTAATACAGAAAAGAAAATACAAGAAGATAAGAACAAGGGGAAAGGAAATATGAAATACATAACAAAATGTTCGAAATATGAGGTTCTTGGGGTCTCGAAATGTTTATCTTAGCCTATAAAAATAATTGGCTAACTTGGAACCGTTTTGAAAAATATTTGGAGGCAGTTCAACACCCTTAAGGTTTTGAGATTAGAAAAAAAAATGTTTTTCTTTTGATATCATCTATATAGTACATATCAAAGCTTGTGTTGAAAAATAGCAAATTTAGATAAAAAAATTTAAATCATCAACATCTTATGATTTTATTGAGCAAATTCGGAATTATCAGAAAAATTTGTAAAAGGTTGATATAATTTTTTTTTATTTAAATTTGATATTTTTGCTTCTAAATCTTAGAGATATTATATTTTCTGATCATATGAGGGTGATCTGAAAAGTTTCCGACCTTACAAGAGACAAGAGATTATTTCCGATTTTTTATTTTTCAACATAGTCTCTCCTTGTAATTTTAAACTCTTCTCCTAGAGATGTTCCAATCTCTGTAATCTTTCCAAATAGTACTCGGCGTTTTTCTCTGCTAAATAATTGCTGACTAATATCCTTTTTTTTCAACAGTCATTTCCATTATGGGAAGAGATGGGTTGATAATATGCATTAGTCGGATTTTTTGGGCGAGGGGGCCTTTTTTAAAAAGAACCCCAAAACTCTTTTTTTCATTTTAAAGTTAACATTTTTTGGCTGAGCCTTAATTTTAACAAACGGTTTTTTTTAAATAGGAAACTTGGAAATTTTTCCTAAAAATATATAATTTTTGTAGTTAACGACAAAGGTTTCTCAATTTGGGGCCTCCGATCTATGCAGACCACCCCCTGCTGACGCCCCTGAATTAACATGACCACAACTAAGATTCTGGTGTTTATCAAAGTTAGTATAAGTCCTTTATTATATTTTGTAGACTTTATTAACATAAAAAAACTGAGGCATCTTCTTTCCATCAAAAGGCCAAAACTCCAAGGACCATTTTTTGGGACGGCTATTTGGTGTGTTAAGCCCCTTGAACCTTTGCTTTTGTTTCGCAAGCCAATGGTAATTCCAGCAGTTGTGGAATCGATCAACTGTGAAAATTTTCTTGCCCGATAAAATTTTAATAATTGAACCATTTGCCTTGATCCATATGAGGATATTCTTGCACTTCTCGAATCTCCTGGCTTTCATTACCTCTGTCAGAAGGTAGTGTGCGGCCTTGTAAAAGAAACTAATCACAAGTTGTTCTATATAGGCCTTCTGATGGTCCTAGGAGTAATAGAGAAGTCGTTGGCGAGGTGATTCATCAACCTAGTGGGATCCTTTTATATATTCTTCACCAAACTTAACAAGAACTTCTTATCTCTCTTTGAATTATGCCCTCCACTTCTTGAAATCCTGGAGAGGCCTTTTCCATTTTTTTCATCTTGGTTTACTTTAAACAGGCTCCTAGAACACTTAACAATGTCCGTAATCTTCATAATATCAACTCCAGCATCCTGGATATCTGAGATGCGCTGCCTTTTTGCTTGTTGCTCGCATTTGCATCGCCAAAAAATTAAAAGTCAGTGCGAAAATTTAATACTAAAGTTATCTCATAAAAAAGCTTATTCGAAAATACTTCTTTTCTAAAAAGGATATTTCATTAAAATATGTTTATTCTAAAGTGAAGGTGATTAAACTAGCTGAGACTTTACAGATATCAAAGGAACGTGTTGGAGATATCGCGTATGGATATTTGGACATGCAAAAGCTGTGGGAAGAGTGGGTACCACACGAGCTCACAATCGATCAAAAACAACGACGTTTTCATTATTGAGAGCAACTTTTAGCGAAATTTAACCATAGTATGTTAGCTTACAAAATTTTCAGTCCGCCTGTTGGTTTGAATTCAGCCCACTAACGTTGAGAACAATAAAAAGGGAAAAGAAGTAAAAAAATGACAGCTGACAATGAAATACAAATTAATTTTTATTTTTATGATATAACGCCGTGTTATATATTCTAAAATGTTAAAT
The DNA here is from genome assembly GCF_016086655.4 of Lepeophtheirus salmonis. NCBI lineage: Eukaryota > Metazoa > Arthropoda > Copepoda > Siphonostomatoida > Caligidae > Lepeophtheirus > Lepeophtheirus salmonis. The sequence goes on along the minus strand of NC_052136.2, from coordinate 44,484,507 downwards.
TCTTTCAAGTACTTCCCCCATATTTGGAAAAACCATTTTCCATCTCATTTAATATAAATGAACTGATTAAATTACTTTTAATATATATTTAAATGTCAAAACTCTTTAGAACTCTGTGTGAAGTAGAAATTTTATTTCGACTACTATAAATAGTTATTTTACATATATAATTAATGTTACAATTAAGAAAAATATAATATAAAGTGGTATCCAATCTATCTCTCAATATTTTCTTCAAAAAGAAAAAAAGAAGGCTCGAAATTAACAGCCAAATGATCAATTTAATAATATGGATATTCACAGAATAGGGATAGGTTTTGGGTATTTTGTGGAACTGGGTGGATACGGTAATAGAACTTCGTACTCACGTAGAAACTGGTATTTTATTTCACTCGTGTAATTTGTATATACATACATACATTCCTTGAGTCTTAATTACAAAGAACGTTATATAAATACAGTAGGATAGTAAATAGATTAACAGTGACCACTATAGTCATATAGGTAAGACTATAAATAATTGTAGTTTCGTATCATAATTTTTCTCTAAGGAAGGGACTTTTGTAGAACACGAGAAGAAGTATATTTGTAATATTTATCAACAAAAATGATATCCCTAACAATGATGCAAGACAAAATATAAACTCAGCAGATTATAAATTTATAAGCCTATCATAATTCAAAGATTTAATTCTTCCCCATTTTAAAGCTTACCGCCTCTTTATTTAGGATGATGAGGGAGCCAACTGGATAGAATATGTTTGTGTTACTTACTATGACAAATGTATTAAATAAGATGGTTTTACGTTTAGAGCGAGGTTTTAATCTCATTTTATGTACGGTTTGCCTGACATTTTCTAGACTTTCTATTCTTTTGATATTAGAAATGAAAAGACCACAATCATGAAAGGGTAATGACCAGAAACTTTGCTACCTCCCTTAACTACGGGCGGACAGAATATAGGTACGAAAGGAAGTAAATAAAGATATACTCTGTTCGATTTTATACTTTTTTTTTTTTTTTTCATTTGTTGTCTTTTCGGGCTGAATTAAGACAAATATTATATAATAGATAGTAGATACCTATATTAGACTGTCTCCTTTTAAAGCAAGAAAAGGTATTTTCTTCTGGAGAAATAATATTTACCCAAAGGTAATTGAATATTACATATGCTAATAATTTTTTCCTCTTGAAAATCTTTATCGAATTGTTATGTACACTGTACACAACAAATGAGGGAAGAAAACATTTATCATTTCCAAGTAATTTCATAAGAAATAGTATTTCTTTTCTCTTTTTTTATAGCAAGTAACCAAAGGAACAAGAAAGGATCGATTCACATATTTTTATTGTTAACTTCATGTTATAGCTCATTTATGCATGTTTTTATAACTAATAATATGGAGATGAGGATAGATGGAGTTTTTTAAAAGCATTATACATTTTTATTAGAGAGCCCCTTTTTAGATTTTTTTTCTTCTAGGGATCATGAAAAAACTGTATTGGCATCATAGAAAGCCATTCATGACCATTTTTGATAAGGTGCTGTCATAAGCAGACTTTGAAATTTGTACTGTTATGTTAATACAAGTAAAATAATTCAATATAATTTCATATTAATTGGATTCTAGAGATGTAATTCTTATAGAGTTAAGAAAATATTATAATTGTGAACCCTTCGCATAAATGGTTAAGTTCATTTTTGACCCAAAAAAATGATTCAACTCAACCATTGGTTGTATTAATAAAACCACAATAAAATAAACCAATAAAGTATATTACCAAAGCAATTTAAGCAACCAATTTATGCAAGAATAAAAAGGAAGATGAAAAATGCAAAAAATTTAATTTGCTCTTAAAAATAAAACTATAGATAGTTTCTAGTCGTGTAATACCTATAAAACATATTTAATATTCAAATATGTCTACACAAGTTGTTTAATTACTGAGTAAGCATAATTTTAGTCTTAAGTTGGATTAAGTTACAGATCTGAAATTTATTTTTTGAGTTTTTAAAAATAGGTTATTTAACAATCCCAAATTTAATTCAAGACAGATAAATTCTATTAGAGGGTAAACTTCTGATGGAATGTATCGTATATATATACAGTGTACAAAAAAAGGTATCCCTCAATGATGTATTTATTCCATAATCGTGAAAAAGGCAGAGTGTCCTTTTTGAGATCCGCGCCGGACGATAAATGTTCAGATTACAAACTTCTGAAGCCTGGACTTGTCCTTTTTCTGGAGAGTCAGAAAGAAACTGGAAAGGTCTGTACGGGATTATTTTTCAACATCAAAGTGTGCTGATCACACTATGATGTCAGACTGCCAGAGAGATTTTATTGCAAATTTGGAGAAAAAAAAAAAAAACAGCGATAATGTACCATCCAAATGGATAAGGGCTATTACAAAGGATCTCAACTATTTTGAAAGGCTGATGAGAAAGTGTGTGGCAGATGATTTGCGATATAAATCATACAAGATGTGTGTAGAGCTCAACTTCTGACAGAAAAGACAAACATTGACTTGTTGTCATAATTTTATTTTGACTGTGTTTGCCCTCCAAGCCGAGTGGACCTCAACCCCATGGACTTGTTTGTGTGAGGTACATCTGAAAGATATACCAATAGATCCTCCTGGAACACATATTCCTACTTGGTGTCCGAGATCCTTGAGGAATTACGGAATCTGCCAAAGGAGACTGTCATCAAGACTTGCTCCCATTTCAGACTTCCAATCGAAGCCGTTATTAACTACAAAGGCGATCATATTGAATGATAATCATTTATTTATTTTCAACTTTCATTTGGGTCTGATTTTTGTTAATATTAGAGATTAGTTAAGGAGAAAATTCATATTTTAAAAAAAATAGTTTTGGTTGTTAAATATAGGTCTTGCCCTGTTTATAAATCTAGACCTACATTTATATAATAGCTAAAATTATATTAATATTATTATCTCAAAGTGATTTAATTCTCTCCTTTCATTGATGCAACTCATATAATTCTATGGATGAAGGACGTAGTTTGTAACTCAAACTCGACCATTCACATACTACATCAGAACAGAGGAAGAAGGAATTTCTTCAAAAGCCAGGAAAATTTGATAAGCCTTGGAGAATAACATAATTTATATTCATGATGTTAAAGGTAATGATAATTTTTCAGAAGGGAAGCTTTTCCTTCCTTTACAAAGAATAGTAGGAAGACACAATCCACTAACTTCTTAGCTTATGAAAATAGATTCATACAGAAAAAGTATCTACAATTACTCTATGTAGAAAATCTCTCGGTATTTTAAATTCAACGGATAATACATTCTACCAAAGGGATTGCAGATGGCAGAAAATTCACTTCCCAATTTCAAGTGGCTACGGAATGCATTATCTTCAATAATCATTGCAAATACTTTGGGTTATATGTTCACTTCAGTTGTCCAAGCTTTTGCTTAATGTCCATTATTGCATCTATTAAGGAAGTTTCTTTCATGGAACTTCGAAGGACATAGCTCAGCCATCTTGGTCTGCCAAAATTAAGAAATAATTTTTGTGTGAATGCAAAAGCAATCAGTTTCGGCATTCTGAAATCTATGTCTTACATTGAGCTTTAATGAACCAATTGATACAATAGAGTTAAGAGACATAATTACTAGATGCTGCTTCAATGTATCATTATGAATTTTAAATAATTTTAATAGTTTAAAATAATTCTCTAATAGTAATGGATTATTATATCAATACAAACTACTCAAGTCTGATGGACTTACGTCTTTCAGACAACTTAGACAACACCGAAAACCAACTCTCACCTAGTACAATTTCCTGGTCAGAAAGTCTTGAAGCTTTAGCAGTGTTCCAAAGATAATCAAAGTGATTGTGAGCCCTACATTCCTTTTATCTTGGCCTTCGGTTAAAATGGTCATAGCAAGGAGTTTAAGGCATAACAACCTAAAAAAATTGATGGAGAAGCGGATATTGTCACGGAGCTCTTGACAATTCCAATATGAATAATGCATAACGTATTTTAAATAACCCATTCAAAAACTCACATTAGAAGCTGTTTCGATACCGGTTGGATACGGGCTCTTTCTCTACGACTTCTGTACACTCCCTGGAAGAAGAAAGAAAGTGTAGTTTCTATAAAGATAAAGTGGAAACGTCCTCTCGCCTCTTCGCGGGTTGCCGGGAGTTAGCAGAAATATGGGACATGTTCGAGGAAAGGGTTAGGAGGGCTACGAAGGAACAGTGAAGGAGAGGTACTGACTTGTCTTGATGTCTCCAGGAGCTGACGAAGTATGAAAATAGAGACACTTAATACGGGGGTTTCTTTTTAATGATTGCATAAATAAATGCCAGAGAGTCAAGTTAAACAGTTCAATAATACCAAAATGGATTGAGGAAGAAATGTGTAGAATTGCACTATACCCTTAACCTGTCTCACTAGAGTCACAAATATTTCCAGATCTTTTATTATTATTATTATTCTGTGTGTGTGTTTTTTTTTTTTTTTTTTGTTATTCTTTTATAATAATTAAAGGAACTGTTTTTTTTTTTTTGTTTTTTTTTGTTATTCTTTTATAATAATTAAATGAACTACTTTATGTCGGTGGGGAGAATAGAAGGGTAGGAAGGAAAATTGGATGAAGGGAAAAAAGGAAAAAAAATATCACAAATTGTATAATTGTTCATTATTAATGCTGGGAGAACTTTAGTACTGTAGTGTGAATTATATATTACGCACCCCAAAAAAATGCAGAAGTTGGGTTAAAATTTTTCAATGATAACTTATTTGATGTATTTAAATTTCACTCTATAGTAGTCATTAGCAAGGTTAATAGAAATACAAGGTTAGACCATAACATAATCAAGCTTGCTAGAATTTTCAATTTGATGTATCCTACCGACTGCTGGGTAAGAAATGCAAATTTTTACACAACACGCATTACGTCAATATTAAAAAGCGTGGTGGAAGTAAAACATCAGTCAAATACACGTTATGGTATAACCTTGTATTTCTACTAACCTTGGTCATTAGTAATAATTATTATCTACTCTCGCACCAATTTGTGTGAAGTAAAATAAATTTTAAATAAATAAAAATTGAATTAAAAAAAAAATATATTGTGTATAAACTTCAAAGAGTGTCCGATAAAATTATTGTAGTAAAAAGGTTGCAGACAAAAACGTTGCGGTAATATCGTTGTGTGCATTATCATTGTGAGACAAAAACGTTGTGGGTAATATCATCATGAAGCAATATCATTATGAGCAATATGATTGTGAGTAATTTCATTGCAAAACAATTACAATGTGTGTAATATCGTTGCAATTTATATTATATTTGGACGATAAAACTATTGGATGATGAAGAAACGTGCCAGGATGGAACCCTTCTAATCTATAATATACCCTGGCCCACAGGTGGTGAAGGTGAACTGCTGGGCCCCGAGGCAAAGTTGAATTTATCCGCTGCCGCTTCCCTGAGCATCAAGGTACCCTTATAATATCTCAAAATACACCCTGGCCATAAGATTGTACAGTTGAAGTACTGGGCCCCAAGGGAGTCTAAACTCCACCACTGCCACGTTTCTAAGCACTAAGGAACCGTTATAACATGCTATAATACACCCTGGGACACAGGTTGTGCAGGTGAACTACTGGGCCACGAGGCAAGTTGAATTTATCCGCCAACACTTCTCTAAGCATCAGGGTACCCTTCTTATATCCCAAAATATACCCTGGCCCACAGATTGTACAGTTGAAGTGCGGGGCCCCAATGCAGGTTAAACTCCACCGTGGCAATCTTCAATGCAGGGATATATTCTTGCACTCTGCTCCGATAGAACCCATTCTCGATTTTATAATGATTTGATATCCAAATAAAGCGTCTGTAAAACAGAACTTATATTTAAAATCGTGGGGAATAGCTAAGAGGATAAAAAATGATTTATTTAGATTTTCAAAATTTTAAGAGCTAATAAATTAGACGAATTAGCAAATCCAAAAATTCCTTATAGTAGCATTCATCTTTTTTAAATAGGAAATACGTATTAACAAGTCTTATAAATTCGAAAGAAACATACATTTAAAATACTATATTCCAATGTCTAACAAATATTGGCAAAATAATATTTCTAATTATCCATCAAATGTAGAATAATTGAATGATTGGCCTTATCAGGGGCGTCTGCAGGATTAAATTTTAGTATAAAAATTCATAAATTTTATAAATACTTTTGAGATCCTCACAGAAAAATTTCCTGAGGATCTTAGAGTCATTGCCGATTATTTTGTAGATAATTAAATCGGTAGATATATGGGAAGAACAAGAAGAGAGCCAAGATATCGACCAGCTTTATGGAATATGAATAAAAGAACCGAAGAAGGTTTACCTTGAACAAATAACTCCCTAAAGTATTCGCATATAGCTTTCCAGTCTTCCATGCAGACCCAGAACCCTTCACTTTGGAAGTTTCTCCAAAACATTATTAAAGAAAATGGCTTATAAGAAGTTCTCTTCCAACAAATTATATCTCAGGATCAGTTCCTTTGCCCCCCCAAAAAAAAAAAAATATATATATATATATTTATATATAAAGATAAATAATGCGCAAAATAATTTAATTCAAAATATAAATAATATGCCTTTCTTTATTTTTTAGGTGGATGCGCTATAAGTATAGAAATAAATGTTTAACCTGAAAATCGATTTTTTTTAGCTGATTTTAATATATAATACTTACTACAAAAGTAGAAGGTAAATATCCCGAGTCGTCTCCTACAATGGGGGGGGGAGGGGCCTACTTGGAAGCAAGTAAATGGAAGGATGAAGGACTAAACGAATAAAACATGTATTATTATTGGCGATATTCCTCTACATACTAAAAAGGTCAAGATGGGTGCGTATAAGATTGGTAAAATTATTATAAATACAAGTTGTAACTTAATATGCTACGATATACAAATATCTAAGTAAAAATACATCACTCCTGAACTATCACCTATTACTGATTAATATTATACTTTTAACCATTAAATGTTTTTTCCTTGCTCACATGAAACATATCAACCAAATCCCTAGTTGATATAATATTCAACCAGAATGTGTCAAAGTTAAACAACCATGTTGGTGTGAGTAGATATTCGTATGGTATTGATATTGCACCACCACACGCGCTAAATAGCTAATTAGTCAATAAATAAAAACATTCAAGGGTTAAAGCATTTCTTTATATCTAATTCGGAATAAATGTGACTATTTATTTTATTCTATAATCAAGATATGTCAAAAAGATACTAAATTATTAAAAAAATTCTACAAAGATAATTCCATCTAGGTCTTTCACAGGTTTCTGATCCATATTCTAAATGAGAATAATCCATAATTTTATACATTTACCATTAATAATAGAGAGATTCTATAGTTTATTTTGTCCTTTAAGAATTTTACATTCAATGAAGCTAGCAGAGAGATGATAGAGTACCCAAAAAGATCCGTCCCAACTCGGTTGAAGTCTTCTTCAATGGACAACAGAAATGATAAAGGAAGTGCACAACCTTTTTTAAAGATCCTACTCAAAGAGGACTGACTCATAGATCGAAGTTTTTGAATGCCATCCCAAAAAATATGTTCTGTAAATTCATCCCTCCAAATAAGCTTACGGAGTTGAGTCGAAATCTGATAAGAACCTCAGTTACTCCTTCCAGACTTCTCCAATTTGATTTTGAACACCGCTCTGGTGGGCAATGAGTGATGACGTCAAATAATGACGTAATTTATTTCATAATATTCACCATATTAAAATGTCGCTGAAATTAAGCTTCCCGAAATGAATACTTACTCAAATGAATGCACGCCATATATGTGTATCTAATCATTATGACCATGGGCCAGTCTATACTTATATTAATGTAATAACATTTACATTAATGGCTTAAATTCAAAGTATTTCAATATAATTGCAACACCCTTGACTATTCAATGTAAGGTATGGTAGAGTTAATGTCACTCCAATCTGAACAAGGAGCATCCATTTAAATAAGTTTATTTATGAACAGCAGAGTCCTTATTTCTTCGCCAATTCACGAGACGGATAAGTGTTTACTTCATTGTCGTCATATGGGATTCAAGATGTCATTTTTTTTCTCCGAGACAGTAAGTGTATTTCCTTATAGTGGTGGAGGATGCTAGATATTCCCCTCCTTGACCAAGGACTTTTGTGAGAGGAAGATAAAAACACCAAACTGAATCCTCATCTATTGAAACGACCTTTCTGACTCCATGATTACTATGACACTCGTTTTCCTAATTTCATAATAGGAAGGATTGACCAAAGAGTATACTAGTCACTACTATATCTATCTACGATATCTTTATAATCAAGCACGCTGAGGTTTTCGAATATGAGTTATCACTATATGCATAAGCGTACGGAAATATGGGGATATATTATATAATATATGAGTTTATTTTTTTACCAAAGAAAATAAACTGATATCATACTAGAAGAATGCCGTAGATGATTTGGATCCAGATTGGCCAACTTTAGCTTTTCTTTTATAAAAAAATCTTGTCTTCCTGTATTTCTTGTGCAAATCCATCATGTATAACATCAATATAACTTTAAATACTTAATATTTCATCTTAATTTATATTGTTTTCATATTTTGACTTCAAAAAATAAAAAGACTTCAGCCCATGAACCAAAGTAATTCATTAGCTTAAAATTTGATATTCAAATTTTGAATTTAAATTAACTGATATGATCAAACTGAATCCAATTATTGAACATCCAATAAAATTATTATACAAACGGTTTATAGTAAGCTAAATAAGATTATAAAGTATAGGATCAAACTTATTAGTTCTTTTTTTAACGTTGTGCTTCAGGAATTTGATTAATGGTGTACTCAAAGTACAGACTATATATTACGCATATTATACCAGTAGTTCGTGATACATTTGATTGTATAATATTTTAATATATATATATTCATAATAGATCCAATAAATACTAAATAGTGATGCATGAGATATCCAAGTTAATAAAAACTAAATGAAAACAGCATTAGTAGTAAACTAAACCCACTTAAGAAATAAATAAAATTGATAAATGTCGATTCATTTATTTATTATCATTGAAGATTGATGAGTTGTAGATCTTGTACATAGTATGCGAGTTCTTCATGAGACGATTTAATTTACCCATTAGAATGTTTTGTGATAATTTCAAATATGTGCTTATTTTATATACTATCCGATCCTTCAATATTGATAAAATTCAATTTAAAGGTTCAAAAATCACTATATTTAAAGGGCCTTGTTTGAAATAAATGACAATTTGATATTTCAATTGTTTTTATGCTAATGGAAAGTATTATTTGTAGAATATGTAATTAATTTTTCAATTACAAAAGAGTATTTTGTTTTTATAGGTCTAGTTCAGCTGCAATATGTGTTTGTTTTCATTTGTTGAACTCAAATTACAATTTATCGTAAATATGCCTATTATTTTTGAAAATAGTCCAACAGCTGATGAGAATGACGTAATGGGTAAACAACCATTTAACTTTGGTTCTTTTTACCTCTGGAACGGAGTTGAACAGAGGTTGTGTTTTTGCCTTTGTTTGTTAGTAAAAGTTACCAGGATTATGGCAAAAGTTCCTTATCAATTTTGATCAAACTTGGTATGAATATTATATATTATCTCAGTAAGAGGTCATTAAATTTTGAGAGGACAAGGTCAAAGTTCAAGGTAACACAAAGCGTAAGAAATACATCATCGATCGTAACTTTGCAATAAATTGATATACATAACTCAATTTGTTTGATTTTAAGCAGAGGTTTTGTGCTCTACAGAGAGCCCATTTTAGTTGATTTATGTTTTTGTGGCAAAGGTTGAGATTTGTGTTCAACCCAAGATAAATAGATAATTACTTCCATTACTACAATTTTACGAATATATCCTCTAAAACTCCCCCTAATATTTAATTTTTTTTTTTTTTTTTTTTCTTTCTCAAATAGCAGATGTTGAACTGAAGGTGTACGTATATTGGGATACTTATAGGGAACAGATAGAGAGTAAGTTCTATGATCATATTTCCTTAAACTTACTTTGATACCAAGTACATATTGTGGGGTTAGAGTAAAATTAATGTAAATGATCATTTTCTCAATCTAAGATATGTTCATTATAAGCTTGTTAAATGTGCATTAAATCGGGTTTGACGGTTGATTATATCTTCATAAGTCATGATACTATACAATACTATACATAATAAATGTCCGTTAAACAAAAAGTGAAAATCCAAATTATTTCCGGTCTATAGTCTTTACACACTGTTACGTCGTTTTTGCCCCATCTTTTCTATTTTCTAGGTTGTGCCTCGCAGTTATTGCAAAATTGACACAACTGTCGCTAATGTAAATTTTAACCAATATATTTTCGAGACCCTGGCATTTAAGTCACTTTGTGCTGCTAGAATTACCCTAAAAGCTTACCAGTCGTAAATATGTAGCTTTAAAAATATGTTTTGCAATACTTATAAAGTCAGATAAAACAATAAAGTATGGATTATATTTGGATTCTTTGACAAACTATCATCAATTTACGTCAACAAATTATTCTGATTAATCTTTAGAAGACTCTGCAAATTGCACATAAATTATCACCAATACATAATCGCCATTAAAAATATAGACATTAATAGATTACATTTGAAAGATCATATTAGAGACAGATTAAATATAATATGCAAAATGAAAACTCTCAACTATAAGTAATATCTTTAGGTGTCTCAGCTTATCTCATAAATTTGAGCTTAAAGCCTATAATTGACAGAAGTATGTCTAACAAAAAATTTGGGTTGTATAAATTTACAAGCTAGGAGAAAACCGACGTTGCTCAGACCAAGGAGGGAGCGGTAAATCACATTATTAATGGTACATGCAATTTTCTATTATTTAGACCCCTTTGGTGTGGGCGAGCCTTAGGGAATTCTTTAATGCATTATAAATTTATAATATAGCACCTCTATATTATATAAATGTATAATTAGGAATTTTTAGAAAAAGAATTGTGTTATAAACTTCAAATAACATACCAACATATATGTATGAAAAAGTTTGTCTAAATGAGAAGTCTATCTGTTATTTTGCCAAAAAATTGAAAAATCAAAATTCCCGAAGAAATTATTATAAGCCGTTTTGAACTAATTTTGCACAAAAAAAAAGAATAGTTAATAGTATTTATTGGCATTGTAAAGAGAAACACAAAACTTCCAAGATTTATTTTTACTTTCAAAAACAAAAGGGTTATGAATAATAATGCCGTCGAAAAAATAAAAATCAATAAGTGGTTCATTTTGTAAATATTGCAAAAAGTTATGTAATAAATTGTACCAGAAATTGAATATACTCTGTATTGTTAAGTTAGAAAAATGCATCATTTTGTTGAACTTCTTCTTAAAAATTGAAAATTGACGTTTGATGAAAAAAATTTAAAAATTATCATAGAATGGCATTCAGTTAAATATCAACTTTTATGTGTCAAGTTTACATACAAACGAATTTCCGGACAAATTCCTCCAAACTTTTTTTTATCTACGAATCCAATATTTCATTGGAAATAAATTTTTTTGCACCTAGAAAAACGACATTATAATTTTCACCGATTTCTTATTTTGCCCATATCTTTTATTATTTTAAATAAATTTTAAAAAAGTAAGTAGTTATTCGTATAGTTGTTTTTTGAAACGCCGCTCAATTTTTAATTTATAACTCAACCTCCTATCTACTCTCCTTGAGCTCCAAAAACAAATTATGGGTAAATACACATAAAATCATCCAGTCATGTCACCGTACTTCTTCGATTTTCTTCAAAATATCACCAGAGTTAGCTTTCATGAAAATTAGATGATCCTGAAAATTTGAGCTTCTAACTCTCAGCAGTTCTTGAGATATTCCATTTATAAAAATCAGCCGTTTCGATAATCCTGTTGAAAAAAGCAAAATTTAAAATGACCTTTTGGGTCAAAAAGTCTATTCTAGAAGTACAATATATCTTAAATTTGGACCAATGAAGGTAATTGATACGAGAAATTCAAAAATTGTATTTATTTGGCAGAAAATTTTGGTCTGGCTAAGACGGGTTAGCGCCCAAAGAAACACCCAAGCAAAGTTTCAGCCTCCTAGGCCTAACGGTATGAGTACCCATAAAAGACACCCAAACACAAACTCTATTATACAGGGTCCACGGAAAGTAATTTTAAATTAACTTAATATAATATAATTATATGTAAAATATATTATGTTTAAACTCTAGATGCATCGAAACTAGATCAACAACAAAAGTTTTGAATAAAATTACAGTTTTTTAACTACAATGAAAGCCAAGAGAGTGGCAATAATCAAGGAGTAGCGGAAGGGCAAATCTCGACCAGCCATCTTGAGAAACCTAAACAGCGTTGAGGTCAGCTCCAGTACATTTATGTTAAACATACAAAATTACACAATTAGAATCATATAACTAATAATAATAATAAATTATAAATACAGAATATTAAAATAATAGATTGATCCAAATAATATTTTCTTGTTCCGACATCGGAATTCAGTCAAATATGCCATAACTTTATGTTTCAAACCACAAGCCAGACGTGGAGTTCAATCAAAAAGATCATCACCACTTTTCCTTCATGTGGAAGTTGCTATATATAATTGTGCACAGGATAGATATATCTATACCATTGAGATCTACGGGTAAATTCGTCCCTTCCCGAGGAACCATCATTAATTAATGGAGGATGTTGGTAATGATGTCATTTATAGTAATACCCTCATTGTAAATTGTGAAGTTAAGATAATTTTCAGCATGTTTAGAGTCATCCACACCAAATTACGAAATGGAACTCTGAATTTTGTACCCTCTAACAGTAAGTATTCATTTTTTTTAAATCTAATCATAAAATATGATTCTATTTTATCTAAAATTATCAAGAATGATGATACAAAACTCATTAAATGGCAAAAACAACTGCTTAAATGGTCACAACAACGGGAGTAGTAGCTTTGGAGGGTTCTTAACTTGTTTATCTGACATTAATTTCTTCACTTAAAGACTTGGGTATGATTATTAGGTCTTCCAATATTACATAATCAATAAATATTACTTTTTTATCACTTAAAGATTAGCTATGGTTGATAAGTCCCAAGAAATGGTGTTTAGAAAACTCATAAAAGTCAAAAACAACTGCTTAAATGGTCACAACAAAGGCGGTAGTTACATTAGGTGTAGTATTATAATTTGCAATTGTGCGTCTCCTTCATGATAATAGTATGTTGTTATAGAAGCATAAATAACGGGGAAAATCTATTTTGATGCTTTTAATAAGGAGTAATATCACCGGACATTACTACATAATTAGCTTTTGCACTAAATCTTTACGAGGGATTTAACTCTAACATTTTGTTTATTAGTATATTTATTGTCTAATTATATGATTTTGACATGTAATTTATTATTAATAATTAGTTAGATCTCATCGGTAGAGATATATCTATCCTGTGCACAATTGTATATAGGAACTTCCACATGAAGAAAAGGGTGATTTTTTTTTATTAATCTCCACGTCTCGCTTGTGTTTTGCAACCTAAAGTTATGACATATTTAACTGGATTCCGGTGTCAGAACAAGAAAATATTATTTAGATCAATCTATTATTTCAATATTCTGTATATATAATTTATTGTTATTAGTTATATGATTCCAATTGTATACTTTTGTATGTTTAACATAAAAGTATGATGGTATATTTTTTATTATGTATATTATATTTAATTAAAGCCTTCTTTTTTAAACTTGGAACTTCAAATATATTTTGAAATACTCTACTTTGTCGTTTCATTAGCTATTATTCTGAGAATAAGACTCATTATACAAAGTATATCTTCATTAAACATTTTGCTAATAAATACTTTCGTTATACCCTCAAAAATCATAATAAAGCAGGCAGATGATAATCCCATCAGTATTTTAAACAATGATACCATATGTATTTTTTTCCCCTTCTCCTTGCACACGTTTTTCTCTACAATATTATCAACTTTAACCATAAGTCTTTCTCTCCCCCCTTCTCCTTGTACGCGTTTTTCTCTACAAAATTAGCAACTTTAATTATAATGCTACACCCAATGCAACTACCGCCGTTGTTGTGACCATTTAAGCAGTTGATTTTGCCTTTTATGAGTTTTCTGAACACCATTTCATTTCTGGACGACCTGAAGGCCAAACTGGTGGCTAACTGGGACTCCAACTCAGGCATATGGTGCATGCACCATGCAAGTCCATTCTAGAGGACTTCGGGCTGTGGTCAAGATTATGGGTGCCCACATTGAATTAAAGTTATGTCACATGTTTTTGGAACTTGTGTCGACCCATGTCTATAACTATATGCAAATTATGTATTTAGTTACATCATTAGTACTTTAATTCACATTAAACAGAACTTTTTATGGACCAGGTATATATACAGATGATCTAAAAAAATTAACTGTCATTTCTTGTTCAACATTGCTTTTGTGTTAACTCACTACATGGGTACTGTACATTCTACAAATATATCATATCTCGACCATTTTCCTTACTCAAAGAGGCAAGAATTTTTAAGAAATATATAAATAACTCACTTCAAACATTAATTGACAGTCTTTTGTTTTGTAAAAATAAAAACTGAACATCTGGTTAAGGAAATAATTGTTCCCTTCCACGCTAGGTTTTACTGTTTACACCCTTCCATTAGACTCATTTCCTTATTCCTTAGAGGGTTGGATGAATGAGAGGAGTAGTTATATGTACTCCGTGCAATTACTGTTTTCTTATAAGGATCTCTTCATGAAATATATGTATGTAGAGTTGTATATGTGTTGGGGGGCATAGAAAAGTAGTATCTAAGATTATTTTTTTAAATTTGAAAACTGTTAATTTGATGACGTTTAGGAAAAGAAGTTTTCTGAATGACGTTTATTTTATAAAAAACCCTTTTTTGGAGGACTTTTTTTAAAAGACGTTTCTTTGATGACTTTTTTTTAAATTAATTTTAATACATCAATTTCATTTCGGGCTTTTTAAAATATTAAAAACAAATTGATTACCCAAATATCGTATACTCTGACTAAAATAGGAGACCCCTCCCCATTTCCAACACATATGTTTGAAGTTATTATGGAAACAAGAAATCAGTAAATCACGAGTCTAGGTATCCTGAAAGTTGTCATTTATTTTTAAAAAAGAACATATCAGGGTTGTCCGTCTCTAGAATAGAGGAACTTTATTCTAGAAAAAAAATTGATTGTTAACTTTGGAACATAAGAAAAAATGTTTTATTTAATAACAAAACATTTTTGTCAAAAATAAAAATTGAGTAAGGGACCTCCGAAAAATTAATTTGTTTATATGTTCTTATTTTGATGCTTAGATCCGTGATATCACAGTCCTTCAGTTTCTATATATTAATACCACATAATATGGCTATATTTAATGAAGGAGATAAGAACAATCATTCTCAACTTTTTAGGTTAGTTGTCGGATGTTTTTTTATGTTTTCCAAAACAAATATTGATTTTGAGTGACTGGAGCAATCAACGTCATCGGTGCTTGTAAATTCCGCATATCAATGAATAATAGTTTATTTTCCTGGTGTAGAGTCTTCATAATGCTTTTAAAACCACTTTTTAGCTTCAACAGTATTTATTTTCAAAAAAAAAAGTTTCATCAACAAACAAAATTCCTTCTATCCATTGTCTAGAAAATTACAAAACTGGGGTCACTTGAAAGCTTTTAACCTCTAAACTAGCGGTCAGAATGCAATAAAGTTTTGACACGTACTGTTTGAAGGTAAATACTAACGGAAAATTATGTGGATCTATCATCAATGTTACCATATACCTGTCAGATCGAGGACTTATTGAGTAATATGGTATTTAACTTAACACTCATAGAAAATTGGCCCCCAAGTGTATCAATGAAGCTTGATTTTTTAGAGTTTAATTAGCATAATATGTATATAATAAATAAATAATTACATTCTTATTTACAACGTTATTATAATCACAACTATCCATCTCAATTAAAATAACCTGGAGCTTATAATACGTTAGTGTTTCTGAAACCGTGCGTCCTAGATAATTGACATATATTGTTAAATAAAAGAAAACTATACCCAAAACTTTGTTCAAAGGTGAGCCCCATGGTTTTGTTTATCTTATTAATGTGCTTATAGATAACAAAATAATTTGAGAAGAACTATAATATGTAGTTAAACGTTTTCTACTCGTATATTTTCTAAAAGATATTAACACTTACGTTTATGTATTAGAATAGAGGTGCAATATTTGTTATTAGGGATATATAACTGATAAGAAGAAATATAGTGAGTTAATTAATATTAATAAGTGGATATCCAAATGATTAAATCGCATGGTCTTGGCTTTAAAAATCAGTCAATTAAAATTGATTTCCAATTTAAAGATAGAACGTCTTTATGTGAGGCCAGTTCTATTGATGTCGGCCATTTTGAAGGCATAAACAACCAAATTTTATCAGATTGACTTGTTTTATTAAAATTAAGGATAATGGTGAACTGTACTGCCACGTATTTAGATGTCAAAGTAGGAAATATCTTTACATCTACTCGTGGTTTTATTATATACTACAGTGAGTTAAATTCGATCATATTTTTTTCGTTTACTTCTTGATGACTTTTGAACTGAATAGCATAGGGTTGGGGCAAGTTGAGACACTTTGTAAGGGGCAAATTGATACATGTATCACACGCATGTGATAGAGTTGTCTCCATGCATTAATATGAAGTTAAATGCTATATGATTAATCAGACTCAACTTGGACAAGATAGTTGTAAGGTATGGTAACTTAGAGTAGTCTGGGAATCTTTAAAATAACTTAAACTCGGAGAAGATGGATTGGAATAAAGCACAAGGATAAAGGAAGGAAGGAAATCATAATCTATTAATAATTAATTATTATATCAATATTTTAATATAAATTAACATAAAGATATAACGGAAGAGAGTAGATACATAACTCTCAAGCTTGTCTCAATATTCTTTGACACAAATATTAATGCAAACACATAGGTACATACATTCGAATCATATATTATTATTCTTTATATACATACGTACATTTCCTTAGTTCCTGTGTCACTTGTGAAACATGAAACGGACAAATAATAAATCCCATGTCTCATGAAAAAATAATGAACTACGTCCTATGATCGGAAAGAAGAAAATAATGATGAACGATGGAGTACGTATATATGCCAAGATGATTCATCAATAAATGTATTAAATATATTATTACCAGCATAATATTACATAGATGTTAGCATTTTGATAAAACATACTGATAAGTTGACGAATATGTGTAATTTATTTCCAACCCTTGATGTGGAGTGCTGATAAAATATGACAGGAAATCTATTTGCTATCATCAGGGGAACATCATATACTCAATAGAACAGTAAAGTTGTATACATACAAACATAATATATTAATTGAAAATTCTTCTTCTTTTATAAGTAATACGTTATACATTGTCTCAAGTTCCTTAATCCTTGAATAAAATATATTCCTTCCAACCCCCGTCATATTTTAATATATTTAATCCCACGACTCGGATTTTACTTCTATGCTATACTCAATTTATTGAACCTCTTGTCACGAAAGTTATTTTTGTATTACTGCTATTTAAATATTTTTGATCAATTAAATATTGCCTATATACCTACATTTAATATTACTATTGATACAATCATTAACTGTACCTAAATTATGAACAAAAAAGTTGCAAGATCAATGAATTGGGTTCATAATATGTAATATTTGTAATCTATATCTCAATTTGTAGAAGAAAATGAGGATATTTTTGTGTAATAATATTATTAATAATCAATGTGCTTGATGAAATCAAGGATAGACATTTGTAACTATGATGTAAATAGTAACCGGGAGGTACAGATATTAATTCAAAACATTAATTCTATATGCATCAATGTGAAGTTTTATAAAACAAGGAAGGACAATACATAATTATAATTAATAGTGAATCTATATAACATAGTATTTATGACTAAAAATCAATAAAGGGTTCGAAAAACTAACTATAATGGAGTTGCTAATTTCAATTAGATAAAATGTAAAAATTGGAAATAGTCAAATATATAATACCAGTTATGCATCAAAAAGATGAAATTTATTAGTTATATTATTATCCAAGTGAGTATTACCAGGTTGTATCTATAATCATCTTATTAATATAATAATTATATGATTATGAACTTCAATCAACTTCTAATGTAAGTGGGATTTTCAGAAAATCTTAGAATGAAAATAAATTTAAATGTGGAATATAATAGGTTTGCCAATAGTGCATTATGGAGTAAATTATATTTACAAAGATATCTCTAAGCACAGTCTTGCTGACATACATATTTACTGATAAGTGATATTACGTACAAACATTAATAAAAAGATAGGCAAAGTAAATCATGTTGAAGCGAGTGAAGAAATGGTTGACTCAAATGAAAAAAGGAATAAGAACTTATAAGCTATAAATATGATCAATCTATTACTCTAATAAATACGTAATTTTTATTTTATTTTTATGAATATGACAAAAGCAAAGCAACAAATAAAAACGAATATTAGTATAGGCTACATTCAAAGTAATGTTCTAATAAATTACATAAATATATTTATATATAAATCACATTGCGGTTTGATTAAACGACGATGACAACTTACTTACCATGGATTAATAATTACATAGGAACTACGAACACACATTGAAAAATACCTATGTAGTGTAAATGTTAATTGACTTTATAATTAAATTTTATAAATAAAATAAAAGCATAATATGTTAATACTGAAGCAAAACTAATAATAAAAATGGCACAGGGTTAAATAATTATTAAACATGATCTACAAAAATCATTAATTTACTTTGGCATCCTTTGGGTTCTTTTCTCTTTGAGAGCAAACGAATAATAAATATTACCAAGTTGACCTCATAGTTGAGACAAGTCATTTTTTTTTAATTCCCACATAGAAATTTGATATTCCAAATCTTGTTTATCAGGCCTCCAGGCTAGATACATATAAAAAGACCAAATCATGGCTAAAAACCATCTATCCAAGCTCATGACAGATCTGACAAATAAAATAAGAACGAATCCAATAAAGGATCCGTGTCGATAATGCTTAAAAAATCGATGGAGTGAACAGCTTCGAGTCTTGGGAGAGGCAGCACCAGAGAGATCTGACCATTCCATAATAAGAAAACTTGCATAGATCAAGTACCAGGAAAATACGTGAATGAATCCAAACAAGGTTGAGATCCACGGATTGTTATGGTTATCCCATAAAATAATTTCAGGTATAGGTTGCCAACAGTGCTTAAGGATCTGTAAAAAAAAGAATGGACGTGGAAAACTGTACATACATTAACAACCATGTGTGTTAAAATCCTCTTACATAGACTACAAAATACATTGTGAAAATGTATACAACTCTTTCATAAGCTCCATCCTTGAGGATCAACTGTAAATTACTTGATTTAAACAAGGAATGTTGAACACAAAATAGGATTGAGAGAAAGATGTCTGTTAATAGAGCCTCAATCCAAGGTGAAAGATGAGACTCTTCCTCTATTAATCTATCCACTTGTTTAATTTTTAACGAAGGATATTTATCATGAGTAAGGGATATAAATCGAACTAGATCACAGGCAGATAAAATGGAAAGGGATGCGGAAGCAATTCGTAGCACTGTTTCCACTACCATACCGTAAGAAGAATAACGTCAACTAGTATTATTGTCTTAGCTGATGATGAGCAAGGAAATAAAAATAAGAGGGATGCGTCAATCCCATTGCTATTATATACAATCTTAAACACAGACATTGCGTTGTGTTTCAACATAATATGAACACGCACGCAAAGTTACGAACAAGCTACCTACATACAGAGTGCTAATACACACATTCTGCATTCATTGAATCATTCATCTTTAAAAAGAAACGGAACATTCTAAGCAGAGCAACCTTTGGAGCTCTAATATTAATTAGAGACTTACTCCAGTGTGTCGTTTCAAATACATACTAATAATAAATGACTGGGATTGTGACGTTTAAAATCATCTGGAAAATTAATTTAGCAGTATTTGAATTCATGAAACATGTACACGAGGACCACACAAAAGGGAATTAGAACATGAGATAATTCAAGATCCTGTGTGTATTACATATCTTTCATAAAGAGAAAATATAAATATATAATTGTATGCACATTAAATTTATATATAAATAAATCTAAAAATATTAAGAGTAATAATTCATTATGAAGAACGGAACATACATAATACTAATTATCATAGTCATACAAAGCGAATGCTGAAGCAATACATATTATAATAATATAAAAGACTCAGCAAACTAAACAAATAATTACTTGATTAGAAATATTAAATCCCAGTCTATAAAAAACATTATAATAGAGAGAAAAAAAGAATGAAATTTTAGCGTTGATCGTACTGTATATTTAAATCTGCGAGCATGGATGCCTCTTCCTGACTAAGTTGAAGTAGTGTTTCCATCTTGGATAGCTTTTTTGTTGCCCATATATATTCTCTTTGAGATCCAGGACTATCAGATAAATTTTGAACAAAGTTAGGATCTGTACTCCATAGCTTATGAAGACAATGAATCGACTTTTTAAGACAGAAAATGAAATCTTCGGATAGCGCATCTACAATTAGTAAATAATAAGATGTACAAATGATGATCAATAACAATGAGGGAGATAAAAATCAAAATACCTGCAGCTATTAGGCTTTGAACTTTTTGAAGTATTTTGACCGTAAGAGAAGCCACCGTCTTCAGGATATCCATCCGACATAGATTGCAAATTTCGTTAGATGGTAAACTACCAATCCAACTCAAATCTTCAGGTGATGACATGTGAATAAATAAAAACTTTAAAAAGTTTTTCATGAGGGAGGCCACGTTGCCATGGAATGAGGAGGCACGAGTCACAAGAGAACATAGCTCAAATATGAAACAGGAATCTAGAAAGTGAAGAATCAAATTATTCACAATAATAAAACAAAAAATGTGTCTGCCTCTTACTGGTAGACATTTGACAATAGAGTTTTGCAATATCTGGGTAGAATGCAGAGCCAGACAAAAAGTTCAAAAGAGACGAAGTTAATTCAATAGAGGTAATTGATTTGAATAGATCTTGAAGACGGGTTACGAAAGTGCGAAAGTCCTCATGTTTCACTAAATGTTTTCTCACAAGGACTTCTCCAAGGGAAAACAAGGATAATAGTGTTTCCTTTTGAGCCTAGGAGTTGATATAGATTTGTTATTCCTAAATGAGGGAAATAAATTGTCATACTTACGTCTTTGGTAGACAATAACTCTGACAACTGAATAACACTTTTTTGAGATAGGTATTTTGTAAAAATGTTGGAAGCATCTAAAATTAATTTAGAAGCTTTTAGCTTTTTCAACATTAGATTCACATCAACATCGTTCTTAATTGAGCTAATCATGTCTTCCACAGTTGCTAGACAAGCATCGTTTGTTCTTTCTGTAGAATAAAGGCATTGAACTAATGGTGAATGAGAACTCAGTATATCCAAACCCATGTCTGAGCCAATGAGAGACACTAATTTTGCAGAAGTTAAATTCTCTAAAATAAGTATGCATAACAAAATAAATCGTTAACGTCAAAATTAATTTTGCATTTACCCTTTCTTCCTTTAACTTTTAATTCAAAGGAGTTCAACTTCTTCAACTCAACTTGACACGAGGCGTCCTTGAGAGCTCTAGTTTTTTTACGAGGACTTACTCGTTTCGGATCAGGTATTATCGTAGAGCTATTTAAAAATGATAAATATTTTGGAGAATATTGAAAACAATACACAAAACCGACATACATATCGTGCTCAGGAAAGCCAATGGACCTTCTTTCAGGGACTTTCCTCCCTGGAGTTTGCGATCCATTTGTTGTCATCAACATTTCCATTTTTCGAAGTTTTTCTTCTGTTTGCGTTAATTGATGGGTAAGGAATTCATTGTCAGTCTTAACAGCGTCATTGGCTTTGGAGCATTGCTCTTTAAACTTGGACAATTCCTCATTTTTAGTTGCAAGAATTTTTTGTCTTTCACTTCGCTCTATTTCGATACAAGATTCTTTTTTACGAATATCCGCCCGCAGAAGAGCAACTTCCCCCTAAGGAACCAAGCTTTGATAATATGACAAAGAAATGATAATGATAACTTTGTATTACCCTTTTTGTGTATATTTCCTCATTGAGTTTTTGATTACTTGATTTGAGCTTTCGATTATCTTCAAGGATCTTATCAATGGAAATTGACTCCTCATCTTTTTTTCTTTTTCTAAAATAAAACATTTAGGTATATTATTTAATGGATTTGACGTAAAAATATAGGATTGATCAGGAAAATGCGACATACTTTGAGACATCAGAGGGAGGTGAGAGGGGTCTTTTAAAAACGTTTTTTGCAGTCTCTGGAAACTGTGTTTGCATTTGATTAAATCGATTTTCATCAGCAGTGAAGCAATTCAAATCCTCTTCAGATTCACTCAGAACTGAAAGGAAATCTGCTTGACTCTCTGATTCATTCTGTAGGTAATAGAAAAAACATTACCAATATTAATATTGAATATTTTGTATGACCAATAAATAAAGTAAAGTATTGTACTGAGTATGAGACTATAGTCTGCACTCCGGTCTTACTCCTCTCACTTTCTTCTCAGCCATTTGACTCATTCGTAAAAGGACAGCGTCGTCAATGTCATCCCAGAGGTCTTCCATTCCACTGTTGGAGAGAAAGGCGTCCGAACGACGGCGATTCATTAATTTGTAAGCTTATGGAATACTTCTAATAATCGAAATGAAGATCGTGTTTTGTTTGACTTGATCATTTAGTTTATTTTGTTTGTTATTTGGCGGGGGATGACGTCAGAGCTTGTCATGCACAATGTTATTACAATGAGTTCTAAGTATTAGAACGAATATATATAATTATATATTCTTTCATTAGAACTAATTGGTTTTTACCAATGATGTTCCCTAACTTGTTCATGTGGTTCCTGTTCTTGAACCGATAGAACCGGAACCAAGACCGCAATACATTGCTTATTGATCTCGATTCTTGTACTTTTGTTCCTATATAATAATATATAGAGTATACATAGATTATAAAAAATAAACTAGCTTTAATAAATAAGTCAATTATTTGAGTTCTTTATTGTGCAATTGCAGCATTTTCCCATGATTTTTTAAGTCGCCAGGATGATACATTTGTATCTGAGTTCCAAATAGCTCTAATGGATCTGAAAAAAGTGGTTTTAGGCACTGCATGGTGTAAATAAAAGAGGGAAGGGTTGGGGTAGATTATGGATTCCCGCTGGAACTTGGGGCACTACGTATAAGGTAGCTGCGGTCCTGTTTTGCATCTAATATCATTTTTGGGCCCGAATTTTCTAGCGACACCCCTTGTTTTAGGTACTTGTTACCAAACTGAGCCTGTATAAAAAAGAACCGAGACCGATAATGATGAATAGAGACCGAAACTGTTTGAAATGGAAGAACCAGGACCGATAGAACCGCTGAACCTGAGCCGGCACAACTTTGTTTATTAGTAGTTATAACATTCGATGAATAACAATGGTCCTTCATTAACCAAAATTAAATACGTATTAGAACTGCCCAGCTATTTACTATGTAGCTACATATATCATATATGTCATGAACGTTAATAATATAATTAGTAAAATATTGGAGCATGGAAGTTCTATCATGTTTTTATCATAAGCATTCGTTATTATTTATAAATTACAGTAAACTTGTTTAGGCACAGGTCGAAAAATAGTAAGGGTATCAGACCTAAACCGTGGAATACTTAAATATATATGGAACTAGCTCTTTTTTTTTTTCTTTTTTAATGTGCTTGATGAATGGTACAATAATTTTCTCATTTTCATAAAGTAAATACAGTAAGTTAAAACTTTACCTCATATCTTACCCCATTCAAAAAATAATATAATTATTTTTCTGGAAGTTGAACCATTAAACAATTAGCATTTCAATGACACGGGACATGTACGATATATTTTTAATGAAACACATATTTTATGTAAAATTTACACTATCTATTATTACACAATATGTATCCAAACCAATTTCTGCAAATAAGCGAGAGTAAAACAATTTCTTATTAAAACAACTTGCTTTCAAAAATCGTCATGTAATAATGACCCCCTATTCAACTGTTTTTTTATCAAATTGCATGAAAATTCTTCAATATTGCAACTAATATTAATTTTTCTGAAGAAAACAGCCAATTTATTGCGACAAAAAAAGGATAAGTGCCTTGATTGAATGTGTTTTATTATAAAAATTCGGTTAAATTAAAAATATATTATACATGTTGTCATTAAAAACGGTAATTGTTTAATGGTTAAATTTTCTGAAAAAAATAAATTTAAATTCAACATTGAAATGGGTGTTAAAAATTCAATTTACAGCATTTACTTTATTAATATGAAAAAATTATTGTAGACTTATTTGCATCACAAAGATATCGTTCCGTGTCCATTTTACTTCATTTTTCACTGGCGTCACTACAAACGGGGATAATATAGGGGATACATATTATATAAGTTTACCCGTACGTCATACTTTCTCTTTTTATCTCGAAGTAGGCGGGTGGTTTAAATTCAATTATCGGAACCTTTTAGTAATAAAGAAATAACTTAGCAAAACGTAGAATATACTATTGAAGTAGGAGGGGGATCTCGACCTTTTCGAGATGTTCGGATCATTAGTACATTGGAGGATCATAAAAGGTCTCATTATAAAGAGAAGGAGGTTGTGAAGTTCGTCTCATATGATGTATTCGGGGGGGGTAAGATTGTTACTCCGAGTTGATCCTTAGACTAGGAATGAGGCAGAAGTAGATCACATCTCATTAAGTAAAGCACTACGACCAATCTTACATGGAAACTTATTCGAGTAATTGTAATTGATCCCTCTCATCTAATTCATTATAACACATTCGATCTTCGCTTTGCAAAGTTATTTCCTGATTATTCAAAGGTTGCGATATTTGAATTTCAAATATCCGATGTCGCTGTCATAGAGAAAGAAATTTCTATATGGTCTCTGCCTCCAATTTCGAGATAGAAAGATTAAATATTGCGTGCGGGCAAACTTATTACCCCAAATGACCGAAAGTTTAAAATATTATGAAAGTATTTTATCACGCATGGTATAATCAAATTTCAATTATCCCTTATTAATTGAGCTTGAGGTAAAAATAAGGGAGAATTAATACATTTTTTGGTGGATCACCTATGGTCCCATGGTTAAGAAGGTGGATGAGGTATTTATCAACTTATACAATTATTCCTTCCTTAATAAGAAATTTGGATGGGGAAGAAAGGGTTATCGAGAGTTGCCAGTTCGTCAATCATCAATAAATAATGACTATCGATTCATCAATGAACTATGTACGTAAATGTGAAATAGAAATGGCTTTCCTCCTTTATTTTCTTTTATCTTTTTTATTTCTTCCTTCCTTGGTAAGGCTTAAAGCTTTAGTCTAAGTCTTGTAAGAAGTAGCAGCTAGCTGGAGAAAGAATGTGAGGAGAGAATTTAAGCGAATTGCAGGCCGGTGAAATGAATGGCTTTGGCTAAAGCATTAAACATAGCTATTTTCTCTTTTATTACTTTTTATTTTTTGAGAAGAAGAATATTTGGAGTGTTGTGTAATGTAATGTAGTGTTGCGTGTGTATTTGTTCTTCTGGGTTCCTTTGAGTGGGTTTAATTTCCCCCCTTTTTGGAATGAGTGCTGCAGCAGAGCAGCTCACAGCTCAGCTCATCTCATCTCTTGATATTCTCCGAATTGTTTCAATTGAAGGAATGAGCCATTGTTTATGAGGGAGTGATGGATCCTGCATTGGAATTGAATGCTTAGTATGGATTATTCTGGAGAGGGCGGTCTGTTCCGAGAAGGGGATGACGTTTTGCAGTTGGGGGAGGATGGTGTGTTTTACTTGGGCGTTGTGGTGGAGGTGGAGGAGTGCAGCGGGTGTTTGGTTCGTTTCGGAGACCGGAGTGAGCGTTGGAGTAGGAGTTGCATGCTGAAAAGACTGGAGGAGGATCCTCCTGAGGCTCCTCCGCTGAATAAGCGGTGTATAGCGGAGACTCTGGTGCCGTGCCGAGTGTTGGAGGCCCGGAAGGAGCTTTCCTACAGGTTCGAGGCTCTGGAATGGGACGGTGAGCACTTGCGGAACGCCCAGGATCGGTATTGCTACTGTGGGCAGAGCGGGGATTGGTACAAGCGGATGCTGCAGTGCGAAAAGTGTGAGCAGTGGTTTCATCAGGAGTGCATTCGGGCCACGACGTCTCTTCTCTTCGGTGACCGCTTCTGGCGTTTTCTGTGTACGCTCTGCACGGGCAAGTGCGAAGAGATCGTGGAGCGCTTGGACATATCTTGGACGGACGCTCTCCATCTCGTACTCTTCAATCTCACCATCACCAATAACAAAAAGTTTCACGACTTAGAGACATCCATTCTGCCCTTCATCAGGTCCAAATGGAAGTATTTCGTTGGGCCTAGTGCCCTACTTGCAAAATCAAAAGCTAATGTCAACTATATAGACTCTTTATTAGCATCCAATCCATCTCGTTTTAAAAGCGGCTCGGAGTTGAAGAAAAGATCTACATTCTGGGGGCTGCGTCGAGTGGCTCCGCCAAATGGTCCTCATGCATCTCATAATACACTCAAAGTGGAGTCCTCATTTATTAAGCGGGAAGTAACTCTATCCTCAAGGGGTCGAAGAATTTTAAAACCTCCTCCAGCTATGAAATTCAGTGGAAATAATGCATCCTCTTCTAAAAGACTTCGACGTCGTTCTGGTTGTGAAATCTTTTTTACAGAAGGAGACAACCCATTGACCAAAGGAACCTTAGACTTTTTTATACCCATTCCTAAAAACTTTGAAGGACTAAATAACCCTTTCAGATTGAATAGAAGTTCTAACACAAGCTCAACGACCAGCTCATCTTGCTCCTCTCCAAATCCAGCAGAACCTCTACATTGTAATAACAACAACGAGGATGGAAACAACTTTTTTAAGGACTTGAAATCTTCTTTGAATTCATATTTTGTAAATTCTGATATCATCTCCCAAAAGTCCAGTGATAAATTTAGAGTACTAGCAAGAAGACTCACTTCTGCAGGAGAAGTCCAATATTTAGTTGACAGAGGAGATGCTTCGGCAATGATCGGTACGTAGGAGGAATGAGTGCTCTTGTTTCTTGGTGAACATAAATTATATGTGGACATCTATTTTTATCATTTTTTATAATTTTGAACTCCACTATCGTTGGATATTTTAAGATTAGTTGAGTTTATATTTCAAGGTCCTGTTTTGTTCATTATCAAATTCATTCGTTTATTTAAAAGACTTGAGGCCTTTCAAAATTAGAAGAAAAAGGGTGTTTGTGTGTGAGGGGGGTTAGAGAAAGACTTTAGTTCGATATAAATTTCATAAATCTAACTACATCATTTCGAGTGGTGGTACATGGGTTTTACAATACACACTTTGTAGAACAGATATATTATATTTGGCCGTCATAGTTCATGTACCTGACGTTCTGCTTTTTATTTTATTTTTTTCCCTCCTCGCCCCCCTCTCCCCTCAAAAATGTAATAAAAAAAAGTTTCTTATATAATTTCAATATTGATTAATTTTGTGATTAACTAATAAATGGTTATTTGATGAAAGGAGAATGAAAAAATAAATTGGCCAGCTCTCATGTCTTACGTGATCTCACACCAAAAACAAGTCACAATTTAAGTAAATTCCGAATTACTTTATGTTACAAAATTTGACTGAATTTATTTCCCTTTTAAAATAAAATTAAACCCCAATGTATATTAGGCATTTCAAAGTGTTGTTAATTATTTAAATTATTATTTCAGTTAGATTAATTTTACATGTCTTCCTAAAACGTACCGATTTTATGGCAAGGAATAAATTAGTAATTCTTAATAATACTTCCCAAGAGTGAAGGAACCTGTTGATAATATTTAATTGCATTTTGTACTTAAGTAAAGAATCGAATCAACAACAGGCGATGTGTTATCTTCATCCTTTCAAAGATTTTATTTTTGGATACACATAACAACCCATATGTATTATAACATGCATTTTTATTTCGTAGCACTGCCATATCTCACTTTTATAATTTAATTACTTATTATCATCTTCTCCCCGACTCACTTAATGTTTTAAATTAAATTGTCAGAGTTATTATTAATTAATCTATAATGTAGTTGAATGCTTATTGTGTGTATACATCGTTTAAATTGAAATTCCATTTTTAAGTTTGTTATGTGCTCTCATATTTCCGCTTCTTTTTTAAGCGCATAATTAGCTTTCGTTATTAATTCATTAAGTGTTTTGTGAAAAATTTCTATCATCTCTATATTCTAGGCTTTTCCTTAAATAATAATACATTAAGCAAATAAATATTGTATAGACATTATTCTCAAGTTTTTTGTTGAAAATATATTGTATCTTCACTTAAGTTAACATGATTTTATTTCTAACAAATATCATATACGAGTTTTAAAACATTAAGGGAAATAACAAACATCATCACGAATAACACTTATCATCCAGGGCATTTTTGATTATCTTAGTAATATAACCACTATCTGGCTCACCAAATATTGTAATCATTCGTGGGACATCCTTCAACAGAAACATTGTTACAGGTATGACGCGAGCATCACTTGGATATTTTTTAAAGCTACAAAATACGGAAATCACCGGATTAAAATGAGATTATTCACTGGATGATATTATAACCCTTACCTAGTGATGTTATCATTTCTGATGAGGGACCGGTAAATCTGAAGATCGGGTTCGTTCAGTTGGTGTTGGGGAAACTTGATTTGTTTCTCCACTAAAAATTTAACAAGTATGTCCTTACCCTTCCACTTAGGAAATAAATTAGATATCTCGGGAGAAGCCACCAGGATGTCCTGAAGTTCTCCTCTCAGTTGAAACTCCGTTCCCGGAATTAAATGTAAATACCGATCACCCAAGAGTAGTTTTTTAATGGTGGGCTTGGCTGCAATCAAATCTTGAGTAGTCCGGAGAGGCCTCCTTAGACCTTTTTTCTGTTTACCATCATTTTTAGGAGGCTTGTCAGAAACCACACCCCTCTTAAGAAGAAATTCGTTGACAAAAAGAACTTCAGTTGACTTATTTAAGGATATATCTATTAATAGAATCTCAGGTACTCTTTCCGAACTAAATGATATCAGCTTCCCAATCAATTCTTTTTGTACGACAAGTCCATACATATATTCACCAGCCTCAATGATTGAATTTTTGCTTGAGTTAAGAGGCCAAATATTAGCGGATTTAACCCGTATAGCCTGCTTCGGAAGGTCGTAAAATAGAGGATCCAAGCGGACTATTCTATCAATTTTAACATTTTTTTCAAGGGTTCCATAATCAATATAGCAAATTGAGATAGAATTATGGTGTTCAATCTCTACCACTACTGCTCTATGCCATTGTCTGGAACCCGTGTAATAAGAGGCAATGTAATCACCAAGATGTAATTCCTCAATGTCCAAGATTAAGCTTGATATTTTCTGCTTGCAATATTTACTAAAAATAGAGTAAATACGTAATATGCTAATCATGATGCTAAACTATTATCATACTCAAGATTTTTCATTAGATTCATCAATGCATTATCGTACTTTCTAAGACGGACGTAAAAATCCCAAGGGTTCTCGATCTCATCTACAATGACATCCACACAACTATTAATGTCTTCGATAAATTTTAATTCTTCTATATCGAATAAATTCTTCTTCGGCGGAGATGCTTTGGATAAAACCTTCAAAATGTATTTGGGACCAGCAATTTTTTCCATAAAAAAATAGGGTTCCTCAAAATCGCACAATGCATTGAGCATACTCTCCATATTTTGAAATCCTCCCAGACTTGAGAGGTCTAATTTCTTATTGTAACGCGTCTATAAAGGATGATAAATTTTAAAGTAAAATGTTTGTTTTCTCAAACAAAGGAGGCTTATTACTAGATAATAATCGAATATATCCGATGTTAATATACCAATCAATCTATCCTCATCATATATTTTTTTAAGATTCTTGTTGACTTCATCTAAGGTATCAGAGTTATTTATGGGACCTATATAACGTATGTTCCATGAGGAGTCACAGCTCTCCATTTTCAAAGTTAAAGAAAGGGATCGAATCATTCCAGGCAAGCTATCATAACCATAATTATCAAAAGCAAGTCTCTCTTTGTATTTATTTTTGTAATGTTCCATCAGATTATCGATATGCATTCCATGAGGTTGATCCATGATTAATTGCTCCAAATTAATAATCACATGCTGAGGAATAGAGTTATCAACAACTTTAGATCTTAAGTCTTTCTCCTTTAGATCAATGTACTGGGTTCCATTTTTAGCTCTGACACTGAGGAGCCACGAAAGGGATTTGAAGCTTTCCACTTGGTTTGAGAATCCGTACTTTTCATAATTAAAATTTTGACCAGAATCATTCATATACTGTTTATTAAAGGTATCTATATCTATACCCTACATAGAGATAAGAGAAAGCGTTAGAGTGAATAAAAACTTAGATTTTGTCAACTCCTTACCGAAGGGAAATGAAGAAGTATCTTCTTGATTGCCATTATTTCCTCGCTTGGAAGTCGTCGTGCATTCGTTTTTTGCACTTTTTTCTCCTTCTTGGACGGCCCCCGGATTAAACTTGTTCTAAGTAAGAAACACAGCAGGAAAAACATTAATTAAAGATTCCAAGCTCTTGCAAGACTCACATACCCCTTATTTTGTAACTGGACAAACGTGGTGATATGTTGTGTTTCTTTTTTGGGGATTTCTGAATAATAACGCTCATTGTTCACTTCAATGATTCGAATGACATCATCTATGGAATTTAAAAAATCAGACAATTTTGCGTATCCAAAGTTTTGAAATGGGATCTTCTGGTAACAATTCTCTCTATACTGCTTTGATAGTTCCTATGAGTAGACAAAAAAAAAGACAATATGTAAAATAAGTCTTATTTGGGAAATGACATGATGACGGCTATAGTCAAAAACACCTCTTCCGTTATTCCTTTTTTATTCCCTGTTAACGTCGCTCGAATGTTGTTCTTTATTTCTTCTAAAGTACTCGATCCCATCTTGGAAAAAAATGTGTCGACTGTCTTCCACCCTCAGCTACAAAAACTATAAAGCACATTCAGTCTCCACAGTGAATACTTATTAATTATTATCCTTGTTATTTGTTGTTATTAAAATAACTTGAAACAGCTAGCGACATCTAAGCAATTCACAATTAATAAAGAAAGGAAATACTCATATACCAAATGTAAAGTTGATAATTCTGTAGAGAAAAGGAAAAGGGAGAAAGACTTATGGTGTCATTGTTTAAAATACTGATGTGATTATCAGCTGCCTCATTTCTTATTATATATTTCTTATTTATATATAATTTTGAGGGTATAACGAAAGTACTTATTAGCAAAATGTTTAATGATGATATACTACGTATCATTGACTTGAACGTTTTTCATCCGTTACAGTAGATTTGAAAACGTCACACTCCATGAAATTGTAATTCATTATGAACCATATTATCAGAATAATAACTAATGAAACGACAAAGTAGAGTATTTCGAAATATATTTGAAGTTCCAAGTTTAAAAAAGAAACCTTAAATTAAATACAATCTACATACTAAAAAATAACTCATCATACATTTATGCTGAATATACAAAATTAAAACATTGGAATCATATAACAAATAATAACAATAAATAATATGTACAGAATATTGAAATAATAGATTGATCCAAATAATATTTTCTTGTTCTGAAATTATTTCAATTAAGTATGTCATAACTTTATGTTGCTAAACACAAGCCAGACGTGGAGTTTAATCAAAAACATAATCGCGCCTCTTTCTTCATCTTGAAGTTGCTACATACAATTGTGCACAGGATAGATGTATCTCTACCGATGAGATCTAAATAATTATTAATAATAAAGTACATGTCAAAATCATAAAATTAGACAATAAATATACTAATAATAAAAATGTTGGTAATGATGTCATTTATATTTATACCCCCATTGTAAATTGTGAAGTTAAGATAATTTTCAGCATGTTTAGAGTCATCCACACCAAATTACGAAATGGAACTCTGAATTTTGTACCCTCTAACAGTAAGTATTCATTTTTTTTAAATCTAATCATAAAATATGATTCTATTTTATCTAAAATTATCAAGAATTATGATACACAACTCATTAAATGGCAAAAGTAAGTACTTAAATGGTCACAACAACGGGAGTAGTAGCTTTGGAGGGTTCGTAACTAGTTTATCTGACATTAGTTTCTTCACTTAAAGACTTGGGTATGATTATTAGGTCTTCCAATATTACATAATCAATAAATATTACTTTTTTATCACTTAAAGATTAGCTATGGTTGATAAGTCCCAAGAAATGGTGTTCAGAAAACTCATAAAAGTCAAAAACAACTGCTTAAATGGTCACAACCAAGGCGGTAGTTACATTAGGTGTAGTATTATAATTTGCAATTGTGCGTCTCCTTCATGATAATAGTATGTTGTTATAGAAGCATAAATAACGGGGAAAATCTATTTTGATGCTTTTAATAAGGAGTAATATCACCGGACATTACTACATAATTAGCTTTTGCACTAAATCTTTACGAGGGATTTAATTCTAACATTTTGTTTATTAGTATATTTATTGTCTAATTGTATGATTTTGACATTTACTTTATTATTAATAATTAGTTAGATCTCATCGGTAGAGATATATCTATCCTGTGCACAATTGTATATAGCAACTTCCACATTAAGAAAAGAGGGTGATGATCTTTTTGATTAAACTCCACATCTGGCTTGTGTTTAGCAACTTAAAGTTATGACATATTTAACTGAATTCATGTCAGAACAAGAAAATATTATTTGGATCAATCTATTATTTCAATATTCTGTATTTATTGTTATTATTAGTTATATGATTGCAATTGTTTAATTTTGTATATTTAACATAAATGTATGATGGTTTATTTTTTAGTATGTAGATTATATTTAATTTAAGCCTTCTTTTTAAACTTGGAATTTTAAGTATATTTTGAAATACTCTACTTTGTCGTTTCATTAATATGGTTCATAATGAATTACAATTTCATGGAGTGTGACGTTTTCAAATCTACTGTAACGGATAAAAAACGTCTAAGTCAATTATTCGTAGTATATCATCATTAACCATTTCGCTAACAAATACTTTCGTTATACACCCTAAAAAATCATAATAAAGCAGGCAGATGATAATAACATCAGTATTTTAAACAATGATACCATAAGTCTTTCTCCACCTCACCCCCCCTTCTCCTTGCACGCGTTTTTCTCTACAAAATTACCAACTTTAATTATAATGCTACACCCAATGCAACTACTGCCGTTGTTGTGACCATTTAAACAGTTCATTTTGCCTTTTATGAGTTTTCTGAACACCATTTCTTGGGACTTATCAACCATAGCTAATCTTTAAGTGATAAAAAAGTAATATTTATTGATTATGTAATATTGGAAGACCTAATGATTTTTAAGTAAAGATACTTGCGATCTATCCAAAGCTACTACCACCGTTGTTGTGACCATTGAAGCACTTGTTTTTGCCATTTAATGAGTTGTGTATCATAATTCTTGATATTTTTAGCTAAAATCTTATCATATTTTATGATTAGATTTTTAAAAAAATGAATACTTACTGTTAGATGGTACAAAATTCAGGGTTCTATTTCGTAATTTGGTGTGGATGACTCTTAAACATGCTGAAAATTATCTTAACTTCACAATTTACAATAGGAGTATTTCTATAAATGACATCATTACCAACATCCTCCATTAATTAATGATGGTTCCTCGGGAAGGGACGAATTTACCCGTGTATTTCTCCATAATTTTTTTTAACGTAGGATGATTTGCAATGGATCAGGTTATATTAAATGCAATAAGGGTATCTGTGAGATCAAAGTTAAAGTCTGACTTGATGTATTCATCGTTAACATGATTTATAGATTTACAGATCCATACTCTTGATATGAGATGAGGATAATGAGTGGCGTGTAATACTTGACAGGGGACTAAAGGCACAATTATATCGATAAATCCGACAACCCATCTGTTTCTCATCCGGTAAGTATTTTCCAAATTCCTGGGTCTCCATTTTCAGAAATCCAGACAGAGGGCGACGTTATTTTAGGCATTTTATTAAGTTCTCTATCGACTATCTGCGTCTAATGATATTATATTAATAGTGAATCATAAAGGCGGGAATGATAACGTTCTTGATAGAATAAGATGTACATTATTTATTCAATGATGCCATAAGTATTTCTTTCTTTCTTCTCGCACCCTTTTGTATTCTTACCAAAATTATCACCTTAGACCATAGGTACACGATTCGCTTTTTTATCCACTCTCAACCTCGCCTCACAAAAGGGAAACGAAAAATTGAAAACATATGGTAGCTCCCCTTTTGTATTTTTCTTGTTGGCAACTGCTAAATATATATAAACGAATTAATTATTGTATACATTAAAATGATAATCTTAAATCTTCCCAAGGAAGCCCCTTTACTTATATTCATTCATATAAAAATCCCGATCTTATGCACTCCTACGCACTACACAAATCCTAAGTAGAGTTGGCTACTTTAAATTATATATGCATCAACTTTTATAAATTGACGAAAACAGCTGAAAGGAAAAATAAGGAATACTAAAAACAACAGTTTAGTATTCCTTTGGAAAATACACTACATCTGCATTTATTTCAAAAAACAAATGTGGTAAGGAACGTAGGGCTATTGTTTTTGTGAAGAAAAAACTCAGTTTACAGATTAGAAATGGAAAAAACAGCTTTTGAGTGCACTCTCTTTTTTAAGTCTTAAATCAAAATTACTATATTGGTTCCAGTAGGTGATACATTTTCTTTTGACATGTTAAACAGGGGAACACTCATTTTGTACAAATGAATTTGAAAAATCCATGGAGATGCATATTTTTTAAATTATACATTGAATATTGTTCTATAACATAAGCTATGATTATTCATCACAATGTATTATTAATCAGTTGTAAGGGTGTAAGTAGAGTGTCGTTTTTCATCATTTTTCAGCCAAAAAATGGAAATATATCGAGTTCAGAATAAAATACCGAATGAATAAAAACACTTTTTAATTATAGAAATACACTAACATAAGTTTTATTACTCCTACTTTTAATTTGGCGATTGTTAGAAGTGTAAAAAATTACTCTGAACAATAGTCCCGAATTACTATAATCCCATATATTTCAGAATTAAGATGACAGAGAGAAAAACTAAGATCAATTTTGGATTCTGCGCTTATGATACATTCGACTATTGTTTACAAGTCATATGTACAAAATTCCCCATTATCAACTAACAGCAGGATTTTTTTTTTTGGGGGGGGGGAGTGGGAGATTTTGTTTTTTTTTAGAAAAGAAATCATAAATAATCCAGCCAGGACCGCCTGCGGAAGCCCCTGAACAGTGATGAGGTTTACCTTACTGGCAGCACTACCATCATCAAAATAGAGAGATAACTTCTTTATAGGACTATTCATGGCATTTATTTCTTCAATTTGATATAATTATTAAGACCTCACTATCTATAGCTTCAAAAAAGTTTTCCAGGAATATTGAAAACATATTTACAAAACTCTACTGCCCTGCCCTCATCAGTTTACAAAGTGGTCTATATTGACTTCTAGGTGTCAATATAGAGTTGTCAAGAGTCTATGTTAGTAAAGTAAATTTTTTGGGTTCTATAATATGTAAATGGGCTCTACATATTTAGGCTGGTCACTTTACTCAAGAGGCCAATTTTGTGTTCATCATTATGATAGTAAATTAATATTATGTATATGTATACATTTTATCTATTTTATTTGTAACGTGGCAGCCTTTCTTGGTTAAATTGATCGATTTGTTACACTTTGAACATTCAAATTCCCTTTATGCTGATTTTAAAACCAGGTTTGCTGATGTTTTGACTATGAACATATCACCATGGATGATCAACCCATACGATAAAATATTAGGCACAGATGTATATTACAAGAATAACAATTTATAAAAATATTTACATCACATGATGGCATCCGATAAAACGTTCATTTATGCTCTTGAGTGAAGAGTGTGATAGTTAGGTAAATGTTAATACATCCACATCTATTTTTCCAATGCTCGTTTTATACTTTAGCTGAACTTTAAGTGTTTTGGGCAAGATAGATTAGAGCGAAGATACTAAAGAGATGCTCTCTATTTTGTTTAAATTAATTTTCTAAATTAATTAAATTGACATTTAAATATACATTAAAATTAATATAATCAACTTCGATATTTATTTAAATTTTTTAAAAGTTAGATGGAAAATCTCACAATACATTAAGATTAAGTATATTTCCTATATCTTAAAAAAAACCAATATAATATGTTCTTGTAAAAATTAATATTTGAAACCATGCAGTGATCAATCCAACCCTCAGATAAGGACCATGACAAATACAATGTTTTATACTCCATTAGTTATTTTGATTATATATATACAATCTATCAATAAGTGTGTTTTTTTTTTTTTTAAACAATCGATGGGATTAAATTTAAAAATAAAAATCACATCAAACTCCGCAAGCTGGCGTAGCTTTTGTCGTAATAAAAAATAAATATGCAAACTACTACTAAGCCGAAGAAGGCACCTACTTTTCTCTGGTATATTAACAAACTATGTACTATAAAGTAAACAACGCTCTTGTCCTATTACTTTGTAAAAAAAAAAAGCTAATAATTCTTGTGCAAATAGGGTACTTCACTTTACCTCACTGCTGTTCACGACAACTTGTGGGCCCAGGTTTAGTTTGTTTGCTTTTGGATGGGTATCTTACACGTTTTGAGGTTCCAGCGGTGGTTTTAATCTGTCTAGTGAGGCTGTCATGGCACAAACCCCGTATTCTGAAGTAAATATTGTGATGTTAAAAGAGCCAAAAATGAATGGCTCCATAAATTTTATGATATTCTTTTTTCAGGTGTTGCAACATTTACTCTGCAAACATTTCTCGCTCGAGAGATCCCCCCCCCCTACATAAACAGCAGTAATGGTACCTCAACCCCCCAGCAATTATACTCCGAAAGTTGGGATGTTTTCATTTATCGCCAGTTCCTAAAAAGGGATGAAACCCACCACTGTCAGATAAGTTGCCTTCAAAAGCAACTCCCAAGACCTCAAGTTAGGGCCGATATCGGATACTGACGAGATGAATCCCGAAAAAGCATCAAATTTCGGTGGTCCTTCGGGGTGTAAATGAGGGGTAAGTGAGAATTTTTTTTCGAAAAACAATTTCGAGAATCTATAGCTATTCACTGAAAGTTAAACTTTTTGGACACAAATTTCAAAAATTAAATTAAAAAATATAAAAAAGTGGCAGTGGGTTACATCCCATTTCAGGGACGGCCGCACCCCAACATTTGTGTTTTATGAGGATGTCGGGAGGGTTACTTACTGTTAACTTACATAGGAGAGGTGGTGGTGGGTGTATGTTTCAAGTGGAAATGTCTAAATGGCAACACCATTTGGAGGAGCCACTTATTTTATTTTGTACGGTCGACATTTTATCCACGCACCTTGGTTATTACTAAGAGTAAATGAAGTTTTAATTTTAATGTTGGGTAGCTAAACAGTCGTTGGAAGTACTTTTGTTAGGATTGGAAAGGAAGTAACGGGGAGTTAAATTCTTATTCTCTTCTCTATTAGGGTGGATTTTACTGGTGAAAAATAACATTACCCATGTTTCTTGATATTATTAAAATGAATTAAAATACGTCTCTCTTTTTCTTCGGACCTCTAAACATGATCTAAAATTCCATACTAGACCTTTGGATAATTAAACTCCTCTATACAAAATTTAAGAAGCTGTCGGTTTGGAGTTTAGTTGGAACAAATAAAGTACGACAAACAAACAAATATTCTTTTTACATGTACATAGAGATAAAGAAGATATTGACAACAAACATTGTGTCCATCCTTAATATGTGTATCGTCTAGTGCCTATTATCGGCCCTTAAAGAAATTAACATTTCTAAAGCTTCCTATTCAAGGTGTCATTTTTACTTGGATTACAATAAACCACTTCAGTTTATTAATTGAATTCCTTGAATAAAATAATTAACTGTTAAACGTATTATTGAGAAATCTTGAAATGCACGAAAATAGTTTGCTAAGACTGAATTTAAGTATCAATTACTCTAATAGTTGTATGTTTATACTTGGGTTTCCAGGGAAATTGTAGGATCCCAAAATAGTTGAGATGTATTGATGATGATTAGAGATGTGAAAATTATGAAAATATTTGTTCGAATACATTTAAAAAAAAGTATATGTACGTAATCCTTGTTAATTTTTTTTCCAAGTTTGAAAATTAGAGTTTATAAAGTAGATGTGATGTTGTTTCTCAGAGATACCATATTTTAATGGCACTCTCTAAGCATGGTTTTTACGTTCATCAAGATTTTGACCTGTTCCACATCTCTAATCATGGTGCTATTAAAAAAAGTTTGTTCCATAGAACTTGTTCCCTTTTTGTTCCATTCGTACTCGTCTTAATAAATTAGAACCAGGGGCTTCCGCACGGTGTGGGCTTTAATTAAATAATTTTTTCTTTCACAAATTTTTTTTTGGTCAGGATGAAAAAAAACTGCGAAAATAGGCTAATTTTTTCTTTTGAGATGTGTTTTTTTCCTTCTGTCAAATTATGTAATAGAGGAAAAAATTTCGAAAAAACTTAACTTTCAGTGAATAGCTATAGATTATTGAAATCGGTTTTCGAAAATTTAATGTATGAAATGTTTTTCAAATAATTAAATTTTTGTAATTTTTTGGTAATAGCTATATATTTTTGAAAAAAAAATTCAAAACCAAGCACCCTCTTTCCACCCAAATATAATCCTGCGAACGTCTCAGAGGACGGAACGCCTAAATTTTGAAACTAAGATATCCCTTATATACCTATATTCAAAAATGAAACGGTACTGGTTCATTACGCATACACATTTATATAAATATATTCTAATTAATACTATGATTAAAATGACTAGTACTTGTAATAAGCGCGAAAAAAAAGTAATGAAATCTTCTTCTAGCTTTTGCTACATATACATACAGAAAGTAAGGAATCATTTCAAAAATAAAAGTAGTGTAGCTTCAAAGTTGACATCAACAATGTTTTTTTTTAAAATAACAAATTAATAACTGATACTAATAAACATAAAAATCAATGAAAGGCCTTCTTTCTAACTAAGTAAGAAGTCCTTAAACAACAACAATAAAAATAAAAGAGTGAATGAGAGTGAAATAGGAATGAATATTTGCTGAATCCCTCAGAGGTCAAAATAGACAAGGGATCCACTATGAATGCTACGAGGTATTTAAGAAAATGATAATAGTGATAGAGTAGAGCTTAACAGCATTAGTAAGTGCGGTGGTCCAGAGTCTAGGAAATGTCTGGACAAGGATCATTTTCTTTTTCCTTCGTATTCTTTTCCTTTTAAGCATGATGATCCATAGACTCAGATGAGGATCTGATTGTAGACGTTGTGGGATGACTTTGAGACGTGGAACTAGTTTGGAGAGTGGTTGAAGGGGGTGATGATGATGTTGATTTAACAATAAATACTTTTTCTTCATTGTATTCATCGCTACTTTCGTAGTTCGATGCTGGTAGAATGTAGCTCCCTGTTGTGGTGATAGAATCCACAAGCTTACATGAAGAACTAAGAGAACAATACACCACGTTGTCCTGCAATGATTAATGTAATGAAAACTATTAATTGAGAACAAGAGATGTCAGTCCTATATGTCCATAACAAGATATGTAAAAAAGATCGAATTCCCGGCGGGCACATTTTTTTAAAAAGGTGTGTGTTGTTAACTTACTACATATATATAATTATTTGTAGCTCTAATCTATAATAAGAGATGGGATTTGAGTGAAGAAAAACTAAGTATAGCAATTAGAAAAGGAAAAAAATGGTTGATGCGTGCGCTCTTTCTTCTCTTTTGTTCATTATTTTATTAGTCGTGGTGTGTTAACATCTCACTCTATAAAAAGAGGTATCCCCTATTTTTGGTCTAAATTGATTTTAAAATAAATATGTAGGATTTTAAATGTAATTATAATATTTTCCCTTGTCTGATGCTATTTTAAATATAGAAAGTTCTCTTATTTATACCAGTTATTCATTTACAACCCCCCACCCAAGAAAAAAAAAATCCTTTAACAGGCAGCTACTACATATTAACAAGGGTTTTGATTTAGTAGTACCATATGTGATGCTCCTGCCTTCTCCTCGCGCTCTACACAGATCCCACCTCTATGTAGAATTTATATCTATTGAAAAATATTTAATGGTATTTGCAAGCAAGGATCAATATAGTCTATAGTGATCTCTGTCAGCAGATATGTCGGCTCTAAAGACTATCATACATTTTACGTCATTGTTTCAGTTATTTACCACAAACTGGGATTTCGACTATTTTTACATCTCTAAATATCACACTCATTTAAGTGAAGAGTATCCGTGGAAATATATTGTATTATTGGTGCAACTACCTATTTAAATGGAGAAAAAGAAGGAACAAATATCATGCAATGGTTAACCAATTTAAATATCCATTTGAATCATGCAGTATAAAGCAAGGCGCTGGGACCATGTATATTCAAATGGACTAAACTCAAGTACAAGTACTTCATAAAAGTATTAGTAGTTTTTTTAGGTATTTAAATAATTTAAATTTAAGTACAAGTGCAAGAACTATGAAGAATATATTATTTACTTATTGTTTTGTCTTAATCTAATTTTATGAGTTTGTCTATTTTTATAGAAAATACATTACTGGAACTAAATTATAGAATTTCTTGAAAAGAAGACAATTTATTTTCCAAAATGGAGAAAACAGATCTAATCATCTTAAGGGGAGGATTCTTCTTGTTTTATTGTCCTATTGAAGCTGATTTTTAATTTCCAAAAAGATATGTATAGATAGTTATTCGAAAGTACAATTTCGTAAAAATAGTACGTAAGGACAATTTAATTCAACCACCAATGTATGTACTTGCCCTCATCCCTTGTACAAAAGTACTATCAATTAAGTATATATAATATAAAATAGATTGGTGAAAAATAAGTCTACCACACATTAGCTAAGAAAGTGAATTAATTGTTAAGATGATGAACCACAACCAATAAAAGATGGATTTAAGGAAAGTGATTTGTGCTTCTGAGTTAAAAAAAAAAAAACAAAAAGACCCAAATATATTTTTTTTAATACAACAACCAACAAAGTGAGTATTTATTTAAATAAGAAATTATTTTTTTTTACCGCGAGGATAATTTAGTTGAACTGCTCCTCAACTGATCACAACAGGGAATCTGAAAAAACATGTACAAATGTATCTCAATTTTATGTACTTATGTCAATATTAGGTCCTCTGACTTTATAAAACCAAAAATATAATACAAACAAATGGGTCCCTTTCATTCCAGGAAAGGTTATATAAATTATTTTAATTTTTCCTATTTTTGTTTTTTTCATAACAATTTTACATTATAAAACTACGTTTGCAAAATTATTGCCCATCAATTTTGCCGAAC
Source organism: Lepeophtheirus salmonis (assembly GCF_016086655.4). NCBI lineage: Eukaryota > Metazoa > Arthropoda > Copepoda > Siphonostomatoida > Caligidae > Lepeophtheirus > Lepeophtheirus salmonis. The sequence goes on along the minus strand of NC_052136.2, from coordinate 44,442,536 downwards.
TAACTAAATGACCAATTATGAGCAATGGATTTCATAACCATTTTATGGCTAAATAATTGATCAGGTCATTTTTACCTTGCAATCACATTGGGTGCACTCGTCATCAAGAGCCCAACGTTCTCCATTTTTACGAAGTGTCCCACCGTGGTGACACATATCCTCATTTGTAGAATTAGACCAGGAAGAGGACAATGAGCAAGTGGGGCAGCAATCCCCTCTATGAGTTACTAGATTTGCACAGTCAGGAGGAATAGGAGGACAATCCAAGGGCCAGCAATCGACTTCTCCATGCTAAAAAAGGATTTAATAAGAATGATGTTGTTTTATAGGTATGAATGGTTCAAAAATACATACAAGACATTCACACTCCTTGCAATTTTCTAACCATCGATCCCCCGATTGAAATATACTTGGTTCCTGGGGAGGCATGGAATAGCCTCTTCGTTTATCTTTTTCTGGAATGTGAGAGCAGGTAGTTTGATCATAGCACTCAGGACAACATCCACGATCTGGACTTCTTGAGCAATCGCATTTCGGAGAGGAGCAGGCTATTTTCCCTGAGGTGCACAAACATGTATTACAGCCCTCCAACCACGAGGAACCATTGGATTGTAGCTGCTTTCCATCTTCCATGACACAGTCTGAAAGGAACTAGCTCGATTAAGTCGTGGGAAACATCTACTGCTAATTCTATTACCTAATGAACATGTATGATTCTTTGCATCACATTTACATTCATAACTTCCATCAACATTAATACAAGTCATGGATGGATGACAGGAGTGCGATCCCATTTCACACTCATTCTCATCGATGCAAATAGTTTGGCTGTTAGATAGAGGATCTTGATAGGTACGGTATCCACTACGACATTGACAGTAGTACCTTTGAAATGGGCATATAATAATTTAAATATCTTCCAAATACTCAAATTAAGATTCATACAGTACACCCAAGCTATAAGCCAAATGAATAAACTATGACTGCGTGATCATTTTTTGTCTAAATAAATTAATTGGTTACAAAAATACTTTTGTGCTCACTAGATGACGATAAGGGTATCAGGAGTTACTCTAGTACTAACTAGATACACAACCTTTATGAATTCGCAATTTTAATAGAACCAACAAGTGGCATTCTGAGAAGGGAAGACAAAATTATAAACGTAACGAGGAAAAATAATAAAGTAACGCCATCTGTGCCCGGAAAAAAGATTTCAAATAAGTACCCAAGGAAATCTCCTTCATGTAACAGGCACGTTTTTTCACTTGTACAGTTTTGTATACACCTATCCTAATTTATAAGTCACTGAAAATATGTGTACAGACAGTTATGTAAAAAACAAAAAAAAGCAAGACGAGAATAAAGATGTTAAGTTATTTGTTCTCTAATTTACTGGAAAAAAAAAAAAAAAAAATCAGTAAATTTGTTTCCATTGAACCATTTTATATAGTATTTACATCAAAGGGTTAAATGAATTAAATCTTTTAGCTACTTCCTAATTCTGAATGATTTATTTATGAAGAATATGTTTATGGATAAAACAACAGAATGTTAAAGATATTATGTAGACATATTACCATCCAGGTTTGTTGATACATCTTGCTTCACCTCCACAGCGATTGAAACCCTCTGTACACTCATCGATATCCAATTCACACTGTCGCCCTTTAAACCCAGCTGTACATAAACAAATTCCAGGTTCAGCGCACGTACTACCATTTTCGCATCCCTCATCACATTTGGCTAATCATTATAATTACAAAATATAGGTTGTGAGAGACAATACTACAAAAATTATAATACATACGGGAGCAAGTCCGTAGGCCATCTCCAGAGAAGCCTTCTTTACATTGACATTCAAATCCATCCGGAGATAAAGTTGCTAGACAAGTAGCATTGGCATGACATGGTCCATTCTTTATATCACAAATGTTTTTACGTTTACAATGAAAGCCATAATCAGAGTCCGTATTATCATTTGCTTTCTCATATCCTTCTTTGCAAGTACAGGTGTAGGAACCAAGAGTATTAACACAAATGGAATGATTACCAGTACAATAGTGACCCTTAAGAAATGGAAAATCTATCGAGTCTCCTAAACGCTGGCATTCATCAATGTCTATAAAAGCAAAATAAAATATTCAAATGTAGTTATATTATATACAATCAAATCATAAATTAGACCAATTCAATTGCTAAAAAAATCCTGATAAGAATTCAATGAGAGATCTCAGAGTTATCACGTTTACTCTTCTAAATAGATTAAAATATTTATAACATTTTGGTCCACTCTGTATTTTAAATGTACATACAAAATAATGCACATGAGATAAACATAGCCGTGAGAATAGACCTTTCCAAAGAGACAAAGTGAAACTTTAATATGATTTATATAAATGAGTAAAGATAAAATAATAAATAAAAGGTTATTAATGCCTTTTACGTACATATGTAAAATGGCAAACAATATAATTTATTTAATTAATTCAAATAATATTGTTTTAATATTAAAATCCCTACCCTCGCAATTCTTTCCATTGCCAACAAATCCATGTGGACATACGCATCTGTACTTTGTACTCAAATTGATGCACTTTGCATGTGAATGACAATCATTTCCTTGGGCACAATGATCCGCTGAAAAAAAGGGTGAGAAATGTATAATTAACTACATTTGTTGTATTGTCGAATTAGAAAAAGTGGGTTGTGTAAAAATTAAAAAGGATTTCAATATCGTGGTTGTCATTGTTTATTATTGAGTTATGTTCAAAAATGAAAGAATTCCAAATAACAAATGTTCTTTTTACCCTTGCAGACTTTGCAACACTTTCCATGTTCAAGGATTTGATCCTCAGGTGGACAATCTAGAACTGGACATGGATTTTTTGACGTGTTCTCCCTTAGACATGCCAGTTTTCCATTATCGCATGAACAAGTAAGACATAATGATGGACTAAAAGATTCTCCGTGTGAATATTTATTACTCGCAAAAATACAGCCAGTACATTCGGAGCAACAAACACCAGCAGAAATGTTGGCTGGTTGAGGATTGGCACAGTTGGTTTTTGGACAGAGTATCGGCTCACAATTTGTTTTTCCTTTCTATATTATAAATAAATTGAAATATGAAGGAATAGCTAAAAATCAAAGAGTCTATAAATTTGAGGTCCTTACATTACATGAACACGTCTGACAATTTTCAGTCCATTTGGATCCATCATCATGGATTTCCCCTCTACCCGTTTTACAAGATTTAGCACATTCACACTCCTCCACTTTTTCTAAGCGAGTTTGAATGGACAGAAGCTGAAAAAAAAAAGAAAAAAAAAGAGAGTAGATTTTGTGGACATAGCAAAAATGATTATACAAAATTACCTCTTGCTTTAGCTCCATTATTTCACGTTGATGACTATATATTACATTTTTTACAATATCTTGTAGGTTTCTAAATTCTCCACACGTGGGACAACTAGCTTCCGCTGTGGGGCATTGAACTAGATGGCCATTATGACCCGTTACTAAATGAAAATTCTGAAGGTAACCCTGCAAAGTTATCAAGAGACGGAAGAATACATTTATAATTACGAACATTACAAAAGAAACAAAAATAAATAATACAAAATCATCTTTGTATCCCATTGGCTTTCCGCCACTGGATAAACAAACAATTCATAAGATAATCATGTCCATATTTGGACTGTTCATTTGTTTCTATCATCAAATATGTACTAGGTATGTACGGAGTGAGTATGCAAAAATATCCAAACTAATTATTTGAAATTTGGAAATCAAATTAGTAAATCAAGGGCGTCCGCAGGGAGTGGGCTGGAGGGGTTGTAGCTCCCGTCCCCAAAGAAAAATGAAATGGTTTATTTTTACTAGAAAATTGAGTATTTAAATTTTTTTTTCAAATAATTGAATTTTAAAATTAATTTTTTATGAACATCTGTGATTTTTTGAAATTTGTTTCTAAAAAAAATATTTGAATTTAAAATTTTTTTCCAAAAGAATTGATTTTTCTTTTATTTTTCAAAAAAAAAAAAAAAAATTAATTGTTGGACTAAAAATCCCAAAATCTTGTCCCTCTCAAATATATTCCTGCGGACGCCCCTGTATATCAATATATAATCTGATGAGTGAATGGCATAGAAAAAGACAAATAATCCATGGCGCCCTTTTGGGTCAAAAGGTAATTGTCAAGATTGTTGGAGTTGATGTCTTCACCAATCACAAAAAGCTGAATCAAATACCCTGAGGATGATACCATTTATACTTTTACCAAATTTAGGCTCAGAGACGAGGTTGTGATCAAGGCTAGGGAAGGACATATGGAATAAGTGTTGTTTAAAATATGTACATTTTATTGTCTTTCAAACTCATTATGATTAAGACACCTGACTCTATCCCTTTTACATTAAAAAGTTCGAGATCTTGAATCAAAGTACACACATGCTCGTATAGTGGGCATCCACTGTATTTAAAATACCCTTATATGAAACACATGTATATACAACACCATTAGTAAAATCAGTAATATAATGATAACAGTCACATTCTATCATTAGGGATAAAATATTTTTTGAAAAAGAAAAAAAAGAAAAATATATATATATATATATTGAAAAAAAAGTTTGTTATGTAGAGGATTTGTTCATGTTTTTACCTTGAATAAAAAATGATTTTTACTGCTTTGTCCAACCCAAAGTGTGAGGTTCTTCAAGGATTCTCTCTCTTGGGTTCCAAAGAGCTTGAAAGGATGAATGATTTTGTGAAAGACCGACCTATTTTACAAGAGGAAAATTATATTAGATGAGTTATAAGTTTAACCTTACTTAGATTTATAAACTAAACAGTCCTTCGAAATGGATAAATATACTCTTTTTCATTTCTATTAAATAGAAAGAAATGAGAAGGATCAAACAGGTTAACCTTGTTTAATGTCCTTCATTTATAGATAATTTACAGAATTACAGAATGTTTACAAATTGAATACATTTGAATGTTAAAATGAGGGAAAGACCTGTAGTATTCAAATCAAATATTTTAACACTCACTTCTAACCTAGTTATTTTTTTCTCTCTTCCTTAACTCAACTTTTAATTTTATTACTCTAAATAATTAAAATTTAATAAAATTTTACACAGGAAGAACAAATACATGTAGGGTAAATACTTGAATTGCGAACATAATATGTATAATTCTGAACATTTCACTTCAAATTCCCTGATTTCCAATTTTAACTATTAGTGTTGGGAAGTAATGCGTTAACTTGAAATGCATTACTGTCATCATAGTAACGAGTAATGTAACGATAAGGAATTATGAGCTTTACTCGTTGCTCCCTAAAAAAATCTTGAGTCAAAAAAATTATATTTGATAATGAATGATTGAAACTTATCATTTAAAAATTTGTTGTGTTCTTTAGAGAACTCTCTCTGTATTTGTAATTATTTGGTATTGTAATAAAACTAGTATACTTGAAGTAATATAAGTACTGATGGCCACAAAACATTGTTTTTGTAATTTATTTTCCACAAATTAATCTAAAAATTAATTTAACTCATTTGAATCGTGATCATAAGCGCAATTTAACAGCTGATATAGTCAATAACTACATATTTTACTATAGTCTGGTTATTACTCTTAACAAATATGTTTTTTGTGGAACTGATGCTTATAAATATGAAAGCATAGCATATTTTTCTTCGCGTTCCATCTACCGATATCCCAGTTTTGCATCCGATGTTGTAAAAAACTCAATGTTAGTTGGAATACTTGATATATCCCAAGATGTTATCATGGGTTGGATTAGCCTCTTAACTGGGTCATTCAATTTCTTAAGATCCACACATACTCTCACTTTTCCACTAGGTTTGGGTACAATTACTGATGGATGACACCAATCTACTGCTTTATCACCGACTTTACTTATTATTTTCATTCTTTCCATTTTGTTAATTTCTTTCTTCACTTCTTCTCTATAGGTAAATGGTATGTGTCTTGCAGCATGAATTGCGTATGGTTGATAATCTTCTTTAAGACTTAACTTCATTGGTTGCCCCTCCATAATTTTCAATTCTTCCTCATCACAAAATACATCTCTAAATTCTTCCCTCAATTCTTTTTTTTTTTTAATCTCTATCTCTTCCATCGATTGCACCGCAGCTACACCCATTTGTTTTGGAAAATCCTTTGATATGATTCGCAGTTCTCTACAGACTCGTCTAGAGAAGAATATTTCAGGAATATTTCGACATATTTCGACATTTTCTTCACTTTTTACTGAATTTAACGGTAAAGTAATTCTTAACTTTCCAATAATTTCTAATTATGATCCATCAACACCTGAAATCTTCTCTTCTTCGTACTTTTTCACAATTTTCTTATTTAATCCCATCTCCTTAACAAACTCTATTCCAGCAAAAGTAACTTCTGCTCCTGTATCAGGAACTGCTTTATTTTAACCAATAATCTTTCTTTCACAAATTACATACAGTAATACGATTATTATTATATTCCTTAATCCCATTTATTCTTATTGCAGGGAATCCTTTATCATCTATTTTGGACTTGCAAACTCTTTGATAATATCCTATTCTTCTGCATCAACTACACTTCTTTCCATATGCCGGACATTTTCCTCCCTTTCTATGATTGTTACCTCCGCAACAAGAGCATTTAATTTATTTTTGACTTATTATCTCTTTAACATTTAGTTGCTTTATACTAGATATTAATCCTAATGCCTCTTCCTGGACTTTTCCCTTCTCTTCACTCCAGCAGATAAAAATTAGTTCTGCAAGGGATAACTCGGGGGATTTAGATGATAACAATTTCTTTGTATCTTCAATTCTTATCCCCAGTTTAATTAAATTTGACATCCAAGCATCAAACGTCATCTCATGTAACCCAGCGCTATTAGCTTGAACACATAATGATGTGTAGAATGAATCAAATTTTTCATCCTCTTTTTTTTTTCGTTCCACTAATTTTATTCGTTCTATACCATATTTGCTTGTTTTCTTTGGTAATTTTCTATAAGTACAATAATTTCTTAAATAGAATTTTCATTTTCAATGTTGATTCCGTGGCATGATTGATTTTATTCAACATATCCGGACTATATAATGATTTAAAAAGTGGTTTTTTTAAACTTCTGTTTGGTCATTCATCCCCATCGTCATTACATAATTTCTCCAATTTATAAATTCTTTGAATTCCATATCTTCTTCCATCTGAGGTGGTGGGTGTATGGGAATTTTCACTTCTCTGACACTTGCTGATGATCTTCCTCCTGTGACTTTCTCATCATCTTTATTTCCCTTATGATCAAGGAAATTTTCGAATATTTTCTCCATGAATTGTCGATTTTCCTCTCGAGCTTGCTTTTGTTCTTCCATCATTATTTTCATTATGGTCACTATAGATTCTTGATTTTTTAATTCCACATTCTTTTCCAACTTTTGAATCCGTGATTGATTTTTCATTTCTAATTCGCTCTTCGTCGGTATCCTTTTTAATATTAATTTTCTCAGCTAGGTTTTTTCGAAATTTCTTAATTACCGAGCGACTGCGTCATGATACGTTTTAATTAATATCAATAAATACACTTCAAACACTTAGAACAGACTCCCTCTTTATTTCATGTATTAATACATATTTACACATACTTCCTTTTTACACGTTGATACTTATATCATATCACATTAATGATAATATATAGAAAAATAGACGTCCTAGTAATTCCAAGCAACGTCGAGTACTCCAGCTAGTCTTTAAAAATCAAACAAAGATTTTTTTAAAAATGAACTGGAATTAGGAGTACACATTGCAGAAAAGTCAATACATTTGTACCTGCGGGAAACCCTAAATTATAAATTTTGCAAAGAAAGGAAGTAAGCCTAGGAAGATTTACATGTTATAATGGGCTCGAAAAAGAATCAAAAAGAATCTCAAGTTTTGACGATTTCCGAGTAATACTCATCTTTTTATGCCCACAAGGTGAGTAAAAGGGTCTTTTTTATTTATTTCATAGAACTCGAGTACCAATTAATGAGTTAAATAATTAATATACGAGTAACTATATATATTTACTTATATAAAGTGTATTTTTCTTTAGAAGCCCCTGTGTACTTCTAAGCGATAAAAATTTAGTAAGTTAATAAATATTTGTAGTTCAGACTATATTTTATTACAAAGTAACACATTACTTTGTAATATATTTTAATTACAGTTAATTGTAGTAAGGAACAATATAATGATATTACTTCATTTTGTATTTGCTAATATAGGAAAATAAGGGATTTTTGAGGTGAAGTCTTCGTAATTTAATGCTGTACAGAATTCAAGTATTTATTACTGCTGGAGTTGGGTTGAGAAATATTAGACCCTATAGAGACGCTAAGATTTTTGTTAAAACGAACTAATTCACTCCTTTGAGGAAGCTCTATCTAAATCGCTCACATATAAAATATTTCTATGTGAGCGACTTTATAGATGAATTATGATCTCATATGAATTTCCAAATTGTGAATATCGGTACAATGACGTCATACACAATTAAAACGTTTTGACGCTTAAAACATTAACTACGATTGGTCTAAAAAATAAGAAATTTAGTCCCTTGCAGTAGATGGAAAAAATCAGTCCACGATTTGAAAAAAATTAAATTTCGATTCACGTTCTGAAACCGAAATATCAACAAAATATCTTAAAATCGATCGAAAAAGGAGTCTCAATCCTAGTTTTGACCGAATCTACTTTTGTATTATTGTACTAATCCAAGTACATACTTAGATCTGGAGAAATAAGGTGGAGAATACTACCTGCAGTCAAGATATACACGTAGTTGATCCCCCGAAAGGGACACTGACAATTTGTGCCATTTGTCATCGGCTAATGCAATAGGTATTGTCTCTACAATGGATCCTGAGGAAGATGATGACCATGGGGAACGATAATGAAGGCGAAGGACGTCTTGTCGTCCCGAGGATTGAAGCTCCAGCAGTCTAAACAATTATAGTATAAAACATAAAATGAACATGGATCATCAAAAAATTCCTTACCTTGAGTTTTTCGAATCGACGATGGAAAGTAAACTACCTGCGTTACCTTTTCGCTGTCGCACTGAAGCCATAAGAGCAACGTCATCTTGAGCAGATATTTGAAGTAATTGACCTATTCTAAAGCATTTTTCCTCTGAAATGAAGGCAGCTTCTCTTGGACCAGAATCAAAATAAGCTGCTGGAGACGGAGAATGGGGACCTGGACGATATTCTACTCCTTGAATACTTCTATTTCGAAGATCCAGACACTCTAAGAGATCTATTTTATGCGGGGCTGAGGATCTTTGGGAATAACTACTGCTGCTACTAATAAAATTATTGCTTCTAAGGAGGCCATTTCCGTCATTTTCCCGAAAGTCATCAAAATATGTTTTCAAACCTGAAAAAATCAAGATATATATTATTTTTTTTAAAGAAAAGTACATCAAAAACGTGATTTTGTTATTCTAGCCTTGAGCTTAATTCTGCGTGAACAATAACTATTGTAATTCAATTAAATATTTACCTAGGTACATAATATACAGTCAAAAAGCATAGATAAGTGTTAAATTTATTGAAATAATGTTTTGCAAAAAGAGTATAGGAGGATTTGCATCAAGCCGTGTGGTCATCAATGCAAATCTATGAACATACAAGTTTCTGTACTGTAATCCGTCCCCTTTATGTAACTAGCATTTCCTAATAATATATAAAGAGTTTTTGTATTATTTCTATCAGGAAGAGAGTCTTGTAAATACATGAAAAAAATTCAATAAATCATGTACAGTGTGAAGCTTTTCGTCATTTTTCTTTTGATATTTTGTGGTTTTCACTTCAATCTATTATCAATATCCCCCATCCTTTTTATTTAAATCCATGAAATTCCACGATGAAAAAACAGACACATAATAAATGACTCTAGGATTAATATCCTTAGTTATTTGTTACCCATATATTATTCTACATCTTTATTTATATTTGATAACTTTAAGTAAAATTTCCTACTTCCTTCATTCATACCTTCATAGTATATTGATTATATATTAAGACACTTAAAGTCAAAAATAAATCAAAGTGAGTCCTAATGACAAATTCTAGTTTACAATTAATCAAAGGAAAAAAAGGACAAAAAAAAAATTCCAAATGATTTTTTTATTATGATTAAATTAATAAATGAATCCACACAAGAGAAATGACATTAAACCCGGGAAGATGAGAATGTCAACAAATGGCAAAAATAGAACAAGCCAAAAAACATTAAGTTATTTTTTAAACATAAAGCAAGAATAATTTTTTTCAGTGCTTGGTCATGATGATTATGCTATTCAACGAATACATGCATCACAGCATTATCCCACCAAATCCCTACAAATGTGCACTGTATTTTAGTGTCAACTGTGGACTTGTATAAGTCTTAGCGTTGATTGGCTGGACTCAAATTACCTCTTGTTAATCTATGAATAATAAAATACTATTAAATCATGGATAATTCCACATTTGCAGGGAAATTGCTAACTGCAACCTACTGATTTTGGAATCTTCGTCAGAAATGAAGTAGGCTACCTGTTTTCCAACTAATGTGATGAAGATTCAATATACATAGATACAGACGTGATCAGAGTAGTGTTGTACGGTATACAAGTACTACAGCCAGTATAGAGGTACTGTCGCTTTTAAAACGGATATTGGAACTGGTTCTTGAGGTGTCTTTACATGAAAAACAAATTATTCTGCCAATGATGTAAACCCCAAAAACTATGAGCTAGAAAATTATACGTTAAAGACGAAACAAGAATGAAAATTATTTTATTTTATAATTTTTCAAATTTTTAAGGTACCCAAAGAAAATGGAGTTCCCTGAAAAGTCATGTAAATAACAACATTTTTACAAAATATATCTAGTCGAATAGTTATCGAAAAGTATCAAAATACCGATAATAACTGTGGAACTTCACCCTCTACAAAAATATTGGTCTTACAACAACACTAGATCAGACTTAAAGTACATTAATTGGACTCTCCTTTAAAAAATTACGACATCAATGATTGATAATCTACTGGTCGTTTTCCATTATATTTAGGGATACATTGAGTCTGCACTTTTATAATGACAAGGGACAAGGCGGCGATACAATTGATAAAAGAGAGGAAATAAAGAGAAAACATGAGTTAACAGCCCTAAAAAGTGAGATAATGGAGGTTTGATAAATATAATATAACTACAAAAATGTACTCCTCTAGTTCGTATCTAAATATAACCTTTTTTTTATGGATTTCATGGGTGATGAGTCTGCTTGCTTATAAGGTATTGTCTGTGACTTCAACTTACATCAGGAGTCGGCCAACTACGGTTTGAATGTATCCCATCAAAAAGCTTCTATGAAGCATTATAAATGTGATAAGATGAAGTTTGTAAACCTTAAATAGTTTTAAATACACTTTAATACATAAGAAACAATTAAATCTTTATTGCATCCTTCCAATTTATCTTTTCCAAAAAGAAATAAAAAAAGATCTGAAACTTACTTTCCGTTTTGTCTATTATCTCCAGCTATTCCTTTTTCAATGTTATGAAATTGCTCAAAGGAGCTTGACAAACCACACCAATAAAGGACAAGAGACCCTTTAAAAATGACTATTTCCTCAATCTGTGCTGATCAATGAACAAAAGTTTGAGGCTCATTTTTCACGCCAAAAAATGAATCATGCACGAATTATTTGAATACCTCATAATAAGTCCTTGTTTTAATCAAACCCATACATAGATGAACGTCATTACTACATACAAAGAGTCTTATATTCAGAATAAGTAATTATTAAGAGCTTCACATGAATTAATTCAACATCAATTAATCAATGTTTAGAACACTAATAAGGAGCTATCCATTATTTGCATCCTAATAATTGTTTGCTCTATGGACTTTATTTTGTTGGGATGAAATCTAATTTTTTTTTTTTTTTTTGAAGTATTAGTTTAAGATAAAACTTAATCAAAACGGGGGGGGATATCCATTCCATGGAGCTTTGACTGGCTATTAAATTCATCTATGAAGGTAGTAATACTACAATATAAGTATCGGCAAATAAAAATACAAATTCCATACTTTGTTGAAAAGATATGTAAATAAGTAATTGATTTGATTCTCACGGAGTGCTTTTTACTAATTAAGGAGTCATATATTTAAAAATATTATTAAATATTGTAAGTGTATGTACAATAATTAAACTGTAAGAAACTGATGAATTGGTGTTTTCTATGGCATGAGAATTAAATTAATTCCCATTTATATACAAATAATAATTATTTCCAACATTATGCAATGGAACTTTTTGTTCGTAAGGGAAAAAAAGAATCAAAATATTAATAGACGAGACATTAATTATCCCTCAACGTATATATGTACATATAAAAACTTCTATAAAATCAAATCAATCCAGACATAGCGCCCACCTGTTCCATCTGAAAACCCATAAATCAGATGATGTAGAGCAAATGAGACAATAATACTGATAGGTACATAATATATGCATAAAAATGTAACATAAAAGATAAAAATTATGGACATTTGTTTGGTGGATTTTTTATTCTTTTTTACATTAATTTCAAAAATAGTCCATGCATCAACACACAGTATTTAAGTCCATGTTACTCATATAGAGGGCACTTTTAAAGTTCTTCGCATCTAGCAAAAAATATGAATCTAATACATTTTATAGTGGTCTACATTTTAAAGATTTTGAATTTAACCGTCTACTTCACAATTGAAAATTATTGTTGTTAATCAATAACTCATTACTACTAATTCAAAATATACATAATATATTTCATAGTTGATAAAGCTATTTTTTCATTAATATAAACGTTTCATATGAAATTCAAGTGAATAAAACGGAGTTTTTTCATTCTAAAATGTGATTATATTAACCAATAATATTAAGTAAAGTAATAAAATCAAGTAATAAAGTTAAATATATTTAATGTAATTATTTTTTCTATCAAATAAAGGCTAAACTAAACGGCGCCATCTACATAAGACATTAATATAAAGGAGAAAATTGTCTACAATTGCTCTCCAAAAAGTGACAATTTCTTGGTAAGTATCCTACAAATATGTTTTTTTTTTTTGAATATCATTTGAAAACTGTAAAGAAAATACGTACTATAACAATAGACCTGTAATGGAATATTTGTTATTCCGAGCACCATACTCGGAATTTGTGCATGCACCGTAGCCGTGATAAACACTTTGTACATAGATAATAATTAAATTATAAGTAGGCCCTCTGATATGGGGAACTTGTCCTAGGCCTTGATCTTGATTGGAGTCTCCTCGCTGTTTTTTGTATATTGTATATATACAATAGAATAGAAATCGAAATATTATTTTCTAAAAAGATAGTTTTTACATGGATTATTAAAAATAGGACAGGTATTTTCTCTAAAAAAAGAAAAGGGTCGCCCATTTTATTTTTTTTAAAACTACAAAATCTTAAAAAAAATTAAATTTTAAGAAAGGAAAGACATCCACACATTTATCTTTGGCCAAGAACAAAACTGGCCTTGGACCTGGGGTTTTATCAATTCTTAATGTGGAACTTGAAATCAGTCCAGTCCTGTACCTTTCTGTCCAGTCTTGTCCTTGAAAATCGTCCAAGTTTTAGACACTTTGAGGAAAGCATCCATTTCCCTAAAACTATCGTAAAGTACCTCAGTGAACTATGTAGTCTAGCCAAACTTTCAGTAAATTTCATAAACAATAATAGTTATCAATCATTTATTCTTATTAACATTGGTGGTGATTGATGATGAAATCACTGGTTGATATCTATGGTAAAGTTATTTCCCAATGTCCATTTCTATTGGACGTATTTTGCATCAAATTCAAACGTGTCCTTCAGATTTAGCACAGGACATCAAAATTTTGGTATGGATACACCACTAGCATGCCCTAATTATGACCTTTACATAAATATATTTGGAGTAGTAATAATAGAATAATAGTATTTAAAAACAACAAAATTACACACACAAAAATTAAAAGAAAACCGTGGGAAAAACGTATTCTTAGAATTGTAACAACTTTGAACAAAAAAATGATTACACTTTAAAATATAGGTAATATATAGATGAAGAAAATATCTCACATATTTTATGAAATATTTTTGCAATTAAGAATTGTTATTCATACACAATATATATTTTTTTACATATTATGTTGCGTAGGATGAGGGATTTTGGGGAAGTTACAATCCAAAAATGTGACAAATAATTATTTTAAATGAAGAATCAAGTGTACTTGTGATGATGATATTACAATAATTGAACATTCCTTACATCAGTACACAAGAGTTCCTTAATATAGTGGTTCCCAAACTTTTTAGAGTTCCACCCTTAAAATATGTGGTTTGACAATGTGCGACCCCTACACCTCCTCTCATTGAGAGATGAATACATAATTGGGAGTGCACTTAAAAGCCATATCACTCCTATAAAGTTCAAAGTTCGACATATCAACTCGAAAATGATCCCCCACGTTTAGTTGTGATCTGTATTTATTTTTGATATGCATTAATACGGAAAAGGAAGTCTCACATATAAAAGTTGAGCCAATGGTGTAAGTAAATCCAAAGGTACTATAGCCAGCAGTGGGTACTCATGCATCGTAGAAATCCGGGATTTGTTAAGTGATTTTTTAAAAAAATCTGTTTTTTAGTGTTTGGCAACATGAAAGTTTGATAAGCACATCTTCCATATTAGATGCGAAATGATTAGCTGTGGCAGTAAAAGGGGTGTCCTTTTACTGCCACAGCTAATCATTTCGTTATCATCCAGTTATGTTTTTGGAGCACTATAATTTCGGAAGTATTTCTAAATAAACCAAAAGAGAGTTATAAAAAATATGTAGAATTATCATTATTGAAGTTTTAATGCCACAATTTAAATTATATTCTTCCTTTTTTGGAAATCATCTCGCGACCCAGTCCTTGATTCCTGAGACCCCACTTTTGAAACCAATGTCTTAATAGACTTCCCAACATTGACCAAAAAAACAACAACTTAGGGATGTTTATTTAAAATATGTATACAATTATTATAATCTTTAGGGTCCTCTATGAAAGCTTCTGAAAAAGGTTCTGCGTCGAATAAAGTTAGAGAACCACTTACTCAGATGATGAATATACTTTTAATGAATAACTTGTACTTGTATTGAGGATAAATCAGTTATTGAATATTCCTTGAATGGTTGATACATTAATGGGGCAATTTTCGACTTTAAAAAAGGAAAATTACTGATGGGTAAACGTTCTGTAGCACATAAGATAATAATACAACATTAGTCCATAAATACATAATAATCAAGTAATTTTACAATAGATCAATAAAATATTTGCAGTTAAAATGACTAATTAAATAAGGACTTATGTGACGAACAGTTAGTAACTTCTACAATCTGATTTTAAAAGTTGCGAGTTATTATTGTAGAAGATAACCAACCGTCTCCCCTTTTCTCCCCAACATGCCCTGTGACTTTTTTATAAATTCATAAAATGTCCGGTTTTATGTAGGAGGAATAAGGCATGCTGAAAATGGATCTACAAGAAAATTAAACCAAAACAAAACTCCAAAATATAGTTTTTTTGAAATCCAAAATTCATGGTCCAAAAAAAAGCAAGATAAGCAAGATACAAAATAATTTTGTTAAAACAAACAAACATGAATCATTAATACTTTGAAAAATATCCCCACCACTACAACTCACAATGGTGGGCAATGTGTATTTTTTTGGGAAATGCAAATATGTTCCCCTTATTATAATATGTAGTACACGTAGGGATATATCAGTTAGTACACGCTGCACACCGTTTTTGAAAGTGGTGGAATAATAACTATAAGTAAAATAAATTAAATTTTTAGCCTCCCCCTTGCCTCTAGTATTATTTGGTGAACGTAACGTTAAGTAATAAGTGAAAAGATGCTTTTGATAGGTTATACTCATCATAACTGAGCAAGAATGTTCATAAGAATGATTGGCAGAAGAAAAGATTTAAGGACAAGAAATCAGGTTTTTGATATTCTTTCAATAAAATAAAAATATACCTGAAAATGAGGCTTTATTTATTTACGAAGTATATACACGTAATATTTAGGTATAGGTTTATAAATATTACAAAAGAAAACGAAGGTACCTTATACATGGTAGCAATGCCCAGTCTACTTACTTTAACAAAGATGTACATAGCTATTATGACTAGTGTTGAGACTCGATCCGAGACCGAATTTATTTTTTCCATTCGGTTCTAGATGACTTTTTCTCTACCGATTTGGAGCAATTTTTTTTTTTTGGTTTCCATATTTACAGGGTAGGGATTGTAAATACAGAAGAGGTAAGGATATAAGAATTATTTTCCTAAAATCACTCAAACTAACCACCTCCGGCTTCAACCACAGCCTTCAACCTGGCACAGGTCTTGATGAGTATTATACAAAATTAACGTAATTTGTACGTATCCTAAAAATAATTCTTACTATGTCTTCATCTGAGTTCGATTATATTATGTAATCAAACACGGGATTGATGTTATCAATCTGATCAGGCGCCGTATTTTATGGTTGAAGATACTGGCGCCTTCAAGATGTTGTTGCATTTACAAATATCAAATGAAATACCTGAAAACAATGGAGATGAATGTATATATAAAAAAAGTATTTTTTTTCGTCAAACGAACGAAGTGGTTTGAATAGGTTCTATGCTTAATGTTGAACACGTATTTTTCTAATAAGTCATCAAGGCATTTTCACTTATTTAATAAATTGTATCCTCTTTAAGGCTCAAAGTTAATATTTGTACGCCATTAATTTTGCAAATTTCACATAAATCTTGATTATACTCCATCAAAAACCGAACACCTACACTGAATACTACTTGATGCACAATGATATTTGAAGTAAAAGTAATATATACTAAAAATCCCAATGAAATGTCTAAATTGGAACATTTTTTTAATTGATTAGGAACGAGAAAAGTAAGATTATTAGAGAAAAATATATGTTCCTTTTCATTGTAATAGTTAATTTTTATATACAATGTGTAAATATGATTATGTAACAGTATAATAACATATTTGTATACATTTTAGGGTCAGATATAAAGTAAAACAAAGCGATGGAGGGATAAATTTTTAATAGACAGTAAGGTTAACTCTTGGTCCAATTTTGACATCCAATAGCTTAATATTTTTCTGAATATTAATGAAAAAAGTGTTTTCATTATTTTAAAACTTGGTTGTTTTCGCCCCCAAAATGGGCAACATCAACGACGTTAATGATTAAATCACATCAGCAGAAAATAAAGCTATCTTCTTAGGTGCCTAGAGTTGATATATTTCTATGATGAATGAAAAAATTTCCCCACAAAAGTTTCAAAAAACTTCATAAATGGATTTAAAAACATAAACAAACTTAACATTTATATTGAATTGATTGTAATTGGGTTTCAATTAAAAAGGCCCCCAAGAAGGAGAAAAATATATTTTGTATATTGAAAAAAAAAAAAAAAAAAAATCTCCTTCGTAAGTCCAACTAGGAGAATTGTTGGTTGTCAAAAATCATCTTTAACTTATAATGAATACTACATGATATAAAAAAATCAGTGATAATTGAATTCAATCTAATTAATAGGTATTGAAAATTACACCTACTTGATTTTTACAAGTTTTTTTTGTATAGTTGTACAAAAATATCCTTGCAAATGTAATAGTTAGTTTATTGTATACACTACGTAAATAATAATTTAAATATTATAACGCCGTTTTATTATCACATATAGTTGTATCTGATATATAACTAGATAGTGAGGCCCATATTTTGATTTCAATAAAATAACACTGTCAGTTTTTGGTGTGTGTGGTGGGGGGTGGGGGAAGGGAGAATGAGGTCATATTTTGAAATCTCTAAAATAAAATAATAAAACTTTTTGATTTTGTTTTTTTCTTTATTCTTAAATTGACTTTTGTTCTTAATTCGATTTTCAAATCAATTAACCCCCTCAAAAAAAAAAAAAAAACATTTCATGAATTTATACAAAAAAGTTCTCCAGACGATTTGTACAAAATTTAAATACAGGACATGATAAAGAGGAGAATTGATCAATTTAAACTACACGTTGGAGATATAAATTTATGATAAGTCGTAAAAGTTATTTTTACATGTCAGTTCCATTTTTACATCAAAATGCACAGCTGTAGTTCACCATTTTCTTTTATCTAAGCAAAAGATATTTTATGAGGGTCCTTGTTATTGGTCCTTAAAACACGTTTCAAATTTTAAAGCTTCCTTTTCAAGGCATCATTTTTACTTGTATTATAGTACAGTAAGACAGTTCACCAGTCAAATTAGTTTGGTTAAACTTTAACAATCTTTCAAGTACTATAATAGTTTAGGCCTAATTATATATTTATTATCCTGATAAAAAAATTTCGGATTTATAAATGAGGAGTACGCTAATTAACAAAAAAAAAATATATATGGGATGTTTTTGCACCCAATTTGGGCACTCCTTCGGACGTTACAAATCTTGGGACTAATACACACTTAGTTTTTATTCTTGTGAAATTTGATTATTTGGAACCCACAAGATGGGTGACATTAACAATGTGCTAACGTCACATGAAAACACTCTATATAAGTAAAATACATGTGCATTATCCATAATCAATTGCTGTATCATGTTCTTGTTCATTCATTTGTACATACAAAAATATCCAAGTAGGAGAGATTCAAAAAAGAAAAAAAAAAGAGAACGTGTTGTATTGCAAAGAAAAATGTAGAATGAATGAGAAATTTGAGGAGACGAAAAATCCTTCGAAATCCTCAACACCTTTTAAAAAATGTCTTGTTCTGCTCTGATGCTCCAACTAGAAGCATAATTAAAACATAGAGAATTGTTGAAACTAGATTCCTTCTCACGTCATTATGATCCCTCTTTGACGTAGAAGATCCTGCTATTACCTTTATTGCATCTCGCAACCTTTCCTCAAAAAAGAAACAAAGTTACAAAGTCAGATGGTAAAAGTTAGCAAGTTTTTCCCCAACTATATAATTATTATTACTTAATGATTGATTATTGCACACAGTTCAAAATTTAATCAGAGCTCATTCAAGAAAACCCATCAGCCTTTTCAACATTGATACATAGAAAAGAAGCAGAAAAAATGACAGCTCACAAAAAATACCATGTAATTAGTGAGATAACGTCCTTTATTATGTAGAATCTCGAGTCTTTGCTCACAAGTCCCATTCTCTGAACACTTTCATCGACTCTAGTTCCTTTCCTTAAATATTTGGATTAAATCCTCGAATTTATTTCGAACTTATTCTTAAGTCCATAATTATATAATTGGATCCCTAGTATTAAGGCTTTCCTGATTCTAGTATGAATTAGCTTTTTAGTTCAAGTGTAGTTATGAGTCTTAAAAATATGGACTCGAAACAAGTCGAGTTGCAGGACCTGAGTCCAATAGTTGAGGGCAAATTTGTATGCCCCCATAGGCAGGAACTTGTATACGTCACTTGGTTCCAGGTCTAGACTGTAGTGTGGATGCTACAGGAGTTTCTGCCACGTCATTAAAGACCTGTGCATCCTGGCGTTGTCTTGATGAGACACCATTTATCTCCTATTTCTTTTTGTATTCAGCAATCTGCTAATGATTCAAAACACTTTTATGATCAATGTTCAGCTCCTGAGCGATGCTAAGACTGCTAAAATGACAGTCTATCTCAATATTTTCCATGGCTTTATTGAGATTTTCTAAGACAGGCCCGCCAGTGTGTAGTGCATCATTCACCTTCCATACAGAAGAACGAAATTGATCTAAGCATTGTTTTGCAACACAACCAAAAAAGTATAGGCCCCTTAAAAAAAAAATTCCCCGCTTTCGACATGTTTTTCCCTTTCAGGTAGTAAAATTGTAAAATATGCCGAATTTCTTCCTTTGAGACCTCCATACTTGACGCACGATAATGCACGAATGAACCGGCTAATTGTGATGATGTACAAAACTGTTTGTAATACACTCACACCTTTACAACATCTTATCGTGTGATCCGATGTGACGAATAATGAACAAGATATACTTAGTTTAAAAAAAGGCGGGAAATACGAAATTAATTTTATCCCCAACCTATTATCTATTAAATATGTACTTGATGGTGTTAAGATGATGGGATGATTTTCTCTGAATCCATTTCAGGTTTTATTTTCGTGGGAGTCTTAGGGAATGAATGTATGAAGACATGTGGGGAACTATTGGAAAAGTCATAAGTCCTATACATAATTGTTGTTCAGACTACATGAGAAACATATATATTATTATATATATTCATCATGTGATTTAGAATTAGAGGGTGCTTTCACGTGACATCGCCGTTCTGAAAGTCAGCCTTCAAGGAAGAGGCATAAACAAGCAAGGATGCAAAAAATAAACAAAAACAACTCTTGTTTTTTTATTATTATTATAACCGTGAGTTACTTCCCTTCAAATCCTAACACAAGTTTAACCCCCCCAACATTAAAATATATATTTTAGCAAAATAAGACTTCATTTTGACCTCAGTAGTTATTACACATGTATTATACGTACTGTAAGCATTAGTAAACCAATTGAAACTGTTTGACTATTATATTTTATATCTATTAATTCAGTTGGATAAAGAAGTATTACATTTTGTTGACTGTTGAGGGTATATTATTTCTTCAATAATTAATAAAATATTGTTTTATACAGTGTGATTTATCCCAACCTCTGTTTTCACTCTAATGAGACGCGGACATTGGAGCACGATTTCAGGGAATGCAAAATTGTAGAAAAAGAGGTGGGGGGTATTCTTCATAATATCGAGAGAGCACCAAAGCAGCACGAACTACTATACGCCTTCTTGCCGAACAGCCAAAATGTGACTTTGAGGATAGTGTTCAAAGCAGTGGCAAAGTTTCAGAAAATGGTGGTGAAAAGGGTATCTCTGGGATGCCATATCTCAAGAAAAATGGCCGAGGAAGCGGTGGGTCGATTTAATTTTTAAAAAAATCCTTTGTCGAGAAAAGTAATGAGATACATGTGGCGTGTGTTTATTAGTTATTAATATGCTATTGTTTATTTATATTATAATTTTTAATAATTAATTTTTCGGAATATTTCTAGAAATCGACGAAACCCCAAATCTATTTTGTTTTTTATTTGTTTTAGCGGAATTTAATTATTTTATGTGCGTACATTATTGATTGTACGTATTGTATTTTTCTCCAAAAATCATTTACCAATGGTATTGGTGTAAAAAAAGTATTAGTAAACATTATAGTTTTAAAATTAGTCCTTCTGGCCTAAGAATGGTCTTTAAGTCCATATACATAACATATATGGACTTCCTTCTCAAGAAATGACGTAGTATCGAACTTACGCACATTGCACTCAAGAGCGCGTTGTCCATTGAGCTACGTGGTTCCATCTTGTTTTTTTAATATTTATATTTATACAAGGCTATGCCTCTTACAAAGGTACCCTTTTGGTGTATTATATGACGTCATATTTAATTTAGTTATCTAATTCTATTATATGATAATTATTGACGGTTTAAATTATTCTTAAATGCCAGACAATACTCCTTGTCATGATCATTAGGATTTTTATGTTAACAAAAGAATCATTATGAATATGTATTTATTTGGGAAAATGATTGAAGCAAAGGAGCATTTTTTCCAACAGAGTTCTAACGCGTTTAAAAAGATCAATACTTATGATTTATATTTATATACAGAGTGAAACACGGCTATGTTACTCAACCTCATGTGTGTGTCCCTTGATAACAAATATGAATGGAAAAAGGACAATTATATAATAAAGTAATCATAATATAAAGGATAATAGACTTTGTATGACTAATTCTCAACCTTTATTTACAAAAATAATTTTGAAATCTAATCTATTATATTTTGTTTAAAGGAGCCATTTTGTAATAAAAACTTCGTTTTTACGAATTTTTGAGTGTTAAACATGTAGGAAAATACTAAAAAAAATGTTTGTTGAATCCACTAGTTAAATACAAAATTTCTTTTCCCCAAAAATCTTTTGTTTCTCACTTTAAAAAAAGTTATTCAGTTGGAAGAGGCATTTATTGTAACATGTGACTTCAGGAAGATCTGATGAAGAAGAATTGACAAGGAAGTGATATTGTACAAACTGACTAATTTTTGCCATATATATTATTACCTGAAAAGCTACGAATCCTACGATAAGAGGTTCAGTGACTTAAACTTGTTCAATTCCAGACATTAATATAACTCATTGTGAGTAATACTTAAAAAATTCATACTGCACGTTTATGTACTATTTATATGTACTTAATTAATGCAAATGCCTAACAGAAATTAACATTATGCTATTACTTTCTTTCATATACAATACTGCTTTAACGGTATGTAAACTCAAGTCCTTATATATAAGCATATGTAAGTAGATTTTATATACCAAAGTCTTTGCCCAAAAACATAACAAGTTTTTGATGATTCTTCCAATTATGAGATTGAATCCTTGAATTCTTTAAATGGACATTATTCTATTTCCATTATATTTTGTGAGGAAATTCGAATGGGTGACCACCATATAAAATGCAAACCTGTACAACGACTACTACCCTTGCAACAAAGCATACAACTCCATTTGAGTGGGTTGAAACAAGCTCATCATCATTATCTCGAACAAATTTAGTTTGCAAATAAATAAATAACTATAAAAAAATAGGGTATTGGTGCAACTTCATTTGAGAGAGATAAAAAATGTGATAAAAACGTTTTATGTATGTATATTGTAGATACGATCCTTGAAATCATAATATTTATTATACATAAATAGTGGTTACACATATATGTATGATTGTAGTACTAGGAGTCGATTGTTGAAGGACACTCAAGAAATCATTTAGTAGCAAATTCATTACTATCACATATTTATTTTGGTATAAAGTAGGGTTTCTCTCTTAGGATACTAGGATTTATTGGCAGGGGTGTCCGCAGGGAGGTGCTAGCGGGGGCAGTAGGCCCTCCCCCAAATTAAGATTTTTTTTTTTCAATTTTTTTTCCAAAAAAAACTTAATATTTCAATTTTTCTTTTATAAATTACTAATTTTAATTTAATTTTTTTTAATTTTTGGATCCTATTTTTCAAAAAAATTCCAAAAAACTAAGCCCCTAAAATATAATCCTTCAATTTCTCCTCATTGGTGTTTTAATTTTAAGGGAAATTCTGCATTTAACTAGATAACATAACCCAAAATTAGTTTTTAGCCCCCCTAAAAATATATATATATATATATAAAATCCTGCGAACGCCCCTGTTTTCGTATTTGGAACCTGAAATGGTGTTTTTTTTATTTTCCAAGGCTGTTTTCATTATTCTATTATTCTTGAAGAGAGAACAATAAGTATATTATAATGACTGGTGCATGAATTCATTCTGATGATATGTTCTGGAGTTAAAAGTGTAAGTCCTTGTTGGACTGGGTGTAGAATTGAAGATCGACATCAGAGTGTGTATTTCTTTTATGTCATAGATACTCGCAGCTAATTTATTCAAGCGTCATGACAGAAGGAAATTACAACTATACATGTGAATCCTAGAACCTAAAAGTCATAAAATTACTCACGCTCAAAAACCATCAAATAGTTAATCTTTCTGTGATGTCATATTGCTATATACGACAAATTAAATTTTATGCCTTATGATTTAACATAAAAAAAAGATCAAGAGAAGGAGAAAATGTCTAATTTATTTCTATACTCATGTTGGAGAAAGTGGAGCTAGTTAACGCACGAGGTCAGTTGGGGTTCTTCTATTTATAGCAAACTTTTACAAGCTGAGCTTCAACATGTCTTGGAATCAGTCAAAAAGAAACAACTAAATATATGAATTTTTTGAAAAAATTTAAAAATCAAAGGAAGAATGCAAAAGCTCCAATCTCACGCTAAATATTTTATAGACATATTTCGGAACACTAGTAATCATTTTTTTTAAAGTGTTGAAATACCCAAAAATGATATTAATTATAATTTAGAACTTTCATTTGATTTATGAAACTGTAGTTGGGCCTCAAGTTCAAAGGAATAATATATCCACTTGTATAAATTATGAATTTTTATTACGATATTAAGTATAATCAAAATCATCCGAATAGTTGGTTGATAGAATTGAAGGATAATTAATTAGTAGAAGAATACAAATGTATTCTGACTTGCTTCCCTGTTGACAAGCGACATATACGTTTATTTTTAAAATACATAGACTCCATATTAATCTACTATTCCCTTAATGGAACATGAGGAATTAATAGTAGTCAAAAAATATTATATTTACATAGACTTAACAAAAAGCTAAAAAAGTGACCACAAACCAATATTCTGCAATTATCTAAAAAGATATTTGTTCTCTTGTGTAATATTTTACAGAAAATATTATCAAATTCAAGGTATCAGAATAAGATATCATTTATCATTCAAACAGTAATTAAATAACACCTTTTGCTCTATAACTTTAAATAGTAAATATATAACTTTGTTTATATATTTCTTCAATTGAAAACGTGGATGAAAAGTATCCGAAATGAAACTATGCTATGCAAAAACAAAACATAGCCAAAGTATGATCATATTATACAAAATTTCACGTTGCATTTGGATATTTATATTAATTGAGTAAAGTTTGTCTATTTGTTTGTAGACTACGTATTTTTAACAATGAGCATGTGTAGCTAATCTCATGACGTCATTATAAAAAAGAAAAGAAAAGGGAGTACATACGAGAGTAGTCTGAAAAGTTTCCGGCCTAACAAAGATACAAGACATTGTTCTGATTTCTTAATTTTATTTTTCAATACAGTCTCCTTGTAACTCTTCATATTTTCCCTGTGATGCTCCCATCTCTGTAATCTGTTCAAATAGTACTCAGCGTTTTCCCCCGCGAAATAATTGTTCACAAGACACTTTTTGTTTTTGGCTCAATTACTCCAAGTTGAATTGACTTAGACGTGTCAAATTTTAACGCAACAAGCCTTTATATGTCTCCCATGGTTTGAATCTATTTAAAGGTTGCACATTGAAAAACAAATATTTAATGACAGCTGGATACTCGATTTTGTCCAATGGCTCAAAAACACTCACATCAACGCCCTCAAACGACTGTGCCATAACAACTACGATTCCAAAATGACTGAAACTTTTGATATACCTTAACAGCGTTTCAGCCACCACGGTCATGGCATCCTTTACGATTCCACTTCGGAGAACGGATTTTTCTGCTTCTTTAAATGTGCGTCACTTTGAACGAAATCTCTGTTGCTGAATTGGCCTCCTTCGCCGGTAGGTAAACAGAGACTGTTGCTGTTGAAGCGTTCTTTTCAGCTCTGCTATCTTGTCTTTTCGTATAATGCAGCCCGCAAGAAAGTCCCGTTACCAATGTTACCATGGATATTGGTCAAATGGCGCTCCACATTATACCTTTTACCGACTGACCCGCTGGCCCCACAGATCAGACACACACACTTGTTGCTAACGTTGGTAAAACAAAATTATGTATCCCTCTTTTGGGGGAAATAGTATGTTTTGATTTCCTTGTTAGTTTGGACATTTTTTCCGAATTTGAAAATTTTATTGCTAATAAAATGACATTTTTTAAAAATAAATGATGATTTTTTTAGTCTCAATATTTGCACATACATTCTCTGACTAAGTACTTTATCATTAAGTATTAACATGCAAAAAGGTATGCCCTGATTTTTTTCAGAAAAGATACTCCTTGATGTTTGTCCAAACAAGAAAAAAAAAATTGATAATGCCTCCCATATCGAAATAATATTTTAAAAAATGGATTTACGAGTCTCAAAATATTCTCTTGTTATTCTTCTAATATATCGTATAAAATAAGATAAAAAGTCAAAAATTTCGTTACACTACCTTCAAAATGTGAAGCGCCCCCGCTGAACTTGCTCCTATGAATATAGCTACAAATATATTTATTGAAAGTACTTTATATCTAAAAGATATAAAAATTAAGTATTACCTAACCAAGACCCTTTGGCGAGCTACTGGTAGGTCGTGTGTGACATGTTGGAGACCCCTGCCCTAGAATGTTAGCAATAGTTTAGAACATTCATTATGTTTATGAAGCTTGACTTGGTACGATTTGATCTTTCAAAAAAATATATCAACTTATAATTCATTTATTGTGGCAGACATGAATCTTTGCTTCTTTAATAAGTGCAATGTACTACACAGCAAAATGGTTTATCAGAATACATGCACATTGTACAAAGACCCATATTATCCGTAAATAGAAGTCCATCACTTTTTATAACATATGTAAATGTAATCATAACAAGAGGTGTAAATGAGGGAACTATTTAGAGTTTTGAATCATTATCATAAATTATAAACTATGTTCATAGCATATTTAATGATTAAATAATTTTCATAAACTACAAATTATATCAGAATTCTTGGAATGAAATTCATGCATAGTTTTTGAGAGACTGTGCCAAAAGGTATGTGAGTGTTTGTAGACTTTAATCATAAAAAAAAAACAAAAAAAAACCTACAAATTCTTTTGAGGTAATGATATAAGAAAGATTCTAAATCGTAAGTATTTTCGGTATTTAGAATAAACAAACCCGAAAATTATCATTGAAATAAAGTAATACCTAGGCTCTTCCAAAATTACGAAAGTATGGGTCGAGTTACTCATTATCTTTTGTCAGAAATACAGTAGGCAGTCTTAACCACTAAATTACAAATGCACGTCGTGTTTTTTTGTCAGCTGTCAGTCTTCTAAACGTTGTTTGGAACCGGTGGGTCAATTTATTTTATAATGTATTCTTTAAACAATTTACACCAAAGATATGAAATAATGCATACTTTAGAGGGAGAAGTTAACACCACGACGATCCATTAGATAATGAGCAAACAAGAAGAAAGAGTATACGCAACAACCGTTTTTCCTTTTAATTTTTGAAGGTTTTTTTTGAGCACAAACTATTCAACTTTACTTATAAGACAAAGCAAGAATATAAATTATTGTATTTTTAATGTCTTCAAATGTCTAAGCTACCTGTGGGATTAGCTATAGGTGCATGTTAATAACCCTTAACGATATTTTTAGTAGAATAAGTATGAAAATGACGATAATCACTTTGAAACCTGAAACAGAACAAAAATATTGGGATTGTGACAATAGTAGATCAGAGATAAAGTAATTAAATTGTACTTTCCCAAAATTACGACATGATGGATCGAGAATCTATTCGTAGGTATACATTATACTTAGGGATACATTGAGTCTGCACTGTTATAATGGCAAGGGACAAGTCGGTCATTCAACTCATAAAAGAGTGATAATAGAGAGAAAACGTGATTTAAAGGCCTTACAAAGTGAAATAATGGAGGTTTGATTAATATAGTATACTGAAATTTTCAATACAAAAATTTATTACTCTAGTTCGTATCTAAATATAATCTATTTTTACTTATTTCATGGGCGGTTAGTCTTCTTGCTTATAAGCTATTGTCTGTGGCGTCATCTTACATCAGGAGTGGACCAACTACGGTTTGAATGTGTCCCACCAAAAACCTTCTATGAAAATGTGATAACATGAAGTTTCTACATCTTAAATAGTTGTAAATACACATTAATACATAAAACACAATCCAATCTTTATTATCTCTTTCCAATATATATTCTCCAAAATAAATAGAAATAGGATCAGAAACTAACTTGCCGCTTAGTCAATTATCTTCAACTGTGGTACTATTCTCCATTCAATAGTAGGAAATTGTTTCAGAGCCGCTTGACAAGTAACACTAGTAAGAGGCAAGCGGCTCCTTAAAAATTATAAGTTCCTTAATGGTCCCTTGTGACAGAACAAGAGTCATCCTTTCTTCTACATCATCCTTAAAAAAAGCATCAAAGTGCGTTATTTCTTTGCTCAAACGCCTTTTTACGTCCTCCAAGTACTATATTTAATGAGTAAAAGACGAATTCCCAAGTAAAAACACAGATTTCTCAATTTTTACAAAAATATGACATAGGTTTATTTTTCACACCAAAAAATGAATCAAACACGAATCTTTTTAATAGTTTATCACAAGTCCTAATTTTAGTCAAAAAACCATGCCTAAATGGACGTCATTAATACTACATACAAAGATATTAACAGTTTGATGGATGAGGAACGAATACTGCGACAAGGAGGATGGATGTTAATTCGTGTATTATTAAATAGAATGAATATTAGGAGTATTGAATAGCATTGCTACATATTTAACATAAGTGTATATAATAAATCCTTCACTCTCTCTCTCTCTCTCTCTTTAGTTCAAGATACCTTGCATTATATTAATTGCCAAAAGAAAGAAGGAGGCGTACTCCTTTTAATACTTGGGTGGTCTAAGAACAATCAAATATTATGTTCATTTATTGTTATTTGATACTAGGAGAAAAGATACAAATTTGAAATAATCATAAATCACATTTAAAACTATTAAGAACCTACTTGTTACATGCACAATACTACAAATAATTGGCATCAGGAATAATGGCAAAGTTAATAGATTGCTATCAATCTCTACATACTATAATAATAATCCTAAAAACAATTCCTAGAAAAGGTAGTTAGAAAAATGACATAAAAATTTCAATCAACAAAATATTTGGACAAATAATAGGCATAATAAAAGTATAAAAATATAATATAAAAAACAGTCCAATAGACATTGCCAAATGAACTTTACATATATAAATTTACAAACATGTGTGAACCTTTTTTATATCATTAGTAAATACAAATAAAAAACAGTCTTCTTTATGACTTTTGAGTATTCATTAAAAATATACTTTTTTTTAATGTACTACTACTGACTTCAAATTTAAATTGGAGTGTGGTTTATGATTGAAAATCTTTTTTTGATTCTCCCCTAAAGAGAAAAAAATCTTTAAACATATGAATGCTTTATTTTAGGGTCATAATGCGTCAATACAATTTTTATATATTTTAAAAGAAAAAAAATGAGTGTTTCTTATTCAAGAATTCTCTAAAACTTCAATACTTAACAAATTTTTATTCTATTAGATTCTGACCGAGTTTGGTGGCCATTGGCTATATAAACGATGTAAAATCTGAAGGGAGATGCCTCTTTTCTAATGTAGTACATGGTATATAGTTTGCTATATGCAAGTAAATAGTAGAACAATGTTTTTACAGCTATATGCTAGCGTTATTTATAATTCTGTTTCGCCATTAAATTTATAGCATCCAGGTAGTAGTTTTACATCGGGACTTGAACGCTATAGTTAGTAGTTTTTTTCCTAAGCTTTTCATAGTACAAAGTAGATATCAATAAACTATAAGCTTTCAAATGATACATACCAGTCTTTAGTATTGAAATGTGAGTAGGAATTGTGTAATGTCATTCATAATTACTTGGTATAACATAAACAAAAAATGTTTTTAGAGAAATTTCCAATCTGATCAATCAAAAAATATGCATTTAAATATTAAAACATTACATACATTTATATAAGTAAATAAGAATACACTCAGTCAATTGGCAGTCAGTTAAATATGCAAAAAAAGAGAAAATATTTTTGCAGTTTCAACAAAAACAACCAACTTCCCCTCCCCACGAAACTCTCTCAATCATTTTAATATTGATTGCATTTGTTTTGAAAGGGGTTTGCATGGGGTGATTTGATGTGATTATCCAGCCCTAACCAACGATCCCATGATCTGTTTAAAAAGTCAAGAGAAAGAAATGTACATGCTATGTATATTTTTCCAGCAGATTCCATGAAGAAAGCAATGAAATCCTCATCAGGGAACAACTAAGCAAGAAGTATATTTACATATGTAGATATACCTAAGTCTATGTAATTTAAGCACTTATTCCCCCTCGTTTCTTAGAAGAAAAAGAAGACATATTGATTCAATGTATGTACATATATTTATATAAATAAATAAATCTAACTTGTGAAAAGTGCAATGATTAAAAAATAAAGAAAGGAGAGAGAAAACATAGGAAATTTCCGGAACTTACCGTCTTTACTTCCGGTCACCGTCATTGTCGTCCTTTTGACACCCATCAGAAGGAGTAAAAGGTATTTGAATATATGTATTTTAAGCGTAAGGCTAGGCATATTCAGGGCATGGAGTCGACAAATTTGGATCTCACTCTTTCAGGATCCAGATTCCTGGACGTCGTTGTCATAGGGTTCACATATTATATCAAAAATGGCAATATCACAATTCATTTTTTTGGTTGTAAAATGATTTCATTGGAAAAAAATATAAAATCTTGTCAAATAAGAGGTTTTTTGGAGTACAAATAATAATCACAGAGGCTGTTTCGTCTCTCTTTCTCTATTTTTTTTAGAACAATTATTGGAATGATTTTGTTTGTTTTCATATACTTTAAATATAATGTAGTAGTAAGATTATGTAAGGTAGATCCGGAGTGGGAAATACTTGGAAATGTACTGAGGAAAAAGCCGCCCTTATCTTCGTCCGAAAGGTTGTTGTTTTTTTTGCGAAAAAAAAATAAATAGAAGAGACCATTCAACGCGTGCCCTTTTTCTCGAAAGACACGGCCCCTCGTTTTTTATTCAAGAAAAGAAAAAGCTTAGCGTTTATATACCTACATATGATATGAATATCGTATACATACGTATTCCACACAATATTATATCATTATTATTAAGTAAAAAAATAGGAAAGTAATTAAATGCGTTTGGCAGACAAAATCACTCAGAGAATAATTTGAAATATCAATCATTTTTCATCAAGAAGTTTATTTTTATTTTTTGCTGAATAAGAGGTGATATTTGATATGTGAAAGATACTCCAAGTCCCCCCCTTCACAAAAAATAATCATCTTCCTGAGTTGCAAAAGATTTCCACTCTCTGATAAATTGGATTTAATAAGTACACGAAAAATCCACATGAAAAATAAGTTTAAAAAAAAAGGGGGAACAATGAAGGATCTATATTGTTTCCTAAGCTCTGAATCCGGAAACGGAGCCTCATTAGTTTGCTATTAGAATATCCTTATGTGACGTCACTGTTCTTTATGTGAATAAAAATCCCTTCTTAATTAATAAGATTCAAGACAATGGTGAACATTTAGAGTCGTATATTTGGATGTCAAATGCGACTAACAAATAATAGGGCATAAACCATAACTGTACCTACTAGTATCTTAAATCTATACATCAAATGCCTTGTTTTTATTACATGTATAGGGTGGGGGATTTTAAATCCGTAAAATTTAAGAATAATGTATATATCAATGTATTTACTGAAATTAAATATGCAATTCACAAATATTTTGCTTTTACATGATGGTTTCCATAGTGATATAAATCCCTCTAACCAACCGTCTCCAGCTTCAATCACAGCCACCAACCTATCTTTGATGAGGAATTTGTTGTCTATATTGGCCAATGCCTCGAAAATATTAGCTTGCAATGAGTCAACAGTATTGTGTGCAGAAATATTGGACTCTTTTTTGCAAGACACCCAACATAGAGTAGTCCAAGGTCTTCAGATCCATCGAGCTAGAAGGCCACATGTATGTTCCTTTTAATCGTGTAATCTTTTGATTTATTATATGTTATTAGCCCAAAACGATCATGAGTCTTCCTTACAGATGTTCACTACCCATCACAGGATTTCCAAGACATTGAGGTCTAAACTTGTTCCAGATTTAAAATTGCCACTTTGTATATCAGACCTTAATAATATGTATTAAAAATGTGTTATTATCTTATTATCAATTGTTTTGTAAACAATAACTTAACCATTAAATTTGCAAAGATAAAATATTTTTCTCACATTATCCTACTTTTTTGTCGTACCAAATCAATCCAAAAACAAAATTATTATACTAATCTACCCATTAATATTATAAATAGCAGCAGTTCTCAAACAGTATACCAATGTAGAAGATACAAGACCTATAAGTACCTGCCATTAGAATGGTAAAAATGTGACTCTAGAGTAGCTCAATGCGTTTTGTTGTTCTAACCAGAAGAGTGTTTTATTTTATTTTCGAAACGTGTTATCATTATTCTTTCATTCTTGAGGAGAAAAGATCCAACAAAAGTATTAAGTAACTACTAGTGAGTCTGTAGAATTTGTTGAGTAATTGAAAGCGTCAGTTCTTGTTGGAATCTGAGTAGAATTGAGGATAGACATTGGAGAGTAATTCCCGCCTATGTATTTACTGGAGAGTACTGTTTTATTTGAAGTGGGCTTGTCGTAGTGACTATGGATGGCTCAGCATTAATATACCACCAAATAATAATACTGTGGGACCCTAACTCTTCTGTGATTACGGCCCTGATAGATATGGAGTGGGATTGATATTTTTTTCCCCTTGCTCTCACAGCGTTTATAGCTAATTTAATGTAGCTTTAGGCCAGCTAAGCTGCTCTACTCTCAAATATTATTCAAATTACCAGGATTTTGACGTTCATTATTACACACAAGCAGATTATATTTTTTACAACTCTAAGTACCACTATTATAAACAAAAATGATGAAGGAGCCTTCACCTATTTATGACGTTCTTTCACGTACCACTAGAGGGCACTCATGTACCACTTATGTAGATCATTTGATGATGATCATTTTTGCAAAAATCTTATTTTTACTTAATATTATTAGCATAATATGTAAATGATTTGACCTTTTTGAGTTCAAAAATATATACAACAACTTGTTTCTTTAGTCAAGTCTTTGGTTGAAATGGTTGGGGGACTACCTTTCAGAGGAATTGAAATGCTTTATATACACATATATGTGCTGAGAGTCAATTATAATTAATTGAAATGACTATTGCATTGGGATTTAGAAGAATCTTATTCCGTATTATATATAGAAATATTTTAATGAAGAAGAAAAACCTAAAGGAAGGAGATTATTAGAGAGGGGATCAGTGCTATTTGTACTTATATTTTGTTTTTTCCTTTTTATTTTTTTGCATATGCTATTTAATTAAAATATACTAACTCATTCTATGCTATAGCATAGAATGAGTTTAACTACTCATGTTTACTATATATAACGTGTTTAACTATATATCTTATATTAAATTTGACTTCTATCAAACATGTAAGATATCCCTGAATAGAAGCGAAATGAAATATTTTCTAATGTTCATGAAATAATCCTCATCAATTTTTACAAGTAACAGACAAAATTGCAAGCTAACTCAAATCGTTCAAAGAGGCTTTGCCAAAAGGTGTCTATATATATATAAACGAGTTTAACAGTCAATATCTGTCCTTGAATCAATAATATCAGTTAATCTTTCCCTCTTATTACACTTCAAATTATGGTATGCGATATCCTTCATAAAACAGAAAATAGACATGTTACTCGTAATCAGTGGCGTCAGCTCTCAAAAATCTATTTAAATTGATCATTTATCGTCAGTATCCTTCAGTATTAACACTCTTGCCAGGTTTTAGCAGCTTTAAAATCTTCAAACTTTTTCGGACATTTTCCACATCAAAATTGCCACTTTTGAATTTTTTAAATACCTCAAATCACTGTAATTGAGCAACAAATGGATACCGTAAGCTTTGACAATCGTTCGTTGCAACAAATTAGCATTTAAAAAAAATAGTAGCAGAAAATCAATTACGTCCCCAAATTGTAACTTCTAGGCATAACATTCGACCTTATACGACCCTAATACACAATTCATACAACTTAGCTGTTGTATGAATTGTGTGTTAGGGAGAATTTTCTTTGTCAGAATTCGGAACAAAGAAAATGGTGCAATGGAAACTACATTGACTACTATTGCCATCTATTCATAAATTTCGGTTCCATATTTACACACCTTGTACACTTAATTTAACAATTTGTATCTTTTTTTTATTGGAAGGAAAGACTGAGAGAAAAATGAACTTGTTTGGTGTAAAAAATTTTATGGCCGATGTGATCTGAATTAAAAAAAAAAATATTCTTTCATAAGAAAGAAATAAAAAAAAAAAATCATTTTTGAAACATTCACCCTTTAAACTCATCAAAATTGAAAGAGGCTATCTGTAATGGTTTAAAAAATATAGTGGAAACAACTATTAAAACAAGTTTTTCTAAATGTAAAAACAATTGGACTGGATAAAGTGTTGAATGAAGTGTTTCTATTTCATGAACAATCCAAAATGCAGCATTTTTTATTTTTCAGTAAATTTAAGAATCTCAACTGCAGTTCTAGCCCTCAATTTTTGGGGAGGGCTTATCCAAAATTTATCATTTTTGTAGTAGACTTTCAAAATGACTTGATTGAGTATTTCTTAATAAGTAAAAAATATTCAATTTTTAAGGGTGTAAAAACAATTTTTTAAATATATTTCACGGTATCGAATTTGACAGTGAGTAATTAATCATCGTCAAGCATGATAAAATTTTTCCTTTTACTTAAGATTATTAAATTTAAAAAATATATATTCACAGAAAAACAAGATCAAAAATTTCTCTTTTCTAAAAACAAGAAAAATAATTTTATTCCTAGAAAAGAACAAGTTCAACAAAAAAAAAATTCCATAATATCGTACCGCATTAGTGAAAAATTGATATAGTAGCCCCCCTAATGAGATTTATGTTTAGGCTATATGCATTATTTCTGTATTACATATCAAAAATTTTCAAAGATATATCGAGACTAAGAGTTTATTCATACTCATATAATTATCGAACTATATTTGAGTAAAATTTTCTTATAATCAGAACTTGATTTGAGGTTGTGTAAAAAATGAGAGCTAAAATTCAGAGCTTGAGAAATTTTTTTGTGGTGGAAATGGATCTAATAAAATGAAAATGTTATTTACTCTTTCAATTTCATTTAGAGTTATACCGTTATTAACTAAAAATACTTCTCTTTTACTTAAGAGATTTAAAAATCATCTACATATTGTAATCCAGATGAAAAAACATATCTACTGATATGTAATCCCATGACCAATTACAGTTACATTTTATCAATTAGTAATTCGTAATATATATTAGTGTGTTTCTTTTTTGTGACAAAAAATTATAGATTTTTTTAGTTCAAACTACATCCACATAATATCATGTCTCTAAAGGTTTTTATAATATTCTTTTGTTGACTCGAGCTATAAAAAAAGAGAGATTCCTGGTGTTAAAGAAATTCAGTATAAATTAAAGAGTAGAAGAGTGGAGAGCACTTTGAAAACAAAGTAAAAAGTAACTACCATTTTTTTTTGATTGCAAAGGATATTATTTAGTTTTGCATTTAGCAACAAGCTGTGCATCTAAGGTTCAGTCAATTAGCGCACTAGAGTCTAAATTAGTCCCTGGCTTATCCCTCATAACGTTCATATTAGGTTTTTTTTTTCAAGCTGTTATTATTGTTCTGTAATTCTCGAGAAGAAAACGCCTAAGTTTTGAGGTACTAGGTGTGAGTGTGCTAGTGAAAACGATGAGTAACACGTATGACTTCTTGGGTAGTTATCTTTTATATTTTTAGGGAAGGTTTGTCTATTCAACAACTCCTACTACTAACTCTGGACAATGCCAGAAACTTCTGTTAGTAAAAATAAGGTTGGCTAACTTATATGATTTCGAAGAAATTGGTGTTCTCTAGTAAGAACTATTCTGTCTGCATCTCGGCTGATAACTTTTTTTTTTTTCAAGATCCGAAAGCATACATAATACGTGTATATGTTAATAACCTATTATTCTTTTAAGGTGCAAAAATGTATCTGTACAGGTGACTCTTGTTACGTAAAGAGAGATAAAAAAATTGCTTGTAGACATAATTAGTTGAAACTGTATTTAGAACCCATTCATCATATGACTTCATTCTAAAAGGAGCCCAAGAAAAGTTAGGGATTATTCTTATTGACATATTTATTGCGTAAAATAATTTAATAGTACTTGACACACCTGTCATTCTCAAAAACCATACAAAAAAAACCCTACCGATGACTATGCTGATAAATAATTTAGATTGCCACATTAATATTGTGATTTTATCCGAATTTTTGTATTAAAAACCTTCTTCATTTATACAAAGTGGATACATACATTTGCAAAAAAAAAAAAAAGTGGGATGTTTATTGCTAATAAAATAATGATTTTTTTTGCAAATATTTTGAAATGGATTTAATGTTTATTCCTCTTCAAAAAAAATTATAATAATATAAAATAATTTTATAAAGAAGAAATAAATGAAAATATAGATCGCTTCAAAAAGAAAAAAAAGTCTTAAAATTATTTAATTAACCTGAAAGAAGTGAATGGGATATTTACTGGGATTGCAACGGATTTATGGTATGACTATGACCCAATATCCATCTATTTGTCAAATGAATCAAACTTAATTAAACGAAATTGAATTGTAGTAGAGAAGAATAAATAAATCTATAAGATCCCACGTGGTCGTAAATAATCATATGACAGTTTCCTAATGAATAGTAAAAGTAATACAATATACAAAGTTCAATGTTTAGGAGACTTAAAAAAAGATTTTTATATTCAATATTTTACGTTAGTACAAATACAATTTTGCCAAGTTAAAAAAAAAAAAAGTAAAGTAAAGTTAATAACTAATAGGGTCCCTTTTATCATTTCTATTACTTAAATTAAAAACCCTTTTAGCTGTATCTTAAAGACTCAATAGAGGAATGATGTACCAAGTAGCTACATACATTGGAGAAGAGATCAGTCTAGGGCTGTATTTGTCCTTAATATAGTGCTTTAAATAGGCACCATTCCGTTTCTGTTATTGGCAGAGTTGACATGTTAGTAATGAAAAAACTACTTTAAAAATTAAAAACGGTGCTTTGTCTTCTTTTTTGCTTATCCCTATGAAAGAAGAATTCTGACCTATTTTGGCATTTAATTGATTTAAAAATGCATAATAAGGTAAATATATATTAATTTAAATATAATTACAATATTTTCCCTACACTAAAACTATTTTAAATATAAAAATTTCTATTCTTTATTTCAGTAAATCCTTTCCCCCAAAAAAATAATATAACAAACAGTTGATTTTAATAAGAGTCCTAATTCAGTAGTACCATATGTATTGCTTCCGCCATCTCCTCATATCTTTCTTTCCTTACAAAAATGTAAACTCTAGATATCAGTCCTTGAACAACGTCCCAAAATTCTAGAGCACCCTCAAAAGGACGTCTGTTTTATTAAATTATAGCAAGGTCGTCAACTTACGAATTGAATTCCTTTGGCAAAACCTCAAATATATTTCATGCACAAAAATAGTTTGCCATTATTTTTAATTTAGGGCTAATTAAAGTGTTTATTATTCTTATAAAAATTAGTGAAGATTAATTGATGATGGCATCAATGGTAGATATATATGATGACATCACATTATATAGCAAAGATTGTCCTTTGCGCGGCTTTTGCGTCCTTAAAAATTATAGACTGAGCTGGACTGAACCTCAAAATTTTTGGACCGATATATCCCTAGATCTCCACAAGATATTAAGATATTATTAAGAAAGGAATGTCAAAGAAGACTACACAACTTGGAATAATTGATTGTCAGTGTGACTTTTTGACTCCATCAATGCAATCAAAGTCCGTCCGTCCGTCGCCCCCTCTCTTTTAAACCCAAATATAAAATGCCTATAAATAGGCAAATCATAATGATGATATTTATTGATAAACGTCCTACTGATGTATAGACCCATAATAGTGAAAGGGAAAGAAGCATACTATTGCATAGGGTGGTCCAAACAAGACTCACGTGTTAAGGTGAACTTCTGTTTTACTATTAAGACGCCAAACAGAAAGATCATATCGAACATCAGTTCTACCTATAACGTGATCATTCTTTATTATTAATAATAAAAAATCAAAACAGGATGATTTTAATGTTGTAACCCTTCATTGCTTAACTACACAGAAGACATTTTGTGTTAGATAAACGTATGTTTCTTTTTCTTGATTCAAGAGGAAATTTTAATAAAAATAATATAAAAGTGTGGATAATGCACCTACCCTACACAAACGACCTTCAAAGTTAATTGAAAAAAAAAACAATTTTTGCTTCAAAAACATAATTAAAAGATTATAACATATTTAGATTAGAGTAGTGAGGACTTGATTATAATCCTTAAACAGAGTGCATAATTATCCCAGTACTTCTACATTTGTGAACATGTTACTATAAATAAACTATATCAAATATATTGCAGGTTTGTTAATGAAGTGGCTGTGAATTGTAGCGTTACTATTAACAATTAAACAGTGGTCAACCAAAGCCAAAAAGTATTTGTTCCAAATACGAGTTATATAGACAGGTAACCGACATTAGAGGTAGCAGATTGCGTCAAGTGATAACCTATACACTCCTCCAAATAAAATCATGTCTTTTCTTCCACAGCAAGAATAAATTGTTTATCAAGGCTGATTTAGATGTTTGAACGATAATGAGAGGTACATGTACAATATACAGATATTTGACCTAAATATATGTGTGAGAACAAAGTCATATATATTAGAGCTTTTGTTACAACACTGATGAAATTAACTTTCAAGTAAAATCCATCTGGCCTCACAAATCTGGTATAAGTATATCAAGCTTTTGAAATTTAGTTTATTACTATCTATGGAATTGTAAATTGTAAGCATTTTGAGCATGAAAAAAAAAGCAAAAAAAAAAAAAAAGAAATCCTAACAATGTGAAGAATGTTTGGACGGAGAGCAGCTTATTTTCATGACATTTCATTAAATTAGCTGTGAGCAGCTTTGAGACGAAGGAAATAAACACAATTCCTACTCTTAGTGTTCAGTTTGCCAATGTCAAAATACTTGCAAGCTAAAAAATGCTTAACCCTATATTTTTGATTCCTAATACGCTGAGCAACTGACTAACAAAATGCTAAATAACTCTGGACTATAGCTGTACAGTATGTCCAAACATTGATGGTGGTTTTAAAAAAAAAATCATGAAATAACCTAAACAAGTGATTTTTTTGGAAAAAACTTTATTTACTTCCCAATATGATGACCTTTAAGCTTAATACATTTTTTATGCATTTTTGCATCCCTTCACACAGATTATTGAAAGTATCTGGAGAAATTTTTTCCCAAGCTTTTTTTTTTTAAATTCATCCTCTGAAGTTGCTGGCACATTTTCATTGAGTTCCCTCTGGACCAAGGCTCACACATTTTCAATGGGAGACAAATCAAGACTCCGTTATGTAGTAATCGGCCGTCACAGTTTGGTTTCGTGGATTCAGGTGAAGATCTGACACTGTCTGGTGGCTGATAAGCCACACTTTCAGAGGAAATGTCATAGTTGGAGTGGGTTCCACATCTCCCTTATCTCTTGCCCAAACTCGATCTTTTTAGGGATTTGGGGCATGAAATAGCTCAAATGGACTTTCATTACTGAAGAGGATACATTTCCAGTCATCTGCAGTCCAGTGTTTCCGCTCACGACAGAATTGAAGTCGGACATTCCTTTGGTGCCTCAGGTAGTTGTGGACAGATGACTTGGATACTGGATAGCCCTTTGAAGTCAATCTTGCTGCAAGTTTCCTTGTGGATTGCCTCTTTTTGGTCAAAGATTTTGAAATCACCAGTTTAGGAACTTGTGTGCGGCCTTTCATTAGTAAAAATGTAAAATATGGTAAATTTCTTCCTTTTATACCTCCATATTCGACGCACGATAATTAACGACTGTGCCGGCAAAGTGCAATACTGTCCAAAAAAACGTTTACAGTATATACTCACACTTTACAACACCTTATCGTATGATCCAATGTAACCAATAATAAACAAGATATACTTAGTTTTTTTTAAAAAAAGGACATAAAAAAAGAAATACGAAATTACTTTTTCCCCACGCCCAATTTTTTCAGCCTACTGTGAGAATAATGTTAGAAAATTTGTCTTTCAAAATATACAAAATTATGTCCATAAATAACCTTCAAATTCTTATATTTACTGTATCATCTTATGATAAGAAGATCGATAAGATATTTTTTTGGATTTGAAACATTTACTATTTTATCATTTCGAGATCTAGTGAATATGATCAATAGTGTCCAAAAGGTTAACTCCAAGGTAACATGAGGGTATTTAACACTTGAAAACTTTAATTGACCTATGCAAAACCTTCGTAGGTTGAAATAAAGCTATCAATATAATTTAATGTATGCATTTTGAAACCTTTGTTTTTGATCTTCAAAAAAATTACGAAATAATGAAAAGTCAAAATTGTTTTTCCATCTTTGTTTTAGTAAATTGATTTAAATCTACGGATATTTATAGGTATTAGGTGTAGATTTAACATTTGCAAATCCTTCTTCGTCCACAGGCTCCATTTTTTAAATTCTTTCAAGAAACAAGACAAAGAGTTACTTAAACAATAAATATATCCAATAAAATAATTATCCAATATATAATTAAACTCTATTTCATCAATCCTCCGATTATGTAAACTTAGTCACTCTAAGTAACAATGAACAATTTCTATAAAGATCCTGGATCCAATTAAATGAATTAATTTGATTCATTTTTGAAATTTTTTCTATGTAATTAAGAAAGGAAATCATGAATAAATTTTAATTAAACTCCATATCATTCTACATAATTGAATGTTTTCTCTAAACATATAAATTATAATCGGTGAACACTCCCAATGAGATTTTCATGGCATATATCAAAATTATATGTATTAAAATATACAGTTACACTTGGTCTAATAACCATCTGATTTATGCGTGTCACCGTATTAAAAGGCATTATCCAGTTTCTACGGAGTAACATAAAACATTTGTATTATACGTCTCTATTCTATCCCTGGCCAAAGTTCACATAAGCTATTTTAAAGCTACTACACAAGTTCATAAATGAAACTGCTTTTAAGGGTCACTTTATAAGACTCTCGAGTACCAAATTACAAATGAGTGACCAACTTATAGACCCTCTCATGACGAGTTAATGAATAAAACATGTATGCATCCACTGTGATGCAAGAAATATCTCCTACTGGTATGAAAAAAATGAAAGAAACCGAAAATGAACGGGGTAATCTTGACACTTTGAAGAATGTTTTAGAGGGGAGCTGGTTAGTTTTTATGACGTTTTACTAGATCAGCTGCAAACAGCCGTGAGAGGAAGAAAATAAACGCAAATCCCATCCCGTTGAAAGCAAGGACATATAGACTGTAATTACTCCGATTTCGACCCTCAATTCTACTCCAAATTCAACAAGGACTTACATATGTAACTACTGAGCATGTCCTCATTGATACTCTCCGTCATTAATGAGCACACACACTAGTGATTACTATATACTTAGATGCTCCCTTCTCAACAATGATATTATGCTGATAACGGCTTTACAAAATAAAAAAGCCTGTTCTGATTGCCAACTAGAAAAAGCCGCGTGAACACCTATTGAGATGCTAGTATTTGCTTTGATAGACCTCTTGAGCCCACCCAAGAAGTGACCCGGCCACTTTTTGGCTTTGTGTGAACCACATGAGGAATGGGAAAGACCTTTATCTGCCTTCAGTCGCTTAAAGACAATATAAACCGTGTTCCCGTCATATTTTGTTAATTTTGTGATTGCCGTAGCATCGTTACCGGCCTCAAACAATTATACAATGACTTTAGGCTTGTCCTGTTACTGCTTCATGGCGACACTGAACAGATTAAGTTTAAAAGTAAAAGTTTTTGTATGTGGACACTATTTCCATGTGAAGTTAAAGCTGAGCAAGATAAACGCAATAGATTTTAAAAAAAACACAATTCTAAATATGTCTGGAAACTTCTACGTACCCCTGTATATTAGTTTGTAATCAGGAACTGAAGGAGTGGTACAGTGTTAAGGTGAAATAATATAACTTCAAGAAGGATAATAGCCAATAAGCTTTGTTTATAGCTGGACGACCACCTCTTGAACATTCAATATAAATATCATCACCCCCACCTACGTTATTATAATAGAAAAAGAAATTGTTATAATATCATGATAGTGGAAAAGCAATCTATCCCTTCCGAAGGCTGAATTAGTAGTACCTATAACTGGTAAGAATCTCGAG
Source organism: Lepeophtheirus salmonis (assembly GCF_016086655.4). NCBI lineage: Eukaryota > Metazoa > Arthropoda > Copepoda > Siphonostomatoida > Caligidae > Lepeophtheirus > Lepeophtheirus salmonis. The sequence goes on along the minus strand of NC_052136.2, from coordinate 44,400,339 downwards.
ATTTTTGTTCCCAGCTTATGAGGGAGGTTTCTCTTTCTAATTTATTTTTTTATTTTATATTGGTGAATGTCTAAGGATTGTATGTTTTTTCCTATTTCTTAGTTACTAAATTTAATACTGTCACGACACCTTGCGGATAATCTATATTTTTTAGTTTGCTCATACCCTATTGATTACTTTCTATTTTTTGGTATGTAGAATTTAAATGTGTTTACAGTACAAGTCTGTCATAACTAGGTCGTGTGAATAATTTAAATATATACATTAATTATTTTTTGTATAAAATTATTGCAATCTGTAATTTGCAGGTTTGATTAATTACATATACTATGCCAATAAATAAAAATGAAAAGTCAAAGTATTTTGGCTCCATTATTTCTATGGTTGCAAAAATTTGAATTAGAATTTTTGAAAGTTGAGATTTACCAATGTAAATAAATATTTATAGATAACTTGTAAAATTATTGTCATAAATTTCTGAAGGTGATGACTAACGGTTTCTTAGGATTCCATGATATTGTACGTATCTACCTATATGAATTGATTGGAAAAATATTGAAATATAAATTTAAATATACTATAATCAGGCTTGTATATTCGTTCGCGCTTTTTTAGGTTATCCGTTCTGTAGCTTGTTATCTAATTTTGTTTGTAAACGTTCGTCCAAATTCAGTTGGGAACGAAAAAAATTTTTTACTAGTCAAGTGCCACTTTTGAGTTGCAAAAGATGACGTCACATTATCAGTTTTCCTAATCATGTATGCAATTGTGAATTATTGGAGATTACTTAGTCAGTTATCAAGGGCGTCACGAGGTTCTTATTTGATGGGGGATTTGTTTATTTTTTTTTTTTTTTTTCCAATTTTAACGTTTTTTGGGATAGGCCTCAATTTGAACCAATAACCTTTTTTTATAAAATAAATCTCCTCCTATTTCCCCATTTTAAATTTTTATAAAAGGAAGATAATTTTTTCCTAATAAACACACAAAAAATCACTTGATTTTGGGGCTACATCACCTCCAGACAACCCCCTGCGAACAGCCTTGGTTATATCAGTTACCAGCGTGAGTTTTCAAACAAGAGACAGAAGTATCCACAGATGGTTCCTTAGTCCTCCTCAAAGATATAAAACCAAGTTGCGAAACAAATACTACATGAACCAATTTTGTCCAAAATAATGGTCTACATGTGTGTATGTGTTTTTTTTTTTTTGTTCTAGAGGCCTTGAGATTACATAAATATAACTCTCTATCTAACTATCTATGCAAAATTCATGAATTCACCTTTTTAATTGAATTAAAAAGGATAATTCGGCAGAGAAAAAATCATGAGGAGAAAGAATAAAGTAATGTCATCTGTACTAGTATTATATAAAGAGATCTCTTGTGTGTATGGGGGGTTCTTACAATGAATCTTCCTAAGCTAATAGGGGCATTTCGCCACTTCTTTCATAGCATTGGTCCTTCCCACTCTCCGAAAATATGTAAATCCTTGGTGACGCTCCTGAGAGGTAAAATATTGTATTTTTATCATTTAAACTGCAATTGTTCCACCCTGTTGACCATATCCTTAAATTACAAATACCTGGATTTATATCTTAAGTTCGAGTGACTCATTTCTTGAATCTTTATTGCATCTAATAAAATTAATTTATTTAACAGATCTTTTAAACCAATAAGACAATATAAATGCCTACTTTAAAATTAAAGTAACTTTTTCGTTATGGTCCACAATATCTCCATCAATATGCAAGTAGATAAAATTTATTATTAATCAATTGGTTTTATCTTAACGTCACCATTTTCTGTCTTATTGCCTATCATTCTTCAAAAATGGCCCGAATTTCAGACCAAAATATTATTGAGTGCATGGACCACGTAAGTGAGAGAAAAAACCACTTGATGATTAATAAAGTCGTCACAATATGTGACTGGAAAAGTTATAGATATAGTTGTAAAAATATAGCCTACCGGTATGTAAAATAAAAGAAACCGATAATTAACTTGGTAATCCTGACAATTTGAAGTATGTTTGTTAGAAGAGCAATTCTATTACTAATATACTGAGTAAAATCGTACATCTAATTAATGTCTAATGATCTTTATCATAATATAGATGCACTAAAAAAACTTTATAGAAGACCAATGAAAGCTTTTCTAAAATTAGAGTGACTATATTTTCATTTACAAAAAGGTTAATTGTCCCAATCAGTGTCAATTTTAGAGAGGAAGGGAGAGATGGTCAATGTTTTGAAATTAATTAGTTGAAGGAAAAAGTATACATAAATATTGAAAATACAAAATAATATTTTAAAGTTTGTTTTTTCCTTAATATGTTTTTGTTTTTGGTAGAATTCTTTATTTCATATATAAAATCAAATTTAAAATAGACTTTATCACCATAAACACAAGAATGCATAAATTTTATAAAAAGGGTCCAGACACTCCGGACTCTAGAACGAACATTAAATGAGGCTGATCTAGAGCGAATGTTTCTTTGATACCGTTCCAGCTAAAACCAACCCTGGTCTCTGTTATTATCCTTATTCCTACCCAGATTACAATTTGTGCCACATGTAAAATGCGTCGCATCGGGACTCGTAATGGTTCAGGCTGCGCCTGGGTATTAAAACATAATTATAGATTTTTTTAACAAGAAATCTATTGTGCACTTATTATTTCTAGTACAGATCAATTTGAGTTATGAATAATATTAATGACTAGCTTAAAAAAATTAAGTTATTTCCTGTCGAATTCAAGGTTAAATTAGCCTATTTGAAACAATGTGTGACGTATGAAAGGAAAAAGATTGGTAGATTTGCATAAGTTTCTAGTCTATTGCATGAGACTTGAGAGCCATTGGGAATTGATGAAACTTTTGTGTAGTAAGAAATATGACATTTAAAGTGTACAAACAACTTCATTTTTTTTTTTTTTTTTCCTTTTAAAAATTTGAATCTTCCTTGTGACGTAGATTATAATTAATAACAAAAAAATTATGAAAAACGTGTTTTTTATGGAATCAAGAAAAGACACCTCAACCCCAACTTTTAATATGTTTAAAAACTACATTTAGCATTATTTTTGATTCAATATACCCTCCTTTACAAGCAATAACACGCCGGCAAACTGAATGGCAGCTCTTGACAAGAAGGCTGTGTTCATGGCGTACCAAATTGTCATTATGGCTACTCGGTGCTAATCCAAATTTGAATGAGATACTAGTGTTTACTAATAAAGCAAATACTAAAAAATATGAAAAGTACAATTTTTCACAGATTTGAGAATAAATCCCAATTTTTTCAACTTAAAATATCCAGTACCCCATCATAAAGGACCTGAGATACCTTAAACATTGCAAGACTAAGTTTTTTGATTGTCTCCAGCAGAAAAGTTCTTTGTGCAGGACCTAAATGTATTATACTGAAAAGGGGCAGTCTAATTTTTATAGCTCATCGTAATAGAGTTTAAATAACAACTCCAATAGGGGCCTGACTATTGTCAGTCCATCAATCTCTGCTCATTGAATTATTTAATGAAATTCTTACTTTTTTATTTTTTTTTATTGACTACCTAATTTATTTTTGATTGGATTTAATGAATCAATTTATTATGATCAGTTTTCTCTTATCTACGAGTGACAATCATATATTTATTTTTTCTTTCTACATCAGTGACTGTAATTGGGAAGTTTTAAAATATATATGGTTATGTATATTAGACTGTCCCGTTTTTGGGTTGTTGTTTTTCTATCTGCACATACTTTTCTACCGGGGACAATCGAAGAAATGACATTTTTGTTTCATTTTTTAATGAAAGACCGTGGGTCTAGAACCATAGAGGTTATTGCCTCCAACTTTTGCAGAATTTTTCAATTTATCACAATAAAATTATTCCTCTTGTCTAAAAAATTTTAAACGTCCTAATTTTTGAGAAAAAATAAAGGAGAACCCATCTATAATAGTATTAGAACTAGGAAAATATTGGAATTATATTTAAATTTATTTTGTTATGCACTTTTAAAACAATTTAGACCAAATATAGGCGAGAATTCTTCTTTTAGGATGAGATGTTAAACCATTCACGACTTATTAAATAATGAAGAAAAGAGAAGAAAGAGGACCTTTTTTCTTTATCTAATTGGTAAATTTAGTTCTTTCTTTACACATATCCCTTCTTTAATCATTCTCTTAAATTATTAAAAACATGGTTTACAAATTTTTTTACTTATAAACCAAATACTAAAAAATATATACCATTTTGACAAAAAACATCATATTTGGAATGGTACAAAAGGCCCACAAATCACATTTTTTCAAATAGAAATCGCCTGAGAGTCCTCCAACTTTCCAATTAATCGTGTTTGATTGTCCACAGCAAAAACTATATATATTGAGGGGAGATATTAACTCGAAAGCAGGACAAACTAATTTATGTATGTCATTAGGATCCCTTTAGTTGAATTTGAATACTTATATGCATTAAATATTTTTAACAACATTCAACCCTTGGCTTATTGATATTTATGAGACGAGAGACTCATGCCAAAAACCTCATTTTCCATACCATTAAAATGTTTATATTCTACATAAAAGTGATTGTGTGTGTGTCAGTAAAGGTAAGGGAATTGCAATTGTATTTAGAGAAGAATTAACATATGTGTGTAGTTTCGCATATGTAAGCTAATAGATTAGAGATGCAGTTGATTTCAGACTCTAAATCTATTAAGCTTTTCGCTAAGTAACTACTCATAAATTCCCTTATGAAGACATTTGGCAATTCATTATTAGGATTGAAATAGTTAGAGGGGATGTATGTATATAAATACAATTAAAGAAATCGATAAGTTAGAATACATAAAGCTCGATTAGTAAAGACGAGAGGCCCAAACTCATACTCTCATGTAGTTAATCTTGCAGTTATATAAGACCTACGGCCTTTCATTTTTTTGTGTGTGTATTTTTTGTTGTTGTTTAAATTCATATATCAATTATCTTTAATTTTTAGCAATATCTAATTGACCCCTTCATGCCAAGGTACAAAGTATTAGTGTTGAGAGTTAGTCCAAACCTGATTTTCCCCCCAGTTCGGTCTTAAGGAACTTTTCTATTATAATTTTCTATATAATTTGGAACAATATTTCGGTCCGGGCCGCGATCTCAGACCTTATACCGAAATTCAATCATTTTCAAATCGTGGATCAATTTTTTCGGGTTCAATATAGAGAAAGATTTTCTCCCCTATCCTGAGTTATGAGTTGCAGAAATAGATTTACATTTGACGTAATTTTGCCGATGTTCGCCATTTTGGAACACACATGACATCATCCACAATTCCTCTATCAAATCCGTCTGGCCATAAATGAAAATGAGATCGATCTAAACCAATTAATTTGTAAAACAGATACAGATCAAATTTTTCCTTGAGATCTGTCCAGACCAAATTTCTTTAAACAGGGGCGTCCTCAGGGGGTGGCATGAAGGAGCTTTAAAGTGGCGAAATGAAATTTAGTTTTTGAAATTTTATTCCAAAAAATTTAATTTTTCGTCAATAGCTATGGATTATTGAAATTTTTTAATTTTTTTTTTCTTGAAAAAATTCCAAAACCAAGCCCTCCCCACAATATAATCCTGCAGACGCCCCTATGTAAGGACCAAATTAGTTAGTTTCATTAAAAGTTATATAGGTTTCAGAGCAGTATATGATTTTTAGACCAAAACCCATTCCTTATGGGTATATTTAAAATGATTTTTTTTCTCTTCATATTTTGCAAAAAAAAAAAAAAAATACATATTTAATAATATTTTTAAATGTACCTATTTTCGAGAGGAGGTGTTTCATGATTTGTAATATTTCTGTGAGATGATAAGTTAACTAAGGAAATTCGTGACTTTGATAGCATCAGTGAAATTAAAATTGGGATGTTCATTACCTATTTACATATCCCATTCTTTTGCAAATAGATTTGAAGTAGTTATAAATACTTGAACTTTAAATCTTTTGGCTAACACAAACTTAAAATTAAATAATTTGTAAACTTACAGTAATTGAATTTAATACAATTATAAATAGGGATGTCTCGAGACAACTTTTTACTGGAGTACTGATGGACATTAATACTAATCATCCGTACTATTATTCCTTATTTCATTACAAGAAATGCTACAAAACATAGATACTGGAGTCTGACATAGTATGTGACATTTTGCAGCAGAGAATGGGATCCATTTTGAGCTTTCTTGCAAGAATGGAAAAGGATTGTAATAACATTTGTTAATGCCCGATGAAATCTGGATCCCATAGCAGTTTGAGAAGCTATAAACAAAGTGGCGAAATGATGATAACCAGATCATTTTTTGTTCCAAATTTAATTGACTAAGATAATACTTTTTTATCCACTTGGTGCGCTGAGTGTGCCTTGAATATTACTATATAACTAAATATGCAGCCTTTATGAGTTCACTCTTTTAAGAAGATGTATTCTGTAAAGAGTAGAAAAAAAGGGTAAAAAACCGACAGCTGATATTAACAAGGGTCTTAATTCAGTTCAATTATATGTCTCACACCTGCCTTCTCCTTGCATTCTTTTTTTGCTTACAAAGATATCAACTTTATTCATGACTTTACAAATACTTTTGTGTTCTGACATTTATAATTAGAGCATAAATTGGAAAGGAACATCATTTTCTAACGATAATTTCAACAAGTTGATTTATCATACTGATTTTATTTAACTTCATTTATAACATTAATAAATTATGAACTTTAAAATCATTTGTGAAATATTTAATATATTACCCACAGGCCACTACACTCATTATAAATAAATATATAACATATGTTTTCATTTAGTCGGGTCCAAGAGCCTTACTATAATTACCTAAGCGGCAATTCATGCCGATTTTCAGGGCTAGTTTATACAGAAAAGGGCGGCGTAGAAATGTTTGTTATACTAAAAGTAAAATCCTTAATCAGGCGTGAACCAATGAATTAAGCTTCCTTCCGCTTAGAGTATGTCCACCTCATAAATGTTGATTGATATATGCAGATACATAATTTGTACCGAAATTTTGTTTACAGGCTATTGAAATACTAATGCTTATCTATAGTTGTAAAAAAATGAACTAAAGTTTTTTAATTAATTGTCATGGTCCATTGATTTCATTCCAGTTTTTTACTTTTTTGCAAATATGGTACTTTTTTACTGGTTTTATTGCACTATTGTACTCGTAGTTTTATTAATTAAATAAAAACTGAGATGTCAAGGTTATGTTATTACAATTATACATATTCGAAGTCCTTGTTGTATAAATATATTTATTTTCATACCATCAATTCTTAGTGTAGTTGAAAAAAGAGAACAGTTGGTTGTTCTACTTTATTTAATAGCTAAAATATGCTCAGGGGTTGAAAAGATTTAATTCGGACATAGATGCCTAAACATTTATTCGAAAACAAGGAAAAGTTAGAGGATTGTAACATTATATTTCCTTAAAAATATTGGGTGTCCGGAATAAACCCGGTTTTAGTTATCCGATTTAGATAAACTACATCAATTTCATGTTCTTGCATTACATCAAACCTGATGGCACTAATTTTAGCGCTCTATCATTATTATTTGTGAAGTAACCGCGTTCAAAGAATTTTTCAAATTTCCAATTATTTAAATGAATTGAAAAATTCGCATTTTGTATTTTTAGAAATTGAAGCAATTAACAGATTTTCATATATAGCACCAATAAAGACTCAAGATCTAAATTTCAATTACGTTAATTTCATATAATATTATGTAAAACCATTTTTTGCAGTATTTATTTTCGACGGCAAACACATGTTCCTCACAACCCCAATGTGATTTCCCCCTCCAAATAAAAACACTTCAGAATCTTGCCCGTATAATTGAAAGTAGTAATTAAGAAATTAAATATAGGATCCATAACTCAATCAAGCTTTGACGTCTAAAAAATGAATAAATAGCAGTTTTTTGAATTTATTATTTGGGATATATCGTAAACCAATGAAATGATAGGCAAGTGCATCATCAGTTATCTAAGCAAAACTGATGACCTTTTTCGATAAAAAAAAAAAAATAAACTATGACCATAGAAAAAATGGAGGATTTATAAATCTTTTAAAAAAAGTGTAAATTGGTAAAGACATCTGATTAACAAAAATTCGAACTCAATTTATAAAGCATTTTTTGTAGTTGTATTCTATTTTACTTTAAAGAAGTATGGAACCTATTTTTTTTTTTTTGCTATATAACATAAATGAAGTTATGATTTATGTATATATTTTACAATATGTCATCACTCTGAATGGTTGGCATTGTAACAATAATCAGGGGCGTTTTCAGTAAGTGGGCTCAAAGGGCTGTTGCCCTCCCTCCAAATAAACTAATATTTCCTTTTTACTAAAAAATTTTATTTAATTGTTTAATTTTTTTTTATTTTAATTTTTTGTGAGTAGCTGTGAATGTTAAAAAACAATTTCATTTAATATTTTGAAAATAACTATGGATTCTCCATTTTTTTCCAAAATGTTTAATTTTTCATTTTTCCCCCCAAAAATTTAATTTTTTGTGAACAACTATAGATTTTTGAACAGTTTTGAATTTTTGATTTTTTTCCCCAAAAATTTGATATTTGAACTTTAATTTTTCAAGTTTTTTTCCAAAAAATTTAATTTGGCCCCCACAAAAAATATAATCCTGTAGACACCCCTACTAATATGTGTTTATTCCACCAAAGTGCTGGAGCACCATAGATAGAAACATGGAAAAAAATCAAATAATATCAACTATCTTCAATGAACACATAATGTAAGCTCCATGTGTTTCATCTCATTTTTAGAACCTTGAATATGAGAATGGGGTATGTCCGTGTGTAACTTATCGTATGTATAATACATATTTGGCAAATTGGTGACAAAATTGACGCATAAATTTCCTTAATTTGGCATTCAGATGCATAAAATACAAAGTAGGATTTTTTAAAAACATTTAATAATGTTCATTTTACTCTCAAGGCAAATAATTGTGGTTAAACCTGTGTTCATTTACAATAATGAAACAAGTTTAAAAAGTGGAGGAAGAGGTGAAACAATCCAAAGACATTCTATATATTACGTACATTGCATGGACATAATATCTTAGTCACTTTTATCAAAACCCTTTTCTCAAAAAAAAAAAAAAAAAAAATACCTAGGTATAACTTTATATATTTTTTTCACGGAGCATGAGATTTTCACTACTAATTTACTGGTAATGAAAAGTCAATGCTTAAGGTAGAACAGTGAATGATGATTCTTGAGTTATATGCAAATTTTACTCTGTACAGTGTAGAGTCCAAATACGATTTTTATTGGCCCTCCACATGATCTTCTTTTTTCACACTTTATTACTATTGATTGTCATTTTTATAAAAACGATTCCTACCAAGTATACTTATAAAAAGGGTTTAATATCTGGCACTTAAGATATGTAAGTATTCTCAAAATACTTAAAAAAGGTATATCAGTCATCATTTTTTCAACTGTATAAGTCGATCTGACTAAAAGAAGATAGGTAAGTTGAGTATCCGATAGTCTCTTGCCATTGGACTTGGAGACATATTCACTAGGCGATATATAGTAGTAAGCTTTCATTTATATTTGTAAGATTTATGCTTATTACGTCGCTAAATTGGGGGCGTTTTTGAATATTTTCTTCAAAGAAACAATGTTTCTGATAAACCTTGTCTCTAAGTATCTTGGATATACTTATAATGATCCGACTCCATGGAGGCCTATTTCATACTAATTTAGTCTTCGAAACGGTTCTTCTAGTGCCATTAACTCAAACGATATTACCACAAAAATGACGTAAACGCCCAATTTCTAAGCCTTCAAAACAAAATTGTCTTTTACAAATGTATTACTTTAATATAAAATTGTTTCTATTATCAAACTTTTAAGTTAGTTTCAATACTCCTGTCTCACCTAAATCACAAATTTTACAACACCCCTTATAAGTAAATGTGAATTGTCCTTATCGACATTTCGGTTTTATATTTTTATTCAAAAAAAAAAATCAAAATACTACAAAAAAATAATAATATTGGTATTGTACAAACAATGAGCGAGTAAAACATAGCATCATTCCGTTAACCACATTGTATCTTGTAATTTTTCGTCCAAAAAGAAACAGAAAAAATGCCCTTATTTGTTAGTAGTGTGTAGCCAATTCTTGCCAACTATTGAATTATTATTTAATCATTGTGAATAATGGTTCACAGCTTGACAAGAGTTGATTCGTATTCAACCAATCAACGTTCTGATAAGTGAAAAAGAACTATAAAAATCGACAACTGACAGAAAAAACATAATTTTTATCTATGTATCTGTCTATGAAGAAGTAAATGAAAAAGTATTTTGAGAACCAACTTCAGAACCAACTTCATGGACTCGATACAACTCCCTGGAAATAACTCTTCTAATGACGATCACCATAAAAGCAGATAGTTTAGATAAGATTTTATTCATTGAGGCATTGAATACAAATTGAACATTTTCCAGAATCTCCCCTAAGGATTCTTTAAAATAAAAGAACATATTAGTAATAATGATATAAAATAATAGTTTAAATAATGATAGCTATATTTGCAGATATTTATTTTCAACTGATAAGTGGTTGACGATCAATAAATAAGATTTATTACTGCATATCTATTTACTTATGTAACATGTCTATTGTATACCTATATTTCAAGAGATTTTTAGATAGAAGTTAAAAAACCAAAAATATATTAATTATAATGTACATATGTTATCCATGGTGTAAAGGGAATTTTGATTTATTCGAAATGGATGGTATGATACGTGTATGCACATAATTAAATACAAGGTGGTTTAATAATGGATTAGTTGACGTCTTGGGATGCATAAATGAATTTAAGTGCATTTGTTTAGAGATGCCACAATAGATGGTAGACTTTGAATTATTTTTTTAATTTGGATCAATTGAAATATGTGTATGTAAAGCTAAATTGCTTTATTGGTGTTTCAGTTGGGTGTTATTTTTTTCACTTTTTGTGATTAAGTAAAGGTATAGAGGGTTATGCGTGTTCTTTTTGATTTAGATAATCGGATTGACCAAGTTTGAAACATTTTTCTGAGTATTTATAGGCAGCTCAACGGGCCTAAAGTATTTAAATTTTACATTTTTATAGAAAAAAAACCAAGATTGGCTTCTATGGTCTATACTAAAAGAGATCAGAAGCTCTTGCATACCTTTTGAAATTACCTGGGACTCATAGAGGCCAAGACCCTGTAGACAGAAGTCTTCAGTAGTTGTTGGATTTTCTACATGCCTTGTACTTCATGTGCACCAATACTGAAGAGCCATGGGGATTAAAATCTGAGTTTTTTAGGACAAATAATTAATCTGTTTTGAAATTGTTCTTTAACATCTTAGTTTAGATTGAACCTAAAACCAAACCCTGAACGGTATGTAATGTCATCCTCGACATCTTGGCACATGAACACAGTGTATATTGTGATCAATGATGCTTCAGTCTACTCAACAATCTCCTTTCTATTCAATTCCGTGAAAAAGACTGGTAATATACAATATATGTATATATATATATATTTTACTACTGCGTCATTTATTGATAAAATCAAACAATTTGGTTATGTACATGTATCTAACAATCAGCTCTACTAGTTTAAATTAAAAAAAAAAAAAGTTGACAAGACCTTAAAATTGAATTGCAAATTATTGTAAAATAATTATAACACTCATAATCATGGAAAACTTATTATTTTATTGAATTGTTATTTGATCATCCCAAATGAAACAATCGATGGAGAAAAAAATGTATTCAATTGATATCCCTTATATTACTCAATTCAACTTTGTTTGATTGATGAAGGATTCTTCTTGATCTACTTTGTTCTCATTTTTTCACTAAATACTTAGTTCTTTTTTGAAGGAAGTCAATTAAAATGTAATATCAACATGACTTATTATTATAAATATTTATGAAAGGAAACAGAAAAAATGTGGGTTGGAGAACACACCCTTTTGGAATGTAAAGTCGTATTATGTTTCAGAAAAACTTGTATTAAAACATTTTCCACATGGTGAACAAATTATGAAATGTGGAAATAGATTAATCTCCAAGAGTCAAAATGGAACTAAACTAATTGAAAAAAAAAAATCAATGGGGCAGGTGTTGTGATTCATTCTTTTGTATGTATTATAATGTACATCTATAATATTTTTGCGTTGATAGATTAAAGATTTATAAAATTCTTTTAAAGAGCCCAGGAGTTAAATTTGTATCAAATAATATATTTCATATAACACATCAGTAAATATGTCCCGGGACTTGATAGGAAAACAACATATTTTGCAAAAATTCATTTTTATTCATCAATATAATCTCCTTTTAGAAAAATATAATCATTCCAACGTTTCTATCGCTTTTCGATACCACGGGTGTAGAATGATTTATCGAGACCTTCAAAATATGCTTCAGTTTCGACAACCACTTCCTCATCTGAGCCAAATCTCTTTCCGCTCAGCAGACTGCCGTTTTGATTCTGGAGTGAAGTGGTGAATCCATGTTTCATCTATTGTGATGTAACAATGCAAAAACTCCTTCTTATTTTGCGTGAACATATCCAAACAGCTCTTTGAATCATCTTCTCGTTGTTGCTTTTGCATTGGTGAGAGCAAACGCGGCACCCATTTGGAAAAAAGCTTTTTCATTACCAAATGTATGATGGTGTAAAAACTACCTTTTGATAACTTCAGAGTGTCGACTATATCTTGCAACTTCACTTTGATATTATCCAAGATGATTTTCAGGGTTTTTTCAATGTTTTCCGGAATAACCGCCTCATTTGGCCGACAAGGTCGTTGATCATCATCGGTGTCCGTGCGACCACGTTTGAAAGCGGCAAACCATCGTTTGATGGTTGTTTTTGATGGGACAGAGTCACTTACACCACTGTAACTCGATAAATAATAAACCAAACGTATGAAATTTTTTACAGTAACCTTTTGAATAATTGTACTTCCGATAAATATTTTGTTAGTGGCACCATCTGGTAGTTAGGCCTGGTACTTGTTTACTGTTGTGTCATATAGCTTACTTTTCTTGAAGTCAATGAGCCTCAAATCTTAGTCTTTTAAAACCCAAAATAAATTAATTAAGTCAGTTTTTCAGTACCGTAATCACGTTATTGTTATTTGGGACCTGATTGGAGTGACTAAGGAATAATGCAAGGCTAAACAAAGTCACAAATGATGGCGTTCTCAATACTACTCTTGATATCATTTCTGTCTAGACCCCTCAAAGTCTTGTTCTCAATGTCAAAACTAAGATCACAGCACATTGGTATGTATGTAGAAATTAGGGATGTACCCATAACAAAATTCTAGCCTATTCCGATATGATCTTTATGAACGATTCTGATACCGATTCCGATACCAATTCTTATTAATATTATGTATTACTTTCTTTAATGTTTAACTTTGTATGAATTAGGGCTTGAGGAGAAAAGACATAAATATATCAATCATAATTATAAATAGCTTCAAATTAAAAATAATTCAAAAAGTGAGTTCTTCTCTGTGCTCAAGAGGGAATTTATTCCTTGTTGGATCATATACATTGTCCGCACTACTGAATTCATTTTCAATGGATGTCCCTGAATTTTGTTATAAAGTATAATAATATTGCACTTATTATATAATTAAATTAAAGAAACATCAGTTTATCCGGTACCCTTCAGGTAGGAGCCCCTAGTCTTAAGCCTAAGTGAATCGGAATTTTTTCCCCCTGTAACTGTCATCATTTGAATTCTGGATTACTTTACTATCAGTTAGTATACGATCAGTATCGTCTTTACTTTTTATTGGATCACCATTTAAAATTACTTTTTTTTTTGGCTTAATAATGCATATAATTAAGTATGCACAGGTATCGGGGGAATCTGCATTATTGAGCAGATTCCGATACTTCAAAAAAAGTAAGTTCTTGTCGATTTGGATGCATGCAAATTTAAATTTATCAATAATTTTTATGTCATAAATGATTGATCAGAAATAGATACACAGTAACTTTGAATTACTTTTTTTCCAGTCAAAAGCCTCAAATCCTAGTTAAATCTCAAGTCTTTTAAACCCAAAAATGAAATAATTAACTCATATATCTCTAGTAGTTCAGTACCGTAATCACAGTTTTTTTTATTGGGAGCCTTATTCAAGTGACAGTTATTATTGGGTCACAAAAAATACAAAATTGACGTTTAGTTACCTCAATTTTTGAACTAGCTGCATGGCAACCTAGGAAAAATAAAAGTTAATTGTAAAATTGACATAACGTCCATGAGTAGTCCAGAATATCATATTCAGCGAAAAACTTTGCAAGGGAATTTTCACTAGATATTATTAAAATTAACTTTTTCATGTAAGGGACAATGTAGAGTTAACGTTAAATAATGGAAATAAACTTCAATTCTAGCGTTATATCACAAATAAGTCTAATTAATTTATTTTATAAATTCTACTAACATTTATATTCCAATACTTAGTTCTTTTTGTTGAGAATAATGAAACTAATTATATCGCCAGTTATTTTAACAATAATTACATAAAATAATAATAAGTAAATTAAATTAACAACTTGTTCTTGATAATTTAAATGTATTATTATAAAGACTTAGTATTAATGTTAAATAATATGCTTAAACCCATCCAATATATGTGAAATTTAACAAACTTATAATGAATATATTTCAAGTTGAGAAAATGGTCAGTTACGTCACTTTTGGACTAACCTTATCATATGTAAATACATCTAAAATACTGTCCAGAATTGATTCTACCTAATATTGCTATCACCAAGAAAAGTATTAATACTTTAGGTCTTAATATGATGATTGTTCGAAACAAAATTGTGGCAAATCCCATTTTTGTATTCAAATTAAATACATATTGTAACAATCTTATTTACCGATTACATTGATCACAATTCATCAATAAGTAATCTATTAATATTTTTTATTATATTTAAAGAATAATAAAGCATGAGCAAACTGAAAAAAAATATTATAGCAAGGTGGTCATACTTCGTAGCTTGTTGCTTTAAAAAATATGCAGAGAAAAATTTTCACAGTAACATACACTTATGTTATCATCGAGAGATTTGTATTATGTCAGATGACACCACTATCTTCTACTTTACTTACAAACTAATTTAAGTTAACAACGCTCATGTTCCATTGAAAGATATTAAAGGGTTTGCAATTATTCTACTTAATTATTACAGTTTGACTTTTGATTTGAATACTGCAATAAATTATTAAATTACGTCAAAAATTGTATTTGTGATTATGCTCTTTAACAAAGCCATTAACATATAGAAATGTTACAAATATAGGGTGATTATACTTTCATACCAAAAAAAGGCACGTGATCAATTAGTGTCGGTTTTATGAGAGACGGTTAATATTTTCATATTAATCAATGATAATTTATTTCTTAATTAAAACAGTTTTTATATATCTTATTCTTCTATGTTTTTGATCAAATTTATTTTTAATGGATTGTCGACTGTTTTTATAATAAAATCGGACATTTCATTGATTTATATAAATGTCCCCGCTCTCAATGTAAGAAAATGTATGTCCAGACAAAAAAAATACAGTTACAATAGCGTCCACAGGTTGTGGGCTGAAAGTGGTATTTTTATCGTGACCAAAACGTTAAATCTATAGATTTAAAAAAAATATAAATTAAAAAAAAAAAAGTTTAAAGTATTATTTTTTCAAATTTAGTTTATTCCGACAAAATTTCACTCTAAAATGTTCCCAAAAAATGCATGCAGTTGGTCATCTTAGCTAATATGCCTAAAAACCCTTTTCGTTATCCTTAACAGTATTTTTAGCTCTAACTTTCATCAATTATCTATTCAACAGTTTTTGTTGATATAATATTTTCCAGGCTAATTAAAAATAAGTGAAAAACTGATCATATAAAATATTGAGAGGGTACAAGTTATTTTAGATGGCAGTTTGGCCTTGTTAGGCAGACCTCTTTTTGAATATACACTATACAGCTCAGGTAAAATAATTCAGCTGCTATAAAAATAGATTAGGAGGGATATCCTTGGTTTGAAGCACAAGTCTGTACTACTCAACCTTAAAACTTATGATTGGCATTTTTACATTAGTTGAATTAATTGAATTCATTAAATGATTTACCCAAAACAAAAAGAGGGGGAAAAATTAACTGTCTTCTCTTTTCTTTCTCCGTTTCTTCTCTACTCATAGAAATAAAATATACTGAGTATTTACTAGGGAATTTTTGAAGCCGAAAGATAGTTGACCAAAACAATAAATGAAGAGTTCCATAAAGAAAAATATAATGAAATGTAAAATACAGTGAGGAACGTGAAAAATATTTGAAGCAGCATTATGTTGTTGATATACCTCGTGGTGTTTGCAGGGGGCCGGGGGGTGTTGAAGGTGCTGTAGCCCCCCTCCCCATGAAAGAATTTTGGGCAACTGCAACGGCGTACCCTTCTTCTTCACATTATAACTTAATGTTTTTTATCTCTACGTGTACATACTACATCCATGTTTGTTAACAGCTAAAATTGAGATACAGATATTTACCCACTTATCGCCTCTATATCTTTGTTTCACTTTGGGTAATCCACTTTTACTATGTAAACCATTGACAAATTCAGTACACTTTTGTGAAAGATCCATTGTTGGCCAATTTCTTAAAAAGATTGTATATCCCTTGAAGAAATTAGCTCTCCAATCATCCATTCTAGAGGGACTGGAATCAACTTTCCATTCCGATAAAGAGGTAAATGTAATAATAATACTATGGTCATAGAATGTATGTACTATGTATAAGAACCTTCATAATTTGCAATAGATAATCACATGAATGTAAATATTTGAAGATCTCGGACGCCAAAATTAAGGAACTAGAAAGAGATCCCCGGCCACTCTGATGTTAGTACATACCATCATCCTATTTATAGCTATATACATACAAACAAACGTAGATATCTCTAAATCAAATTCTATACACAAAATTAATACATTTTTAAAAATATGGAAAAATTGTTTCCTTAATGGTCTTTGGTTGTGAAGAAAGAAAAACTTGTATTGTGTTTTGTGACTTGACTCTACTTATATGTAGGTAATAGGCTGTTCGTACATCTCTTTTTTTTAAGAGAGAGATAAGGATTTATAATACATACCTATTTATTATACAAGCAAGACAAACGAGTTTTGAAAAGGCCCAAATTAAGTCATGTAGAACTATGTCAAAAATGTATTTTTAATCATATTCCAATGTTTGTTTTTACAGACATTTTTGATGCAATTTTTTAATGAGTATTACTCTCGCCAAATTTAGTTTTCTCTTCTTTGTAGATTGAAGGTCATATGCTCTATTTTCATTTTTATTATTATCAATCATTATAAGAATATAGGCACATAAGTTTTCATCTTGGCTCGATTGCATTATCCTTTTTGCCCATTATTCATTGTATCTAGATTTATAAATTTATATTATGTATATTTTAATATATTTAACCTATTGCAAATTAGTTTCCAAGTTTATGGGATAATATCACGGATTCATTTGGACAAAAACATCGTTTAATTCACTGTTCTTCCTTGTTATATATGTACATATTTTGAAATCTTTCATCGCAAACATTCATCCCTTTTAAAAAGGTGAGGTTTTGTGATTTGATTTTTTTTTCATTATCAATTTCCTTCATTCTACTTTTGAAGGCAAGTTTAAGATCAAGAAAAGTTAATGATATACAATGAATATCTCATTCTAAGTAGAGAAAAAATATCAACAGGTGACAACGTTGTAAACGAATAACTGTTTTTGTCACATAATTTCTTAATCCGTTTACATCATTATTCTTGAAGAGGGGTGTTGCCAAATTATAATATGGGTAGATGAAAGGTACATCGTTATTTTTATAGTATAGTCATATTCTGATGAAATTTCCGATTTGTTCTGTTCGTTTTTCAAAAATACTTCCTGGTTGAATGTTAGTATCATTTCCAAGTTATCCAAACTTATAAAGGCGCTCATTTTCCCAGTTCTTCGTTTGTGTTCGTGATCTTTAACGTAGGGACCATTATCATAACCATCAAAGACTATACACGATTGACCATACTTCTTGCTCACATACTTTGTGTACTGATCCAAAATTGACTGATGTGAAGAATTTTTTAGCCACTTTACTTTATCTAGCAGAGAACCTCCATCAAGAAAATGTAATGATTGATCCACTTTATAGGTGTTTCTTTAAAGCATGTCCCAGTTTTGCTTTGCTTGATTTGTGCATCATCGAATTCTGAAACTGTGAGGTAGGATTGGCTGAATTGGGTCGACATGCACTTTCTCCTTGTCTATTCTTACACCAACCTCTAGTGCCTCCAATGTCTTGATCTGATCTTTCTTCTCAATTTTTGACTCTGAATACGGAATTCTATCTAATTGATAATGTATTGTTTCACCAACACTTTCTGCGTCATCACAAATGATTCCATCTCCTTCTGTTGCTGTAACTCCTGTCGGGATACTTCTTAGTACAGGCTCGTTTTCATCAAATGGGGTATGCCTTTCAATCCAGGCTCGAATCTTCGTAAAATCATCGTTGTCTCGCTTGATACAGCTTTTCCCTAATTCTGCGAGTCGGTTGCTCCTCTTATGTGTTTTCCCAGTTAATGTTGTCATTGCATCGTGAATCGAAAAGCAAACATGCATTGTGTGTACCCGGGTCACGCAACATTTTCTGTCATCCCTCGCCCACGGGTAAGGCCACCTCGTGTCTTCAGCGATCGCATTAACACCTGCTCAATAGACAGGTTGGTCCAAATTCGTTTCTAAAAACGATCACTTCGACAGACAACATGATATCCATTTTTTGTAAACTGTTCATGTAAATCGGGAAATGTTGATGGAAGGTCGTTCATCATTTGTAGATAAAGCCTGGCACTCTTAGCGCAGTTGATGTGGTCTGTTGTAGCAAATAAATTCAGCATTTGTAGAGTAGCAGCTACATGATTTTGCCATTTGCCAGTTCAACGGATGCATTGCACACAAAGCTTTGCTGCACAGGAAAAATAACTAAATCTATTCATCATCTATTCCATGACACTGCTTATCTTATATAATGTGCATCGACGAATAATATATGCGTATTTCTTATCATTCCATCCTTACCTTATTCCTCCAAGTTTTTTCTCTTCGGTCTTTCTGGATTCCTGCATAAATAGTTTGTGTCTTAACACACCTCGTCCAAACACAACACTGTTGATAAACAGTAACACTGATGGAGCGAACTTCAAACTTGGATCAATGTACTAACTATGACAAAAGAAGTGATTTTCCTATGTTTAATCTTTCAAATTCTGAAAAGAAATCTGAAAATCTTTTTTGTAGATCTGCTCTGCAATGAAATTTGAAAATATACAAAATATTGCAAAAATAACAAACATTATCGAAATTTTGATGGCATTTTTTTTTTTTTTTTTTAATACAAGGGGGGGTTGTGAACCATATAATACAAGGTACTTGTGTGCAAGCCTTTCACTTAATAAACAGTTGGTAGTTAGCCAATGCTTCCCAAATATAGAACTATTATTCAATAAATGTTGAGAATTGTTAACACCTTAAAAGGAGCTTATACTAATTCAATTAATTCACGCTCAGAATATTGAATAAGAGATAAGAAATAGAAACATAGACAGCTGACACCTATCTTTTGAAAATAGCGAAGTAAGCTGTGAGGGTGTCAAAAATAATAGAATAGTGATTGATGTAATTTATGAAAGTTATTTATATATATATTTGATCAACAATGTTTCTATAGTTAAAATGAGTTCGATACCGCCCAGTCAAGTCTCAGTCATTAAAATTAAAATTCAAGTCAATATATTAAGACAGGTATCAAATCAAGTAACATATCCCATTCAATATACCTCAATCCCCATGATAAGGACCCCTTATTTCTAAAAAGTATGTCCTTATGCATTTGAATTACAGCAATCAAAGTAATCTAAATAATATTTTAGATAATTTAGGGTTAATCAGGTACAACATTTATGTTTTTTATATACAGATTGAGGAATTTTCTGCTTAACTTTCAAAGTAAAGTTATATTTCAACAATTTGGCAAGTTAAAATTGTTGACTCAAGTGGACTCGAGACAAAATCATGTGACCTGGGGCGATTGCATAATTTTTCAAAGAAATAATCATAGGAGACTAAAATTAAAACCTTGGATGGCAAAACCAAAATTACTAGCTGGTGATGGTTAACAAATTTGGAGGATTACTCCAGACATATGGGATATCTTTTTGTTGGTACCCCTCTATGTGAGTTGATACTCATTTGATCTTTAATAAAATCTGTATTAGAAAAAATAGATAAACATTCGATTACCAAATAAATATGATCTATCGAGAAGTAACTTGTGATTTGCAATCTTTGGTACGCAAACTCCTCTTAGAGGCTCGGAAAGGGAAGGGGGAGGAGTTCTTTTGCATTATATTTTACCAAAAAGATATCATTATTTAAATAATTATGATACTTAACGAGGTTGTATGCAATTTAAAAAGTTTGAGAACAACTAAACTATGTTTTAAGAAGACAAAGATATCACCTTACGTTACTTTTTGCGCTCTTCATGAATTGCTACGATATTTAATAATCAAATATGAGGAGGGGGTGGGGATTATATCTTTATATGAAGTTAGTAACTAAAGAATATTATATTGGTTGTAAACGATCAGGAGTAACTCTTGAATCAAATGAATGAAGTCAGTTCCTGATGGGGAATCCATTAATTACCATCATTTTTTTAATCATACTTTTTTACCATTTGGACTGGAGGGAGAGCCTCTAGCAATTAAGGATTTTTAGAAAAAGGATTTTTCTAGAAAATTTAACTTTTGAATTTTTTTTCCAAAAAATTTAATTTATTGTTGAATAGCTTTGAAACTTCTTTCCAACAAATTAAATTTTTTGTGAATAGTTGAGGATTTAGGAAATATATTTCCAAAACATTTCATATTATAAGCTTAATTTTTCAATTTTTTTCCAAAAAATTTAATTTTTTCGAGAATAGCTATGAATTTTTAAAAATCTTTTAGAAAAAAATTTTTTTTTGGAGAAAATCGCTGTGGATTTTTGAACTTTTTTTAAAAAAATATAATATATGAATAATTTTTTTTTCTGAAAATACAATATTTGATTTTTTTTTTTTTAATTTAATATATGAAATTTTTTCCAAAACAATTAATTAACCCCCCTGGTCTACAATAATATAGTTGTTATCATCTCATACATTTTTGAGTTATTAGTTCTCTTTAATTAGAGTTGAAACTCTGTGCAAGAGGAATTTTTTTTCAAGTTAGATCTGAAGAAATTTTTTCTATAGCATTTTGGACTGATATTTTGGTCTATACCATGATCTTAGTTCCTTCGACCGAAATTAACCATTTTTCAAATCGTGGTCCGATTTTTTTTTTGTCTCAAATATATAGACTAATTTTTTTCGTCTATCCTTATTTATGTGTTGATCAAACATGATTTATGGAACACATTTAAACTCATATGACGTCATCGTATATCCATGTTCGTAATTTTGAATCGGATTCCTGCAGATAAAGTCATCAACGACAGAAGAATAGCTTCAAAACGCGTTCACGTGGAGAGAATTTTATTGCAAGGTATACCTATATAAATCCAAGGTAGTGCCATAGCGAGAGGGCCGATAAATGGTACTAATTGACAGCCATTTCTACCATCTCTCTATGTCACTACCTTGGATTTCTATATACCTTGGGTTATTGCAAGAATTTCAAGATACTTAAGGGATCAATGAGTATTTTCAAAACCTCAATTGCCAGACGAATGATATTTGTATGTTTTACCATTAATAATTTTAAAACTTCGACAGTAAATTAATATACTTAAATTTAATTAAATCAGGAATATGTTTTTATTCACATACTCATAAGATAACATAAGTTTCATAAGTTATTTTTACAAATATGCTGTGAAAATATACATCGGAAAGACGTTTTCTGCAAAATCATTGAAAATAATATTGAATTGCTTACAAAAATACATTAAATGTTACATACGTGAAACAATAAAAGGTGCATAGACATCTTCCCAAAAATTTGTAACTTTGGTAAAACTTGATTTTGTATAAAAATACTCATCAAATGAATTTTCTTCTATAAATATTACATGAAATTAGTGATTGAGGCAAATGGTGAGATTCAAAACAACTCCTGTGAGTGTTTCATCTCAGCTGTCACAATCCCTGTGAAAAAAATCGTAGAGTTGGATGGGCTTGAGGTCTTGTAAAAGCTCAAGGCTTCAATTTTTTCTCCTCCATTTTTCATACTTTGACTTCTTTCAAGAGATCCTTTTTCAGTATGGGAATTTGTATCATGAGCTTGTCTAAAGAGGACATATTGCTCAATTTGGCCTTTGTAAATTATTGGAAATTCACTTAAACTGTCTTCAGTAACTGTCCTGAATATACTAATGTCAGAAAAAATAGACATAGGATCCACAGTATCCACTGGAGCATTTGAGAACGAACTGAAATTACAGTTCCTATCGAAAGATTCCAGTAAATTTACAAGCTCATGTTTCCGGCCTGAAGTACGAGCATTTCGACGCTTTAATTCAGAACGAAGGTCCTTAAGCGTCCAGTTATTGCAGTCTTCCATTATTTTTCTTCGGTTTATAAGGAAAAATTACTAGAAACAAGGCCAAAAATACTGTCCACCCGGAGTAAAGATTCACAAGTTGGAAATTTATGAAAGGGAATTTATGAAGTAATGTTTTTGTTTACCTCTAACCATACCATCTAGCGGGAAAATCTTGCAACTTGGTTAACATCCTCATTCCATAGTGTTCATTAATAACAATCACTTTTATTCCATGCATAGAATTAAGTACGTATATTCAGTTATCTGTCATGTTATCCCTATTTTCATAAAATAATGATGTTGAATCGATGTTTTTGATTTGGGAGATGACGGAGGGGGATCTTTTTTTGGGTAAGTTTGTAAATAACGTTTTCACTCTCTATTGACAAACAATGAAATACTTGCAAGTGGTTCTATCAAACTTGCATTTCCTTCATTTTTGTAAAGATATCTAATATTTATATCTTCAAGGACAGGACATAAATGAAGGGAAAAAAACTATCCTTATTTTATTGAAAATGCAAAAACTTCAAAAATAATGATAAGTTTTTAACTCTCATGTATATATTTTTTTCCTTATCTTCATGGACAGACCCGGTTATTGACAAGTTCACAACAACTGCATTTTTAGTAAAAAATCACAAAAAAAAATCTTATTTTGCGCAAAATATTTCATTTTTTTTTTAATTAATTAATGAATTTTCAATAACATCTTACTATCATTGAGAGATTTTTATATTTAGGTAGGTCTATAATAACTTGTATACTGTAACAAAGTATAGTAAAAAAATGAATATTAATCACCTGAACTTTTAACTGATTAAATTTTTTCTTATTTTTCCCAATTTTCTTAAAGGCTTATATGGACAATCTGTGGTCTACATAGAGGTGTAGTTCTCAATATTAGTCTTGCTATTGACCCTTCAAAATCTTTATTTATATTGAGGAGCAAATGAACTGAGATATCAAAGGACTAGAAAAATTTATCTTTATTTGTACTGTAAGAACTGGTTTCAATATCAGTTTAGTATGGTACCGTTTTAAATACGTGAATACTCTGCTTTCAATAATATACCAGCATAGCGAAAAAAACTATCCTGGAACCATTCCAATTACATTAAAATTTAATAATACCTTTTTTTAATATACATATATATATTTTTTAGGTTGTACCCGGTTCAGGTTCAGCTGTTCTATCGGTCCCGGTTTCAGTTCTTTCATTTCAACAGTCAAGAACCGGAACCAATAGAACAGCTGAACATGAACTGGGTACAACCTAAAAATATATATATGTATATTAAAAAAAGGCATCAAGGACTCTAACTTTTTTTTAACTATTTCTAAAAAGTACAAAATTTTGGAATAAATATTTTGTAAAAGTTGTCAAATAAACGAGAAAAAAATCATTAAAATAATTAACTATCAATATCCTCAATTATAGTCTAAACAAAATGAACATCCAATGGAAACCATCCACAAAGGAGATGGTTCATGGTCCCATCCAATGAATACTAAAACGAAAAAGAAAAGAAGGCGTGCGAAAGGAGATACGATATGGTCATATTATATTTTTACTAGTGGTGGGGTTCGTACTAGAAATCCTAGACCGGTCTGAGAATGTTATATTTTTTGTTGGACCAAATTATTTCGTTCCTAAGGAAAAGTTTGGTCTAAATAGATCCCAAGGGAATATTCTATATAGTTGGTTCCCAAAAAAATCGGTCTAAACTCATTTTACAGATAAATTGTTTATAACATGACATCATATATTTTTACAGTACAATGACGTTATACAAAGTTTAAACAGAGGTAGTACGGATTAATTTTGATACCCGGTCTCTTATATGAAACAGTATTTGTTCTAGAACTTATCGTTTACTTTTAACATTTTTTTGAAAAAAAATAAATGACAGTGAATCTAGAAAAAAAATTGGTTGCTCATAATATATGAGATCGAAAAAATCGGGCTTACAAAGTAAGACAAAAAAAAATCGGTTCACGGTCTGAGACCTCGGTCTAGAGCAAAAAATCGATCCAAATCGGTCTAGAAAAAAGATTTACTGAACCGAAATAAAGTTCGGTGCTGGACTGAGTCTCAACAGTTTTACCTCATTGATAGGTATCTAATTGTAAATAAGAGTATATCGTAGTAAATTTATGAATTTTTTCAATATCCATAATAATATTAGAGAATACAATTAGACAAGTTCTTTATATGTTAAAAAACATTATCTATATTTCTAATTATCTTTTTATTACCCACTGCAACTACTCAATTTTATAATCATTCTTGACTCTTTTAGTTTTCATTTTAATAGAAGTTATTTTTATATTTCTGTGAATATTATCATTTACTTCCAAAACTAATTTGTTTACCATACAGTTGAATGTTCGACAGAGCTATAAACAGATCAAAATGATACTTTTTAAATTAATTCAACGTCAATAATTTTTAGGAAGTACACGTGTATAGGTATTCTGTTCTTAGTTTTAAAATATAATTGATGGAAATATTATTTTTGATTTTTTTGGTTGAATAAATAATTTTCAAAAAAATGGGGATGTTATTTTTAATTTTGGAAAATAATGGATCAGGAAACGTACACACAAAGAAAATGGAGCACTAAAATGACTTTATTAGACTTTGTTACATTGTAAAGACTACGATAAGCTAGATGTTGTGTCTTGACGAGGTTGAAAGACACAAACTATTCCATACCAGGAATCCAGGACGACCGAAAGAAACAAGGAGATTACGTGGAGGAATGAGACTAAAAGGAGTTATATATAAACAAGTATATTATAGACATCATTCTTACTCGACACTACTCTGATAAATACATGAGAGTTACAGCTATTTATACTATTAAGATAGATGCTAAAACAGTACTTTACATATACACATATTAAATAATAATAAAAATAAGAGGAGGGGAAGAAGGAAGGAAAGAAGAACCTATGTAATACACTGGAATGGAACAATTTCTCACCATATTGATGGGTTCCAATTTAAGAAGTTTATGAATACACCTTAGAACAATGAGATAAGGCATGTAAGAGAAGTTAGCCAAAATCTCTTGTTTTTACTAATTAGCTAGATATTAGATGTATATATATAAGTTTCAATCGTAGCAAATTTTCAAATATATTATCAGGTTAAACAGTTTTAACAAAAAACAAAATGGAAGCTTAAATCTATTAAGTATATAAATGAATACATAAAATGATACATTACACCATTATTCACAATTGATCAATAAGTTTAAGCGTGTATGTCATAATAATACGTCAAATGCTTTGTAATGGTCAAGGAACTGTATCTATCATTTAGTGTCAATGAATACGGAAACAATTTTTTTATATATAATTATGTCTCATCGTAAGCATTTAGTGTAATTGGCAATTTATTTATTGAATATTGATGTGGAATTCCTAAATCCTCATGAAAGTGATACTCAAATATGTTGACAAGTAATAGAGTAATTCAGAAAATGACTCCCGACTCACTAACCTTTGAAATATGTACAACAAAATTTATATTTTCAAATATAGTTTACTGAAGTTATCAAATCACTTATAATTTAATATCACTTCATCGCGTAAGAGTTCCCATGAACAACTTATGCATATAATAGGAGAGTTGAATATGATTGGCGGCTTTGTTGATACAGATATCTACATAAGAAGACCACATTATCTTCTATAGTCTTCTACTTTTTTTTGAATGAGAGTATAGACTCATAAGTAGATTGTTGGAATTGTTGAAAAAGAACGAATTTGATTGGTTGAAAGAGATTATATAAAAAAAGGAATAAAGTACGTTAGTACCCTTGCATCTTCTAAACAAATTACCCTCAGTATTGCACAAATCATCAGCAAAGCAACTTCCCCTTACTACTCTCTCACGTTCATCATCATCATGCCGAAGAAAACGTGCCTTTTTTCATGGGTTTCTAATAACGTTTCTAATTAACGTTTTTGCAGTTTCTCGTGCCCATCTCGTTATTTATGGCAAGTAATCCGCCACTCCAAAACCTCCCATCACATCAACAACTTAAAAGTTTTCAAGAAACACAAGACTCAAGGAGACGAAGGAGAATTAAACGGTTCATCATATTCAATTTGGACGAAGCAAAGTTATTTGTGTCGTGTATGTAAGATCCCTTTAAATGTTTTAGATCATCCCAATTTATCCAAGTTTATTGAAAAATATACTGGAAAAACTTCTCCAGGTCGAGGGATCGTTAACAGCTTGTTTGGGGAAGTATGTCAAGGAGTTTTGAATAGAATAAAAGAAGATGTGGAAGAAAAGGATATTTTCGTTGCAATAGATGAGACAAGAAATCATCAAAGGAGGTCAATGATGGCAATTTTGATTTGCCCTTTGGACAGACTTTTGTATGGGGGACCTTACCTTATTGAGTTGATTGAGATTGCAAACGCAAACAATGTAAAGAACATCGTCATAAGCTCAGTTTATAAGTTATTGTGAGAAGATTTTGTCCCGTGTAGACTTCAAGTTGTCATCACTGATTCTGCCTCGTATTGCCTCAAAGCAGAAGAAGATCTTCGAGAGACAAAATCCTGGAATTGATTTACATTACATGTATTGATCATAGATTACACAGAGTTGCAGATATAGTTCAACAAAAGTTTTCCTCCAACGAAAGAACTTATTTCCAATGTGAAGAAGATGTTTTTGAATTCTGGAAGAAGAAAGAGAGTATTAACTGCTTGGTACGAAATTCCCCTCCCTCCATCACCAATTGTAACAAGATAGGGAACTTGGTTAAAAGCAGTGGAGTACTACTACCATCACTTTGACGTCTTCAGAGAATATTTAAACAGCCTTGATGAAGATTTGGGAGCAACCAGAAGAGCACAAGAAGTAATTTATATTGATTCCTTAAGAGAAGAAGTCGTATTTATGTAGGAAACTTTTCGTCAAATACCTTTGGCAATAACTGCGTTTGCACTGAGGAAAGATTGCCTCTTTTTTACCAGCCTAACCATAGTAGAAAATCTGACTCAAGATTTGAAGGAAGAGACATTCAAGACCAAGTTAAAAGAAGTGCTTCAAAAGAATCCTGGCTACACAAAACTAAAGAAACTCTCAACAAGTGACAACCTTGTATACAAAAATATTGTCAATTGTGATGCTGAGAGAGTCTTTAGTATGATTAATATCATCAATACGAAAAAGGGGTCCCAACTAAGTACTAAGAAATTGAGGCAATTGTTGATCACCAAATGGAATTAATGTTCCGTTATCATTTAATTGTCAACACGTAAATATTAACCATATTTTTTAAATAATTTGTTACTTAATTGCCTCATTTCTATTCTTTAGATTTCGTGCCAAACTTATCTATTCATCCTTTATGGTCAGTGGTCACTAAGAAGATACGAGTACACTTCCTGTAATGATGGGGTTGAAGTTCTCAAACTAACAATATATTTTGTCTTGCATAAATTTAAAGAATATACTATACATTTATAAAGTTATTAATAGGGAAGTTATATATTAATAATATACAACAATCCCTCTTCCTTCATGTGTAAATAAATAAATTATTTAAGTTAAAGATGTATTCTAAACGATACTCTTTTAAATGGGTTGGAATCGATATTTACTTTGAGCTCTTGATCCAGCGACAGATACATATTTGCACCACTGTCATATGTAGCTATTATATTTTTGAAGTAATTTCCATGTACATTCAATAGATCGATGGGTAATTTATTCAGTTCAAATTTTTGAATCGAGTTGATGATCGAAATAGAGCTTTCTTTTAGACATCCGCATACTCTTGCATAGTGGCCTCTCTTACCATATCTTGTGCATTTGACGCTTTTTGCAAGCAAACCTTCCCATTCTTATGAAGAAATTGGAAACCACTCTTTCCACACAATTTTTCTTAGCTCTTGTTCCACAATCTCCTACAGCTTTGACTTCTTCGATATATATTGAATTCACATGACTTTGTATTTGGGTTAACACCCTTTTATACTAAATTATTAAGAGTGCTTTGATTATTCTTTGCCGTTTCTACTATTCTCTATTAATATATACTTCTCATATTTTATTTGCATCATCAAATAATCTTAATTGTGATTCTCTATACTTGCTTACCAAAGTTTTATATTATGACAATTAATATTTAATACTATTTGTACACTACAATAAATTATAACTAACATTAAGACATTTTCTAGATAATATTATTTTGATTAAATATTACCAAGTAAAGCTATATTTTAGTGAAGGAAAGATTCTATATGTTGTAAATTTTCAGATAAGTTGTAATGTTAAAAAAATCATAATTGATATATCTTTATTAAAATAATGTATGATTTATGAATATAGGTTTGTATATGTCCGAAAGAAAACAGAGGAACCAGATAGTTGAAGTTGTATTTGCGGGCGCCCGTACGTAAAACACGATTCCAACAACCCTACTCATAAGTAAGGTTGATAATTTTGGTAAGAATACAAAAGCGTGCGAGGAGAAAAGAAGAAATACTTATGGCATCATTGATTAAATAATATACATCTTCTTCTATCAAGAACGTTATCATTCCCGCCTTTATTATTCAATATTAATATAATATTATTAGACGCTGATAGTCGATAGAGAACTGAATAAAATGCCTAAAATAACGTCGCCTTCTGTCTGGATTTCTGAAAATGGAGGCCCAGGAATTTGGAAAATACTTACCGGATGAGAAACAGATGGCTTGTGGGATTTGTCGATATAAATGTGCCTTTAGTCCCCTGTCTAGAATTACACGGCACTCATTATCCTCATCTCATAACAAGAGTATGGATAATCATCTATAAAATCAAGTTAACGATTAATACATCAAGTCATACTTTAACTTTAATCTTACAAAGATGCTTGTTGCATGTAATATAACCTTATCCATTGCTCATCATCCTACGTTAAAAAAATTCAAGGAGAAATACATGGGTAAATTCTTCCCTTCCCGAGGAACCATCAGTAAATTAATGGAGGATGTTGGTAATGATGTCATTTATAGAAATACCCCATTTTAAATTGGGAAATTAAGATAATTTTTCGCATGTTTAGAGTCATCCACACCAAATTACGAAATAGAACTCTGCATTTTGTACCATCTAACAGTAAGTATTCATTTTTTTCTAAATTTAACCATTAAATGTGATTCTATTTTAGATAAAAATATCAAGAATTATGATACACAACTCATTAAATGGCAAAAACAACTGCTTAAATTGTCACAACAACGAGGGTAGTTGCTGTGGATGGTTCACAACTAGTTTTTCTGACATTAGTTTCTTCACTTAAAGACTCGGGTATGATCATTAGGTTTTCCAATATTACATAGTCAATAAACATTAGTTTTTTATCACTTAAAGATTAGCTATGGTTGATAAGCTCCAACAAAAGGTGTTCAGAAAACTCATAGAAGGCAGAAACAACTGCTTAAATGGTCACAACAACGGGCGTAGTTACATTGAGTGTAGCATTATAATTAACAATTGTGTGTATCCTTCATGATAATAGTATGCTGTTATATAAGCATAAACAACGGGGGGGATCTTTTTGATGCCCTTAATAAGGAGTAATATCGCCGGACATTACTACATAATTAGCTTTTGCACTAAATTTTTACGATGGATTTAATTCTAACATTTTTTTTATTATTATATTTATTGTCTAATTTTATGATTTTGACATTTACTTTATTATTAATAATTAGTTAGATTTCATCGGTAGAGATATATCTATCCTGTGCACAATTGTATATAGCAACTTCAACATGAAGAAAAAGGGGTGATTATCTTTTGATTAAACTCCACGTCTGGCTTGTGTTTTGTGACCCAAAATTATGACATATTTAACTGAAATTCATGTCAGACCAAGAAATTATTATTTGGATCAATCTATTATTTCATTATTCTGTTCTTATAATTTATTGTTATTATTAGTTATATGATTATAATTGTTTAATTTAGTATATTTAACATAAATGTATGATGGTTTATTTTTTAGTATGTAGATTACATATAATTTAAGCCTTCTTTTTTGAACTTGGAACTTCAAATATATTTCGAAATACTCTACATTGTCGTTTCATTAGTTATTTTTCTGAGAATATGGTTCATAATGAAATACAATTTCATGGAGTGTGACGTTTTCAAATCTACTGTAACGGATAAAAAATGTCTAAGTCAATTATACGTAGTATGTCTTCATTAGACATTTTGCTAATAAATACTTTTGTTATACCTTCAAAAATCATAATAATAATAAAGCAGGCAGCTGATAATCACATCAGTATTTTAAACAATGATACCATAAGTCCTTCTCCCCCCCCCCTTCTCCTTGCACGCGTTTTTCTCTACAAGATTATCAACTTTGGATATATCCTGGCTATATTATATATTTAATACTATATATGAATGATACTTCCAATAACGGAGATGATATCCCTAACGTGAGACTCGAGAACCTCTTCTAAAGAGATGACATCCCTGAACATCATGGATATCCCAATGTCATAAATAGATATGAATTCAATCAGGAACTATGAGTAGACGCAGATTCATACATCTGGATGCTCCGCGAAAATGATATATCAGAATCATCTATATTGCCTTTGATGTCATTGATTTGAAATATGTATCACTATTCTGATAAAAGTATATTACACGAGATATTTTCACAAAAGAGTATTAAATCATTTTATCTAGTTCCTCGTAGCGTTTCTTATTATCTCTTGTTTAGATATTATTCTCCAATCCACATGCTTTGTACAAGATCAGAGTGACATAAAAATTATAATTAGGATTTCGTTGCCCTTATTTAGGACTGAAGACTGAAGTCCCTTCCAGTTCAGTCTCGGTCCGGTCTAGTTCAGTCCTGCATATCAGTTCAAAAACTTATAACGTCACTCAACATTATTTTTTATTTTTTTTTTAATTAGTTCTAGTGCTGACAGTCCTAAAGACCGATCCCAAAGACCTATAGGCTTAACTGGACCGAATAAATAATGACCAACACAACAGTAATTATAATCAAAGGTACTCGATCCTTTCGAATTGAATTGGACTTGAGACTTGCTACTCGACTTGATCTCACAATCAAAGACTCGTTACTTGATTTGGACTTGGAAGTTAAGACTCGAGACTCGACTTGGTCTTGCAAGCTAAGACTCAGGGCTCGAATTATACTCAAAACTAGTTTATACTAAACTCAAGAAAAGCTTTAACACTATGGGGTCTAGTTATGGATTTGAAATGAACTCAAAAGAAATTGAAGGACTCGATGAAAATATTGAAGGACTTTACTTGCAATAGAATGATTTTTTCCCACCATTGCAGATGATATTATATGGATATAATCATATCATTATTTGCAATTTACATTATACTTTTGTAGATATAAATGTTGTAATACACTTGATTTATGGAATTATTCCCCTTTTAAAAATATATTTTATGATCTATAGAAGATTTTTGAAGTAGCAAGTCCTGAGAGCATTAACCATTACCCAATTATTTTATTTGATAATGATTATTGGGTAATAAAGATCTGATATGTATGTATTTATCCTTTGATCATGTCCTCTTACTTATTTTGTATATATCTATAAATATTAATAACGAGAAGATAAAAATCGACCTTTACTGACCTTTAGCGACAAATCAGTTCTTGTTCATAGATGGATTATATGTTTCATTTTGGCAATAAAGTTATAATGTATTTACTCTTTTTTCCATCAATCAACTAAAGAGATATGTACTAGCAGCAAAAGTAGGGATTATGATAATGGCTAATCCCCAATTTAGTGGACTAAGAATTAATTAGCCGAATACTGATTAGTGGAATACCAAAATTGTAAGAACATTAATCAAATCATCACTTCTTACTTAAATAGAGATCTTTGGGTTTTTGAAGATTTGATATTTGAGCCTAGAGTAGCCCTAACGCTTTGAATTGGTTCTTAGAGGGCTCATAAAAATCCAATTTTCAAATGGATAGATTTATAAAACCGTTGCCTTGGTCATGTTACCCAGTTAGGACCACTTCCATGAGTGTCGAGTCTCAAGGACTAACACTTTTAGCTAGGGAGGCAGCCACCTGACCAACACCAAAACTTACTTTGGCCAGGGTAAAAGGAATGGGAAGATGGCAAGCAAGATCTGTACAAACAACAAAAATCCACTGATTTTGGCCTTTTCAGAGTTATCCAAGTTTTTGAATAATATATAACGTTTTTTCACTGTAAGTACTAGTCGTCTTTATAGAGTTTTAGGTCAGAAACAAGACAAATCTCTGTTCCCCCTGAATACTCACAATTATTCCCTTGTTGAGAACCTCTGACCTAGACTGATTCTTTGGTAATCTGCTGCTTATTTGACAGATCTTTGCATTAAAAGAATTTAATTAGTTGATTAACATCAGAGGATTAATGTTAGCAGACCCATGAATCTATAAAATTAGCCAAACGACCTAGAAAATTAGCGTTATAAATTTCGGTTCATGGGCTCAAATAGCAATCAGGACCTAAATATTGGTCCCTAAGGGGTCCAAAAAAATTTACTTAAGACCGAACCAAAACAAAGATTTGGTCTTGAGTCGAGTCTCAACACTATTTTCCATCCATTTACAATAATTTTTTTGTAACCTGTTTTTTTTTATGGAGGAGGAGATCATCCAACGAACATTTAAAGACGGGAGGGGGTGAGAAATCAAATAAAACTCCTATTTTCTATTGTTTTGCATCTAGGTAAAGGTAACCCAATATATTGCAAATAATATTTAACCTTTGTCTAACTTTAAATATTGAAAAAAGTAATCACATTCAGCTCTCCAGGAATCGTTCATATTTTGATAATGAAAAATGTCGTTATTAGACTCCCTAAAACCCAATAAAGTTTCCTAAGAGTTGAAAAAGTGAAATGGATATCAGCATCCCTAAATCTATAAACCAAATGAAGCAACACACATTATGTGATAATTTTTTTTCTAGTTGACAAGGAGAATACTTTTTTCCCCGTTGAGTGTGATTTAAATGTTACTCTATAACTAGGGGTGGGAATTTTGTAGGTATAAATTCAGTTTTGTGATTAGAAAAGGAAAAACTATTGAAATTATTATTTTTTTTTAAATTATGTTCATTCCTTGATAGATTGATGAAGTGATAACATCTCTCTCTCTCTGAAAGAAGAATTCCCACTCACCTAGGGTGGATTTTTTTTTAAATCCATAATGCAATTATAGTATATAACAACATTATTCTCTCTTTGACTAATTATATTTAAAATGGAGAAGATTTCCCTCCTTATTGCCGAATTACATTTTTCCCCCTTAATTATTTAACAAGCAGCTGATGTTAAAAAAGGTATTAATTCAGTACTTCCATAAGTCTAGTTCCTGCCTTTTCCTCGTCCTCTACCAAAATTTCATATTCAATACCATAAATTGGCCCTTTTTATGAAATAACAAAATACGTAACAAAGTACGTAACTTAAAACTTCGCTTGCTATCGAAGAGACAGACTATAAAACGGTTACGACTTATCAAGTGAGACAAGGAATCAACAGCTGTCAACAAAATACAGTGTATATTTTTGTGTTGGAGAGATCAAGCCACCAGATTCGATTTTATAGTTTGGATTATTTAAAGAACTCATAATAAGCAGTCTCCACTTTTGGAATCATCATTAATTATGTATAAAATATTCAGGAAAAGTTAAAAAGATATAATTTCTACTCGTAGATATAAATTTGGTTTTTTTTCGTAACTTTGCATTAATTTAAATAAAATTTGCAAAGTGATTTGTACATAGTAACTTAATTTATGTGAACTTTTTGCACTTAGTTATTATGTGTGTATGTACATCAATAACCCATTAATTTCATATGTCTGACTAATCAATTTATGAGTAAGATAAATAAATAAATAATTTGGAAAAATTAGGTCTTAATTATTTATGTACTCGAGGCAGTCACTTCCTGGGTAAATATTTTTTGATTTCTTTAAACCAATTACAAATCTCAAAATTTAATTATTTTGTCCTTGTATATTAGATGAGGCTCTTTTTCCCCCTTTTTGATTCGAGACCATATATGAGAATGAATAAATTAAGAGATCTTCTTTGAAATTGAATTATTTTCATATTATTTGATGTTTATTTTAACAGATCCGTGAGATTTATTTATCCTAATAAAAATTAAAATCAAAGCAAAAACTATATTATTAGTTTATTATTCTAAAAGGATCCACGCCTCGGTGTTTTATCTTTTCTAGAAAAATGGGATTAGAATAACTTAAAGCGTAATATAAAAAATGTTGTTTTCAAAAGAGTAAACAAATCTTAAGGATATATGCTAGTGATGGGGCTAAAAATTCCCCGTTTCCAATTCTTTAATATTTTAAAGAATAGTTGAGAATATGATTTTGCTATAATTGTCTAAGAATTACAACTGATAAAATAATCGCCTTCCTTTATTTAAGGTATATAATGATATTACATAAAATAAAATAAGGCAATTCCTTGCCCAACGGGGTTTTTCCCAGGGCAGGTAATCCCATGGCAAGCTATCGTAGATCCCTTTATAAAACTTATTCCCCTAAAATAACAATATCTGTACCGACCACATGTCTTTTGAACATTTATGTTCACTTTGATTTGTTTCTTCTCAGTTTTTGAGCATTTTTTAGAATATTTATTATTGTATTAGAATACTAGCACAAACATGCTATCTTAAAGATAGTCGATGAAAAATTAAAAATATTTTATTCATATTTATTTTATTTATGTTACAGTGTTCTATTGTAAAACCTCCTTTTATACAACATTTTTGGTTGTTTCTGTCCATTTAGTGTAAATATCATCAAACCTGCATCCCCTTTTGACACTCTTGTAAATTGCAATTTTTTCAAATGTTTGATCCTGTGATTTATTTATTGTCATTGCCATTGCTAAATCGCCATTTTCCTTCTTCAACCATAACTGAGATTAAATATACATACAAAGATTAACTTGCTCTTCCTCTTCCTCAACAGCCTCTTTAATTGGTATTTAATATCTAATTTCTCCATTTTTCTGTTTTTAAAATAATTCATTTCTTGGATTTTAATTTTTTTGGTGCATTTTCAAATCGACAACCTATACCTTTAAAAAAATGAAAGACGGGGAATCGATCTTGTTTTACGAAAAAAATCAACTTATTAGCAAAAATCGCACTTCCCCTCCAGAGCCCAGTAACTTACTTAGCTTACGTAATTAGTAAGTAACTTAAAATGCTGAACAGCTTTTATTTATGTCTAAAGTATGTATCTGTCTCCATTTTGAAATAAAGGCGTTTTTATCATTCTTTTTCTAAGTGGCACGTACATCACACACATAAATTATTTTAATAATATGTAGGATTTATAAAATTATTAGACTCAAGTAACAAATTCAAAATAAGGTCTTTCATAATGAATAATGACGTTGACGGATATATTTTAATTTTTTTTTGGTATAGCATAAAATGGTATTAAATAGTTAAATACCAGTCATGAATAATATTACATAATACAGAATCGAAAAATCAACATTATATTCCCAATGCCGATTCCGATTAATCTTCCCATCATTATTATATGCATGTATATGACACTATTAGACAGGGAGGTAGATAGAATTTTAGAACTAAATTGCAATTATGGAAATCAGAGCCAAATTTACCGTGAGGAGGTGCCTTGAGGTAAAGACAAATAAAATTTGATAACATCAATTACATTTTTATAGATTTACTAGCGATAGTATCCGGGCTTCCTCAGAGTAATTAGGCGTCGAATAAAAGACAAATTTTGTAGAAGTGTAACTCTTCTTTTTCATGAGCACATCACACGTAACTACTCAATACTTTTATCAATTTATATGACGTGTTCTTTCATCAATAATGAAAGAATAATAATAAGAGTTTAAAAAAATAAAAATATGATGGAATTATTGATGAGTACTGTAGTCTCCAAAGCGGTCACTAACTCAAACAGACAGTCTCCCGTATACTAAATACAACACGCCTTCAAGAGTTAATTCATTTTTACATACGAGCGTTTATATTTTATTCAACTCTTAACATATGCTGAAAATGCATGAGAATTATCAATGATATTCATAAGAGAACTATAATATTTTTTTAAAACAGCAACACTTCTACATAATAGATGCTATGCACACCCACCTACAATATTTCGTTTATGCCTACGTTAATAGAAATACAAGGTTAGATCATCCTGTAATCGGGCTTGCTAGAATGTTTAATTTAAAGTATCGTACCGACTGCTGGACAAGAAAAACAGATTTTGACAAAACATGCAACCACTCATTTACTATGACGTCAATATTAAAAGCGTGGTGGAAGTCAAACATCAGTTGTACACGCGTTATGGTATAACCTTATGTTTCTATTCACCTTGTTTTATACCACTACATTATTATTTCTTATATCAAAAATATGTATATTATATACATCTGGATTAATATATACATACAGTATACCCTGTATACAGGTTTGACACTATATAAATACAGTTGTAATAATTCATTAAATCGACTACATTGTTATTATTTATATATAAAATATGTCGATGATATACATCAAGGGGCACTGCACACAGCGTAGCCCGTGACTGTTTTTATTACAGATAAACAGAAAAAAATAAAGACAGACAGATAAACCTTGCTCTATTAATATAGATCAGGGGTCACCAAACCAGGGACCGATGGCCAGATCCGGCCCTCGACGTCGGTTGATCTGGCCACCAACGAATTTGCTTTATAAAACGTATGGAGCACGAAACTTTGTGTTAAAATTTAAGTTTGAATATGTTGTTGGGAGAACTAGAAGTTATTTATGGGTATGTGCCTTACCTATATATTCAGTGCACATGTAGCAACAAATAGAGCTACATTCATTTTCTCCAATTCAGTTTGGGTATCCCACAATTATGTATCTTTCCTGTTCTTTAATTTTCAGATCCTCTGTCCTTCACTCTTCATTACGTCAGCTAAAAAAGTTGAAAGTGGGGAGTAAAGTATTTCTTTGTGGAAACAAAGGACCAGAAAGCTAGTTGCTTAATATGTAGCAAAAGTGTTGCAGTTTTGAAAGAGTATAATCTTCGTCGTCACAATTAAGCAAAAACATCTATCAAAAGTTTTTGGAGTGTTACACTCTGAGAATTATGAGTCCATTAAATTTAGTTTAGAAACTCAAAGAAACTGCTTCAGGAGAAAGTTTGCTGAGAATGAATCTGTCACTGTTACAAGACAGAATGATTATGCGGCCTGCGCTCGTCATTCTACTATTTATAAGGTCCACAGTAAAAAAAAAAAGTTTGATGACCCCGGATATCGATTATGCAACGTTTTTTAAAAAAAAAATTCCAATTTTGACAAGAAAAAGAAGTTGGGATCTGTTGTTTATGTAACATTTGCTCAACATCATTTCATTTATTCACAGTTTTTGTTTTAAGTTTTGAAGATCTAAAAATTTTATAGGTATAGGGCTAAGAGCATGTACCCCTAATATTTTTTCTAAAAGCGGAACTATTTAGTGTCTAAGGAAAATATATAATTGATTTTTTGAAGATGCATTCAGCTCTTTTTTTAAACAAGTTTCTAAAATTGGTCCTAAATGAAGTACCCGTCCCGTTCAGGAATACAAACTAAAAAAGATAAAAATGAAAAATTGTCTTTTATAAAAGAAAAAGACCAAGGTAAAACATGGGCGCCACATCAAATATATGTTCGGGTTGTTCAAATGGATTACGGGATCTGCTTAACAAAAAGAAATTTACAATGCAATTTGCTGTGCCCATGATATGGAGGAAGCTAAAAATTCAATATGATGATTTTTATTTCTATAATGTGAACTTAATGGTGTTTTCTGCCAAGAACAAGCACCTTATTGAATATCCAAGAATGGAGTAAGCACGTACTCCATTAAAAAAAGGATGATTAATTGCCAATTTCAATCCTCCCACATGACCTGCTAGATTCTATTGTTGATGACATCGATGACAGATTATTGGTTTCAACAGGACGGGGTTCCTGCAAATACGGCATTGGATGACCAAAAAAAATGTAGTTTTGCCCGAAGAACTTCTAACTACCGTAGAGCTCCGAACTGATTCCTTTTGATTACAGCATCTGGTGGCAAATTGAAAACAAGGACTGTAGATGACGTCACAGTAGTATTAGTAGTACAGTAGTCCCTAAAGTAATCGGTTGAGAAAGAGTAGTGATCAATGTCGAAGCACTACGTTGTCAACATGTGCAAAGCGTTCCGGGATCGCACAGAGTGTGTAATTCAGGGTGAAGGTACTCAAATTCATAAATAATGTTATCGAATGAGTAATTGCAAGTTTCAATTGTAAAAAAAAATCTCTAGAATTTCATTTAAAGCTCGTAGGTGTAATTAATTATTCAACGTTCATTGTGTTACAAGACTTTCTGACGGCCCGGTAGTCTTTATGTATATTGTTGTTTTGTGTTCCCAAAATTAAAATATTTGCGTAAAGTTTGATCTATCGCATATAATAATCTCAAAAAATTGATAAAATTTTAAACCACTGTATTTTGAAACCTCTACGAGCAACAAGAAAAAAATCAGATTTTAAATCAGTGCAAAAAATGATGTGATAAAAGAACATTAAGAAAAGAGAAGAAAAGGAATAGAAGAAGAATATTAATAATTATATATGCCCAAAAAACTTTTTTTCAAATTTTTATTTTTTTTTATTTTATCTTTTTTACTTATTTATTTCATTAATTGCAATTTCTCATTTTTTAGGATAAAAAATTTTGATATTTTCAAATAATTTTGTATATCACTTGTGTTTCATGAAATCTCATTATATTTTGTAAGAATATCTAACAAAGACACACAAAATTTTGTTATCATAGGCAACTCCTAGATAAAAGGTCAAGATTCCTTATAATTAAACAACTAAAAATTGATTCAAATAGTGTTATCTTTTTTTGGCACACATTGGTGAAAGCTTATAAAAATGAATATATAATGCAGTAAATATATTTAATTGTATGAAGACGATAGGGCTAAGTTCAAAGTTAAAAAAATAGGGCCTAGTAATCAAATATAGATAATAACTCATAAAACTCTTTTTTTACATGAACTAACGGATTTTTTTAGCTCAAACGGCAAAATATATTTGCAGGAAAGTTAGGTAAGCTAATCATCTTTTCAAAAGAAAACAGCTGTAGAATATCGTTGTTTATTTAGGGAAGTGTATGTAGAAAATGATGTATAAGAAATATGTACATTTAAGATGATTGGTTTCAATTGTTCAAATTTGGTAATTAGAAAGGTGATGATGATATATAAAGTCTAGGACAGTCAAGAAAGTACTACGATTTAGAATTGGAGGCAGAAAAGAATGAAAATTTATGCCAAACAGAAAAATAACTCAGAAAATTGTTGAAAACAATTCAACAAGGTCCTTCAAATGTTTTGTAATGATAATTTATCTGCACAAACATTAGATTGACAAAATACGATTTTGTACCCATAAAACCAATATTTGATGAAAAAAATGAAATTCTGAATAGAGGACTGAATAGAAGGGAATAGAAACAAAGAATGAAGGCAGAAGAAAAGAAACAGAGAGAGGGATGTAGAAAGAAAGAGAAGAGGAGATAAAAAGAGAAAATGGGAAATACGGTATTATTTCGATCAAAAACAGCCTCTTAATTAACTTGATCCCCCAAAAAAAAAAAAAAATTATAGGAACATACTTAGTTATTTTATAAATTTACTTACTAAATTTCAGACTGATCTGTTCAACCGTTTTGGATTCCATGTGTGTTAACACCAAAAACAAACTCATAAATACTTACATATAAGATATATGTTCATAATAATCCTTGTTAATTCATAACGTATATCGTGTTTTTTAGATAAATAAATGAGCTAAGGACAATGTATTTTATTAAAATAATTGTCTATTGTAAGAACTTCATATGGCATTATCCTTTATATAGTTAAAAAGAGGAAAAAAATCCATAATTATTTCAATAGCATATGTGTATAGAAAACTGAACACAATCATCTTCTCTCTCTAAAAATAAAACTATCCTATGGATGAATATGTGCATTTTTTTAAATTTTGTGTTCATTCCAATTTATGAAGGCATTACAAGAAGTTATTATTGTTTAGGCATATGTTGTGTATGTAGGCATCAAAAGAGATTCCAAGGAGACCTCACACCTCGATTATTATGGTTTTGCCAATCTGGATCTTCATTATTATAATGATGGTCCACTTATTTAATTTCGATTGTGTAGGTATTAATAGAAAAAACGGTTGGATTCTTAAACTCTCCAAACTAGTTGGAAAGGTGTGGAACAGAGATCCAAGAGTACTTATTCCTACAATGAAAGACTCATATAGCATTATAATTTACGCTAAAAGAACATACGGATCACCCATTAAAATAAGATCATGGGATGAATACTCTAAAATCTATATAGTTATAAAATCAGTAAGAGTTAATAGATTTACTCTTTTAAACGACACCATGTACATTTGAGTATGAATTTGGAATGAAAAATATTATGATAATCATATAAATATTTTTTTTTTTTTTTTTTTTTTTTTTTGTAAATTCTAGATCTATGTACAGTAAGACAAGTTGATATTCAAGTTTATATTCAATAATGCATAAATGTATTGAAAAAAAATGACTCTCTCAACATAATAACGATCAAATAAATGTTTATGACATATTTAGGAATACAGGAATGTGGGAATACATAGGTATTATATACTTATAAAATTGCAAGATTTTTGTCTTGGTTCATTTAGCAATGAAACATTTTAATTCTGTACAATCATCAAGAACAGCAAGTAATATGCATTATATAAAATGCAATTGTTGGGATGGACGAAGGAATATCACAGGGAAACAATTAGAGGATCAAATGTTTCACCAATGAAATTAAGCCAAGAATGTAATTTATCTTTGAGTGCAAAATCCAAAACTGATCTCAGTTTTTCTCTGGGTTTTCAGGTTTCAGAAATATTTGAGATTATAGTAATTCGTTACTTTTAGCATTCAGAGACTTTTTTCAACGTTAAGAGAATCACCAAATTCAAGTACGATGAATAAAACTGATATAAAAAGGTCTTTTATAACTATAAAATTATTGATTATGTATCCTCTTGTGAACCTGACAATTTTCCATTTTTAGTCTGAAAAATGATGAAAAACGACATTCTTCTTTGGACCATTATAACTTATTCATAGTATTAAGAAGTAACATAGCTCATATTTTAGAAAAATATTCCATATTTTATTTTAAAAATAAAGATCTCCCAGGACTTTAGTTCAATTTGGTATCTTAGAACAACTGAGTACAAAGTATAACTTCTGCGTAGAAAATATAATAACGGATGATGACGTCATTATTGTCCGATTCGCCTACCCGCCCATAAAATTTAGGACGATAAGCTCAAATTTTGAAACAAATACCTCTCTCATCATGCTATAGCTGATAGTTTTGATTGAAATAGGTATTTTACCTTTTAGTCCCTTAAAATCCCATGAAATACCTTACATAAAGGACTCTTGACAATATATAAATTCAATGATTAATCATAGAGATGATCAAATAGATTTGTCTCCATCATGATTTGTTTATAACAAATAGGTATTATTAACGTACATGGGTACTCATGCAATAGTTATAATATACACAGACATTATTATTTCATAGATATCTTGTGAAGGTACATAGTTACACATCATTCTACTGTCAATAATAAAATTACTTACCGACTATCATCATTATTAACGATAGCAAGGAATACTTGCATAATTAATCTTCAAATCAATGCAAGTCGAAGCAATATCTTTCCATAGATCAATAAGAGATTCTACTTGTTGATTATGATTGGAGTGTTCATGAATCTATAAATACCTAGGGTGCATATTTAACTTTAATCTATCTACTTATATGTAGGTATATATTTCAGTGCTCTGTGGAGGATCAATAACCCAATCAATTTATGGGAAACCAAATTACATAGAGGTTATCAATGTTGGTGGTCAGGATTTGTTTCTAACATCACATTCATTTCAATATTCAATTACCAAATTTATTTTGCACCCCTCCCTCTCTTCATTACCTATAATTTATGATGTCTCAAAATTGATGTTTGGATGTATTAGGAATGGGGCTCTTTTAAGTCCGTGAGGACCCCATCATTGATTTTTTTGCTTTAATTTATTCGCTTCGAGATAAAAATGCTAAGGAGGCAGATTTTTCTGATTTTATCCATTGATTTGATCAATGAGTTCATGTTTAACGCTCAACTATTAATAGAAGGATATATAATTTAATCAAGTATATATTTGCTTAAGGGACAACTAAGTCACGAGTCTTCTGTTTTAACATATGAGGAAATGAGACACATCCATATAAATTGCTATTTCAACATTCAAGGATGCAACTCACCCCTCTCAAAGAGCCGTAGCTAATGTGGTACTAATAGGTAGAGCATAATTCATAGAAACTTACAGGAAAATTGAAGTGTGTCAGCTTACCCATGTTCAAACCTG
Source organism: Lepeophtheirus salmonis (assembly GCF_016086655.4). Lineage (NCBI taxonomy): Eukaryota > Metazoa > Arthropoda > Copepoda > Siphonostomatoida > Caligidae > Lepeophtheirus > Lepeophtheirus salmonis. The sequence continues at coordinate 44,356,941 of NC_052136.2, read as the reverse complement.
ATCTGCTCTCCCCCTAATTTGAAATATTTAGTACTTTGACAAAATATATCTATAAATAATGATTAGGAACGCCCTAATATATATAAATTACCCTTAGAAGGAATTCGATTTAAAATGGTTTCATATATCCATATTTCTTAATCTAATTGTAATAAAGTAATCAAATTCTTAAATGGGACAATAATGTAATTTGTTTTTTAGTGCCTCTTAAGTAGGCTCATGAAAATAGATATTTTCTAAAATAATAAACATACCACAATATCTAAAATGTACTTTTAAAAAACATAAATTTTGTAAACATACTGGCTCATATACAATACACTGGTGGTAGTACCCGTCATTGCCTGGAGTATTTAGATGTCAGCCAAACGACAAACTTTTCTTTAATAATATAGAAACTAACTCCCCAACAAATCCTCAGCCTTACTCTACGTTTTTATGAGTACATTCACACGTAGCTATTCAGTACTTATAAGCTCTCTATTTTAGAATGAATGAATAATAATAATAGTTTGAGAAAAAGGTTTTAATATAATGTGATGACGGATGAGCCAGGGAGTAGTTTAGTCTCTAGAACGCTCACCAACATAACAAATAAAAACAGTTCTCTTTGTATGCTAAATGTATGCAATATTTCATTTAATTGGCTACATTGTTATTTCTTAGACCAAAAATATGTATATACAATACAGGATGCATTATATATAGTCCATCGTGTATACACGCTCAATGTTTCATGCTAAACAACTTCAATTGGTTTAAAAATTCATTGAGAGATACATACAGTTATACTTTGTTTCATTAACAGAGATAGTAGGCTTATTCTGCCTTTGTCCGGCAAAACAATGTATCTCCATCATTTTTTTTAACATATTATAAAATATTTTGCAAAAAAAATAATTGTATATATATGATTCTATTTGACTAATGAAACAATGGATCTAATTTAATGGATAAATGATTATCCGGCAAAACAATGTATCTAAGGAATGTAACACACACATTCCAATTAGCTTTAATATCATAATAATGACTCGGATAGGGTATTCTAGAACTTTGGACTACCAAAAATACTTTTTGGCTGGTGTCAGAAAAAACTAAACCAATTAAAGGTCAGCAATTTGTGTAATGAGAAATTGGATAAATTACTTCATGTGTGACATACATGTATATAGTTTTCAGCTTACTCTGAGCTCTTTTTCAGCTTTCTGTAGCATTTGATAATGCTACAACGTCATCTATTCAACAAGGCTAGTTATTTGAAATACAAGTTACGCCATTGTACAGAGCAAAAAATAAAATAGTCTGGAAACCATCCTTTCATAATCCCTTGTCAATATTGAATATGGGGGGCAAACTCCAAAAACGTTCTTGGCTCGCTCTACTGTAAAATTTGATTAAAGTCACACACATTGTAATGCCAGACAAGTGCAGTATTGCAAAGAGGTGGGAACTTGAAGTCGATACTTCAGACTCTACTTGGACTCAAATCCAAATTTTGAAGAATTGACTTGAGCTCAAAATCAAAAACTCACATCTTGACTTGGACAGAAAAGCTAAGACTAGACTGGACTAAAGACCATTTATAAATTAATTATATTATAGTAATTTCAATTTAATATATTTCAAGTACATTTTATGTGGAATAACTGTCAAAACTTGCGACTCTACCTGCTTAGGTTTGCAAATAAAGGACTTTATTCAACTTCAGGTATTCGCTTCATGCATACACAAAATTAATTTGAGGTACACATTTGTACAGTTTTTAATGGGGAAATCTAGAGAAAATAAAGCAATGACTTGACAGAAAGATGGCATGATCCATGAAAAGAGTGAATTCTTTTGAGTGGGCGATTTGCAAAGATTCAATATCCAAAATTTCATTTTTGCAAAGAAGGTGTCTTAATCCCTTCTCTGCCGTGGGATCCTTTATTTTCATCAATACAAGTTGAAATAACAAAAATCTAACGTGTATTTTTATTTTATTGTATCAAAACCACTTTTTATAGGTAAAAAGGATTAAGTAGTACCTATGCCTAATTTTGACTGTGGCTCCTCACCACTTTTTTGCACAACTTTATATTGATTAGCTATATTATTTTCGTACATCATCTGTTGAGATAATATTATGTACATACATCAAGTTACATACGATGTAATCAAACGAATATTTTATTGTTATCGGCAAAAATTTAATAGCAATTAATTGCCTTTTTATGATAGAACGATATAAAGCAAAATGGCGATAATTATTATCCCTACCAGAGATGTAAAAAACCCTCCTAGGTGTGTGTTTAGAATCTGGGGTTTTTACCTCCACCAACTAAATTATGTTTTCGTAAATTTTACGAAGAGATTTTGGCAAAACTTTGTAAAAAGACTATATTATATATGTATTAACAGTAAGAGATCATTAAATTTTGAGACATATAGGTCAAAGTCACACAGAAGCGTAAAACGTATTATAATTGACCATAATTAAGGACAACAATTTTATGTGGAGGCTTGCGCTCTACCGAGTGCCCATTCTTATTATAAACTGTTATCTTTCTTTCTTCATCCTCATATGTTAAAAAAATGCCAAAAATTATATTTTTGCAATGAAAAAATATATCATGGAAAATGAATTCTTCTTTCCTTTTTGTGTGATGTGTTTAAAAGGGTTTTATTTTATCTACTCAGGGATAAAATAGTACATTTATTCCTTTCTTATAAGTAATAGTTCAATACCAGGGCAGAATTAATGGACATAGTGGGCATTTCCACACGTCTCTGATCTCAATTCGGGCCCTCACTGGATAACTAATATTAGGATGGAGAAAAAGTAATTTCTTTACCTAAGTATATCTTATTCATTATTGATCACAGACGATCATACAATCAGGTGTTGGAAAGCTGTGAGTATATACTACAAACGTTTTTTGGACAATATTTTGCTTGGCCGGTTCAGTCGTGAATTATAGTGTGTGGAGCATTGAGGTCTCAAAAGAAGAAATTCGCCGTGTTTTAAATTTTTACTACTTGAAGGGGAAAATACGTCGAAAGCCACCAAGCAATTCTGCAATGTCTACAGGCCCGATATTCATTCGGTTCTTATTATACAACAGTGGTTCGCTCAATTCTTCCCTCTACTGTGAACAACTCGACCATTTGAAGTTGTCGATCGAACAGAAGTGGCCAGCATTGATGAACAGAAGACATCCTCAAGACAACACTAGGCCTCACATATCCTTGATGACGCGTTAGAGCTCCGATGAGAAGTTCTTATGCATCCACCCTACTGTCCGGATCTGGCACCAAGTTTTTACCACCTGTTCTTGTATATGGTCAAAACGCTTGGGGGTACAAATTTGGACTCAATAGAGGCCTGTGAAAATTGAAATTCCGATTTTTTTTTTTGGTCAATAAGGACAAGGGCTTCAATAAGAAGGGCGTTATGTAGTAGGATTCTCGTTGGGAATAAGTTATCGAACAGAACGGGGCATACTTAGCTTCAATTGAAAAAAATTATTTTAATAAAAAGAATTGATCTTTTCTACATAAAAAAGTTCATTTAAAAAATAAAACAAAAATACTATTTCTAAAAAAATTACTTGATAAAATATAATGACCATTTTTCTATAATAATAATTTTTTATTATTAATATTTATAAATGAAAAAAACACGGCTCTATATTCTTTATTTAAATCCCGCTCACGATAAAACCGGACCTCTTGAAGACTACTGTGGTACTCAATCTCTTGCCCTATTCAGGAATGACATGAACGAATAAATACATTGGCAAGAGTATTTCATCCGGAAACGTACCTTTCCTCCCATCATGCATTTGTGAATATGGATAATTAATTACTAATAAAAAATAATTACTAATGAATAAAAAGCATAGTTCTGGGACATTTCGCCGTTGGCAAAATATATTTTATGATGATTCATGCTGCAATGCTATGTAATTATGATTTACATTCATGTCATTAAGTGTTTATTTTTTTAATAATTAACTGAGTCATTAACAGTCGGCTCTAACCCTTAGAACCGTGGTAACAAAAATCATGACAATCCCCAATTAATCACGAGGTTACCACCCTAACACAAAAATATATATTGTTTTCTTTTATCCGTTGGGCATGTTTGGATTATTATTATTTTTTTTTTTTTTTTGTGAAATACATACACAAAAAGTATATTTCTTTCTCTAGGAATCGCCTGGGTACAAATGCACATTGAATTCAAGAGAATAATTTCTACTGGGCTCGTTGTCCATGAGTTACGGCAATTCCATTTTGAATTTCTTGGGTGAATGTTTTTCGTATTGTTTTTAGTGAGAACATTTGCCCCTTTCGTAGAGTAAGTTTCTCATACGGTGGTCATCTTGGGAATGATAAAATCGTAGACATTAATTAATGAATACTTAATCATTGTAATTCGAGGTAAATAAATAACATTTTATCATTTAAAATTGAAGTAACATCAGCGGCGTCCAGCGGAGGGTGGGATAGGTGGATTGTATTGCCCCCCCCCCTTAATTAAAAATTTTCCTCCTTTTAATAGAAAATTTAATATCTGATTTTTTTTTAAATTTAATATTTCAATTTTTTTCCCCGCAAATTACATTAAATTTTCCAAATTTTTTCCCCCACAAATTACATTAAATTTTCCAAATTTTTTGCCAAAAAATTAAATTTTCTCTGCACATTTCCAAAGAATTTGATTTGTTGTAACATCTATGGATTTAGAAATTTTTTGTAACTGCTGTGCATTATTTAAATTTCTTACTATGAAATTTAATTTTTGATTTTTTTGTGATTATCTGTGGGTTTTTATAGCTTTGAAATCTTTTTCAAAAAATTATAATAATAATACTCATTACTTTCAAAAATAATAAAATCTTCACTTAAATGTAACTCTACTATGGGCTATTGAACTTTAAAATATTCATCAAATTTGTAGGTGATTGTATGTTTTTGAGACAATATATACTTTTTTACATATTCATGGAAAAAATCTCTGAGGCTGTGACTTATATTTTTATTTTAGCTTACTTTATGAGAAAACTAGCAAGGATTTCCCAACGCTGCTCGAGTAAAGGGAATTCACATTGAAAATGGTGAAATTAATTGAGAAAATTAAAAAAATATTCAGAAAATACTTCTTTATACAAATAATCATAATATGAATCTTTCGTTGTTGTCTAAAAGGTTCCTGATAATTCTAATTCTCTTGGATTCTTCACACTGTATCAATTCCGTTAAGTCAGGTAATCTACAAAGTCTCATCATCGCAACTCATATATTAATCCCATATTCTATTGCAAATTCATTTTTTTTTTTTTTTTGGACCTGAAATAAACGAAATTGCAATTTTCACCGATTACTTTTTTTTAATTATTTTGAATAAATTTAGAAAACATAGTAAATCGTATAGTTGTATTTTAAACACCAATCACTTATTGATAAATAACTTAACCCCCTATTTAGTCTCCTTAAACTGCAAAAAACGGATTTTGGGTATTGCATAAGCCCCCTTATATGACCCCTCCCCTTCTTAGCCTGTCCCAGCTCAAAAGAGGAACCCATGCAAAATTTCAGCGTCCTAGGTTCAATCGTGTGAAAATGTATTAAGGACATCTACAACACACAATCTCTCTTTTTTATATATACAGATATTGACAATTTTTGACTGATTTTTCTTATTTTTGTAAAAAATTGACAGCAATCATTTTCTAATTGTACAAAAACACAACATAATTTTCATTTTACGAAATCAAACGCTATCTTTTGAACAAAATAATTTAAATGTGACAATCAAATTTTAGTCAGGACTCCCTCTCTTACACAACTCCGTAGCCACAGGCCTGAGATCACTCAATTGAAAATTCATGAAACTTAAAGAAAAAAATTAAATTGAACTTTTTTTATAGGATCATTCAATACAAAAAAAAAAAAAAAGAGAATAACTTCAGGAGCTACAAACAATAATTTTGTCTTGTGTCTAAATCAAGGAAAGAGCCTTCATATGTAGGAAAGTCTTTTTCTTTACTTTTTTTAAGTTCCCAAGGCGGTTAACTCATTTGAGGTCAAATGGATGCACCAGACTTTCTTTTTTTTATTTATTTAAATTTTCAGAATTGTCTTTCTTTTCAAATTAATGTTGCGTAGGTGTAATTGATAGCTAAGACCTGTAAACCTAACAAGTCAACATGAAACATTTAAAAAGTTCACTCAATTTCTTAGGACAGTACTTAAACGCAAAAACAGACTGTTTTAGTCACACAGCTCCTACTTTAAAATTCTGGTACCTTATCTCTTTGAAAGAGTTTATACAGAACAGCACAGACGTAGTTAGTAACTACTTCATTTCAGCTGTTGTAGTAAACAGCAAAGATCGGTCCTAGGATTGACACATTTTATCAGGACTGAACTGATAAGACTCCAGTCTTCTTAAATCGATCCAATGCTAAGAAATAACGTATAATGTCAATAAGGAGGAATAAACCCCCTTAGTTAAATTTTGCCACGATTTTTAAAAGTAGTAGGAAAATACATATTGCAAAAAAGATACACTTTTTCAGGAGAAATTTCGTTACCTGTTCCATTTGTAATAATTTAATAAAAATAGATTAGCATTTTCTATTTTTAACACATGAGTTTCACATAATCATTTACTACAAATTAGGTTTTAAGCAATGGCTTCAAGCTAATAGATAGTCAAACAATGCATTTGATACAGGATGGTTGTTTACGGCGGACTTTGGAGAAATCATAGTATCACGTCGGAGTCAGTCAACCGACCTTAATAGAACCATTATCAAGATTTTTAATAGAGAAGGGATTATAAAGATAAGTTAAATTGATTTCCGTCAAGCGGACTTCTACTTTTTATTTTAAGTTTGCAATTATGAAAAAAAACCTACTACAAATAAATAAAATAACTGTCCATGATAGTTTAATGATGACTGATGTGGTTGTATTAGCTATGCCTATGACACGAGACTCTTCATTCTTGCCTAAATTGGTCTCCGAATTTTTTCTAACTGCAGGAGATCAGGTGTGTTAAACATCTCAGAATATAAATCAATGAACTTTTTGCTCAAAAACAAGTGCAAATCGGAGGACATAACTCCAATAGGGTTTTAATAGGTTTATCTCTTTACCAATACAATAAACGCAGGTCTATTTATCCTTCAAATTTAGTTTTTCATATACTTTGTGCTGCATAAAACTCAAGGATATTTGTGGAGGAACATACAAAATCTCTTTTTATGACTATCACAAATCATAGAGATGTGTTCCTCAAGATATTCATAAAATGAATAGTAGAGACAGAAGCAGTTGCCGAACTTTTTAAAGGCACCAAATTTTAGGTCCAAGCTAGATAAGATGACTCGATTGAATTAAAAAAAAAATAAGATTACATGAAAATGAGGATCTAAATTTAAAAAAATATCTAGTCTAGGGGTAGTAAAATATGTTTTGAAAGGGGGATCTAACTAAAATAATATCCGAAATTACTCTTTCAAAAATAACAACTATCCTTAAACTTCATGACAAAAAATTTATTTAACAGTCAACCATATTGTACGTAAAGCGACCCCTTCAATAAAATAAATGTAAATTTATATTTAACTCTGGAACTTTTTTAAATAATTTTATATGCATATTTCACTATATTACCCATAATCGTTGAATTAAAACCTAATATACACTCCATAATTGGGAATAACATAGGAATTCTCTCGACTATATACAATGTTAAGAATTGTTGGAAACCGTAAGTGAATTTCCTTCGTAAGAAAATGATGATAATAATTACTTTGATGGAAGCCCCAAGGAAGGCCTTAAACTTCTAGAATATCTTAACTAAAACCATTATTTATTCAATTTTCAAGTCCGCATAAAATTTTACACAATTTTCTCAAACCCTGCATTGCTAATTAAATGCATATGTGTAGATTGTTTTTGTTTCTTTGTATTACCTTTCAGATTGCAATTGTATTATAATTACTTTCTTACACTTAACTTTTCCAAATCCATTCTTTTTTCCTTCGTAATTTGTTAGTATTTCAAATTAGGAAGCATGTCCTTGACGAGTCATGACGTAACCTACTTATTTATTGCAAAATGAACATGCCTAGAAAGCAAAAATTTGTATCACCTTTAAACATCAAAGATCGGTCCTAGGACTGACACATTGTATCAGGACTGAACTTATAAGACTCCAGTCTTCTTAAATCGATCCAATACTAAGAAGTAACATCTTTTTTTTTATTTTTTCAACATGGGTCTCAAAAAGAGTATTTGAATGTTCCGCATCTAGATAAGCTGCATGGATATATAGCTAAATATTATTTTAAGCCCCCAAAGAGCATTGTGAAAAATATATGATTTTGGGACAATAATAATAAGAGATGTATGATGTTCTAATTTTTTTAATATTTCATCTTTTGAACACTAAGTGAGTAGCAGTATAGTAGTAGTTGTTGTTGTCGTAATAGGAATCGAAGAGAATAATTTTAGCCATTGTTGATTTTTGAATTTCAGACATAATACATATGTATATATATATATAAAAAAATAAGAGACCTAAAGCTATATGTGATAATGTATATCCTAGATCATAGAAACCCAGAATATGTACCTTTGTTTGAATTTGATGGACTTGTCAGAGATTATCAACAAAAAAAAGTAATTAAAAATGACACTTTGTTGTTAACAAGACACCAACAATGGAATATTTTTCTCTCAATTTAATGAAGAAATATATATATATATAGAAGTATATATGATGTGTGTTTGTAGAGGGAAAAAAGTAATAATTTTTGAAAGAAATAAGGGGAACATTATTTGGGAAATATGTAAAAAGTGACGACAATATCAGCAAAAAAAAAAAAAAAAAATATATATATATATGTAAAATAATTGTTGTAATAATAAAAGGTATAAACTTTCCGTCCAAAAATATAGTATTAAATTACCACTTTTATATATAAAAATGAGATCTAAAAATAACAAAAGGAAGAAAAAAAATTTACTAAATTGAGTGAAATTCATTATATGAGTGTCACCATTAAATGATCTAAGTTATTCAGTAAAGAGGAACTATTGGTGTGTGTGTATATATATATATATATATATATATTGTATATAAGTATGTAATTAAATAATATAATTTAGAATTTTCTTTAGAAATATGTTAATTATTGTTTTACGTCTTTTTTTTAAATTATTTTTTGAACCATCTAATTATAAGTATCAACACATTCTAGAATATTCGTTCATTTAAAAAAAAAAGAGTAAGAATAAATAAATAAACTCCCACCATATAAATAATTATAAAAAAAGGGGAAGAACGGGGGTGAAGGATGGATGATCGGGGTGATATCCGATCAGTATTATGTAGGTTTATATTATATGTGTGTCATTTCACAAGTTATAACCAAAAAAAAAAAAAAGATGTAAAACTAAAGATTATTTTGGCAAGACTACCCATCATGATAGTTACTAATTAATTATTTATCATTTTCATCATTATAACTGGGAAAATTGAGGATGAATCAATCTCTCAATGTGTAATGACAAACAAAACTATAACCATTTCAGCCTCTTTGTAAAGTTGACTTTACTATTATGAAAATCCTCACCTGGATGAGAAAAAAAAGAAGATAACAATGTTGACACATAGGTATGTTACTGTATACGCACATATATATATATATATAAAATTTGTGAGGGGGGGCGACTTGATGGGGGAAATGCTGTAAAAAATAGGAAAGAGTGAATGTAGTTGTTGTAGTAGTAAGGATGTAAAAAAATGTATGTTTGCTTGCTTGCTTGATTGAAATTAGACCTTTAATTTATCAAATTGATAGTGGAAACAGTTTCATTTCCGACTATCAATTTGAGTCTTTTCATGGGCCTCTGATGATCATACACCTCAGATTTGTCTACTCGCTTTCTATCTTTCCTATGTCTATGATGGCGTCTACGACCTCTGCTGTTACGGTCACCATCGTTACTCTCCATCGTATCTCCTTCGTCTACTCCTTCCATACGAAGCACTTCGTACTCCAGTCTCCGAAATTTTACTGGAGAAGCACTTGATGCTGAATGAAGGGAATTTCCATTCTCTAAAACCTCATCAAGAACAGGTGACCTTTTCATTCTTAAAGTCAATTTTACACCAGGAGAACCTCTTGGAGTCGCGTTGTTCGTAGTGGTCCGTTTAGTAGGAGTAGTCCAGAATACTGTTGAATCGTCACTACTGTCTTTAAGAGGAGGAGGAGGGGGCGGTGGAGTACCTTCTCGGTTCAAATTCATTTTCTCTAAAGTTTTTCTAATACCGTTAGTTACTGGATTGACGGGCCTTCTTGAAGTGGAATCGTTATCAACGTCTATACCGGAATCACTTCCAGAACTAGATGAACTTGAGTCATCAGAAATTCCTGAACTATCTGAAGCAGCTCTTCCTCTTTCACAGCGTGCTCTCAATCGTCCAGGAGTATCTCTAAGTGACCTAGAAGTTACATTGTAATTGGATCCGTCGTTACTCTTCAAATTATGTCTAGATTTGGCAGTGGATGAGCGCGTCGTAGTTACAGAGTTCCCACTGGAAGAGGATGCAGTTAGATTTTTTAGATCTTCAAAAGTATAACCTTGACGTATAAGAATATCTGCATCATACCGGGTTCCTGTAAACCCTCTTAACCTTAGATCCCGGTAGGTCATAGCAGGTTGTTGTTGACGCGTTGGTCTCAGGGGAGGTGGAGGAGGGGGAGGAAGAGGAGTTGTTATTTTATTTATTGTTGTTGTAACGGGCTTTGTTGTTTCATTCTTTAGCTTTGTCCGATTGAGTCGAAGCTGAGTTTCTCTGAGTCGGTAGCCTTTATCTTTTTCTGGAGATTCGGATTTTAATTTTGCAAATGCACCAGTTCCTCGCCTAATTGAACAAATTAGTTTTATTTAGCGAATAAGTAGACAACAAAATAATATTCGACAATTACCTTTCGCAAGTTTCGCATTCACAGTAGCAGTTATTGTCGCCAAAAAAATCTTCACCATACATACACATAATTTCGTCCCCAGGGGCTATGTCTCGAAGCACTTTGACACATGCTCTATCTCTACCAGTTGCCACAAACTGATTTTTGTTATAATAATAAAATTAAAAAACCATATCATATATAAAACTGAATCAATCGTACAAAATAAATATTACCTTGCAATTGGGCCGACAGTCGTGATTAATATAAGCTGCGGATCCCAACCAAAGTTGAGCACAATTTTTTCTGCAGGAATACATAACGGAAAAATCATTTTTTCCAGGAACTAAAAGAACATTTTCTTCTTCTTCTGTCAATTCGGCAATGCAGCCGATTAAATAAGTTATTTGATCTCCCTTAGCCCAAGATTTTGTAGAACTTATCTTGGCACCCATTTGCCCTTCTAAGGAATATCGATGGCAAGGTGAAATGATGAACCCAGATTTGAGATCGAACATTCGCAAGTATCGAAATATCTAAAATCAAAATAATAATTATCGCACAGATACATCATTACAGCAATATTCATTACATGTTCTTTTAAGGAGGCTTGGGATACCTTCGACCTCTTGTTCAATGTTTTAGTCCAATCAACTAACATGAGTTCTTTGTATGTTGTTTCAAAATTTTGATTTTGAATAAAGTCTAAAACAGATTTCCTAAGAGATTTAGTATCAGATTCCTTTGGAGGTCGAAACCGCTGGCTCATTTTATGTGTTTGAAACCCCAAGTATGGGTCTACTATAAGGGCAGTAGCGATATCATCATAGTCTGACAATTCTTTGGGGGTCATGCTTGAGGATGTTCCTGAGCCAGTTACATTTGATGACAGTGTCATGTTATGAGTAAATGGATTTTCGACCTGAGAAGGAAATTAGTTATATTTATTTATAGTTGTATGTATATCAAATATTTTTGTATCTATGACTAAATTACATCCAATTATTACACATTAATAGAGGTGAAGTGCATTATTCTCACACAATACACATAATTCCACAATTGATTTTTCTGGGAAAATATATAAGTGAACAAGAAATCCAAGACAATATCCAATCTATAAATCCAGCCATATGAAAAAGAAGGTTAGCCAATAATCAAGTGTGTGTGAGGGAGGGGCAAAGAGTATAAATTTCAAGAGTAAACAAGTAGCATTTCAAATTAAAAGGGGTCAAAAACAAACATATGAGGTAAGCCCATCTCCTCAAACATAAGGAGTTGGAGACTGTTTTTATTATCCCTATCGTCTATTGCTGTATCGTTTCCAAAATGAGAAGGAAAAAAACAAAGATGGACAATTACGACTCTTTGTGATTTAAGGAGTGAGGGAACGATAAGAACGAATATCTAATCCGAAGAGTCCTGAAGAATTTCATCAATTCATGGGGAAAATACCCAAATGAAAACCGGAAAGTGAAAGGACAAAGCATTAAAATAAATGGAAACACAGAATAGAGAAGGAATCCATCCGGTAGAGCGTGAATATCATTTACCTTTAAAGCTTTAATTCATGGAAGTACCATTAAATGCACATTCAAGCGGGATTCAAAAGAGGGATTTCGAATCTCTCCTCTTGGAATTTTAGAAGGAAACGGGAGAACTCACGGGAAGAAAGAGTCAAATCAGGCAATGGAATAAGAAATGGCTGGCAATGATGTTCTTTGTTCCGGGATTGACGATGATGATGATCCGAAAAGAAGGATTAATCTCTAAAGGAGAAAAGAGGAAATTTCGGTAGTTATGAATTAGTTGGCAGTTTTGGCACAGCGACTCTGGTATAGCTAGAAAGAAAGAAAAGGTTGAATTCAATTCAACTGAGCAAAGAAGTGAGAGGGGGGAGGAAAGAAAAAGAAGGCATTTCTAGCCGTCTAGCTGCACCACTCACACAACAAACTCGCCTCTTTTTTTTCTCTTTCTCTCTCCCTCGCTTTATTATTCTTTTTCCTCCATGAACGTCGCTTCCCTCCCTGCCCCAACTCACTTACTCTCTTCCCTGCCATTCCATGACCTTAATACTTTTTGTAGTCAGTACGATGGTCCATATTACTTACCCAATTTGCTTTTTCTTTCATGATCATCTCGATCCGAGCCAAACCCTTTTCTTAGCTTCATCGCGTAACTCTCATTATTTGAATTGTTCAATGGTTACAAAGATTCATACATTGGTCATGATCAGGTACAAAGATTCTTTGAACTTGAACCCCGCTCTTAGCTTAATAAATTTTACAAGCCCCTATAAATGTTGTTGAGTGCAAATGTTCTTGAATTATTTATTTAAGCACAGGAAAGTTGTTCAGAGAAAGGAGCGTCATGGGAAATTTCTAACAATTTACACATAATATAGAAATGAACCCAACTACGCATTTTTAGAATTCAATACATGTAGATAAGGCGTTATAAATACAACTGCAGTATTAGGGTAACAAGTATATGCGTTATGGTTTCAAATGTTTTATATAATTTATTATTTACCAAATACCTTGAACGAGTTTTGGAAGAAGCTATGAACACATTATGGGAAGTCAATAAAAAAGTTGTAAGCTACGTTAGGAGAATAACTTCAACTAGTTACTTAACTACACATCTTAATTAAAAAGTAAATTAGTTTTTTCCTTCATGCGAAAGGAACTGTATCCAGGGTTCGACATATTCCCTCAAGGCTTTCCTTAGAAATTTTTAATACAACAGCTGATGTTATGAATGAATATTCAACTAAAATCACGGAATGAAGCTGTTAAGGCAAATATTTCTGGATAAATATCCCTTATTAACCTGTTTTAAAGATTATAAATCTTATAATACGAATAAACCTTTTAATGATACTCACTAACCCTATTTGGAACTACCACACAGAGTTCGCTCTCATCAAATTGAGTTACCTTGCCACAGAAACTTTAAGCACGAGACTGATTTGTTAGTAACTAGATCGAAAAAGATATAAATTACTTTCAAAGTAGTATAGAACTACCCCTGGCGAAACTAGCAATTGCAGAATCCCCAGATAATTTTAACAAGACACGGCATTTGCATATAATTAATGCATAATTATCTATTCGCAAGTCTTTGTCTCTTCCTTTAAAGTAAAAAATAATGTAAGGCCACCAGAAGGTACACAGGACAGAATCCAATCTTGGAGACAACCACATAACCGAAGAGAAATTAACGGGGAAAAAGTTAAGTGTCATTTAAAAATTTCAAGAAATTAATCACAGTTGATCAAGAGATATTTGCAACAATTAAGTATATGAATCCATCCACTAACTAAATGGACTCATAAAACTGATATAACAAAGGTTACGTACATTGATAAGGATTACTCGTTAATAGAATGACCTTCAGAGTATTGAACTTATGACCTACTACTAGTAGATGCTGAGACCCAAGACTAGATGAATTATTTAATTTCAGTAGAACATCACTAACAGATTATAATATTCAACCTTCGAGACGGTGAAGAAAAAAAGTACACAGAGAATTCGTTTTTGTTTTATAATTTTTTTTTTATGTATTTCGATGCGGAAACATAACACACTTTATTCGGGTTTACCACGGCCATATCCTCCTCTCTGGAAAAATAAATATAAACAAAGTAAGGTTATGACATCAATGATAAAAAACAAGTACTACTTAATCTCTACATCACTAGCACTAGTAATGTGAGGAAATAGTTAACAACTTACGAATTCCATGGGTGCAGATCCTGGGCCAGCAGCTCCAGTCTTGTCCCCACTGGGGCCTCCACTTCCGGTATTCCGTCTGTATGCATCTCTATCACCCGCTCCAGATGGTTTATCGTATGATCTGGATGAGGCAGCTGCTCTTGGTCGACCTTCAGCCTTAACATGACGCTTAAGAGTTGATGGTACAATCTCTGGGGGAAGGTGGAGGAAGTCCCGGAGATATTGGATTCCGTCATTGGTGAGATACCAATAGTAATGTCTCCAGGCAAATTGTTCCTTTACGTATCCTCGAGATTTCAGAGACTAAAAAAAGAAAAACAACCCTTTGGAATAAAAACGCCTTGAAAACAAGATAAAGAAACTTACATTCAAGGCCTTCATGACATGAAGATTGGGTACTTCAACATTGGGATGTCTGGCAGCATGAACGTCCTTTTTGGCCACCATAACACCCTCATTAAAGAGGTTTTCGTAGATTTTGATCAAGTTAGCCTTGGGCATCAACATCCTGACTGTAATATGAAGAGGGTAAATAAATAAATAACTTATGGATTCTGAAGGTAATCACGGATTTCAAGAACAAAAATATTTAAGAAGAAAAAAATTACCAGCTTTCAAAGAGAGGGACGAACCGGAAAAGGAAGATTTTCAGCGCTGCCATTTGATTGCTTAAACAACTTCTGGCTATTCCTTTTTATAGCCAAAACAAAACAAAACTCAGCAGAAATTGTGTAATAATATATATTCTTCAATGGTAATTTAGTAATAGGTATATGTTATCAATCCTAACAAATTTTGACAAATCAGATTGAAGCTGCATCTAAACCCTATAACATTGACAAATAGATTTTATACACTCTACGTTTTGTTCATATTTAATGGCATTTTTAATTTTTTGTTTCAATAATTATGGTAAAATTGAATTTAGATGTATCATACTATAATTTTTTCATGCTTTAAAAGGTGTGGATATTATATATACATACATTTAATGATATTAAAAGGTTATGTAAATAATCCATCTGTTACAACAAGTTACCGAGTTAGTTATTCAACCACTTTGATTCTAACAGCTATTATCTTTCATCTACTACTTCTCATCATTCTATTGGAAGCTCTACATCCGAACAAAGGTTATTCGTTATTAAAACTTCACGAGTGAATAATCGACCTATGGATGACTGATAGTGATGACTCTTGAGAAGAATTGTAGTCAGTGTTTCCGTACATCTCATCCGGAATCCTAATAAGTAATAATCAGTGGAAAAGGTAAACGTGACGTCATATTGTTTACTCCTCCTTCGTGAATCGTGTGACATCATCGTGTTAAGCCAAAGAAAATATAAATTATAAAATAATTTATATTAAATTATATTTTCTTTGTGTTAAGCCCTTTTATTGAACGGGGGAACCTGTCACAATTTATTCACTACAGAGTTCAGTCTCACTCAGCAACTCTGGGCTCATTTTGATCAAGGAAGATGTCGTCCGAAAAATTCGAATTAGCCGAAGATGAGCTTGACACCCTTTTGGACAAGGTTGAGAGCACGATGTCCAAATATCGCCTTATAAAGACGGAAGGACGTCGAACGGACGAAAAGAGACAAATGTCAATGAGACTTAGGGGTTAGTTACTCCATTCAATACCTTTGATATGAAGGAATGCATTATGCTTCTTTCCTTTTTGTATTCTCAAATCCGTTGCCTATATTTTATTAGAAATATTTTTCATTCATTGATTTATTTCCCCCCCTAATAAAGGTCATATTGATGAAGCTAAAAAACTAATTGATGAAATGGAGTACGAGGCCCGGAAGGCACCAATGACATTTCGTGGAAGCATGCTATCCACTGTACGGGACCATAGAGAACAAATAGCCAAATTTCAGAATGAACTCAGCATCTCGTCTTTTTCTAAATTAAAAGAAGATGAGTCTTCCTCATCTCTAGACCTTCCATCCGAAACGGATGATCCTATACGACGACAAATCCTAATGGGAGCTGCCTCACTGGATCGAACAACTCAAATGGTGCTAAGTTCCACGCAAGTAGCTCTAGAGACAGAAGCTGTAGGAGAAGAAATAATAAATGACTTGGGATCACAAAGAGAAACACTCCAACGAACCCGAACACGTCTAGCTGAAACGGAAGCGGATTTAAGTCGGAGTAGAAGAATTCTTCGTAGAATATATCTGGGTGTTATTCAAAACAAGATTTGTCTCATCTTTCTCATTATCATTCAGATAGTCATCATTATTTTTATTCTTTACTGGAAATTTTTACGTAAAAGTTGATATGCCATGGCATTTTACAATATTTTAATCCAAAATTAAATTACTATTCATTTTATATATAAAAAAAAAAAAAAAAAAAAAAAAAAGATAGTATGGATTCATATACATATATTATAATTAATCAGAACCCTCAGCAGATGAACACATCTTGAACTTTATTGGAATATCTTTATTTGAGTTACCTATTTATGGAGTTTATCGAGCTTAAGCACTTCTTGAATAATAATTTTTTAATTAATGGCTCACTGTGATTTCTTGATCTGAATTCCAAATTCATTTAGTCTTATGTATTATAATCTATGTACTCAACTCAGATGAAACCATATAAATAAATGGGAGATAATATTTTTATAGTTATACAATTTGTTACATATTATATTTAATCGTGATTAAGTTGTGAATGCTTAATCATATCAATAAATATATTTTTATTTGTTTGAACCTAGAATTGTGTTAACTATTATCGAATAAAATGGTTACGAGATAATTATGATCATTACTCGGTCTTTCCTTTAGTTGGAATCTAACGTATTCACTATTTAATAAGGTGAAGAGGAGACAAATGGATCAGTAAATATAGTGTTGTTTTACGAAATATATTTCAGAGTCATACATAATCGAACAGGAAATTTTCTTCTTTTTTAAATTTAAATTATATTCATAACAACATCTTTATTTTCAATATTCATGAGTCTTTTCTGGAATGTCATCTTTAAAAATGGTGTATCCTAAAACAGTGGTTAACTTTTTTCAGGGTATACTTTCTGAGAGAAAATCAAGATCTCCAAGTACCACCATTATGACCAAAATGAATGTATATATTACAGTTGCTGAGGTTAAACCCATTTTTGACATTTCTCCACGAACCACAGGAACGGTTTTACCGTGAGCGGAACATATAAATGTGCCAGTCTTTTTCTTTCCTTTTGTAAATTGGAATTTCATTTCGAATGACTTATTTTTTTAGAAAATAAATTTATAACTTTATTTCTTAAAAAAAAACATTTTTTTAATTCATCACAAATCAAGTGAAGAGCCGAGGAAAATGACCCAAATATACCCCTAAAACCGATCTTGCGTACTAATGAACTAAACAATCCAAAGAACCTATGAAAAAACAAAACAAAAATAAATAATCACAAAATGTCACCATTAAAAAGTCATAATAAAGTACAAAGTATTTCAATAATCTATAATTTACCTATTCTTTTTGATACGACAAAAAATCTTATAGATTCTACAAATTATGGATGTTAAAAGTGATTATTTTGAATGATGAAAAGACATAACTGTAAATGAGTAAAATTCATTTCGATTTTATTTTTTTCAAGGTAAATAAACAATATGATCAATTCATTGTATTTCATCCTATTAAATATTGTCATGCTTTCATGCACACATCATTAATCTAATTAATTAGATATTATGTAGGAGTATAACCATACATTTTAGTACATACTTTAGTAATGAAGAGGTTGATATATTTTCGACGGAGTTTCCGTGTAGATTTCATTTTTACCTTTTTCCATCTCCTAAGCACATTTATTTCATTTATACATAGGGAGGGGTATTTCGTAGAGTGCAATAATGAGGGCAAGAAGACTTATGGTACTACTGAATCATAACCTTTGTTAACATCAGGTGCCTGTTTTATGATTTTGGATAGAGAAAATGTATTATTGCTAAAGTGGGATGAACTTTCAACATTTTAAGTAGTATTTGTGCATTGAAAATATGATAAAAAAATTATATTTAAACACGAACACACTATCTTAATGATAGCCAATGAAAAATTTAAATGGTTTTATTTATATTTAGCTTATTTATGTTAAAATTCTAAACTAAAACAATTTGCAATTAACTATAATTATATAATAAGTAAATTTCTATTGTAAAACCTCATTGAATACTGCCTTTTTTGCTATTTCTGTGCATCTGATGTAAATATAAACAAACTTCCATCCCCTTCTGACACTCTTGAAAATGTAACTTTTAATTGACCATGTGAAAATACTGATTTTGGTAGGCCCTTTTTTTAATTCGTATTTAATATACTCCTTTTTTCTGTATGTACAATAATTCGAATTTTTAATTTTTTTTTTGGTGCATTTTCGAATACACAAACTATACCTTAAAAGAAACTTTGAGACACGGGGAATCGATCTTGTTTTGTGAAAAAGATCAACTTATTAGCAAAAATCAAACTTGCCTTCCAGAGCCTAGGGATCTGGTACTATCAGAATTAAATATAGCCTTACCACAATATAGCTTAACACAAAATTCTGAACAACTTTTGTATCTGTCTCCGTTTTGAAATAACTGCATTATTACCATTGTTTTTCTAAGTGGGACATACATCACACATATAAATTATTTTAACACTATGTAGCCCGGCTATATAGTATTAAATATAAAATATAGCCAGGATATATCCAAAGTTGATAATCTTGTAGAGAAAAACGGGGGGGGAAGGACTTATGGTATCATTGTTTAAAATACTGATGTGATTATCAGCTGCCTGCTTTATTATTATTATGATTTTTGAAGGTATAACAAAAGTATTTATTAGCAAAATGTCTAATGAAGACATACTACGTATAATTGACTTATACATTTTTTATCCCTTACAGTAGATTTGAAAACGTCACACTCCATGAAATTGTATTTCATTATGAACCATATTCTCAGAAAAATAACTAATGAATGTAGAGTATTTCGAAATATATTTGAAGTTCCAAGTTTAAAAAAGAAGGCTTAAATTATATATAATCTACATACTAAAAATAAACAATAATAATACAGAATATAGAAACAATAGATTGATCCAAATAATATGTATTTTCTTGGTCTGACATCGGAATTCAGTTCAATATGTCATAACTTTATGTTGCAAAACACAAACCAGATGTGGAATTTAATCCAAAAGACAGACAAACCCCTTTTTCTTCATGGGGAAATTGCTATATACAATTGTGCACGGGATGGATATATTTCTACCGATGAGATCTAAATAATTATTAATAATAAAGTAAATGTCAAAATCATACAATTAGACAATAAATATACTTATAAAAAAAATGTTAGAATTAAATTCATCCTTATATTACTCCTTATCACGTGCATCAAAAAATATTTTCCCCCCGTTATTTATGCTTGTATAACAACATACTATAATCATGAAGGATACACACAATTGCTAAGTACCCCCGTTGTTGTGACCATTTAAGGAGTTGTTTTTTGCCTTTTATGAGTTTCCTGAACACAATTTCTTGGAGCTTATCAACCATAACTAATCCTTAAGTGATAAAAAAGTAATATTTATTGACTATGTAATATTGGAAAACCTGAAGATCACACTCAAGTCTTTAAGTGAAGAAACTAGTGTCAGACAAATTAGTTGCGAACCATCCAAAGCTACTGTTTGTTGTTGTTACCATTTAATCAGTTGTTTTTGCCCATAGAGAAAGAGTTACAAAGAGTTACATAGAGGCGACAAGGAATTTCTATTGACAGTTTGGCATAGTAAGGCAGTAGTAGATTAAAATCTTCGGTTTGCAGGAATGAACAGTAGCTGAATGTAAAATGTTATGTTATTTTTAACGTTGGTCAACTTTTTTTATTTCGTCAGATTTGAATTTAATTACTCAAGTTGGTATTGTAGATTCTCAAAAAATGAGGTTCTTAACCTGTTAATCTAAGAACTATTTTATTCAAATGTAATTAATTTTTAATGTCATAGATTAGAATTATTAATTGATTCATGAAGTGTAATTTTCAATGACGTATTCTGTAATTGTTAATAAAAGATAGTTGTAGATGAAATTTTTACAAAAATGCTTCAATTTTGATAAGGGTTCTTCATCTGGACGTAGTTTCCATAGGTTTCCTAGAGATGCAGGTAAAGCTTAGATTGAAAATCATATCACCCGATTCAATTTTACGTTTCGTTTTATTGTATAATGATAGAGATTTGGAATAAATGGGTTAAGGCTGTCCGTCGAAAAGACTTCACACCATCCTCTCATTCTGTATTATCTTTATTAACAGCGTTCTTACCAAATTTAATGACTGTTCAAATAATAATAATCAGCACCGGGGGAAAAAGCGTCGACTTTCAATTTGCCAAACTGAGGATGAGGATCATTCGGTTGATAGTAATATTCTCATTATTCCAATGGAAACCAAAAAGAAGATCGATTCCATCTGATATTTATTTGGCGAAAATCAAATGTGATAATTTGCAATCACTATTAGACAAAAGCCATGACCGTGAAAAAGATTGAGAACTTCGTCAGGCAAAGTTGAAGGTAGCTGCAGCTACATTTAAGTTGAACGAAATTCTAGATGCAATCCGTGAGAAAGAGTTGTTAACTCCACAAAGTATTTCTGTTCTTTTGGAAATTTGAAAAGATGTGGGTGCAATTCATAGGTACAGAATTTTTCAAAATATATAATACTGTATATAATTTCAAGATATTTTTCATAAATGGTATGATCAATCAGTTAGTAAATATAGGTAAACAAAGTCTTATTTAAAGAACGATCTTAATTATTGAACACTAAGATTCTTGTAAGATGACCAAGAATGCAAATTCTATGACACCTTTAATTATTGCTCAAGATAAAAGAATAAAAGTAATCATTTTATGATCTTCAATTTAAATAAATTACATTCATATACTAGAAATATATTATATAAAATTCATATAATATATGAATAAGGTCATATCTCTGGACTAGGTATATGACAGGGCTACGGAGTCTAAAATAAATGGTAATAAAATGCCCTACTCCAACTCCAGTATTTTAATCTATCGACTATCAGTATCTAATATTATATTAATTTTGAATAATAAAGGCGGGAATTGATAACGTTCTTGATAGAGGAAGATGTTTATTATTTTAGTCAATGGACAATACTATAAGTATTTCTTCCCTTCTCCTCACACACTTTTGTATCCTTACCAAAATTATCAACCTTAGATATATCCTATTATTTTATTAGGCATTTGAAAAAAATAAAACCGAAATTTAATGAGAATTAATCATTTTGTGCAAGATGTAAACTCAATGATAATCTATTGTGGAATACGAACAGGACCCTACACCCTGTACTTTCCCCCCAGCATCACCCGTCCTTTTACCCCTTGCATTTCACTCTCCGAGCCATCTACCCAACAAACCCTTTAATCCCATTCTTTTTATCATTTTTATTGAGAAGTACAGCTAGTAAACGATAGACAAGGCCAAAGCATGGACGTCTTGATAGCTAGAGATGTCCATGGCCGAAGTCATAAATGAATGTTATGGTTGTTAGGAGTGGTTGTTGAGTAATCCTATCTTTCAGTTCGAATCAGAAAGTACTAATTAGGAAACACAAAATGATCAAGAAATATTTTCTTGTAACGGCTAATTATTCGTTTTTGGATCTGAGACATCCATTTTGTTAAATAAGCTCAGGCAAAATAATTAAAGGTTCTTGAATTCTTGTGTCTTGGAGGATCACTTGTCTATTAAGGTCCATGCAAATATAAGTAGTTACCATTTTACAACATTGACTCATCAACAGTCGAGGCTTAGGGAACCCATCAAATTTACACTGCCTCTTTATCACTTATTTATAAAAAATGATACAATATCTTTACCGACTTTGCCTCAATCTACCTGTTACAGTTACCTCCACAGAGACGAGCTTTTCCATGCTCAAATAGATAAAAACAGGAAGAACAAAGAAGTTATGAAAAAATATATATATATTACTCATTGCATATATAGGATTTGAATCTTTCCAGGTCCCAGATAAAATCATAATAAATTTAAATAAATTGTAGTGATAAGCGATGACGTCAAGACTAGTCTGATATATCAATGAATACCTATGTCATTAAGTTAAATGAATAATTACGTTTCTATTGTTGTTTAAAGATTGAAGTTTAGTTTGCATGGTTACTATTGATTGTAATAAATGGTAAAATGCTGGGAGGTGAAGGATTCAGGGGCTAAATGGTTCGGGGAGTGAAAACTTAGGGGTTAGTCGTCCAGAGAGAGGGGGTAAGAGTCCTAGAACCTAAGGAATGAAAAAAAGAGAAAAAAACCAATGATACCTAACGTTTTTCTTTTTCTAATCTTACAATTGATAATTTTTTTTATAGTTATGCAGGGGCGTCTGGAGGATTATATATATCAAGGTGCTGTATTATGAAGGTATGCCGTTCACGACTTTTATAATTTGACAGAATTAAGCTAGCCCACTTTAATGACGTCAAATATGTGTGGAAAATGATAGCCCGTACTTGTGTTTTGCTCTAAGATTACAAGGAATCTAACTCAAAATGTAAGATTTGCTACTTGTAAACTGAGTATAAACAATTTGATTGAAGACAACTCACTAATTTTAGGTGTCCAGATCTATAATAACATATCCAAGACAACATTTAATACAGAGGTCAAGTTCGTTTAAGGGATGACTTTAAAATCAAAACCATATGTATGAACTAATTCAAATAAATAATGGTACAACTGGTTTGTACAAGCAATATTTTATTAATTTGTTAATTGTTCGAGCTGCTTTAAACCAGGGATTTCCCCTTTGCTCTTCAATTTAATGTTCAAAGCTTTTATTCCGATTCCTTTACGCGCTTTTGCGTAGCATTTAAGAATATCTAGCGGATATTTTCCTCCAAACTTAAAGCTTCGATTAGTCTATCCTACACTTGAGGATTTTTGTCCACTTTCTCCTTGTGAATGTCACAAAATACCTCTTCATAGATAGCGACATCACTTAGGAATGCATCTGAGGAAGCAAGTAAACCTCCTCGGGAAAGATGAAAAATCCAAGGTGTTTGAGTAGACCATTTATCATCAATCTTGTAGTTGTAAGTCCCTAGATGAGAATGGATTATTTTGAACTTCCATGCGATAAACCATAAGCCATTCCTTGGTAGTTTTGCACTCCAATCTGTCAGAAGAAGAATGGATGGATTTAAATTGTCTGTCATTTCAAAGTCATCCGACCCTTCCTAATTGT
Organism: Lepeophtheirus salmonis; assembly: GCF_016086655.4. Classification (NCBI taxonomy): domain Eukaryota; kingdom Metazoa; phylum Arthropoda; class Copepoda; order Siphonostomatoida; family Caligidae; genus Lepeophtheirus; species Lepeophtheirus salmonis. The sequence goes on along the minus strand of NC_052136.2, from coordinate 44,332,904 downwards.
CAATCCAGTCCAGGACATCTTGATCGAAATTTTCCATCAATGGATTAGTGGCTGTAGTAGTGCTGCTTAGTCCTTTATTTGAAGATTTCCTGATTCTGGGAGGTGTATGCTGATTTAATTGTTGTTTATGATTTGAATGATATCGTGGAGGAGCAAACTCTCTGATAATTTCTGAGGACCATACACTGAATCAAAGAGGCTTGAAGTATATTTTTCAAAGTTTTCCATCTCTACAGACGGATTCTGAATCAATCGATCATGATGTTGACCATGGATTAGAGTTCAAAATCGATGTAATGCCTCTACAGGATCGGGGTGGTCATTATCTTCTGAATATTAAAAAAAAAGTTAAATTTAGTTAAAATCGAAATTTTTGTCCAGTTTTTTAATAAAATATAAGAAAATCATAATACCAAATAACCTGACATTCTTCTCAATCTTAAAAAAAGATTATTGAGGTAATCTTGATTCAACCTTGCTGTCAAAATGAACTTCATATTGCTATTGTTTTTAAGAGTGAATTGAAGCAATTATTCCAAGTTGCCAAGGCAGTTTGGCCTTTTCTTTTTTCTTTGCTCCACATGTTCTACATATTCATTAGAATTTCGATCATCCACTGTACATGTAGGTAGAGTTAGATCATCAAGCTGCATGGGCTTCACGAAATAAAACATGTCATCCAGGATTGCCAGTTGCTCTTCAATGTGTAAACCAAAGCATCCCTTAAGATTGTTTTTAGAAAACAGGGATTTTTGAATTCATGACATCAACCACCGATTAAACAATAGTGAAGTATTTTCTGCCATTTTGGCCTCTTCATTTTTCTCCCCGAAAATAAAAGTGATAGGTTTTGTAGTTGTCTCGGAGAATATTTGACAAGCTAGCCTAACCCTTTGACGATAAATCCCTTTGCACTCAATATGATTTTCAGTCAATTTCCAAACAACTTTAGGTTCACCCCAATCAATATGCATGAGTTCTTCAAAATGTTATTTTCTGACCCTCATTGATTTCCTGTTACAATTGGGATGATATATCCCTTCTCAAGAATGTGGTTTCGGGCTAATTTAGTCAAATGTGGGATATCCGGAAATCCAAAAATTGGCCGACTTGGATCATGTGGGGTTGGAAAAGTAAACTGACCCAGTTTGAGGAGCCCAAGCTGACTCTGGAAGGTCTTATTTCCGAGATCAAAAATGACAACGAAGATCTTGATGCCATATACTTCAATTTCATTGATAATCTCGAATAGTCTCGCTTTTCTCATTGCAGCATGAAACTTGAAATATACAGGCTGTTTCCAAGACATAAAAAGAAGACCTTTCACCATTGCAGCTTGGATTTTCTTGCAGTTACCATATTTGTTTTGAGTTTTAGTTTCAATCTCAAACCGGTTCTTTAAATCAACATCGTCAAAAGAGAGAAAGCTCCAAAGCAGTCTTCTTCATTTTCAAAATTAAGGGACATTTCGTGAAGAATTCGTAAGCAGTCATTTTGAATTCCAGCGACAACATTAAAACCTTCGATCCACCTATCAACAGTTTGGCGACTTGGCATCTGGACAGTTAAAGTTCTTTTCAAGTATTCAAAAGTTTTACTGTTCATCGTCTTCAGAACTAAAGCTTTTGTCACATCCTCTCTATCATAATGAAAACGTTTATTTTATGGGATGATGATTCTTTTGACTTCAGCTGGAGTTTGAGTAAGTTTAAGAATATATTGGAGGGAATCTTTTTTGTACTTTTTAGACTGCAAACGATTAACCTCTTTCTTCCGATTTTAAGTCTCCACTTTTGAAAATTTTAGCTCTTCCTGCAGTGTGCAAATTTTTTATTTCAGTACTAGTGTTTCTTCTTTCACGGAGAACATGTCACATTCAACACCACCAACACTGACATTAGAGACATGAACTTGAGTAATCTCTACAACTTGAAGGATAATTTCACTCGAATTTAGATGCTCCACTAACAATAAAGGTTCAATAGTTAGATGTATCCCCCTTTTCCAAGATATTTTTGCTCGCTCAGAAGGCATAGTTAAGCTAGAAATGCTGGAGGTGAATAAATTTGCAGACGGAACAGATCCTTTCCTGATCAACTTTCGTGATGCTAGTCCAAGCAACTCATTACGGAGATCTCTTTCATAACAGTCTTGGCTGAAATGATGGGAGATTTTTTTTTGGATCGAACTTGTCTTTTCTTTTGCAGGCCTTCACCAAGTTCGGAGCAATACAGGACCCTTTTGACAATTGTGATAGGATGTATCAGCTGGTGATGGACAAGATGCCACGGCACACGCAGCACTAATATGACGTCGTTTCTTTGATCGTAGTAGTTTTGGTGGTTGTTGAAATTCGATTTCCTAGAAAAAAATAAAAAATAAAGTAACTTAGAGTATATCATATTATATAATATATCAAGTCTTATGAATAAGACTAAACCGTCTGCCCATTTGTCCAATGAATAATATTTGGAAGACCATTTTTTTGGCATTAATTAACCTACTGAATTAACACATAATTTGCTCGCCGAAAATGGAGTTTCACCCGAGAAGGATATTGTAGGAGCAGATGACGGCACAGATGAGGACTTCTATGCAGACAAGACTGTAGAAGCAGCAGAGAGAGTAAAGGAGGTACCAAAAGTAGATACAGACAACACTAGAGACTCGGGGGCTGATCAATTCATTGATTACTTTTCCATGCTAGAGGGGCAATTTGAGTTCTGATTTTGTTCAGTGAAAGGAAGTCTATAAATTCTCAACTTATGCTGTTATATTATTGCTTTAATTTCTGATTGAATACAAAATTTATGACGGCAATCAGCTCAACAAATCAGAAGGCAGACGCTAAGCGACATAGGTATATATTTTTTTTGAAAAAAAATCCATAGCTATTCATAGAAAGTTACATTTTTGTTGAAAAAAAAAAAAAATTAATATATAATTTTTTACTCTGCTACATAATTTGCCCAAATTACATTTTTTTTTTAAAAATGAAATCTTTTAAAAACAAATTGTAAGTAAAATTTTCTCATCCTGAACAAAATTTTCTAGCAAAAAGGTGTGCAAGGTCAGCCACAAGAGCATCACAGCCCTGAAGGGCTCCATTACGAGGGAGTGGAATGCTGTCGATTCCGCGGAAGTCATCTGGGCATGAAAATCCTTTAGGGGCAGGATGGAGAAGATGGTGGCTACTGAGGGAGGACATGTTGAATAAATTTATTGTTTAATATCATGTCTAATTTTTTCATATTAACAAATACACTCCAAATTCCATTTTTATCAAGCAGGTTGAATTTTAAGATAGTTCCAATTTATCGTGGACACACTGTACATCAGGGGAGACTATATACAACGCAACCCTTGACTGTTTTTCATGCAGATAGACGGGAAAAAATACAGACAGACAGATAAACCTTGTTTTTTTAATATAAATAGATTATGCACCATTTTTTGAAAGAAAATTTCGAATTTTGATAAAAAAAGAATCCTGGGGAGAAGTATAACCCCTTCAACCCCTGTATTCACAATATGTGCAATGCACGTAAAAGACAACGCTTAGAGCATGTGCCCCTAATATTTTTTTCCTAAAAGTGGAACTATATACGTAAGATAGAAATGACAGTTGGTATGATTTATTTAATTGGCTAACTAATAGATGATTTTCGGCCTTTTTTCTGTTTATTTTTGGAGAAAAAGTTGCGTGATACAATAAAGGTAACGAGTTTTGAACATCAAATACTTAACATTGGTGAACCCGACGTGATTCGAAAAATGCCCCAACGCAAACTTCACCACCTGTGTCTGCCCAAAAACACGCAGGGTCGATTAAAAATGAAGAGGCGAATTTAGCAATAACCGTATTGGAACTTCGCCTTCCTAGGTTATGTTCTTCGAATGTTGAGAACTGGTTCCGGAGAATTGAACTTGATTTTGCGTTGAGGGGGTTAGCTATACCAAAGTTAAATACAGTCTTATGGCATTAGCATTGCCGGGCAAGGGTTTGAATATTATTCAAATTAGTGAAGAAAATTTCACTTCTGAGGGAGAGAAGAAATCCATATTTGCTCGATATGGGCTATCATCTTCCGCAAGGATAAAAAGAATCGTCGACATGATAGTTGATACTTCTGGGCTCTGAATCATGGAGGTCAAAGATGAAATTGAAAGTCTTCTGGATGAGAAATATCTAAAGGATTTACGTGTTGATTAAACAGACACTAATAAGGAATACTCCAAAGGAACAACAGGGATATTTGAGAGCACAATCAATACTTACGACTAAGAATTTAGTAGATATGTTTACGGCTGTGAAGGAAGTCACAAACACTTCCTTTTCTACTGTCAAGGATCCTTCTTCTTCTCCAACTGTCACACCTTTGATTAGGAAGAGACCCAGTGGAACTTTTTCAAAGTCCTCAACATCTGCAAAATTTAAAAAGGCTGTCGATGGTTGTATGGTTGAATATGCGAATTTTTTATTTAGGGGTAATTAATTAATTAAGAAGAAAACATGAATAATATTATTTTAGAAGTATTATACGTGAATGTCAACGCACTTTTGCCATCCCCGAATCCAACCGTCCAAACCCTTTCCGAAGTCAATTTTTGACATAGGGCTTGTGCCCCCCTCCCAAGCTGATTTTACCTCTGCCACGGTTCCAAATGATCTTCCAGTGAGATTTTATTTGGCTAGAGGGAACAAGAAGAAGTCAGGTGTGTGACAAATCGGGAGAGTAGGGTGGGTGGGATATGATCTTTATCCCACGGGAATCCAAGAAACTTTTAGTTTTCTTAGAAGTGTGAGGACGGGTATTGTCCATGTGAAGGGTCCAATTTCCAGCCTTCAGTTCCTTTCTTTTTTCTCTCCAAAATGGTCTAAAAAACGTCTTCATAGCATGGATAAAGTAATCCGAGTAAATGGTTTGGCTCATAATGATTGTATATCAAGATTCGAAGATTGGAATAATCATTACTTTTTTGGCTGAATTATGACTTTGGCTTTAATGGGAGCTTGACCTCATTTAGTTATCCATTTTGATTGTTCTTTGGTTTCAGTTTTGTTGAATGATACCCTAGACTTGTCAGTTGTCAAAATTGATTTTATATAATCCGAATGGGTTCGACATGCCCTCAAAATTCTTTTGCACATTCCACCCTTCTCATTCTGTGAGAATTCGAGGTACCTATCTTGCAAAACGTTTTGAAAGACCAAGATCTTTTGGTAAGGATTTGGTTGACAGCCCACAATGAAAGGTCATACTCCAAGGAAAGCTATCTGATGGGTCCTCTCCTACTCAACCTTTGGCAATAATCCGAAAAATTTAGGAATCTGAGATTGAATATACTCCAAAGCAGTCACTGACCAACTTTTGGATCTTGGAACATTTTATTTCCACGAGTGAGGTCGGAAACAAAATCATAACCTCTCGTCATTGTTATTATTTGGGAAGGCATTTTGATTCTCAGTTTTTGGAAGTAACGCTGCCTCTGATCCAGTTTAACTATATCAAAAGGATGCACCGGTATGAAGGAAATTTTTATCTGCTTTGTAAATTTTTACAGTATCTTTAAATATGAAGGAGCTCTGAAAACATTCGTATATCAACCATACAACCAACCATTATATTATCATTCCAAATTTGGATTGAATGCAGCTGTGTGCGCTGGTCCTGATTGTCATTTTAATTCATTGATTAAAAAATCTGTATTTTCCTCGGTTGAATGGGATCAAAGCATTAAATAAACCATCAAATTTCTTATTAATTAAGGACAATATAATCAATTAATTTTCTTCTAAATACGGGTATCCCTGATGAATGGTAAAGATTTCATTTGTATGAAAAAACCTTCCAGTAGAAGGTCTCGGGCTAAAACTTTAAGGGTACCAATAGAACATCTTGGAACTTTCCAATGGAAATTTATCATCATATCCAGAGGCCTCTTTATTTTATGGACATATTTTCTTCCTCTCTACAAGATTTATATTGACCTATTCAACAAAAAAATGTATTTTAATTATTCATGCGTCATTTCAGAATTATCAAAAGCCCAATAGGTTCAATTTCAATACCCTGAAGTTTTCTATTATAAAAGATTCACTGAAGAGTACCCAGCTCATGGAGTTGAACATGACATTGCAACTAAGGGCCCTCCTTACTTTGAAAAATTCCATAATCTGGATGGTATGAAACTCCATTTTGTTAAAAATGAAATTGATGGAGTTCTGGAGAAGGACATAATTCGTCCATTTTCTTCAAATTTTTCATCACCGATTCATGTAGTACCTAAAAAGCCAAAGGAGGCTGGCGAATGTACAGTGATTATCGTCAATTAAATAACATAACGGATGTAGATCGATATCCTCTTTAAAATTTAAGGGATTTCGCGGCCAATCTAAGAGGGATGAATTTTTTTAGTAAAATGGACATGCACAGAGCTTACAATCAAATACGCATGCATGAAGACTCCATTTGTAAACCAGCTATCATTACACCATTTTAATTGTACGAGTACTTGTTAATGCCGTTTAAAAATGTGGCCCAGACATTCCAACGCCTCATCAATACTATTTTAAGGGGAATTCAAAATGTCTTCGTCTATATTGACGAAATATTGATTGCTTCTTGGACAAGGAATGGACATTGACTGTCAATAAACGTAGTTTTGTCGCGGCTTAAAACTTCTGCGTTGGTACTTTCTCTTGAAAAATGTGAGTTTTTCAGTGACTCAGGTGAGTTCCTTGGACATTATATTTCACTGGAGGGTTTTAAACCTCTTAAATGGAAAGTTGAAGCAATTGGAATAATTTCATCTCCAAAATCAAAAGATGATTTACAAAGATTTTTAGGCATGGCTCAATTATATTTACAATTCATCAAAAATTTGGCAATATGGAGAGTGATGTTAAACTTAGTTTAAATAAATTTTTTAAATACATATGGAATGATGAATGTGAAGGAGCTTTTCAAGGTATATAACACAGTTTATCCTCAAGTACTCAACCTTCATTCTGGGACAACTCGTTACCTTTAATAATAATATAGGCAAAGTGATTTGAGCTCCTAACATTAATCCAGCTATCAATGAAAATGTAGATATAAACGTGTATCTTCAAGATATGTCAGATAGATTGATTAACAAATTTCAGAACGTTGGTTAAAATTCGTGCTACATAAATATTTAACATAATTTATAGAAAATTTTACATGATGACAAGCTGGTGAAGCGGTCTAGTTGTTATATCTTAAATAAACACATTTGATATTAAATTTCGAAAATTAAATTTTTTGGAAAAAAATTCAAAAATTAACAACTGCTCACAAAAATTAATTTATTTTGGAAAAAATTTCAAAATCCATAGCTGTTTACAAAAAATTTCAAATAATAATATCTTGCTCTTCTGCGTAATTTTTGCGAATAACCTTTTTTTTAAGAAAATAAATATTAAAAAAAAAAAAGTGACCCTTATTTTCGGATAAATTTCTTTTCATTCTGAACAAACAAAATTCCAGTAAAAAGGAAAAATTCCTTTTTTTTATTGGGAGGGGGGGGGGGACTAAATGAATCAATCCATTAACCAATTACAACACATCTCTAAAAGTAATTCCAGTCCCCGTTTGGAAAGAATAACTAAAAAGTAATTGAAGAGCGACATGGGTTTTCAAATGATACATGATACTAGTGGAAAGGTGATACATGATATAGGTGTGTCATGTACGTCCTTATCTAAAAGTATGGGAATTGGCGACTCATAAGATTCCAAAAGATACTTAATTCCAAGTAATGAGTAAATTACAATGCATCATATCCAATCCACGATCTCCCATATCCATTTAGAGGAATGTAAATATACATACATAGTACATTAGAAGAATTAAGTTTTATGGTGAACGAAAATGAATATTCCTAGGAGACTATCATTTTCATCATAATCTTCCTTCCATCAAAAATTTAATGTTCAAGCCTTGGAACTCAGGGATAAGAGATTATACATATTTATATATTTGAGATCTATCCATCTATGTATGTATGTAAAATGTATATATTTAAATAATATGTAAAAATGTGTGTTTAAATATGACGCAAACAAACGTACTCATGGACATACTCCTGGCTACTCCAGGCTCTTGTCTCTCATAGTAACCAAACTTTTTTTTTGAAAAATCCAAATGAAAACTAATAATCCTATTTGTAATAAGCAGCTCAAGAGGATCCACTAGCTTCAGATGAGGGATTAAAGCTGAGTTTATTCTTAGGATATTTTTTTTACATATTCCCCTTCAATGCTAGTTTACGACATCACTTTATCTTCAGAAACAAAATACAGAATATTTAGGCTTATAGATACCAATATTGGTATTTTGATACTTATCGGTCTTTTTCGAATAAATAAAAATAAAGACCAACAATGTCGTTCTCATCAATTCGCATGTGCGTCTGAAGATTTTTTTTGTTTGGCGGGGAGGGGATACGCCTGCATGTACCGGTTCCAATAATAATTAATATAGTACTGTATCACTATATAGACTGTTTAACGGCAGCACAACTTGTTTAGAGATGCACGGCGCTAGTAGAGTGGTAAAACTCAATAGGATTTTAAACCTTAATTACACATGACCATTATGAACAATATTATTTTTGCGATTAATTATTGGCTAATTATACTAAATAATTAGCCAAGGTATTATATACACTAAAATACTTTTATAATAGGAATATAAATTTAACATAAAGAGACAAATTTTTATTATTTGATTTTTTTTCCCCAAAAATTACATTTTTTATAAATAGCTGTGGATTTTTGATTTTTTTTTTTGAAAAAATTTAATATTTTAATATTTATTCGAAAAAATTTCATTTTGAATATTTTTATTATAGGTGAATAATAGCTATTCATAAAAAGTGAAATTTCACTAATTTTTAATTAGAAATTTTTCCCCGAAAATTTTAATTATTTCTGAATAGCTACATTAAATTTAACATTAAAAATTTTTTAGATTAAATTTGTATGATTAGCTATGGGTTTTTAATTTTTTTTTCAAAAAATTTAATATTTTAAATGTCATTTTGAAATTTTTTCCAAAAATTGAATTTTTTTATTTTTTTCAAAAAATTTTTGAAAATAGCTATGGATTTTCGCATTTTTTTGGAAAAAAAATTAATATTTTTTTTTTTTTTTTTAAATTTCTGAAAATAGCTATAGATTTTCGCATTGTTTTGGAAAAAAAATTAATATTTTTATTTTTTTTCAAGAAATAAAAATCCAAAAACCTGTGGATGGAAACCCGTCCTTTGTATAAAAGGTAATTAATTATGAGTTCGTCTGCAAAGAATTTTCCAAGGTTGATTTGTCACTTTTCTTCTTGATGGGATCATTCCTTATGCTACTAACTATGCCTCATTTCAAACACTGAGTAATTATTGTTATGTATGTATATATTGGATTAATTAAGGACTCAAAGCCAATAAGTAAGAACAGGTTTTATATTTTATTTTGGTTCTTTTTGACATTGAACAAAGTTGATTCTATTTTAAGTATATAATTGCTCACTCCTTCTTAATCCAATCCACATTATTTATTAACCATTTAAATAGAAACACTATCTTCAATCAGGGATTGGAGAAAGAGAGCGAGAGTGGCAAGAATCCCTTCCAAACACAGAGTAGAATTCATACGTATTCAAAATAGGAGTATGTTGTCCTATATCATTATTAGGATGTATCTGTTTTTCGAAATATTTTATTTGGATTAATTTTTATCAATACATCCTAAAACTAACTCGCTAATGTTCTTGATGATTCCCTTTTTAATGTACGTTCTTCCTTTTTCGTTTATTGGATTTTTAAAATTCATTTTCGAATCTACAAAACATACCACCTGAGACATGGGGCATCGATCTTGTTTTATGAAGAAATAAAAATCAACTTATATGCCAAAAATTAAACTTGCCCTCTAGTGCGCCAGGAATCTGGGCTGATCCAAATTAATTATAACCTAGATTGCGTAGTTCAAAATTATGAACAAAATTTATGCCTATGGTCTGCTGTATCTGTCTCTGTTTTTGAAATAAATATCCTGGTTATTTGTTTTTATAATCGCATATACACGAACTATAATATTGTATATATTATAGTATATGTAGTTTGTCCTTAATTATACGTAAGAAGATACATTGTTACGTTTATTTTATATCCCAACCTTTCCATCACACAAATTGAAACATGATAAATTAGGCCCTAAATCAGTCGGTATAAGTTAGCCAATTCTTCCAAAATATGGAATTATTATTTACTAACTTACTCTGGGCAACAAAATACAGTGTCTTATGTTATTGAGGTAACACCGAAAAAAGCTTTTGTTATATTAACGAGAGCGTGTTTGAACTTTTGTTAAGCTGTAAATCATAACCTACTATTGCAAAATGAAGTATAGTCCAAGAGTTGTACTGAATTGCCTAACTACTTCCAACTAATTTTTGCTTATTTATGTTTCTTTTTAGAGAAGTGGTTGGGGTATATAAGATTCGTAACACCGTGTTGAGTATATTCAATAATTATAACTAAGGGAAATGATCACCATGAATTCATTAGGAGGATATAATTATTTATATATATTATAAATATATTTTCAATCAATTCAAACAAGTTATTCTCCTTTCATAGTCATCAATTGAAAGTAAAACTATATATTAATCTGTGTTATTGTTTGAACGTATATGTAGTGTCTGTGTCGATTAAGGACTGGATCACACAATGCACTACAGCCATCCTCAACCGCCCAAAACACAGCACTGAATGTATTTATCTCGCTCTCCCTTTTTCTTCTTTTATTGAGTCAGCTTATAATAATAGTTTATAAATAACAATAAGGGTTTAATTTCATTTTTTTAATTCTGTTTTTTTATTTTTATTATCAAGGTCTTTTTGAAGGTTACGTCCACATTCACCAAGTTCATAGTGTAGAGTACTTAGAAATATTTTATTATTATTATTATTTAACGCATTATGTATAAAATGTACGTACATGATTAGTATTTTAATCAAAAGGGGAAAAATATGGACCTTCAAATTGTACAAATTTACTTTAATTATCCGGAGCTAGTTTGGCTCAAACATACCAAAATTTGGCACAACATACCGAAATACAATGAATCCTATGTTTGAATTTATTTAAATGTTATCCCAGTCAAAAAAAAAAAAAAATTCCACTAACGGGATATAAATCCAACTTGTCAATGTAGCTACTGGTGTCTCCGTAACCGGGGAGGGTTGCAACAGTTTAAAAATGTAGTTTGAGTTATAAAAAAAAAATATATACTTTAGGTCGATTTTTGATGGAGCAACCGGGAAAGTAGAACTCTGACTCATTGCCCTATGGAACCCCGGAATTGCCCGGAATAATTAGGGGTCGACTGAGAAACATACATTGCTGTATTAATAAAGAAGATTCTCCCAAATAAGCCTCAGTGCTACTCTTTGTTGTTCATGAGCACACTAGGACGTAATATCTCAATCCTTAGAATGAAAATTACAAATTGAAAAATAATAAACATTATTCAAGTTGCCAACAGCAGCAGAAAATCTCGTACACTAAAGAATGCTTAGTCTTTAGATCGTTATATTTATGCACTTCCTACTCTTTTTATATATGACGTGATGACCGATGAGCCGAGGAGTACTTTAGTCACTAGAATGCCACCTGGATGAGCATTAGCTACACACGCTCGTTGCTAAACCTACTCTAAAGTAGCATACATTATTTTTTAGTTCAAGAATTACATGCTGCCTTATTCTTTTTTAATATGACGTGATGAGCTGAGGAGTACTAGAGTCTCTGGAGCGCTCTCTGGCTGAGTTTTAGATACACACGCTCGTTGATAAACTTCACCTAAAGTTTCATTCATTATTTTATAATGTATTTCCTTTTCTTTTCTTTTTAATATGAGTTTAAGCTACACAGACTCGTTGTTAAAAGTGAGTCTCAACCCTTTACAATATAGAGTTTTAACTAATATGAGTTGATCTGAGCACTTGAAATTTTTACATACAATTTTTATCCAACTACATAGATTTATTAATCTTTTCTTTTTTATGCCCAAAAATGACTTTATGTAGTGCATGAACACACATATACAAACAAATAAACGTTGTTTTATTAATATAGGTATCAACTAATTGCTAAAGATTGAATAGTAATTCAACTGATATCAGCTACATAAAAAAGCATTAAAAACTGACTTTATCAGTAGAAAATTATTAACCCTCCTTGTAATTACTTTTACCCCCTCAAAATCGGTTTTTATCTACAATATCAAAGAAAATTTAAAAAAAAAAAAAATAATTTTTTGACACAATTACCTGTATAGTTTTTTACCATTGTTATATAAATTTGGTGACTGTCACTTTTTTTTTGTGTAAGAAAAAGCTTTTACTGCAACTGTCTTTGGTCTCCGTTAGGTAAAACTATTTAGTTTATTCCATATCCGATAAATGGTTATATATGGTCCCATATCTTTTATCGTTAAGTCATCATATCTGAGACGGGCCATTTTGGAGCCACAAACTACTAATTTATGTTAAGTCTATTCCCCTATACTCAGTTTTGGTACAGGGCATTGGCAAAATATTACCGTGTATTTTGAATGTCATACTAGGATAATAGTCTTTGTAAATGAAAGACCAATAATTAATTAATAAAATTTATTTACCCTTCAAATTACTTAACTTATTTTTACTTAAAAGTAATAAAAAATATGTAAAAGGGAAAAAGGTAATGTGTATCTTGCGTTGTATAGGTGCGATCGGTTTACGCTGAATGGTGTTGGAAAGATAAAATTTCTTACAAAAAGATAACTTTTTATACAGTTTTGTGATTGTTTGAATGGGGGTCAATAATGAATAACTGTAAGGAGAAAATACGCCATATTTTACTGTTGTTCTTTGAACGATGTGAAAATGCAAGCACGGCGGCTGAAAACATGAAAAGTTTTTAAGGTTCTGATAGTGTAACAGCCCCTCACTCGCAATTTTGGTTACCTCAATTCCATTCGGGTAATTTTGATGTCAAACATTTTCCCCGCTCTGGAAGGTCAGTTGTCAAAAATGTGGATAAAAAAAATGGAAATCGTCATGTTTGACCGTCATGTAAGCACTGTTTGACTTCCAAGGGGATAATTCATGCAAAAATAAAAATAAGATTCTATTCAAAATAATTGACTACGCCTAATATATATAGAAGTGGGTTTTTAAAGACCTCAATACCACATTGGAGGAGTGATTACATACCTATATCAAGAAAAATACCTCCAATATGGCGTCACTTTTAAAATATAGTTTTTTACAATCAATGACTTCATTGAAACCTTCCACACTTCTTTTACCTAAGTTTGTTATTTACCATTTAAACTCATCTTTATTTTGAAAAGAAAATTGAAATACGCATATCAACTATTTTAATAGAAAATCAATTTATTTTTGCTACAATAGGAATACTAACGTCAATACAAGCAACTGACACAAAGCCTTATTATCAGCTAAAAACAAGACCTCATTTGGATTTCCCTCATTTTATAAATTTCCTTTTGTTTCGTTCTTTTTTTAATACGTTCATAAATTCATTTTCAAGCATTAAAAAAAAAAAAAAATGTGGCCTACTGATTTCCCCCTCAAACATATAAATATCTACATTATGATTATTCCTTGAGTCTCTCGATTGACGGGACTCCGTGCCTTGAATATGAAATAAGTATAGCGCATTATATACATGAACTCAGAGTTAAGTAAGTAAGTGCATATTTTTTTTTACTATTATTGGGTACCTCCAAAAAAGGAGCTAGTCTCATTATCAAGTCAGTTCACGAGCCTCTTTTCCCCGCTTCTAAGGAGCATGTGTGAGGTATTATTATATTATATGGATTATGGTGGAAGTAAGTAGGTCCTCGTACATAAATAAAGGATTGATTATTATTAAAAAAATGAGGAATCAAGATTTATACATATGGCTTTTGCATTTCATGTCTAACAATGAAGCTAGAATTAGGTATGTACCCAGTTGAATCAATTTGATACATCATAGTAATTTATATATGGATGTTGCTTATACAAATTACAACTTGTATTAGCAAATTTCAATTTTTGTTGTTGTCTCAAAACGCATTATTTAATGTCAGGATTGCTCATTATAATTACCAACTATACATTTATACTATCATTTCACTTTGATCTATTAGGTTTTCAAGGTTTAGATGTAATAGGGTGGTTTGAAAAGTTTCCGAACTAACATAGAATTTATTTATTTATTTTTCAATATGTTTCTCCTTGTAACTCTACACACAGAACCCAAGGATGCTCCCATCTCTGTAACCCGTTGAAATAGTACTCAACCTTTTTCTCTGCAAAATAATTGTTCACAAGACACTTTTTGTTTTTGTCTCAATTACTCCGAGCTGGACTTCAAATTTGAACACAACAAGCCTTTATACATAAGTCTGCTATTGTTTGAATCTATTTATAAATTAAACTTTGAAAAACAAATATTTAATGAGAGCTCGATACTTGATTTTGTCACTTGTCACAAAAACACTCATGTCAACTTACTTTAGTGACTGTTACATGGCTGAAACTTTGGTGGGTAACTGACAACAGGTACTAGCTTTTATTTACGAGTGCTACCAACTTAATATTAAATAATCTCACCATTAATATATTGATCATCCAGGGGATAGTCAATTATTGCATGATTCTCATCCCAAGGCCTGTAAATCCTTTATCTCATTTTTTGGTTGCTGCTAGTACACAACATATACATAATAGTAGAGATGTTCTTAGTACTGCAAGAAAAAACCCAAATTTTACAATTAAAAAACAAACATAAAATAAGAACATAACAGTTGAATATGAAAAAAAAATGAAAAAACCCCACAGCAATACAAATAGTATAGGAATTATGGTAACTTTATCTTATGAATAAAAATAATATAAAATATACTAATTTAAATGAAAAACTACAAGAGTATTTCGAGGGATTTTATGTTTAGTTTTTCTTTCAGTTTTTGCCAATTTTGAATTATGACACTATGTATTTACTCAGTAGTTCCGGTAACAAAATTGATATCGGTATATTGATACTTTTTTTAACAAAAATATAAAACAAAAAAGTACAGTGACGAATCATAACTTTATGGTTATGATATCGAAACCAAGATCCGAACGTCCCAATGGAGATAGCAAAAAATCGACATAACCCTCAAAACACTTCTAATATACTACCAAAATATACGTTACCCGTTAAATTTGAAAAGTTATCTTACTGTTTGAATACACCTTGTATTTGGTTACAGTATGATGTCATTAAATTTTGAGAAATCAAAGTCAAGGATTAAGGTAGCACCAAACGTTAAAATACATAATCGGCTATAACTTTGGAACAAATTGAAGAACAAAACTCACATTATTGTTTTTATGTAGACTTAATAAAGATGCTTCATATAACAAAAAATTCAGTTAAGAAAAATAACCATAGGCACAGATTTTCCCTCTACCGAGTACTCATTTTAGTTTATGTTTGTTCTCTTAAATGAGGATTCATAACCCTTATTTTTAGTCTAGAAGTACTTCAATAATAACTAAATATATTGAGAAATATTACACAACTTATTTCGTTGCAATGAGTCATCTTTCTATTTTGAATTAAAATAGAAGGAAATTTCATCAAGAAAGAAAATAAAATCAGATTTGTTCGTCATTTACATATAATTAAAAATCTTTGAAGGTCGATTTGCAAAGTTTATAAATTGTACTTTTTAAATAAATTATCTTATTTGATGTCTTTTACTTTTTTCCTAATAGAATAAAAAAATAATAAGATTATGATTATTGCCATCATCAAAAACAACAAAGCAAAAACGAGATGGAATTGCTGATATCTACATTTATTCATAGCTTGTACGAACTTCCTCATTTCAAAAAAAAAAAAAAAAAAAATGGATTTTCCGTTTCTGTATTTTGCAAATATATTTTGTAGTATCGTAATGAATAGATTTCTACCTACAAAGGAAGAGCTAAAAAAACCAGATCAATCAGGATCCAATGCTATGTTTGTCATATGTATTTTTTTAAGATTATTTAATGAGATCTTGGTTTGTAAGTGTTTGAAAGTACAAAGTACTCATTTTTAACCAGAAATGCTTTGGATTTAACCATTTCAAAAAAGGTCAAACAAAATGACTGCTTCAGAGTAAGTATTAGAGAAGTCATTTTCAAACTTTTTTAATTCCATAGTGGATTACTGAGATAGAAAAAATCCATGAAGCAAATCGTTGAAGGACATTTTGATAATTTTTTTAAAATTATTATTTATGTTAAAATAATTTAATATTGATACTATAAAAAATGAAATATTTTGCCCAGGATGCACCTCACAAATCTCTGGTTTGAGAGCCACTGCATTAAAATGTTTTTAGGTTAATTTTTTCAACTTACGAATAGTAAAACAGGAACAACCCATGATTTCAGGTTAGACATACAAATTAGCTGACTATTTACATATTTCTAATATGTACAAGCGCTCAGGGATACTCTTAATTATGAGCTGGAAAAAAATAAACATTTTTACAATAATGGATGTATTTTAATATTTTCTTAATATACAGTTATACGAGAGTGGTTTGAAAAGTTTGCAATTTCAACGTGAAGATGGCAGCACTCGTTTATAAATGCTAGTGACATCTATGTAGCATCTGTTGATAGTTATTTACCATAGTTTCAGCTATTTTGGATGCACTGATGTGATGCCACAGTCGTTTGAGTTGATGTAGGTGTTTTTGTGAAAAAAACAATTCTGAATATTTATTTTTCAACTTAGTCTCCTTGTAACTCTACACACTTCTCCCAGGGATGATCCTATCTCTGTAACTCATCCCGTCTCTGACTTTTCGCTGAGAAGTGTATATGGTTACAAGGAGACTATGTTGAAAAATGAAATAAAAAATTTAGAATTTTTATTCTCACAAAAACACTTACTTAAACGACTATTATATAACAACAGCACGTCTAAAATGAGTGAAACTTCGGAGAATAACTGTCAACAGATACTCGATAGATGTGGCTAGCTTTTGTTTACAAGTTCTGACATCTTTACGTTGAGGTGGGTGACTATGAATCACTTACCATTAATAAGCTGATAATTACTACTGGCGAAAAAGTTATTAGGGGCCCTGTCTCCCTACTCCTGATAATTACGGGCCTGGATTATGGGTACATCTTGAAAAATATACGGAGTTATTTCTAATTATTTGTTTCTTCTTGGTAATTGGTTGAAAAGAGCTCAAACATTAGATGAGTAATATCAAACTCATTTTGATCCGTAGGATTAACTTGAATACAATTTTTAAAGTTAAGTGAGTGTAGTTTACAAAAATTCACTTTTATTTTCTACCCTGCTCTGCCACATGTTTAAAATGGGTCTTATACATCTGTAGATGATATTAGGGCAAGTTACTTCTTGATTGGCTATATATTTGCACACCTTCATTCATAAAATTAATCATTCTTGAAATTTTATATACTTCAACTAACCGGTTTACGAATTTAAAGGATAATTAAATAAAACTTGAGCGAATGATTGATGCTGAAGTAGGATGTATAGTTTAATTTTTTTAGGGTTAAAAAAAATTTAAACAACAATTTCTCCAGAATTAACTAACCAAATGCTCTCAAGTTTTCAGATTCTTCATACACAAGTACTCTTTATTACATTTTAGTTGAAAATTTTAGTTAAATTTGTGTCATGTGGCTAATTAATTTTTAATTTTTTTGGACGATTTGATGTAGAATTACCCTAATATACTTTTAGTAATAGGAATTTATCTCACAACTAAATCTCATATCACAACATCTGGTTGTATTATTGTTACCTCTGTTCTAGCTTCAAACACTAATTTAATCAAGTTATACGTCATTTCGACAATTATTTCAATTTCGAAATACAGTAATACCTTGAAATACGAGAGACAAAATATGAGTTTTTTTATAATAAAAACTGGATTTTGAACCAAAATAAACTATGACATATAAGCTTTTATATAGATACGAGGTGGTCGATACCAGTAGAGTGAATGCAAAAGCCACATCAAGTCAAAAATTCTTTTTTTATATATCTTATCGTATAAATTGCTTTGACTTACGAGCTCCGTCAAGGAACGAATATAACTCGTATGTCCAGGTGTCACTCTATGGATACTAGCAATTCAATCTTTTACATTTAAGCTTTTTCTGCGTCTCTATTCAGGACTGCTATTAGGATTTTTCTTTAGGTGAGAGGGGTTAGGGGAGGTTGTTGGAGGGCTTTGACAAACGTTTGTGTTTTTAATGACTTTTTTTTGTTTAAAAATTACACATAACATTTTTTTAGACAATACAAATTTTGACAAACTACTGTGTCTTTTCTACGAATTTGACAACCAGATTTTAGTCAAGGGATTAATTATCCCCGCCCTTAGTCTTGGATCTGTCTCCTTTTTGACTTACTGAATTCATAGTAAATAATTATATATATTATGTTAAATATAAATGTACCTTACACCGAAAAAGAAACGACAAAAAAAAAAAAATCTTTCAACCATGTTCGTGTCATGATTTTTTGATCCTAAATTAAACTCATAAACATTGTGGGGGTCGTAAATATACATATTCATTTATATATCTACAACAATACATTTGTATATATGGATAATAATCCGATAATACGAACACGATCCAACCGCAAGGATCCTTCTACTGATGACTGTACGAGTACATTATAACATACATATTTATTTGAAGGTCGATTCACAAGGTTAGATCCTTATTAAGTATAAATTAAATATCTTTACTACACACAATCACTTCGGGGGAAAACTCTTACAATTCCACACTAAGAAAAAATGACACAATGACGTACAAAAAAGATTTAAATAAAAAAATAATTAATTGAAACACGCCAAATCTATGATTTCAAAGTTTTTTTTTTTCACAGCCTTATCTCACTATTATAGAAATTTACTCAGAATTTTTTTCCCCACTGTCAATGTTTTTACTACCTTCCCCCTTATCAGTGTTCTGTACACTTATTGGTTGAATTTGCATTGGTTTTTGTTGTGGGTTTGAACAATTATCCACAATTAAATGAAGGCAAAAGTTTGTAAGAAGAATTGGATAACGTGTACCACGTTGGTACCCTTATTGAATCTAGCAGCCTTTCCTTTGAAAAAAAAACAGAAAAAGGTCCCAAAATCAGTTGGTAGAACTGTTGGCCAATTCTACCCAACTATGGAATTATTATTTAATAAATAATTGTTATGAATTATTCTGAGCTTAACAAGAGGAGATTCAGTCGATCAACGTTCGGAACACTAATAAGTGAAAAATAAGTAAGAAAATCGACAGCTGACAATAATTACACTGTATATTTCTGTGTTAGGGAGGTAACACTTTGCTACCATCTGATTTTGGATCATTTTTTTCTGTCTTTTGGATGGAAATGGTGTGATATACAATAAAGGTAACGACGTGTTTATTTTCAATAAAATACATTTTAATAAAAACCTTTTATACAAATGTTATACAGCATACGGCTGTTGTTTACCAATGGTCTTTTAGCACTTGCGACAGCTGCGCAGTTAAGACGTCTTTTGTTGTTTTGGAAGCTAGTCAGAAAAGTTTGGCTTCAGTTAAAAAAATTACATTGATCAACAAAGTATTTATTTCACAATCGTGAAAATGGTAGAGTGTCCTAGTTGCAATCCGTACCGAAATAGGCAATGTTTAGAAACTTCTTAAACTGGGAAAAGTCTTTTGTTTGGACAGTCAAGAAGGAAGAGTCTGGAGGTGAAAGCAAGACTCTGCTGCGTACCACACTACAAAGAAATCGTTGAACTGGTAGTCATTTTTTGACTTTGTTGGACCAAGCTCACCGGACCTCACCCCAAGGACTTATTTGTGAAGGGAACAATTGAGCAATACACTAACATATTCCCCTGCAATATAAAACCCGATCTGATGTTCAGGGTCCTCGAGGAATTCTGGAATTTGCCAAAGGAGACTATCCTCAATATCTGCTCCCGTTTCCATGGTCGAGTGAAGGTTGTTATTAAATTTTTTTTAGCTTTCATTTGGCATTGGTTTTTATTAAAATCGGTTGATTACTTTTGAAAAAGATCGTGTTGATTGTTAAATAGAGGTCGCACCCTGTAAGCAATAGAGGGACGGGTATAAAAGATATATGATTGGTTGACGTATTTTCTACATAATGAGTCACAAATCATAAATATTTAATAAACTTTTCAGTTAAAGGGTTAAAAATATACGTTTCACGCTAAATAGGATTGTTATGAAATACCGTGCGTTCCATCCAAATTGGATTATACTTGCTCCGAAATAAGATTTACTGTCCATGGGATATATATAAATGATATACTAAATTTGTAAATCAAAGAAAACATTATATATCAATTAATGAGTAGGTAAATAATTTTATAAAGATGAAATATATTTCGAATCCTATAATGAATATGAAAAAGCACATTTAACGATATATTTTATTCCGTTGGAGTTTTAATCTCATTACAAACCTGCTAATATTATATATTTGACCCGTCATTAACTTTATTGTATTTTTCTACCTTTCTTTGCAAAAAGATGCAAACAAATCGACAGCTGACAATAAAATGCATTGTAAATTTCTATGTTAGTAATTTATTTAACAAATTATAATGAAACTTCAACTCCGGCCATATTCAATTCATTTGAAATATATTTTTGGGGTTAATATTAAACATCACGTTTAATGTCCATTGAATTATAAGTGATATTATTATTATTGATATTTTGATAAATATTAAATTTAATGAATTTAATATTAAATGATTTTTGGATTAAACTTAACTTTCCGATTGAAGCAAGGGATCCTTCATCACGGAAAAACCAAATAATGTTGTCTGTCTTTGACTTTCCTAGAGTAATAAGGGATGGTTGGAATCCCTAAAATCAAAAACTGATATCTAAACGTTTGTTTCCAGTTCAATTAATGGAGAAAAATATTTTCCTAGGAATATATATTAAAACAAGTGAGCCTCATCTTGATGCTTTTTAATTTACACTTGTTGCAACTGCCCCCCTTGTACTGAGGACTACACTATTCTGAAATGTATCCTCACTGAGTGAATTTTGAATTTTATAAAGTTACTAGTAAAGGATTACCCTGGATTGCTCGGACCAAGGAGAGAGACGGAAATCACAATGAAAATGGTGAAATAAATTAGGAAAATCACCCACATTCTATTTTGTATATATACAGATATCAACTGATAGCAAAAGATTGTATTATTAAAAAATAATTAGCAATATATTTATTATACAATTATAATGTAAATTTTGTGGCTCTAGTTTTTTTGATGTTCGAGAAAAGGGAACTCTAATAAACAGTCCTCAGTCTCCCTACCTCATTAATAAAGTAGTAACCACACAATTTCCTTCATTGTAATAAATCACGAAACCCCTTCAATACTCCAACATTTTATTTGTATTTTATTTTCGTCTTTAAACATGGTCTCTATGTAAATACATACGTAAATATGAGTACATATTTACATACGTAATGTATTGGTTTTCACTGCGAGGCCAAATAAATTAGCGTGTGGAGAGGATATTATGTTTGTTGGTATATGTATAAACACAAATGTTGACAATATTCTATTTTATTTTTTGGGAGCATTCGCATACATATTTAATACATTGATTTTTACACTGCAGGATTATTCACCCCCATTATCTTTCTTTTATATTTAAAACACACCAAAAAAAATATATATATATAAATCTTATGAGAAATTGTATATTTTTTTCTTCGTTTTTATGCGTCCTTCGACTGGACGTAATGCGTGTCTATGCTGCTATGATCCTGTGTTATTAGCTCTCTGCTCTTAAAAATAAATTCTCTTTGCAAAAATTCACCTGTTACTAACTCAGGCAAGGCGAGTTAATATTCTTTAAGGGTCCTTGAATTTGGATCCTTCAAATCATTATAACAATCTATGAATAAAAACCTTGTAGATTTTGAAATGACTTAACGTATTTTTTCTTTGCTAAAAGGAAATGAGAGTATGACAGAGAGAGAAAGTGACTCTATTTTAATGTTAGGAGTAGAAAAATGAGAAATAGTTTGTTAGAAAATCCTTTGATACGTTTTTTTAACTTATTTATTTATTGTGGCCAGTCAATGAAAAAACACGTTAGAAGGATTTTTCTCCAAATTTGAGTTTGTCTTACATAGTATTCTACTACTAATTAAATACTTAGGTCAACAAATAAAAATATTTTGAACTATTCAATATTCAATTCTAACTTGATGCGCTTATTACGAATCTGTAATGAACTTTTTCGTGTTTAATCTTGTTTTCGAAAAATTTCCATTTGAAATTTTTGATTATTTTTACCCTATTTATTGGTTTGAGCCAACTTTTGAAAATGAAAAAAAAAAAAAAATTATAATAAGTTTTGCAAAATTTAATGTTGATTTCATATATCTAATTATATGTTATATGGGCACATCCAATCTTGAGAAAATGTAATTTAAATGTATAAAAAATACTATATTTTAAGGTTTTTTGTTTGACAAGAAATAGCAACTCGGTTTTTCATATTTTTTTTTTCAGCCAAAGGGATTTACTTGAAGCATGAACGATGAGGGTGTTTTAAAAAAAGAGTATTTGGATCGAGAAGGCTTTAGGTTTTATTAATCAAAGAATTGATAAGAAATGAATAAAATCATATAAAAAATTCCCCTTTTTACCTATTTAAATTCGGATTTATTTATTTTCTTTTATTTAATACCAGCAGGAGTATTTCCCGCAGTTATAGTGTGTCAACGAACAAACAAACTTTATTTTAAGGATAGAAGATAAATTTCCAAGAAATCCTCAGTGGTACTCTCTATGTTTCATGAGCGCACTAACACACTGTTACTTAACACTTAGAGGTTCTCTCATCAAAAATAATAACAACAGTTTAATATCTTTTTTTAAATAAAACGTGATGAGCCAGGGAGTACTTTAGTCCCTAGAAACTAAAGTACTCGAAATCTGTACGAGTATACTTCCTTTTTTCTTTTTCTTTTAATACCACGGGCTCCCTCGATTAGATTGTTATTTCTAATTCTTAGATCAAGTATACAATCGAAAATGGCTTTACATAGACACATATAAACAGATACACTTTGGTATATTGACATAGATAATTCATTATCACGGAATTTTTAAAAAATCCCTACATAACCTCGATAACTGTCGGCTTAAAAATTAAGACATATATTGCTCGTGACATAGACCTTTAAAAAAATAATACTAGTTTGTAAATGACTCCTAATATATTTATGTTTCATACAAATTCCATGGGCACAAAATCCTGGTTCTCGATCCGACTGATAAGTTGGTCTTCAGTGTTTCAGAAAGTTCGGTTGGTTTATCGTTCGATGGCACTCCACATATAATTATCCATCGAATTGAGATCCGATGAGTTTGGGGGCCAAAAGTCCGGCGAAATGAAGTCGTCAAAATTATCTTCATCTCATTTTGACGTCTGGCCCTATTGCTTTAGCCTCAAAATCACCTTTAGAGGCCCCAAATTCCCCCTTAACTTTGCGAATGAACGTCTCTCTGAGTCCTAAAGTTCGAAAAATTGTTATGTTGTGGCTCGCGGTGCAGTTTCGAAGGAGGGCTGCGTGTCTTATTCGAATATTGGGAACAAAAATTCTTCCATTCATTTCATTTTTTCCATCCTGATGCAAGTTTGAGCAACCTATCTAAGAAAGAAGAAAATCAGATGTCCTAGTGATACGTTTACCCAAGAAAGCGCGCCAAAGTGGCGCCATAGAAAGGTATTTGTATGTATTTGGTTCGAGAAGGCTGCACTATAGGTTTTATTAATCAAAGAATCGATAAGAGATTAATAAAATCATATAAAAAATTCCCCTTTTTACCTATTTAAATTAGGATTTAAAAAAAAAATCTAATACTAGCAGGAGTACCCCGTATTTCCCGGAGTTATAGTGTGTCAACGAATAAACAAACTTTACTTTAAGGATAGAACATAACTTCCCAAGAAATCCTCAGTGGTACTCTCTATGTTTCATGAGCACACTAACACACTGTTACTCAACACTTACAGGTTCTCTCATGAATGAGCAACCTATCTAAGAAAGAAGAAAATCAGATGTCCTAGTGAAACGTTTACCCAAGAAAGTGCGCTAAAGTGGGCCATAGAAAGGTATTTGTAGTATTTGGTTCGAGAAGGATTCACTATAGGTTTTATTAATCAAAGAATCGATAGAGATTAATAAAATCATATAAAAAATTCCCCTTTTTACCTATTTAAATTAGGATTAAAAAAAAAAATATAATACTAGCAGGAG
This sequence comes from Lepeophtheirus salmonis, assembly GCF_016086655.4. Classification (NCBI taxonomy): domain Eukaryota; kingdom Metazoa; phylum Arthropoda; class Copepoda; order Siphonostomatoida; family Caligidae; genus Lepeophtheirus; species Lepeophtheirus salmonis. The sequence goes on along the minus strand of NC_052136.2, from coordinate 44,308,459 downwards.
TACCCCGTATTTCCGTCCTAGTGATACGTTTACCCAAGAAAGTGCGCCAAAGTGGTGCCATAGAAAGGTTGGACACTCTGTACTTATAAAAAGTGAGCATACAAGCTAAAATATTTCAATAAAAATGATTGGAAACCAGATTTGATTAAATAATAATAATTACAGATTCGTAATCGGTGCGTCAAGTACTACAAGAATTGGATATGTAATATATAAGATTATTGAAAAAACTAAAATTTTGTTGATCTGTTTTATGGTCCATTTCTATCAACAAACTAATTTGATACATCCTCTGAGGTTATATTATGTAAGTTATAATTATATTAGCAAAAATTAAACATCGTCACAATAACATTTTTTTTAAATGGACGATATCGGGCGCGAATACTGTATCATAAATCAAATAAAAGTTTTTTTTTATTTGACTTACGATTATGCATAATGTATTCAAATGGAGATATGTATATTGAATTTTTTCTGTATTAAAGCAGAATTGAATATCTACAAGGTACCTAATGAGGGTAGATGTAGTTTTAGGCCTTACAAACCCCCTCACCCTCATTGGCCACGTGGATTGTGAATAGTCCCTGAACTTTTAATTTGACTAATATTGACATATTTAACTGTGGAATGTTAAATATGAGTTTGTTATATTATAAAACTTTAAAATAATTAATTTTGAATATATCAGGATCTCTGGGGAATTATGCTGATAGGAGAAAACAAAAGGTTCCAGATTATTGGGATCTTGAGATCCAAGGAGATAATCCCTACTGATAATGGAATGAATTCCATTGCTCCATCTCAGAAAAAAAAAACTTTTTTATATGATAATTTATGTAATTATTTTGAATTTAATCTTTATTCATCTTCATCCTAACCTTTGATCTACCTTTTGACAAATATTTTTTTATTTGAAAAAAAAATAAATTGCAAATATATTTTAAAGAATATCCTACACGTTTGTTCATGTTGCATCATCATGTTTCCACTTCAAGGATATTCCAGGGCATTAAAGAAATGAACTTCCCTTTTGATAAAGAGCTTTATGCTATGGTAGAGTCCATTGTTGGTAAGAATGAGATATCATTGATGGGGAGGAAAAATTGCGTTCGGGACACTCAATAAAAATGGCAGGCAATACAATACGCCCTTTATATTATACACGGGTTTTACGCAATAATAATAATACCACACCTTTATAACTATAGATATCTGTGGGAAAATGAAGGAGTTTTCATACAAAATTCTCTCCTGGGTGCATAATTTATTACATTTGGGCGTTCCTAGTTGCCTCATTCTGGGGTCTTATTCAATCTTTGTGAATATTTTTCCCAAAAAAATTTAATATTTGAAATTTTTTTCCAAACAATTTATTTTTTGAAATTTATTTCCAACAAATTAAATCAAATTTAAATTTAATTTTTGAAATTTATTTCTAAAATATTTTTTTTTGAATAATTGTACATTTTTGAAATTTTTTGAGAATAGCTTTGGATTTTATAATTTTTTGTGAATAATGGTGGAAGTTTGAAATATTTTTGGAAATATTTGATATTTTTTTGCAAAAAAAAAAATCGAAAAATTAAGCGCCCCCTAAAATATAATCCTGGAGGCGCACCTGTTATGATGTATACATTTAAGTAACCAGTGTTCAAATATTATGATATGTAGGGGCCACCAAATTGACATAGGCATAGCAACATGTAGTTATTAATATTCTATATTTCTTTGTTGCATTAATTAATGAAAGGAATGATAAATCCGGGATAATCCTTACTGTTGTTCGAAAAAGGTTAATTTCCTCTCATTAGCTTTGATATATATGGCTTTTTCTCAATACGTTTCTTTGCATGTATATCCATTAATATCTCTTAAGTTATAAGTATTTCAATTTAAATAATAATAGCACGCATATCGGGAAACTTAGTCCAACGTATAAGTATTTATATAGGAATTAATTCAATTAGACTAGGATATAACCACGAGGGATAGATAATGCAATACTCGTAGCTGTGCGTGAAAGTTTTTTATTTTCATTGGATATATGAACTTTACCTTATTACTATTATCTATATGGTAAACTTTAAAATCCTTCTAATGAATTTTTTTTTGTAAAGAGGATAGGCATCAATGTTTTTTGCTAACCTAATTGTTAGAAAAGTAATTATCTTCTAAATATAGTAAAAATTAATTAATATGTTGAACAATAATAAGTGCATATTAAGTAATAAACATATATTAACCTGACAAGAAATTAGTAGACGTATACCAATATAATTTATCACTAAGTTAATTTAAATTTAATTGCTGTCTAAATTTTAATTTAATAATTTAACTACCGTAAATTGATGTGATGCTTTCTGTAAGCAATGTTTGTCTTGTAATATTAGATATATAATTTTATAAATAAACAAACATATATCACAAATCATATGTTATTATGGATACCCTTGCTGACATTCTTGTTCCAGAATATATTCAGTTTCATTCAGCTTCAACAGTTTTAATACATTATATTACAAAAAAATCTGAGCTTTTTGATTCAAATGTGATTTTTTTTTTTTGCATTTAATGATTTAAATATATTTTTCTGTAGATAATAAATATACCTATATAGATGGGACAATATGTTTTGGATGGTAGCCTGGCATTCTGCGGCAAAATTCTTCTTGAATATATAGCTTGGGTAGAAAATAATTTTTCTTTTATAAAAATAGAAGGGGTAAGCATGTTCTTGGTTTGAAGAAAAAGTTAGGAAAATTAGACTTTAACTCTCATTATTATCATTTTTTTTTTTTTTTTTACATAGTCAGAGTTAATGAAATTAATCAAATGATTAGCCAAAGCAATATCCCAGGAGGAACAATAAAATAAACTACCAATTGGTATTATTAACTTGTTAATACTGTGACTGTATTCTTTTTTCCGTATCCGGCATTGCTTCCGACTAATAGAATGTAAACCGTGCTGTGATATTTTATCAATTCCTCAAATTTTCTAATTCACAGTTAGTTCCTCTGGGCGGATTTTAATCATGACTAAAGGATCCTGAAGAGCATTACTAAAATAATCAACAGCTGTCTCTCCCCTTGTGATGCTACACCATAGGGAAAGAAATACATAGAGGCGACAAGGTGCGCAAAAGTTTGAGTAATATACTATAGCTTACAGTGAGGGTACTTTCAAAGAAATGATGTCACAGATGATTTTTAATAATATACATTTATTTTAATGGACTTATATCATATCCAGTGACGTCTTTGGTTAGAGGCATCATGACTTGAACTTATCTCGGAATATGAGGAATTGGACTCATAAGCATGATAACTTCGACTTGGGAAAAATATGTTCTCTGAACATCTAAGGATCTCTATGCGACTGGGATGGCAAGAATGATGCATTGCATGTATTGAAAGAGGTCAATTCGTTATGAATAGATATTTGTATGTTCTTTAAGTAAATAAGGATATACATAATTATGGCCTCAAAGCGTTTCAGTCAGTTTTTATGGTTTGGAATCGATGATATGGCTATATAGTAAAGTGATAAATGTTTCATTTAGTATATAAAGTGATGAAACCGTCTCCGTGTATGGCTATGAAGTTGGATATTATATGAATAATCAAAATCAACTTGGACAAGATAGAAGCAAGACACAAAGGCATGGTAACTTAGAATCTTATTCTGGAAATCTTTGAAATAACTTAAACTCGGGCAAGATGGATTCGACACCAGCACAGGATATTACATTCAAATGAAGGAGTGTTCTGTTAAGTGTTTTGGTGAAGTGTTTAGGATTTATTTGTATTCATTCAAGACGAACATCATTATCTTCTCCACTCTCGTTGTATTTTCACAGTGGCTTAAGTATTTATGTTAATGAATAACACAAGTTTGAGTTAGAAAGAGTATGAAATTGAAATGATCAAACAATCAACTATAATGAAATGTTTATACATTTATTCATGATATATTTTAAAGATATCATATATCAACAATTTAATCAAGAGCTTATTCGGAAAAATTCTTTATTCATCTTTTGCCACGCGGATGATTGTCTGATCCGTAATTTGTTATTGAGCTCAAAACACTTATCTTACTATAAAATATTGTTGCAATTGAAGAATGTGTTTTTCAACAAAATTGAATGAGAAGTATTCTCAGAACAATCAAAAACAATATTCCTAATTTCTTCTAAACCCAAAAAATTTAAGAAATCATCATTATCCCAAACTGAGAGTCATGACATTAGGATTGACGTTTCTTTCTTAGTGATTTCATATCTATTATTTGTTTCAATCACCTTTTCTGGAATCAATTTGATTTCTTTAATTTCCATTTTCCTAAGTCTTGTGAAATGTTAAAATAAATTTGCCAGGAGCAGAGTTGTATTTTAATTTAATTAAGATTATTACTGAACTTTTGGGTGTTAAAATGGTCCTCCGGCAAAGAGATAGGATTTAATCTAAGCTTTACTTGGATTTCTAGAAAGTCCATGGAAACTACGTCCAGATAAAGAACCCTTGTCCAAATTGAAGCAAACGTAAATAGCACAATATTTTAGTAAAAGTAAATAACTATAATATATGAACAAATACAGAATATGAAGTACGTCGATTGAAATATGAAATCTCAACTGTGGACAGTATATTCAAATCTGATCTCGTTTTAAAAAGTTAAAGAATCAACTTTTTCCCTTTAGCTGACGTTAAACATAACATACCCCCTCATCAAGCTGCAGTTCATTCCCACAGACTGAAAATATTAATCTACCAATGCCTCGGCTTGCCACACTGCCAATAAAAATCCCTTTTCGTCTCAATGGATTTTTTTTCTATGTGCTACAGCATCGAGATAAAAAACACAGAGTGATGATATGAAGAAGAAGTTGACAGGAGTAATATGTAGGTACCTATGTTAACTACCTACAGGCTGCTTCAAATATTTTTATATTCCATCCCTAGTGTATTTAACATTTAATTATATTTTTCTTTTTGGAACTCTTCAGTTTTTATAGAGGTCAACTAACTTTCGGTTTCAAAAAATGTCCATTCTTTTTGCTCAGCGTAAGCACTCTATTTTTGTAAACAATTGACATTTATTTCAAGATATTCAATCATTTTCTGTAAATGAATATAAAATTTACTACAAAAACAACTGATTTATTTTTCAAATATTTTCTTTTTAACCGGCATAATTTACCATTTTTTTACTATCTATATCTTTTTATTAAATCTCAGATTTCGAATTCTATCAAATTTCTTCATTTTCTTCCACCGTTTTATAAGAAAAAACCTCTTACAATTTTGTATTATTAAATTCAGTTGTAATACATATGAACATAATTTGATCTAATTTTTTAAGACATTTTCAGGTGAAGCCTGATATGTGCATTCATATGTATAATCACAAATTGGACTGATCCTATTTTATGTATGTATGCTAATCATCAAAAAAAATATAAAGATTGATGCAAATATATGCAGTTTTTTGTTTTTTTTTGCATAACTGCTCTTTTTCTTTAAATTATTTTATTATTATTTTTGATAGAGTTTGCAAGGATTTTTTCCAAGGATAAAGGTCATAAATAGAGAAGAAGAAGAAAAAAAAACATGCATAAATTCATATTTATGCTTATTAAATGATTTCAAGGAGTAACCTTGAGTTATTAATTATTATTGTTATGTTGTATTTGATTTTTTTGCATTGATTTTAATTGTTGTATTTTTCTCCTGAATTACTTTTGTTTTGTTTTGATGTCTTGTGCCCTTAAAAAGCAGTTATTTCCTCACAATGTATACATACATTTATTATATTTATCAATCAAGTACAAGACAAGACGTAAAAAAAGTATTATAGTAATCAGATTTGAACTTTTAAGAAAAAAAATCGAAAAATACCATTTTTAGAAAAAATTACAAAAATTACTTCTTTAGAAGTTTTTTTTATATATTTATTTCAAAAATCCATAGCTCTTGACAGAAAATTAATTTTTTTGGCAAAAAATTTCTAGTAAAAAGCCAAAATTCATTTTTTTTGTGGGGGGGGGGGGGTAGTCTATATCCCCTGCGGACTCCCCTGTACCGACAGTCCGAAGGAACGGTCCTAAGGATTGATTAGACGAGTCTTAAGACTAGATTTGACTGGACCGAATATATAAGCATGGATATTCTTGGCCATTTCAACTCATCCCAGATATTTAAATAATATATAATTTGCCAAATATACCAATGAAATACTTGACTGTTCCTTGTAACCATATATTTTAGAAAATATAAAGATTAATTTTTTTTTTTTTTCCATAGAAGTGATTTTTTTAAATTTTTCATTTTTTTTTTTTTTGGGGGGCTCCAGCCCCTCCAGCCCCCTCCCTGTGGGCACTCCTGATATATACATGTATATATAAGGAATATTTCCTTTTCTTGAATTGTGTTCCTGATTGTATTTGTATTAAAGCAATCTATATTTTGTAGAATTTAGAGTTTTTGATAGTTCAAGACAAAAAAGGATAGTAGGTATTTTTAATTCTTTATGCCTGATATATGCATTCATAACAAAGACAGTATTTGATATGCTTATCACAAATATGGAAATTAACCATGTGCAATTGTCAGAGTTTTTTTTTTTTTTTTTGCAATTTTTCGATTTCAATTTTTTTGATTCTTTCTTGACACCTTATCTCTACATACATTGAAGGTTATTCGGAAATAAAATAAAAACAAAAAACATCAACGACTACAAAGTCATCTAAATCAGAGTTTCTTCAGTAATTATTATGTTTAGTCAATGTTACGGGTAGTTTATTTATTTATGGGACACACATTAACAGCTATACTAGAACGATAGAAAATTAAAATTTTAAACAGATACTTTAATCAACAGTGTTAAAAATAGTGCTAAAAATATGGTTCTATTAAATTCAATCCCATTTTTAGTAGGAACATTTTATGTCGTAAGATTGCTAATGTTTACTAGATAGAAGTTTTTGGGTAAAACTGTTCAGGGAGGTCTCTACCTAAGTGTATATAATAAGGTCTGGGGATTACGAGAGAGAACAGTAATTTCTTGTCGTGTTACTAAATAACAACGTCACCGGATTATGAATTTGGGAATATAATATTTTAATTTCTTAGTATTATAGGATATCAATTGGTTAAAATGTATTAATCTCCCATAAAAAGTATCTTTTTAAATACATTCCTTTTATATTTCATTAAAAATATTCCTACAATTCATACCCCAGTAATATCATTAGAATGATTGTTTTATTTTCTATGGACAAGACCTTATTATATAGATCATTGGGCTCGACACCAAAGATTACTTGTGATCACAATGGGAGATATATTTAGTTTATAGTGTTCTTTGTCACATTTAGTATCGTCTTTAATTTGTTAAGAAATGAAAAGATGGTTTTTAGTCAGGCAAAACATTAAAAAATATGTTTTATCTATGAATTATAATACTAAACTTTTTTTTTGCCCAATACAATAAATAAATATTATAGTATAACAATTACTCCATCTGAATGGTCTTTGAAGTCCATATACGAGTATATATACATATGTTATGTCCTTTTCTAGGAAGGGAAGATTATGGAACCCACGCACATTGAGTACAAGATAATAATTTCTTGTACTCAGTTACGTCGTTCTACATATTATGAGATTAGTATAATATACTACTCAAACCTTTAAAGGCCTTCTCCATATTCTTAATCGCAAATAATATATAATGCTCAGCTTTCCTGCAGGTTTTTAACCACACCTACATTCAAAGGGGCATTCCAAATTCTAGGAGGCACTAAATCCTTGAATAGGATTTTTCTTTGCAGATTGACTAGCTTGCTATGACATTTTTATTTATTCATAAAGCTCTAAAATTTGTGATGATTATTATTTTAAAATATTAAAGAAAATTTATTCAACTTCTTTTCCTCATCTCAGTAGTCATTGATTTTGGAGCCCATTAAAAATGTGCATAAATTTTTTATTATTGTTGATCACAATAATTTAGAATATTGCAACTATTTTGGAGCTTAATAGAATAAAATTTAAAATATTTTTATATATGTATATATTTCCTTGGGATGGACACGGTCCTCTAGTACTCCCGAAGACTGTCCCTCAGCATGTACAGTTTTACACAAAAAATACGGACTAATTTATAAACATAAACTGTATGAGGTCAAAAATATCCCTTCTAAAAATTATAATGAATTATTCAGGGATCGAATTTATTGGGATGATATTTAAGAATATGCATAACTATGGTAGATTATTTATCAAAGTCTGTCAATTATGAACTTATGAGCGTTCACCCTGCTCTCAAAATATTAAGTGCGTTTTCCCAATTCTTAATTTATGGCATATTTTTAATATTGGCTTAAAGTATTAACTATTGAATCGTATTTCAAAAGGGATTTTCTTTGTGTTTCTTCATATTTCCAATAATTGAAGATACTATTTCAAAAGGGTAATCTTGGTAGAAATATGAATTTGATTATCAAGGACAAATGAGATACTTCATTTATTTGAAAGATTTTCCTAATATGTATATTAATTCAATTTCATATCAAAACATATAAAATAGGTTTCTTTTTGGCTTCGAAATAGTAATGTGTCGCTGAGATTAGCTAAACATTTTCCCCTTTCATTCCACAGGTTTTTACAGACATAAAAATCTTCTATTTTTCTAAAAAAACCCGATACTTGTAGAACGTAAGTCTTGCTACGATGAATTAAGATATCAAATATATGCTCACCGGGATTTTAACCATTTTATCAACTATTAATATTTGATTTTAAACATGCTTAAAAACGATAACTATTGGTTTTAGCTTAACTTCTGCTGGATATATCAAACAAAGGGTTGGTCAATCCACATAATAATAAAAAAAATAAGAGTATAGCTTTTTTTTTTTTAGATAGGGAGAGTGCAAAAAGAAAGTTTAAGAATCAATGGTTATAAGTTGAATTCTGACATCTTTTTCACAACTTCAATTCCTTACTTGATGAAGAGTTATTGACCTTGTACATTGGGATGTAAATATCTTAGATAAGGGGAGTAAGAAATTATGACCTCTTTAGATTAATAAAAAAGAAATACTATTCCCTCCAACTTTGCAACTCTACCCATTGGCTTTTACAATAGATGAATCATATTTTTTTATACTTCTTTCCTAAAATTTGTAATAATTAAAGGATTTAAAAAAGAAAATCATACTAAGTTCTCGGGTCGTAAAAGGAAAAAAAAAACACCCCAGTTTAATGTGTTAAAAAAATAAATCATACAAACTGAGCTTGGAAGAGTAATTTTTTTAAGTAGTCAAATAACATTTATTTTTTAACCAATAGCCTAATATTCATTCATTCGATATCAATATATGAATTACTTATATAAAGTAATTAAATTAACAATAAATATATTTAAAAATATAGTATTAACGTAACAAAAAAGTGTTAACACTCCCTCTGATAAGTAGATTCTTTTAAAACGTAACTCCTTGTTGAATAGAGTGACTAGATGATTCTGATAAAGATGACTCATTTGTACACTATAAAATCCAGTTAAAGTAAAATAAAGTGTAATGTATTAAACTTAGTTATAACTATCGTCACTAATTATTTTCAAATTTCATTTAAAACTCTCTTATTCCTTGAAAGCAAACAATCAAGGACTTTGTTAAAATCAGTGTAATGAATGCATTTGCTCGTTGTGTACATATATATTCGACTTGTATTTTATTTGATCCATGTAGTCTTCCCCAACCAGTAGCTATTCTCTTAGTAAAGTCAATTTTAGAATTGCAAATATATAGGGTTAGGAAGCAAAATATGGACTCAAAAGGTTGCTTTTAAAAGATTTCAATAATAAGCATTAAAAAACAACTTGTAAACAAGGCATTTGCAAACTTGGTCACTCAATTTGTCCTCCTTCAGCATCAATCACGGCCTTTACGCGTAACCGGAAGGTGTTGCAGGAGTTGATGAAAAACTTCTCCACCAAATTGTTCCCCGCAGCCATTATGGCGACCTTCAGTGATTCCACATATGGGTGTGGAGTTTTGTTGTTTTTCCTAGACACCAAAGTCCATCGGGCACACATTTGACAAGGAAGGGCCACGTCTGTTTGCTTCTTTACCTATACCTGTCAGAAGGTGAGTGGGGTCCGATTCATCGATTTGGTGGGGTTCTCCTTGATTTCCTTTTTCTAGTTGGACAGGAACACTAGATCCCTCTTTAAATTGTGTCCACCACTTCCTGCTTTCCTGGACAGGTATTCTCTATTGTCCTACTCTTGGCCACCTTGAAAACCAGGCTACTGAAACACTTCACAATTTCCATAATCCTCACCATCTCAATTTCAGCATCTAGGAGATCTGATATGCATTGCCTTTTGGCTTTTGCTCACTCATGATGACGAAATGTTTATTATAGTTTATTTAGACTGAACAAGAATGTCAAACAGTAATCACTAAATCTTTCTTTATTAATGAGAAATTTAACATTAATTAATGGTACACGTTTTGCTGCCCAACTATGTATTTTGGCATTTTTTGTCACTCAAGATGGACAGAACAATATTTATTCTGCCTTTTAATCCTTAAAACCCAACAAGTGAAATATTTAAGTCTCTCACTAGTTTTCTCAATTGATATGACATTATATATTATTTCCTTTAAATAAATTAAGGTAGACCTTTGTATAACATTCAATACTATATTTTCACAACATTCTATTTTTACGAAAATTATCCCAACTTTCGAAAGAATGTAAGCAACTTTGTAAGATATGTTTGCTATTTTTCCATTCAATCCAAGATCTCTCCGTATATGGTTTAACCCATATCTAATTGCCAGAGTTTTCAATTCGACCAACTTGTGTATGTCAGCCTTCCTTTCTTGCTCTCCAGATGGTTGGTTATTTCCTTAACAAATTGTATGTTGGAGAAGTCTTTGTTTTGAACTAAATTATTATTCATAAAATACATATACAATATATTTTTGTATGGTGATTGAGCAATCACAAAATTATTGTCTTATTTCATTTCCACCATCATTTCCATGTTTTCATTAATAATTATTCTTAGAAATTTCATATAATTTATTTTGAGGAGTTTAGTCCATACCTCCAATGGACCTTTGTATATCCAACTTCTTAATATTGTTCTTAAGAAAATAAGTTTCCTCAAGTATATTATCTAATTTAAAACTTTTTTGGAAATGTACCAATCCACAGTAATCCGGTAAATGAATTCATAATTTACGTAAAAGTTCTACAAAGAGACCTTTCCCAAATACATCATCATAGACCATCTTTTGCACTGAATAGTAATATAAAAATAGTCCCTGCCTCCAAAAATATAGGAATTATTTGCAAACAACTTTTTAATACGAAAAAAAAGTAAATATAATTTATGTACAATGTACATGCTCATATATAAGTGAGAATTCCCCGATTCAATTCTGAATACTTCCGCCTGCAACATTAATCATTATTACGTATAAACAGGTATGTTTGTAGATATTTATGTGAAGTACCTACACACTTAGGGATACTTACCTTCTCTTTCTCTAACTCCTACTTTGAAAGACTGCCTTTTTTTCCAAAGAACTCTGGAAAAATACTAATTTCAATAACAATTCACCATGGATGAGAGATGAACGGAGATATTAATGGAAAATTACATTATATTGATTATAATCAAAGTATTAAGTATGTAGTTAGTTTTATCATTTCTGTAAATACTGTTTCCCGTTTATTATATAAAATGGATGTTAAATAAGAGGTTTTTTTTAAATGTATTTAAAGGAGGTGTCATTATACAGGGGGGTTCAAAAGGCATTAAAATAAATTTTTTAATTAAAAAAAATTGATACTTTTTTTATACAAAAAGATGTAAAACTTTATTGGTAACATGCTTTATGTTATAGTTGTTGATGATTAGTTGATGTTCATAAATCGCCCCAATAAAAACTTGTGAGCTAAATTGCAATTACTTTAATATTCTGTCAAAATATTTTTTGTCAATATTTATTTTTAATGGCGAACGCACGTTCCTCAATACTCAAATTTATGATAGCGAGTTTACTGTTTTTCCAAGTTAACTTGATTACTTTTACCTCTACAATATAACCCCGCCCCCTCACTACTACTTCTATATCCTTATTGCACCTCATGATACAAAACAATGCTGTTTTGTGGCACCCTGTAAAATAAAATTTACTTAAGTATTACATTATTTTTTTTAGGAAAATATTAATTTGTGATCTTGATGTTGTTTTTCTTTAAAGAAAAATCGAAAAAAGTATCACTAGTAAACAAATTTTTTCCTTATAGCTGAAATGATGTGTTTCAAATAGTTTTTACCTCTAGAAACATGAAAAGAATATTTATAACCCAAAATTTCTATTTATGTGGCCTAAAGAGAGCAACTTTGTATATACTATCTATAGCCTTGATACCAAAAAAAATTTTTAAATAATTATTAAAATATTATTTTTTAAGGTGTTCGTTTTTTGTTAGGAAATTTTATGTATTCAATTTATGAAAAACTAGTAAAGGGTTACCCGATGTTGTTCAGGCTAAGGAGAAAGATGTAAATCACATTGACAGTGGTCAAATTAAGTGAGAACATTAAAAAAATATTCAGAAAATACTTCTATTTACTAATAATTATAATGTGATTGTTTTTTTGTTGTCGAAAAAGATCCTGATCATTCTTATTGTAATTTTCTTGGACTGGTTAAGCAAGGTAACCTACAAAGTATTATCAAAGCAACATACCAACATATATGCATCTAAAAAATTGTCTAGATGAGAAGTATATTTTTTGACTTCAAAAAATTCCGAAATTGAAATTTGCAAAAATTTTAATGCATTAATTTTGCAAAAAAATAGTTTATAGTATTTATTGGAAATATAAAAGAAACAAAAACCTACCAATACTTTTTTTTTTGTAATTAACAAAAACAAAAAGTTATGAAGAATAATATTGTCGAAGAAAAACACTTGATAATTGGTTTATTTTTGCAAATACTCCAAAATTATGTAATAAAATGTTCTGGAAATTGAAATTACTCTGTTTAAAAAAATGCGTCGGAATTTTTTTGTGGTATTTTTTCTTAAAAAATTGAAAATTGAGTTTATATGAAAAAATTGAAAAAAAAGAGACAAAAAATGAAAAATTATTCAGAAAATGACGGGCAAAATTCAATTTTTATTTGGCAAGTTTATATGCAAACGAATCTCCGGACAAATTTCTACAAACTTTTTTCTATTGGAAGTTCATTTTTTTGCAGCTAAAATAAACGAAATTGCAATTTTCACCGATTCCTTTTTTTAGCCCATAACTTTTTTGATTTTAAATAAATTTAGAAAACTTAGCTATTCGTATAGTTGTTTTTTGAAATGCCGTCTTAGCCTGTCCAAGCTAAAAAAAACGGACCCATGCAACATTTCCTTCGGACTGTCATTACTGATTAAAAAAATATGAATGAAGTTGAGACACATCATCAAGAGCCAAACATTTTAAGTTTGAGGACTGATAGGCAGGACAGAACTAGACTGGACCGAGACTGAATTAGACCGGACTGTAAATCTTCAGTCCTAAAAAAGGAATCTTACATGTAGTGCTGTATCGATCCTTATTTATTCGCACAGTTTTAGGACCGTTGGTCCTTTGGACTCTCAACTGATCAAAAAAGAAGAAATAAATTGGATTGACCTAATTAGGGACCTAACTTTATAAGTTTTAGGATTAAGATGCAGGACTTTACTATTTACATGTAGTGTTGTGTTGGTCCTGATTTATTCGGTCCAGTCCAGCCCTATCAGTCCTTGGGACCGATCCTTTGGACAGTCATTACTAACACTGATTAAAAAGAACGAATAAATTGAAGTTGATTGATGTAATCAAGGACTGAACTTTCTAAGTTTTTAGAACTGATTTTCAGTACTGAGCTGGACCTGATAGAGACTGCATTGGACACAACTCCAGTCTTCATCCCTAAATAGGTAATGTACAACACTACTTAAAAGGCATATTGTACTTTTGTACATATATTACTGAAGTATACAAAAAATTGTTGGGTTCATCTGGAAATATGTACTTACGAACTATATTTCGTTGCTTCTTTCTGGTATTCAGATCTTTCAAAGCAAAACAGGACACAAAAACAAGTACATTGAATTGGAATGAAGATATTAAAAAAAAAAAAAAAAAAAAAATAACAACCCTCTGTTTGATCAAAATCAGAAATTTTGGGTTATAAAGGTAATTTTTATGTTATTCAGGATAACATCAAACAGGAACATAGCATCTCAATCTAAGAGTAAAAATGATCAAAATTATATTCGCAAGTGTTGTTCTTAAGGGACATTTTTGTGAATTCACTTCAATCCTATTTTCTCACGACCATAAGTAAATTTAAGATTTTAGGGATGTTTAAGTACTCTTTTTTTTTTTACTGTTCCTTAATGTTGAAAAATGTTTGTGACAAGTCAATGTGATTTTGATGTAATAATAAGGTAATTTTTTTCACTTTTGTAAAGCTGAATGAAATCTTTTGAGTTGTGGCTCATTAAATGCATTAATGAATAATGCCATAATTTTTTATTACTTTGATTTAAATTAGTAGTTGAAATTATTTTGTGATGGCTTCAAATCTTCACAGTTTTATCATAGTAACAACTAAATGCAAAATAACCAACTTGTTATAATGGATAAAATGAAATAATAGCAACAATTAGTCATCATTAACTAAAATCTATAATGAAAAAATGAAATAAGACATATAAACATTGTACAATGGGGCATAATCGTTCTTACTTATATTAGTTTGTTTACAAAACAGTCGAGAGTGATGCCGTCTTGCAGCAAAATAATATAGCTACCTGAATGATAATATTATCTAATATAAAATATATGTATGTTACTCACATAGAGTTGATGTTGTGCCTCTAAGCTACAGTCTCTCAAACGAATAATATATATTTTTTAATTTGCTCATGTCCTTTGGCAGGTCCGCTGCAAGAATTTTTCTTTGAAGTGGTATGCATATTTTTTTTTTATATTTCGACTAACATTTCCTTTTTTCTGACACTAAGATGTGTCGACTTTTTTTGGGAAATAAGATTGGACTCCTTCGATATTTTCCCAAATTTCTAATTAATTTGTTCCATTTTTTATGTTTTAATGATATTTTCCTGGACTTGGTCCATATTTAGTTGATTGACATTTTTTAGAAGGGGCTATTTCTGTATAGTTATAAAAGGTCTTTTTTATGAAAAAAGTTATAATTTTATTTTTTCTAAGGGCCTTCATTTTTTTGCCCAGACCGAAACTTTAAACAAGTCTTAGTCCTCATAGAGCTAGAAAATCCCTTTTAATATACTTTGTGTAACTGATCCCTAAATATAATTTCAGTAGACTTAAAATGTATGTAGTTCGAAATTCATTTTTACCTAACATATTAAGTAAATAAGTACATCACTCAAGCCATAAGAAACAAAACAAAGAAAACGAATACAATTATTATATAAATCCATATATAGGTATGTAACAATTGATCTAAATTATGCATATAAACAATGAAAATAAATAACTTTATTATTAGGGGTTTTATGGGCCCTTTGGGTGACAGCCCTCATTGATAGTTAATTTCACATGAGGTGAGACGGATCATTTTATGTCAGATGTAGATACATATCACGAAAAAGTAAGTGTGGTGATATGGTATCTAAATTATGTTTCTTCAAGGAATAGTATATTATATGAATCCATTATTGTATAATTTTCATGATTTATGAACGAAAAACAAAGTTTTTCAAGGATGCTTGGATTGTTTAGAATGATCATTCAAAATTTATTTTCCTAAATTTGTATACAAATTAAAGAAAAAATAAACTTATTTTGCGGAAGGAGAAGGTGAATTCAACCATTGTGATGATGGCTGCTGTGGTTGATTAGTTAGAATATATGTATGTTTATCCACTAGTGATGGGACGTTTCCCAAAAAAATCCAGATTCCGATGCAATTCTAGTAAAATTTCCTAATGCCGATTCTGAAATAATATATAAACTATACCATTTTGCTATCAGGGGTGTCCCCAGGATTATATATACTGAGTGCCGCGAAAAAATCTTTATACTTTTTTTTTGCTACATAAATCAAGGTTTTTGTGAATTCGGTAAATTTTTTCCGGTCAAATACTTTTAAAAAAAAGATCTTCCTAAGTGGCTCAGAAGCCGAGAAAATGTCATCTGAACGTGACCAACGAATTTCGGTCCACACACTTTTGGACGCTGGCAAGAAACCAACGTATGAGAAGTTATTACTATGGGTCCAGACCAGCTACTCGGACATGAACGTTGTGTTCCATTAGGATGGTGTTCCTGCATACACATCCAAAAAGGCCCAGAAGTGGTTGGAGAACAAATTGCCTTTTTTAATTTTATTCGGGAAAAGTCAATTACTACTTTTAGTAATAAGGGTTCTGCACATCTAATTGAATTCTTATTTCAACCAATGGAATTGGTTTCTTTATATTTTGGGGTATACTTACAAGAGTTTCTAATTTTCAGGGATATTTCTCATTAACGAGATCCCAGGCAAAATTCCTGGATGAGATCATTCATCTATATTAATAAAGCAGAGTATGTCTCTATGTATCGACGCTGAAAATAAGTTATTTTTGAGTCTATATAACAGCAAGACAATCTACTGTGCACGACATATTTGCCCCTTTGATTGGGTATAGGGACTCCGCCACAGAGGGTAATCTTTATGTTGAATCAAATATACTTATATATTTGCTTAAGCATGTATGTTTGATAACTATTTTTGTGTATAGGGGACCCTGTCATGGGGGCCAATTAAAAGAAAAATCAAATATAGTTTACGCATATATTAAGATGTTTCTTATTTTTCATTTTATTGAAATGTCCGGGTCGCCAGATCAAAATCCGTTCCTATTGATAATAAAATACGATCGGCAAGTTTCAGAGAAATTGAAAAGTATTTAGAGGTAGCTCAACGGCCTAAAATTTTAATAATTGCCAATTTTTTCAAAAAAAGTGACATCTTATTCAATTATCATGAAAACAGTTTGAGATACAGTTTCTTATTCTATAATTTTTGAAAGATAATTTAATTTACTATAAGATATATTATTGTATTATATGGGTAAAGGTATTTTTAATATGAGTAATAATGAAAAATACTTGAAGAGAAAAATAATAAATATAGAACTTATAGTGCGCCATATTATTATTTTTTTCCCTACAAAACATCCAAATTTCATGACATATTTTCAATTGGTTGAATAGTTAGAGTAGTAGAGTGAAAAATTAGTTATATTTATTAAAAAGAATAACATTGTTAATGTGTTTGTTTAGTGCGGTTTTTTATATTGATAATTAAAAAAAAAAACTCAATTATCCATAATAATTATTTATTTTGCTTTGTATGATATATATTTTATTAGTTTATAACTTTATTAGCATAAAATAATTACAATTTCCATATTAATAAATGTTAATCTTTTTTTCTGAGTTATATGTCTAATATACCAAGGTATCTTGGTTTCAGATTTAAATTATATAAATGTTATAGAGCTATTATCTGGTATTATGGATTTTTATATTAGTCTCTTACACTCATTATATTATTTTTTCAAACATTGGCTATAGTTTCTTTATCTTTAGGACTATACCTATAAGGATTTTTCATTTTTTGGGAAGTTTCTCTTCAAAGAGACCTCGTTAAACTTCGGTATAAAATAAGTAATGTACATTATATTTAAAGAAATATAAACATACATTTTATGTTAGTCGTGAAATATCCAATATTAATTCATATTTCTTACTTTCGTTGGTGAAGCTATAACTAAATACTAATTTGATATAGGTACTACATTTAGCATCATTTTTGGAAGATGTAGATTATTTACCAATTAAATCTTCAGTATCTATTTTACTTTTCTTTTCAACTTCAGATAGGAAGCTTCTATTATGAAATAATAAAATAAAAAATAATTGTCCGTGGAAATACTTATTCTTCTGGGATTTATCGTAGGTACCTAACTTGGAGTAACTCTGGGAAACAGGATGTCGATACCCTGGGAGAGAACCCCTAGTACCTACATATTGCCTACACACCCAATGTCCATAATAATGAACTTACACTTGATTTTTAATTATATTTACATATTTCTTTGACAACAAAATAAAAAAAAACAATTCATCTAAATATGACGTCATGATTGAGGGTCCTATTTTTATGTTTTTATTCTGCAGTTATGTTAATTTTGTATATTATAAATAGCACCAACATTTTGATCAAGAATGACGTTATATGGCAAAGCTTAGTCATTTTAAAATTTGACTTCCTTAAGTAGACTACTATTTTTGAGCGGGATTTTGAATATTTCCCCTGGTTATACTCATTCTGCCATATGTATCTCTTTTCTACAGTGCCTGTTATTAGGAGACATTGGAGCATTCTGGAATGTATTTATATTTATATATTCTAAAAAATGTCATCATAGAACAACATTCTGTTAATAATATCATGGTAATTCTGGCTTTGTCTAGATCCCCCTCTGTAATTATTTCCTAAAACACGCAGGGATTCGAAATTATTTTCTTATATAAAGATTATAATTAAATTTCAAAAAATACAAAATTCAAATTATTACAAAAGAAAATACACACACATAATTGTCCCTTAATTAGGCATTGATCACCCTAAAAGCAGCCATTCTCTCGTTTTACTTGTATTTACTTTGAAAAGAACTCATATTTTCTGAAAATCTTTATCCAATCTTTGCAGGTAGTTTTTCGGGGAATGAACCACGTTGTCGGTAGTGTTATGCTGTTCCTTAATTAGACATGCCCAGTTCCAGTTGCTATCCCTTAAAGAAGGTAAAATAGATCCCTTGCAACGCCATTGTGGTTTTTTTTCCTTTTTTCAAATTATTGTATCTTATACGAAAGTGGCCTGAAAATTTTCTGACCTCAAAGTCAAGATGGCAGCACTCGTAAATAAAAGGCAGTCACATATATCTAGATTTTGCTGACAGTTACTCATAAAAGTTTCATCCATTTTGGAGGTGCAGTTGTTGTGTAAGAGTCGTTTAATTGAGTTGATGTGAGTGTTTTTGTGCCATTGGACAAAATCGAGTATCGAGCTATCATTAAATATTTGCTGAAACTTTAGTGAGTAACTATAAACAGATGCTGGATAGATGGGACTATCTTTTATTTACGAGTGCTACCATCTTCACGTTGAGGGCATACACTTTTGAGACGACCCTTGTACTAGAATATACTAAGCCCCACATCCATTTTATATTGTGTTAAGGTGATAATATGAATATTTTTTGTACGATATTTTTTAGGTTCTTAATATATATCTGATATATCTTATTTTTACTAATATGCAATTTATATTTTTATGAAAAATCACAAGGTCCCATAGGACCGGTCCTAAGACTAAACGGGCTGGATTGAATAAATAAGAACCAACACAACACTAATTGTGAAAATCTATACATTTCTGTGTGCAACATTGTACATAGGTGGATTTCCCCAGGGTAGGGATGGTAACATTCTATAATTTCTTGACAACCGTTTTTCCTTCAGAATGATTATAATTAATGTGATATGTAAAAAAAAAAAACCTTACGTTTTTGGCCAATAGGAGCTATTCAATTCCTGTTTCATATGATTTTGTAATGGACGAAATTATTCAAATGATGAGAATGAGTAGGTTTTGCTACGATCCATTTCTGGAGTGTCCCTGACCACATCTTTATCTTGTTTTTAGAAGCAAGAAACAACCATTTGTATGGACTGACTATCTGTATCTTTGTCAAACGGGTTATTTTCAGGTTTTTATATTCTCAAGTATACCCATACCTAATAATAACTGACCTTGTTATAAAAGCCTTCATGCCAAATTAGTCATTCCACAGAAACAACGATTTGATTTTTTCTCTCCATCCCTCTCTTAAATTAAAAAATAAAAGTCACTTTCCTCGTCAAAAATTAGTAGTTATGTTGTAACATATTTAGGTATAGCCATGACTTGGATTCAATCAATAAAACCTGTGTATTTACTGTGGGTTGAAATGGGGGAGGCAATTCACATCCAAAATAAAAATAAACTTTCGACCTTCAATAGATCAATTGATAAGTGTCATTTATTCGGATCTGCATGCATTGTTTGATTCCCCTCTATATTTTTTTAATAGTTCTGCCTATGAATAATGTAAATAAATTCAATTACTTACGTTTTTAATAAACCCCTTTAACCTAATGACAATTGAAAAACCGAGGTGTTATTTCTTTTTAAAATATTAAAATTGAAAGTTTTTCAACTCCAGATTTTATACAAAGGACTGATAAAGAGATTCGTACACAGATATGAAGCTTATATTATTTATTTAGTTAACTTGTGCAATCACTAAGCAATAAATAAAATTAATCTAAATTAATTCTGTTTTTTTTCAATAATAGCTCTGAATCCACAGCTTTCAAATATTAAATTTTTTCATCCTGACCAAAAATTTTCCTAAAATTAAGGGAAGGGACTCCAGGCCCTCCAGTCCACCCCCTGCGGACACCCCTGGATAAGGGTGTTGAATTGCGTCCAGGCCATTCGTACTCAGATATGGAGCTTATATATATTTTTTTTAACTTTTGTAATCACTAAACAATAATTACAATTCATCGAATTTGATTCATTTTTTTCAATATTAGCTCTGAATCCTTATGTACAACCTATCTATAGTTAAAATAATTTCATAAAGTGAAGGGCAAGCCAATTAACAAACGTATGCGTAACACATTCTTTGCACGAAAATTGAAGTGAGTATTAATTGTTGAGATCTGAAATTAGACGGTGACTTTAAAATAATTGTTTACATGCATTAAATGACTGTAAATATCTGTTTCTCCCATACTTTAGCTAATTTTATGATTTTACAGGGTACCTATAACAACAAAATCCGGTATTTAAGATCTATCTACTTTAGATGAATGTAAAATGGTCTTTCTGTAAGATTTATCAAAAAAATAAAACTGAAACTCAGATGGAATCATTCAAAATATATTACTCTTAATGTAGCCTTCATTGGCCTCAATATCAGGGTCGATAAGTATTTTGAACTTCGTCCAAGCAATAGAAACTAGAGCTTACATTAAATTCTTGCATTTCAGGTCAATGGACTCAATCAAGGCTTTTTGGTGTTGTGAAAACATCTGTTTACCTTTGAATCAACATAGTTTTATTCAAAATAATCCATCAAATTCAGATTAGGAGGCCAAATATATTTGTAGAGTCTGCCATCAAAGTGCTTCTATTACTAATCTTTAGTCGTTTTAAATGTGTAGCAGGGACAGAGACCTGCCACCCTTCTCCTGTCTATCCCTTTAATATTTGATACCTTAGCATCGCTAATATCCAGATCGCTGGTCACCAAAATCATCACAACAGAGAACCCGTATTCTGGCTCTGAAATGCAATAGGCGTGAAATTTTCTGTTGTTAGCTCCATGACGGTGTTTTCTTTACGAAAAAAAACCTTAACTATATTCCACCACATAAAAACATTGCACAATTTTATCACATATCCCAAATTTCGTTGTTACACCTTGTAATTCTTATATATTCCTTTTTATTTGAATAAAAAATAAATCCTCTCATCTTTTACACTAACAAAATCCGAGATGTTTATATATAATATATGTATTTCATTTTACAAAGTTATTTACTACTTACCTAGAAATATATTCATGCGTGTAGGAATGAAATTCTACTCAGGAGGTAAGGATTTATGTCTTAAGACGGATCGTCATGAAAACCCCATAAATGAACGTATTGGTATAGATGTGTATAGTTTTAATTTTTAAATAGTAAACAAGAAAGAAAAAAAAAAGATCGTAAAATCAATGAACTGAAGTAATTATACATACATAAATATATGTATTGTACAATGTGGTACCTCCATTAAAAAGGGGATCTCAGAAGGAGGGTTGAAGTAAAAACAATGACTTAAAAAAAATATTTATATATTTTTTTAAGAATTTCATATGAGATATAGACTTCAACTTTTTAGGTTTTTGGTTTTTTTATCATAAGGATGTCAGGAAAAAGTAGTTTGTCTTCTTCCTTACGTTATATTTTTCCTTTTTAGTAAAATTTAAAAGTGAGAAAAGTTGAGATCTACTTTTGAAAGAGTATTACATATTGATACCTACATATATGATAGGGAGTTAGTATATATCTATGTACTTGAAATCTAATCTAGCAAATAAGTAGATACTTACCATGGAAATAATTGAATAATATAAAATATTTTAAATAAATGGTATTTTTTATAGCAGATTTTGCAAGGAAATAAAAGTTCCCTCTTACAAAGTAGAAAATATCCTCCCATAACTATCTCATTGGTCGATTATTACTGAGCCACCATGTACCACAGAAAATGTTTTAAATTTCAGGGTTTCTTTTTTCAAAAAAAAAAAAAAAAAAAGTGTACGTGGGTTATATTTACATAGATACACCTATTCACAACACATCTCAAGGTCAGGGGTAATAATGATTCGATAGCAGCATTAATGTGTTTGATGTTGATTTTTCTATATGGAGTCATTTTGAGGTATATCTAAAAATAACATTTTTATTTTTAATGGGTCAAAGGGATTCAAATTGATTCTGAAAATTGAACAGTTTTTTTAAAGATATATTTCATTTATATAAAAAAAACCTTTAGGTGAACTAATTGATAAAAACACATGATTTTTTAGTACATTATTTTGTATACTCCAGACTCTTCCAGTTTCTTCCTGATTCTCAAAAAAAAACACGATCTATTGAGGTTTAAGAAGTTTGCTTTCTCTATGATTGTGGAATAAATACTTCAAATATAAAATTTTTGGAAGAAGAATTTGATAAATCCATAACTAATAACAAAAACTAAAAAAATTTCGGAAAAAAATTGAAAAATTAATTTTTTTGAATTTATTTGAAAAATTAACTTAAATTTCCATACCACGCCCTGCGGACGCCCCTGCCTATCTGATAGGATTTTCCAAACTTTCAATGTGTAGTATCATTTTAAAACAGAATCAAACTTTTCTGCTTTATAAAATTTGTTTTATTGCCATTTGTAAAAAAGAGGTCATATTTTCGCACATTGTATAGGATCAGATTTGAATTCAACACCCTTAAATTAGTCAGAAACTGTTCTTAAATTCCATCGTGGATTTTTTATCATTTTTGTAGATCTGTTGAATCTAAGTGAAAATGATGCATGTTACAAGGCACTTTAAAATTTGTTTCGTTTTTTCAGGTCGGAAAATAGAAAGGCGACTGATTTTAAGTCCCATATACAACTGAGTACTTATTGATCTCTCAAGTTGTAGATGGATAAGTAAGCCTCCTTGGTTCTACAAACTCGATCTAGTATAACTACATAGTTCAAATTTACCAATTTATAAGTATATAATATATGTTCATACTTATTCTCCTATTTGTAGAAGTAATAGAGCATATCAAGCCTCAACCTATAAATAAATATATATGCATACATAACTAATCTACTTTTAAAATACAAAAACTGTCAGCTCAAGGCTAATATAATTGTTATTGCATCTGAATGAGGCATGATATGCAGATCTAAACGATTTAAGCGAAAATACACGTTGGTAAGATACATTTATAGTTAATTTAAAAAGATGTCAAAAAATTATTTCCTTAGCAAATAATAATTGACATTTTTTAATAAATAACTCCTTTTTATAGGTTTTATTTATAAAAAATCATTTATTTAACTTTTGTTCCCAACTCCTTTTTTCCTATGAAACTACATACGTAGATATGCCGTTCTGCCTTTTTTAAAAGAAAGGTATTGTTTTCATGACCTTCAAGGATTGGAGTATCTACCTATGTGTATATAGTATGTATAATATATGTGGTACCCCCTTCTCCTCTGAAGAGCTCCCTGATCCATCTTCCTCAAGTCTTCATAAAATACCATAATAAAGTAAATAAGTGAATAATTCATGACTCAACCACCAATGCCTACTTCTTATTCCATTTTGTTGTATCTCTTCATATATATTTTTTTTTTGCATATGATTGCATCAGATGTTGTAAATATGTATAAATTAAAATCTGAAATTAAATATTCAGTAGTCCAAGGTCGAATTAATAGTTCCAAGAAACATAAACATGTCCATGTATACCTTGTATATAAGTCCTTAGGGATGCAAATTTTATTTAGATGACCTTTCATTTTAGAAAAGACATACTCTTTAATAACCTATTTTTAGAAAAATGGTTTCTAAAATGAAATAAATGTTTTTTAAATAATCTTTTTTTAATCACAGGTATCTAATTCATTCCAATTTTCTTCAGGTTATTTTATTTTTGCAAGAAAATGCTGCCTTTGGAATAAAATATGACAAATTTGGAGGCAAATGTTTCAAATTCTCCAGGGGATATTCCATTTTTTAACTGACATTTCCATACGGGGCCACACCCCTTCCGGACATGTACTTTTATCCTTGCAAAATCTTAAAATTTTGCGTACATACTGCCTGATGGGACGCAATATTTCAGGAAAGTTTTTACAATTTCTGATCAACTCCCTCCCCTTATGCTAGCATTTGGTACACATTTCTTTAACTCCAAAACCCCTCGCCTCTCCGATCTACGTGCGTGTTTATTACATAAATATATAATACCAATATGTTTGTCCTTTGAGTTATGTATCCTAGGTAATTGAAATTATAAGGCTTTGCTTGTATGAATATTTGACATATATGTTTAAAATTCTAGAACTTAAGCTTCCTTAAAATTATGCTTAATGTGATATACATAAATTAACTATTTGTACAATTTTTATCATCTATTAGTAATTTTTTTTAAAACACTTGAAATCTTTCTTAAAAAAATCAAATTAAGGCAACTCTTTCATTTACCAAGGTATACCCATAGCTCCCTTTCTTCTCTTCAAAATTTGTCTTTTAAAGTATGTTAGCTGTTTATTTAAAAATGTCACTTTCAGCTGTCATTTAAAAAAAAATATTTTCGAATATACTGTACCACAAATTGCTATACTAATATTATAATTAGCATAATCATTTCAAATACCCTGCTATTCTAAACATAATAGACTTTTAATTCATATTTCGAGTAATAAGCTGACTCAATTAATCTTCATCTGCTATTGAATTTTCTGTCAAACCAATTCGATTTTATTTTTGCATAAATTCGTTAATTGCCCCCCCCCCCTCAAGCCTCATATGGAATCTGTGTATATTTCTAACAATATTGGCATGTATTATGCGTCAGTGTGAATGATTATTTGTAGAATACAAGAACTAACTAAAATTTCTTTAGTTAAAAGAGACTTATTTTCATTTTTAGAACAAATTATTGTCAACTTTTATGAACAAACTATTTCGGAGACTGCAAATCACACTTAAACTAACAAAAAATTAAAGAATTAAAAATTAGGGGATTTTATTCGAAAGGAAATTATGGCAGGGCCAAATTATATATTATATCAAATGAAGGTTCTCAACTCTAGTTAACATTCTTGTATACCTCAGTGCATCACATAAATTTGAATACAAAACCGATAATTCACCAAAGTCTGTCTATGAATGAATTGGAAACTTTTCTTTTTGTTGATTTTTTTTTTCAAAATTGTTTTAATGTTAAAGTATTCCACTTATTTAAGTTTGAGATACAATGCAGCAGTGTCACCGTATTTTGAATTTCTGAAAATGTCTTTCCCGAGTAGTATTTATATCCATCATTGCCATTCCTACATAATTATATCAAATATGAAGTTCTTCAAATAATTTTCTTAACCAAAAAAGATTGAGAAGCTCAATATTAGATCAAAATAACCAAAATATTTCTCTTCACACTCGCGAATTGAAATCTCTGCTTTTTATCATTTGAAATGAAAATTCATATTTACGGGTTATTATTTTAAAATTTATGTATGAGTAATATGATGGGATCATTGCTTTATAAAGGACAGAAAGTTTGAATTACTTTTTTTTTCAAGGTCATTCATGTGCAACGATTTAAAAACTTGGTTTATGTCCCTCCCTTTGTTATAATTTATTTATTCTTATCAAAGTAATCATTTTGACTCGGTTTTCCATGTCTGCAGGATTATTATAAGTTACATAACTTTAAAATCAAAGAATCTCTAAAAGAATCAGGTGAATACATAATATTAAATAAACAGTACGATGACGATAAAGAAATTGCAAATAGTCTAGACAGGACAAGTACACATACATACAATGTTTGAATGATTACACTGGCACACGCCTCACTTCTAGCAGGATTGAGGATGAGCCTTTTGATTCCCTTTTGCAGGAAAACTTTTTTGTATGACTCGATCCAAAATGCAAATATGCAAAACTAAGATTATTACAAAAAAGTACAGTGACATTCATATATATATATATATTTGTGATATATCAATAGTTCAAATTATCCTTTGGATCCGAGTCGGAGATAATTTTGACTCCATTTTAATTCAAATCAGAGTTCATATTGTCTCAAAACTACTCTGTATTAATAAAATTAGGGTAGTATGGATTCTTAATATGAGACTTCAAATATGTTCCGTCATATGCGGAGTTTGCACGACCCATGACCCTCAAGCTTTATTATTTGTACATGTCTATTTTATATACAAAGTATGTGAATAAATACAAATTTCAAAATCTCATCCTTCCTAATATAAATTTAAAACCCCGCCATTGAGCTCTGTCCGTGTAATTGGTCCTTGAAAAATTCAAAACTCTACAGAACATAATTTTCATTAGTATTGTAGTAAAATACTTAAAGTATCCTTCATTGTGTTTATGTGTAATAATTTGCCAGTATTATTTATTCTGATCTAATTGAAGTATTTAGAATTATTCTTATAAACATTAGATCTTTGACTGTCAAAATTAATTGTTAATTACGCCAATGGCTGAATAATTGGTTTATGGGGCCAATTTGACTTTCAATTCGGATGCGTCTTTATAATTTAGAATCGGATATCAAAATTTTGGGCTTGCATATCTCTAATACAAAATATCTCGGACTGGATACTATTGCAAGTCTTAAAATTAAATTTTACAACTCTACCTTATGGACTTGGAGCATGATGACTTGAAAAAAGTGAACTCGTGTACAACTCTATACATAGTATTACCAAGGCTTCCATCAAAGGAATATATATGAAACAGGGTAATCGGTAGTTTTTACTTAGAAAGTAATTGATAATCACGTCAAAAAATGATTGAAATCATGTTATTTTCTGATGGAGTAGAGTATTAACAAACCACATTTTTCCTCAGCTCAGAAATAATAAATCCATGCTGGAAATCCATAGCAAAATTATCATGACAGTTTTGATTTTATATTAATATTATTCTGAATAGTTGTAGCATTGATCGATGTGCGACAAAAGGAAAAAACAAGTTAAAAAAATTAATAAATAAAGAATTTTTGGTCTTGTGGCATTATATTGAAGTTTCTTTTTTTTTTGCTAAATTAATTTTTTTAAATGCAACTTGAAGAGTAGCTCTCGTTGAATAGTACATTTAGTTGAATTTGATTTTCTACTCAAATTGCCATCTTGCTTTTGAAACCAATAAAAACCGCCTCTAATATATATTGTAGCTAAAATTCAGACATTTAGGTCCCTCTTTAGCAATTTAAATTGCAAGGTCAAATAATTATGAATACGGTCTTGCCTTAAAATCGAAGATATTTTTACTGTTCATATGTATATGTAGTTTGTATCATTATACGTACGTTTGAAATTAGGTGTGAGCAGCTGGTTTGATAAAAATTGCAATAATATTGACTGTATATCTCGGGAACGGATCTGTCAATTAAAAAATTATGTTTAGTGTTTGAAGGTAAAAAAATACATAGTTACTAAGGGAGAGAGGGATATTTAGGTGGAATTACACTTATTTATGTATCTTAATGACTGTTTTTTTTTTTTGCATCAAATCGTTTCTGTCTAGTCCTTATGATTGGTTCTTTGAAAAACATCCCAAATTTTAGAACACCCTCTAGTACGCATAATTTTTACAAATATTGTAAAAAACTAAGTCATTTCATTAATTCAACTATGTAGTTTAGTAATACTTTAAGCATATTTCAAGCTCGAGAGTAGTTTGCCATGATTTTCAATAATTTAAGTATAATTTATGTACTTATTATTCCTATAAATATTGGATCCTAGATGGCTTGGATTGATTGATGATGGTATCTTTTATCAAAAAATTGTTATTTTTTGCATTTCCAATTCGGAGGTATCCTTAAGAATGAGTAGGTTACATGACTGTCTTTTTTTGGCCACTTTTTCTCCTTCTTTTCTCCCTATCAGTGTTTTGAACGTTGATCACTTGAATTTGAATTAACTCTTTTATCTAGCTCTGAATAATTCTCAACAATTATTGAATAATAACTCCATAGTTGTAAGTATTGGCTAACGACCAACGGATTTTAGGCCTTTTTTTGTTAAAGTTTCTTTTTTATGATAGGTTGCGTGGTATAATTAAGTTAACGCCATGATAAATAAATATTCTTTTAATTGTTACATCTCTAATATGAACAATACATAAATTTAAAATTCACGTGGATAAATGTACGTATAAATCCCGTGTGTAAGTACACATTTAGAAACTACTAGTCCTGAAAAGACACTGATGGTTTATCTCCTTTTTGTAGATTTAATCTATTATAAAATAATATTTAGCTATATGTATTTAATATGTCATCTGGACTAAGTTTGCAAAAAAAATATTGTCAAAATATATGTATACATAATATTTATTCTCAAGCAGGCTTCTCTTCTTCTATGTCGTTGTATGTACTTACTAGTTATAATATCATGATGTCACCACATACCACCACATACCACAATATCTACTCTAGCAGAGTGGACGATTACGTACCTTCCTACATTACTCATTTCAGTTCATATTCTGCAACTTGTACAAATTGTCATCAAATCATTGAAATCGGACTGAAAATTCATCTACACTTTTTTGTCTCTAAAATACAAAATAATATTACCAAACAACAACAACAACATCAATAACCATAAGATATAATTACATATTGTTCTACAACAGGATTCATGAATCATATTGGCAAAAAAATTGTGTGATTTTATGATGTTGTGAGTCATTGTGTTTTCACCTCTTATGTATTTATTTAATATGTTGATTTTTCAAATTTAGAAAGGTGTTTCCTCAAATTTTTCAATATTATGTCGACTTGAACTTCCTAAAGCTGATGGCCTACTCAAGTTGAGTAGACTTCATATTTTATTAAATCGGCTTGATTATTATTAGTAAACCTCATCAAATAGTTGCACTTTTATGGCGATGTCTATAAGTGATTTTCTAACCAATCACCATTGCTGCAAAAGATACTCTTCTAGTCTCTGGGGAGACATTCTTATCATTGATATAGCACGCTTTTACAATGAATTGCACTATCTCACAATCAAATTACGCACTGAAAGTATTTCAAATAACAGATATTAACAAAAGGGCAGGTGGCATGCGTAGCTTATTCATTTTGTCTCATTTTTTTAATTTATCGATTCGTATCTGTTCTTAATGACTCAAAATGGTTAGGTACGGCTTGACACAAGACGACACAATTCTATTTTTTTAATATTTCAGTTTGATCAAGATTTGAGTGACTTTGTGTTTTTGGCGAATGGAACGTTCAGTAAAATTGTTATGGCATTTTGACTGCAGTTGTTGTTTTTATTTTTATTTTTGTAGGCTTAACCTTTTCATCGCAGCCGAACCTCTAAACGTATTGGTGGGTTTGACAAAGGAAATTTGCTAGAAAGTTGGTTTCTTTTTTGAACATTTTTTTAAAAGAAAAAAGCTCCCAGTTAGTTTTGGTTATCGTTAGAAATGAATTGGCTCCCAAATTTTGATGGGTAGTCCGGTTTCGCTTTAAAATTTTAAAGTGATGAAAGTCGTCTCATGAAGCAATCTTTGGTAAATGACGACATCATATTATATATGAGTTAGTGACGACATTACCTCCATATCAAGCATATATTGGAATTATACACATACCATGTTTTTGATAACAATAGATACTTTAATTAGCCCTAAATTTTAAGAAATGACAAATTATTATCATGCATGCAAATACTTAAAGTTTTATTGAATTAATTAAATTTGATAAATTGAAGTATTTTACTATAATATTAGTAAGCATATTGAACGTGTTAAAGTTTGAAAGTTTTCAAGGACTGATACCAAGATTTAAAGTATCATACTTAGAAATAGAACTGATAGAACCCTAGCTATCGTTAATTGATCTTACTCTAACTATTCTTAGAGTTATTTTAATGCCTTGATTCCCTACTAAAATTCTTGTAGATTATCAAGAAATATAATACCTCAAAAAAAAAAAAAAAAGTTCAAAAAAGAAACCAATTTTCAAGCAAATTTTCTTTGTCAAACCCACCAATACGTTTAGAGGTTCGGCTGTGATGAAAAGGTTAAGTCTATAAAAATACAAAAACAACAACATTTAAAGTTGTTTGCCATAATTGCAATAGTGGCCATTAGAAAATCATTATCACTGTTAGTAATATCTGGGATTGGTATATTAATCAGAGTATCAATATACTTGAATATGTGATTGACGTTGTAGATTAACTCAATCACTTTCAACTGTTACGAATATTACGGTCACGGACTTATCCAGTGTCTTGTCAGGTATATTCCATACAGAAACAGAGTTAGTTAATTTGTAAATCAAAGGGCACTCTTCATGTAAGCCCTTGTAGAAAAAAAACCTCTTGACAGTGGTACTTTACCCATAAAAGCTCAATTTTGGCGTCTGGAAGAGAGAAGGCATATCGTATGCATTCATACGTATTAAAGGGTTACACAATATTTTATATAGAAAAGAAACACAATTGAGGCTTATCCTTGAAATCTGCCCTTCAAATAAATTTCATTTTCTCGAATTGCAAAAAAATCTGCAATAAAGAATATATTTTCTTATGGTCAAAATCATTTACAAATGACGTCATGATCCAACGTCATACATACATTAGCAAATAGGTAAATAAATATATAATTATAATAAAAGTAAAATTTAGGATTTAATTTTTTGAAATAATAATTACACACATGTCTCTCTCAAGGACAAAGGTATTAACTGAAGGCATTATTTATTTATTTATATATTGTATACCTACAAGGCTATTGAAATCATGCTCGTTAATAAATACGAAAAGAGTTATTACTAAATGAAGAAAAAAGAGGATAGACGATGGTTTAGACATTTGGTGACGATAATGTCTATTTGTTAAGGATCCTAGGTCGTTGAAAAACACCTTTTTACTGTTTTGTACGAGTACAGAATAGAGAGAGAAAAAATTTGAAAAGAGTATAAGGAAAAAGAAAAATTAAAAAGTTCGACCTTGAGAAAATTGCAATCCGGATAAAATGGCAAATATAATAAAAATTGTACATACTACTAATGTATAAGACTACTATGTACTAACAAAGGAAAGAAACAAAGACGAAAGAAGAGAGAGAATGAGAACTTGATTATTCAACCTTGAGGAGGAAATGACGGAACGGAGGGATTGTGTGTTTGTGTTCACAATATACTCGTACTAAAAAATAAGAGTGTATCCACGTTATTCATCTCCAGCTTCTGCCTTCACTATGTGTACCTAGATGTTCTCCCACTCTTAATCCTGATTTTCGTTTCCGAAATGGCAGCTTCGGAGTTTCTACCTAAGAGCTTACAAATTTCTAGGTATCCTCCTTCCTGGAATTAAAAATATAACATTAAAGATCTGTAATATTAGTCACTATATATATATCTTTTTCCCTAACATCTTTTAAATGATAACACAAAAAAAATCCCTAAAATACTAACGGAGAAATCCTCACTTTTTGGAGAGCAATTGCTGCAAGGTGGTGGATAATTAGTGTGTGTCGCTTTGCGTCTGCATTCTGATTGGCTGAGCTGAGTGACATCAAAACTATTTATTATTAATATTTATGAGTATTGAATAACAACGTGAGTTGAGAATTTATCAAAGTGGTGGTATATAACTCTCTTCAATGTCATGGTCTGGTCAAGGGATCATGATTCTTACGGCGAGATCCCAATGGACAATTGTTTCACTTGGCAGATTTCATCTCCTTTAATGGAAAGATGTGCAGGTACCTCTTCATATCAATGAGACTTGTGACTAGTGACTTTTGATCTTCCACGTATACTTCTACATATAATAAGTAAGTAGTTACATAAAACGACAAAATAATCGGCTGAGATACCCATTGAGGAACAGAGAGAGTTTTCATCCTCCATCAAGCTCATGTCTAATTGCTTTATTACTACTGAGTCACTCGTCATTGGAAAACAAGTGGAACATGATTCTAGACTGGTAAAGACAATGTGCTTCTCTTTTCTCGATATTTGGGTGTGCAAGGCATATTCTATTCTGCTATTACATATAAATAGTTATTCGGGGCTATTAAGTGATTATTTGTTTTACAAAATATATAACAAACCTCTGAACTACTGTAGACTTATGTTGAAATATCTGAATGACATTGAATTCCCAAACTAATTGATTCAGGAATCCTTCTCTAAACAGACAAATTGCTTGTCATCATATTGGAATATTACTCTCGCAATGATCTAGGATCTTAACATTAAATAAATAAATTATTGAATGTTTTCCATACTAGATAATTATAAGTTGTTTTACTGGAAACAATAGTTAACAAAATAATAATAAATGGTTCTATTATTGATTGAAAAAATAAATAAATTATCCATGATATTCTTCAAAATTTACATTCTAATTTTTGTGAGTTCTCTATTATTTTTATCTTATTGATTAATTATATTTTATTTTGGACATACAAATGCGAATTTGTTTTATTGCGATTGTTTATAGGCGAGTAGTCCTTCCTATCATTAATTGTAGAACTATTATTTGTCTGTATTACAAATTATTGCAACAAGCAATATGAAATTCAGAAATTTTTAGAAGCTTTGACTTCTCGAGTATTATTCAAATATTTACTAAAACATATATTTCTGTATGGAAAGAAAAATCAAAATCAAAAGACAACAGAGGCTAA
Source organism: Lepeophtheirus salmonis (assembly GCF_016086655.4). Classification (NCBI taxonomy): domain Eukaryota; kingdom Metazoa; phylum Arthropoda; class Copepoda; order Siphonostomatoida; family Caligidae; genus Lepeophtheirus; species Lepeophtheirus salmonis. Next base: position 44,275,253 of record NC_052136.2, on the reverse strand, counting down.
TTGAATGCATCATCTTCAGTTTTGTTAGCAAGATAAACTCTATATCAACATAAATAACAAATTAAAATATAGTTGCAATATTATTTTTTCCCCATGAGCGTTTCATGTTAAGAAAAAATAATATCCCCTTTTTTTATTTCTTCACTATAATGATTGTTTTTTATTATAAAACTATACCTAATAGTAAGACAATGGTGTATATTTTATCTATCTACAGGAAATTGAAAAATATTCGCAAATGATTACATGTAGTTGTTCAAAGTTACAATTACAAGGCAACTAATAATAATAGTTGTCTAGTGTATTTTATTCATAAACGTAGATAGATGTTCATCTATTTTTTATTTTTCATACCACCAAGGCTATTATATGAAAATAAAATGTAACTCCCCCTTTATATAGTGCTAGGATTGATATTTTGAGTTAGATTCCTTGTAATCTTAGAGCAAAATACAAGTAAGTTACAAGTTATACAAATTTTCTACACATATGTGACATCATTAAAATGGTCTTGCTTACTACTGTCAAATTATAAAAGTTGTGAACGACACACTTATATTATCCACCACCTTTAATTTTAGTATCTAAATGTAGTTCATTCTATCTCTATTAGATAGAAAATTTATTCTTTTAGAAAGATATTACCTTAATTTGATTATTTACGAGCGGGGAGTACCCGGCATTGTCCGGAGTTATTAAGCGCCGATGAACCAACAAAAGACAGACTAACCTTGTTTTATTGATATAGATAAGTGATTGTGTTACTACTTGAAAAAATAGAAGATTCCAAAAAAAAATCCGGATGCAAATTCAAGTAAAAATTCCCCATGCCGATTCTTTAATATTTTAAATAATCGTTAAAAATACCATTATGCTATCAGGGGGTCCACAGGATTATATATATATATATTTTTTGGGTTTTGAAAAAAAAAAAAAAAAAAAAAAAATTTTAATTTTTTTTTTCATAAATCGTCATTTATTCACAAAAAAGGAAAATTTTTGCAAAAAAAAAAAATCACATTTTTTAAATTTTTTTTAATCAACTCTTGAAGAATTAAATTAAACTTAATTTATATTAAATTTTTTGAAAAAATTCAAAATTTTATATTTTCTAGTAAAAAGCAAAAATTCCTTAATTTGGGAGGGGCTTTTTTTTTTTTTTTCTCTTAACTTAGAAAAGTAATAAAAAGTTATATGGCCGTAATAAATAAGAATCGGAATCCCAAATTAAACATTACTTTTCCGATGTCGATTCCAGAAAAAAAAAAACAGATTCCGATTGATCATCCTATCACCAATATCTATTTTTTAAAATAACCCCAAGTAGTTCATTCTTGTTTGTTTTAACGCCCAAAACTTTCCCTTTTTTGAGTGTATAGGAGTTATATGTACATTTGTAAAATTATTTTTCGTCACACCAAATTATTTTGTAATCATTAATAATTATAATTTAAAATAATTTCCCAATCCTTTAAGGGATGACTGTTTATTCGTTTCTATAGACAACCAAGTATGGCCGTGCATATCTAGATAGTATGACCTTCAAATCTTTTATTTTGGTGATTGCTTCTTCTATACAATATATTATTAGATATATAATATAAACGACATCCAGAGAGGTTGTTCCAATGGTGGAACAAGGGAGTTCTGTCCTGTTTAAATATAGGAAATTCCATTCCTAAAGGGTTTTTTTCTTTTTCTATATAAGACCACAAGTATTAACTAAGTTAGTAAGTAAATGAATTGAATCATCAGAACCACTCTCACTCTCCCCCGGAAGTGAAATATAATTTTTTTACTATAGCTACAACGACAACAGCTTCTATAAAAGGCAGCAACAAAAAAGGAGGATTTTTTATTAGAAGAATCCTGATTCTCTTTTTTTTTTTTTTTTTTTTTTTTTTTGCAATGGGCGTGTTGTTGTGTTGGACTGCTACTTCAACCATTCCGCCTAAATTTGCCCTTCAAATTATGAAGTAGGTTTTTTTCTGCGATGCTAGTAGCTAAAGAACAGATTTATTTTTTCTATAATTTATATTATACATATCTTCATAATAACACAAATATTATAGCTCATATATTGATAGGTGTGCGCGGTGTTATTGTTCCTTTGAAAGGTTTATGACGTCAGGGAGTTGCATCATATGTGGTTGGTCAACATAAAGACCCTCTTAAACAAAGGTCCAGAAAAGAAGAAAATCCCAATTTATTTATCTTCTACAAATATACATTTAGTCCAATATTTCATAGACATATTTGAGCCATCTATAGGCCTTGTATTCAAATTAGTGGGATGAATTATTTAAGAACCTTTGTTTGATTTAAGAGACTTGTATTGTGCTCAATATGGTCCCTTTCAAACAAAATCTATCAATATATCTTTTTTTTATGTGATAATACATTTTAGCTACTTTAAGTACAATTTGCAGCACACTCAAAGGGTTACTATGAATAATTTGTTGATAGAAATTGACGATAATTCGTGTCAAGATATAAGTGGGGAATCCAGACTCAATTTTGAGAAAAAATCTTTCTAGCTTGTATTTGTGTTGACGGGCAACAAACATCTAAGTCTGTTTTAGGAGAGGAGTGAATTAATAGTTATTGCCATTTTGAAGTATGTACTTGCATGTACCTATGTAGATGAACATTATTTTTGGAAAAAGGTCCTTGATTCGTGTCTATATAAAGCACTTTTGTGTTTTAAGAACCCTACTCATGTCTTGAAAAGAAAGAGTGTGTGTGTGTGAGGAGAGAGAGAGAGAGAGAGGGGGAGCGATGTCCTTCGAGTCTGAAGAGCCTTAGAAACCGTTTTTTATTATGAATTTATCACTTTTCTTCATCTATTCCATAGTTAAGTGGATTAACGGACAATTTGACTAAAAATTCATGCTATACAAATCTTTTTATCCTCTATTAATACAAAAGTAGTTCTCAAACTGTTTACAATGTTTTCCCAAAAATTGGTTTTCAGAAGACAGTGGGGGCACTTTACCCGACCCCGCGCTTTATTATAAAAATAGGTCCTTGCAATGTGTAGATTTTTCCAATATCAGAAGAAATCTTTTGTTTCATAAAAATTAATTGTTTCTTAAAAACTAATAAATGAAAAGACCATCTAAAATATTCAATCTCCTAAAAAATCTGTCATTTAAGTAGAGCATTCTTGTAAAAATATTCACCAAAATTACATACCACTTCATCAATAAATAAAAATATGACCCCGTATTTCAAAAAACAATCAAAATTGAATTCAATTTTTTGATAGAAAAGTGGCCTGCAATTTTATTTTTGTCCTAGGCCTTACTCACGATAAGGCTCACACTGTATGTAGGAGGGTGGTCTAAAAAGTTTCTAACCTAACAATGATGCAATACATTTTTTTGAAATTTTTATTTTTATAGTCTCCATGTAACTCGAGACACTTCTCCCAGGGATGATCCCATCTCTGTAACCTCTCCAAATAGTACTCTGCGTTTTTCTCTGCAAAATAATTGTTCAAAAGAGACTTTTTGTTTTTGGCTCAATTACTCCGAGTTGGATTGACTTAAACGTGTTAAATTTTAACTCAACAAGCCTTTATAAGTCTGCTATTGTTTGAATCAATTTTAAGGTTACACTTTCAAAAACAAATATTTAATGACAGCCCGATACTTGATTTTGTTTTGATAGAGTATCTAATAGACATTTTAGCATGAATCCCTCTTCACAAAACGGGCTTTTAATTACAAAAATAAAGTAGGCACTAAAAATGAAATTTCCTCATGTACCAACACATAAATTAAAGTCCTTTCTTGCCCATTTACCTTTTGTGATGTACATATTATTATGAATTTAAATAAATTCAGGGGAAACTCGGGATATACGAGATAACTTCCTGGACTTGACGACTATGTCTATAAAAATAATATATGTTTGAGCCAATTTATATGCAAATTTCCATCATTGGTTATCCTCTCCTATCTTTATCTCTTGTTTTTCTTCTCTCATCTTCTTATATATATCTATAAAATTCTATTTTTGTGCATTTGTCTTTTATGGATGCCCACACAGTTACAATTCGGAGGCTAAAACTTTGCATTGCTGTCTCTTTTGAACATGGTCAGGATAAAACGGGGGAGCCGATTTTCTTTTTGGAGGAGGGGGGGTCATATAACGAGGGCTTATTTTATAGCCAAAACACACAACCTGTTTTTAGAGCTCATGGAGACTAGAGGAGTTGTAAATTAAAAAGTGAGTAACGTCTAAATAAATAACTTTACCAACACCGGATCTTACTTAATAGTCAAAATTAAAAATATCATATGGAAAATAAGAAATCGTCGAAAATTTTACATTTTTTTACAGGAGCAAAAAATACAAGAAAACGATAAAATATTGTATTTTTGATAAAATAAGTTTATAGTTTCATTTTCGGAATATTTTTGTAGCTTTTTTTCATCAAATGTCAATTTTAATTTTAAAGAAGAAATGCCACATTTTGGACTTGATTTTTATACATAAAAAATACATCAGTATGGTATTTTTAATTTCCAGAACATTTTAGAACATAATTTTAGTAGTAATATTTGCAAAAATGAGTCAGTCATTGAGCATTTTCAATGACATTATTTTCCTTCGCTTTTTTGGTTTTGCAAATACAAAAAAAAAATCTTGGTAAGTTTGTGTTAGTCTTTACAATTCCACTAAATGTTACTAACTACTTTTTTGCAAAACTAGTGCAAAACAGTTTATTGCATTTTCTTTTCTAAGTTTGATTTGGCAAATTTTAGGGTCTAAAAATTAAGGCGAAATGGCATTGCCCATGATCAATTTGCTTTCCCACTCCCTCTATAGCCCGAGCAACGTCCTGTAACTCCTTGCTAGTATGTTATATTTCATAAACTTATAATTTCATTTTGGTAGCCCCCGCATAGACCATGATTTCTATTGTTCTTGAAAGGCAACTACATATTATTACATAGTAACTATACTTACTTAACTAAGTATATAAAGACTATTTTAAGAAGAAGAATCCTTTAAAAGGAGTTATTATTTGAAACAAAGAATTAAATGAATTTATAAAGGAAAAAATGAAACCACAAAAAAAAAAGTTAGAAAAACGTTTATTTTTCGTTAAATTTAACTTTTAGACGACAAAAAAAATCATCCATTTTTTTCGAATGTTGTTTATATTTGGATGATTTTTTTAAACTATATGAAACCCTTACCTTGAACTTTAATTTCCATGGCCTTGTGAGGATTTCCTTCGATTCATTTTTCTTCTTCTTTCATTGGCCGCGTTACTTATGTAAAAAAATAACAATAGAAAAATAAAATAAAAATGATGTTAAAAGCACTCAATGTGTGAACTTTGTCCTTAATTAACCCATTTAAAATAATACAACTAGTTAACCTCAACTTACAAACTTATGTCGTACATCAAATGGCACAAATAAGAACTCAAGATTACCCATAAGCTGAATGTATTATTATTTATATATAATTTGGTAATATATTGTTGATCCAGTGCAATGATATGCTATCTAGACATAAGCTCGCACAGTTCTGATCTCTCTTCTCCTACACCAATAATAGATTCTTCTTTTGTTTTCTTAATATTAAAATGTTATGCTGTAATTTAATTTCAAGTTTCCCGTGTCGCTGTACCTAATTTTGAGATAGAAAGATAATGTGTGACGTGCTGGAAAACTTATTCAATATATCCGGTTGTAGCTTAGAAGTTGGATGACTTTTTTCCTTTAAAAATACCTTTTTGAAAAAAAAAAAAAAAAGTTTGTTGTACATAAATTTGAAATTTGGGGGGTTACGTCATGGGTGAGCCAAATTTTTTTAACGTAATGGTGCTGATATTACTGGTGCCCATACCCATTTAGTATATTACCGTTTTAAATACGTCAGTATTCCGGTACCACCATAGTATCGGTATACCAAGTAACCCTTTTCGAGATTATTACTTGTATTAGAATATGTATTAGTACTTTTGATAGAGGTTTACCATTGCTCTAAAATAGACTAATACTTCATTTTGAAGTTGCTTGTTCTTGTTCCGAACAATTTGGTGGAGACGCCTACTCACTGACTACCAGCTAAGCAAAATAACTTTTGCAATTTTTGCCTTCACGGCTGCTATCAATGAGTCCATGCAGAGCTTCAAAATTCCATTGGCCTTCCTCTTAAGCATATTCTAAATTTCCAAGTCTAGAGGGATAATATCAGTTTAAAAAGGTTGATTAAAAAAGCTCAAAGTTGAAATTTCGGGTTTTCCTGCGTTTCATTTGTAGTGTGGGCCTCAGCTACTCTATCAGTACTATAATATTTTTTTCTCACAAAACATCATCGCAATAGTTCTCTCTCACATGGATAACGAAATTTGAGCAGAAATACTCTTAATTTAAAGACGTTTGACGAACCTTTATGTTTAGGTTTCACAGTATGTTTGATGTACATATATCTATAAGTATTTTAAAGAAGCGGTTTTATTTAATAAAATCAACACTTCAACAAAGTTTTATGAGTAAATATCTTATTATTTCGTATTAAAATAATTGAATAAATGGATTTTTCTTTTAATTGAGGGTTTAATGTACCATCATTTTTTTTTTTTTTTTTTCAATTTTGTTGTCGTTCTATATATGAATGGAATTGCATAAATAAATAAAAATCTATTGGATTTGTTACTCCGTGTTTGTTTTTTTTTGCATTGTATTTCACCAACCACATATTATTACTATCAAATGGTTTTTCATTATTTGTAATAATGGTTTTGAATATAGAATAACAATAATTATCTAACTACCTCTTTTTGCAATATATGAAGACCTGGTCAATGACTTTTAGATTTATAAAGCCTCGACTTACATAAACTTGTGATATTAAAAGTAATTACATGGGATTGTCATTTAAGCCAATTTTTTCGTTCACAGAATTTAAGGAAATATTTTTTTTTTGCCCTAGATATTTATTTTATATTCTGAACAATAAAATTTGAAAAAAAACAACAACAACTTATATTATTGTAAATAATGTTATATTATCTCCAGGTTTTATCCCTATGGTGAGTTTTGAGTTTAGTGAAAAACTGTCCTGAAGTTTGTAAAAGTTGATTCAACAAACGTAGTAAGAATAGGTTCCAAAACCCATGAAAATTTTGATTATATTTGATGTCTTTTCTCCTGTTGCTGACAAATTCCTTTGTGATGCAATTATTTATGAAAAAGGCCTTTTATTAGTTTTGGGAATAATTGAAAGCCCCATCTTATTACCTTTTGAAATCACCTCATATCAAGTAAAGAGAAAAAAGAGATGTGAGTCGGAAAACATGAAAAAATTGTCCCCCACCCTCCCAAAGAAAAATCATCCCTCACCCTGGATTTCATGCCTACCCCACGCTCATATGGAATCACCCGATTGAATAACGGCCCACATTTTTATCATATAAGCATGAGGAAGTAGTTTTTTCTATAGAAAAAATAATACATGGTGATTAATTTATTAAAAAATTCTGGATTTCCCGCCAAAGATATTCAAAAATCTAGGAAAATCTCCTTACTAAAAAATAAGGAAATCTAGGGAACCCAGGACCCCTTTATACTGGGAAACAATCCTTCAGTGAAAGAAGTTTGACTCAAATCTTTCCTCCTTCAAAGGATAACATATATGAATGGATATATTATTAGGTACTTGGGCCAGCATATGAAGACAATCACGTAATTGCAGAGTCATTTTTTCATTATTATTTATGTAGAACTTCATTATTGTTTTAGGTACATACCTATTACATGTACATATATTAAGGACCTAGTATTTTGAAAAACATTAATGATTCATAGCCAGAAATTGAAAATAACATACAAAATGCTATCAAGGAATAATGTACACTTATTAGAAAAGAGGTTCAATGCTTTCATTTGGACACTAATGCCGGTTGAAGAGAAAGGGGGAGGAGAGGAAGCCTCCACCCTTTAATCCTTATTGATTTATCTATTCTCTTGCACTCTCAGCCTATTACAGATATACTTATGTACAATCTATGTACGTCACATACTAATTAAATTTACGACTCAAACTCCATTTCTTCAATAATTCTTTGAGTCATTCCACAGCACAAGGGCATATATATAGGTACATACAGTGCTGTTTTTAGCACAAACGATGAGGTAAATGTGCGATACATTTTTCTTCTTTCTTTTTGAAACTTACTTTTTAGATTGACCAAAGCTTTCTCTGACCTGTTTTATAAATTGTATCCATATTTTAATTTATAAAATATATTAATAATTTTTAAATTACCTTTTTTTAATAAAAGGTAGACCCATTATATTTATAAAATATTCTTCTCAGAGTACAAAGTGGGGATCCATGACTTGCAGTAGCATTTGATTACGATGCTATCTCCCTTATTTTCAACTACGAGGCTTCATTAAGCAACAGAAATATAGCTGAAATAACAATTAACAAGTTTTGTATTTATCCCCTGTCTCTAAATGTAAAAATGTGGGAGCAACACTAAAAAAGTCAATCACTCTGCGTTCTCCTCCGAGCCAGTGCCTTGAAGGCTTTGGAATCTCATCCAGACAACATCAACAAGTCCATTAAAGCCCCATACGGTCATGAAGATCCAAAACTTCTTCAGTAATAATATTGTTTAATTCTGGCTTGCATTCATAAGGGCCTCCTCCAGCCCTGATCTCAACCCTCTGAACTTTGGAGTTTTGGGTGTCTTTTAGAAAAATGCCTGCGGAACCTCTCATCCAAATTAGCTGCCATCATGACATTATGGTACGCTATTGACATTAATCCTCAAGAGCTGCCAATATGTTCACCAGCGTGTATAGGCTGTTATTGTTTTTTGAAGGAGGATCATATTAATATAAAATATATAACCAAATATAGTATTTATACATATTACAAATTGGTTTTGAGTTTTTATTTTCTTGTTTTAGTTCTAAATCACGTTTCTAGCAACTTAGTCATTTACTACATGGTTTGACCCTACTATTATATATTTGCAAAACTATACCCAGTCAAGAATTGGTCTAGTGCTCCCCCTATAACGGACCCCTGGATTCATCCTCCCTCCAGAGTTAAAACTAGGAAGAGGTATGGTATAATTTGTAAAAACATCCTCCCAGGCTTCAGATTTTTATTTTAATAAACATAACACTCAAGTATTACAGATTTATCCGTGCTAAATAAATTGTTCTTAATAACCATTGAAAAATAAACTGAAATTCAATACCGTGATATTTTTCTTAATTCTAAATCATATTGTCAGCAAATCTAAAGAGAGGAGGGAGACTGTGGTTTTAATTACAATTTTTAAGAATCTAAAAAAAAATTATCACGTGAAATATACAAACAAATTAGGGTTCACAGTGTCTTTAGAAAGAAGAGATAAACAGCATTTATCACTACAGTATCTTACTAAAATAAAAATCTACTTTGTATTTTTTGTCACCGGACATTTTGGTAGAAATATGATTGCAGTTGGAAGATATTTGACAAAAAAAAATCTAATTTAAAGAGAGTGATATCTTTCTCTTTATCATTAAACTGTTCTAACCGGCTAAAAGACGAGTTTAAAAATATCAATATTGTAATTATTATAAGGGAAATGAATTATAGGATTAACTAAATTAATATTATTTTTAGATATTTTAGCTATTTTAAGTTGATGAGGCAAAGGTTGATAGAACTTTATATTTATGGATAGATAGATGGGTATGAAAATTTCTATTAGCAAGTTCCCTTGACCTTTTTAATGCACAAGAAAAGACATGATGCATATATCAAAAACCCAGAAGGCGTAATCAAAAGATGAGTGAAATTCCTTCATACCGATCCATGCATATTTATTCTTTAAAAGCCATCTCTTTTTGGCTATAAAAACCCTGCATAAATTTACAATAAAAAATTATAGGATGAAAAAGTCACAAAAATATATGGCAAAAAAATTAGGAATGGATAATCTTTTTCCATTCCTTCTTTTCATAAATGATTTATAATTAACAATTTATATATTTTTTTTTTACTTAAAATAATAATAATTTCTCATTTCCGTGTTCTTTTTGTCGATGTTAGATGATTACCATTAGATAATTAATTAGTTAAATATTACTTAAGTATGCATCTGTAGATTAAGAGAGAGAAAATGATTTTTTTTTTTCACATGTTACTTCCGGTCGTTTGACATTTCTCAATTTTGTATATCTCTCTCGTTACAAAGTGGATTCAAATCTAAAGTATGACTACTGACATACATACATTATAGGTTTTAAGAGGATCTACTATAACGATACAGGGATTATGAATCTCCCGAATTTCATGTTGTATAATTCAAAATATTGATTTATCTATTTATTTTGATAATAATATGTCTGAAATATTAAGGAATCACGCAGTATTTTTCAGGAGTTTTAAAGAGACTTATTTCTATAATTTCTATTTATTTTTTAATAGATACATTATACCATATAGAAATCATTATACCATGGAGAATGAGTTAAAAGGCCCTTCTCTTATAGTAATTATTAAAAATGATAATAAAATGATTCCATTAAGACTCGTCTTTATTTTTACCTCTTTTACTTGGGAATTCTTTTGTCTTTTAATTTACTTTTATATAAAGATGAATATTTTGATAAATAGTTGCTGAAATTCAAGTACTGCATTTCAGGTTTAAACTTTTGGTAGTATTTACTAGCAATGAGACTCGACAGGAGGTAGATTTAATGTTTGTAGCTTTTCTGATGTTTGAGAAAAAGGGACGGTTGCAACTGTGTTCGGTTCCCCTTAGGTTCGTACCACCCACAAATAAAAAGCAAATATAGTCCACTTCAGTACCAATGAGTCCCTTTTAAAAATAGATAAAAATCAGGAAAGGACATTAGAACATGACTTGACACAATGAATATCCTTGAGCAACATCAAAGTCATTATCCCATAAACAATATCCTTATTTTTTCTCAAATGCCTTCAATATTGCGGGACGCAAATTAATATACAGTTGATTGAGGCATGCACTGATAAATACGCTGTTTTTGTTTGTTTGCGAAAGGCCCATTATTATGGCGTACTTATATTTTTATTAAGTCATAAATATATTTTAATCAAATAAGAAATGAAAGGTTCTTCTTTTAAGAAATAGTATTTTATTCCACTCGTAAAATGATTCTTTTTAGATGAGATATTGATCTACTAATATATACATTTCGACCACTAATTAATTTAATTATTAACATTATACTTGATATTGTTTTCAGAGTCAATTTTGCATCATTTAACCTTGACTTTCACTCCCACATATGTAAATAAATATATGACTGTCAACGACTTATTGGCAAATAATAATTTAATTAAGAAGTAATTTTACTTGAAATCTCCTACATTAGACATTTTCATCAATTGAACAATATTTCGATATGTTTGGTTTGATTGATATATCTACGTCATTGTTTAGAAAATCGGTACTTTTTAAATTCAAGTTTGATACATCGTGAAGGAATTTTTTTGCGTACATTGTTTTCTTTCTAGTGACGTTATTGGCTCATTTTTTAAGCTATGTGGCATTTCGTTACTTTTATAAATGATGTCATAAAGTATTAGTGATAAGTTATTTACGTATCAAAATAATGAAAGTGGAAACTTGACGTGACAAACTACTGAAGTTGAATTTACAAAGGTCCAATTTTTGTAATATATGATTCGGATTTTATTAAATCATATTCACACTCAGGGAAACAATATCTATAGATATAATCTATTAAATGAATTGAACTGTGAGGAAATCAAAAATATCAAAGAATGTACATAGAAGCAATTTTGAAATCATAGGTTGTTTTGTTACGAGCAAGAATGAATGATGAACATTTATTGAGTAAATCCTCAAACACACACAAGTCTTTATCTCAAAAATAAACAATGATCTTTATTGTTTATTATAACTAGTCCCAAGGAAAGGGAGGGTCTTTTGGTGGTTAACATGGATCCCAAGGATAATTTTATAAATGGTTGCTATAATACTCGTATGTATGGCATTTGAGAGAGATTTCAAATTTCTCCTACGAAAAAAGACATCACTTTCAAAAGAAAAAAAATCATCGAGCAACGAAACTACTCAAAACACTTAACAACGACTCATATGCGTGAAAAAATGGTGTTTTTTTTTTTTGGGGGGGGGATTTTTTTGCATTGAATATATACTCCAAAATGTTCAGAGCGATACAATTGAAGAATATTATGAAGATTATACATTCTCTTTTTCAGTTGATCAAAGTCAATTTCAAAGGTAAGAATATAACTTCATGAATCAAAACGAGTCTTAATGAATAATCATATCAACTTATTTTTTCAAATGAGACAGGTAGTTTAGAAGATATGGCCATTTGAAATTTTAACAACATGCTTTTTTAGACCAAAGGTAGGAAAACCTTAGAATGAAAGTTACATGTTAAGGAAATTATAGTTTAAAAAAGGTGGATTTAGAAAAACCTTTATTATTAAGAATTTGAGTTATAATAATTAAAACTGTGTAAAAGCCAAAATAGAATATTTATAAGAAAAACCCATTTATTTTTCACAGTGGTATATAATCTAATTATCAAAAACTCCTATTTTTTCGTCAGTTGTTTATTTTCTAATTTACTTACCTTACTATTAGTGTTCTAAATGTATCCTTAAAATAGGGATACATTTACCCCAAAATTTTGGTATCTCGTCCGGTTTGTCAAAAATTTTAAGGACGCGCCCAAATTGGACTTAAAAACATTTTCCTATAGAACAATCTTTGATAAATGACGTCATCATATATATCTACCTGTCATGTTATCATAAATCAATCTTCTGTCATCTATTTTACTTAGGTCTAAATCGCAACTTGTTGGTGGCAACCCCAACTGGGGCCTTCTAAAAGTCGTTTTATGATACTAAAGATCCTTGTGTTGTATATTCGTGTTAATATAAATATTCTCTATTTATATTGCTGAACTAAGCTAAAGTTGATTTTGTAAAATTTCAGATTGACCATGACGAATCGAAAGAAAAGTAGTAAGAAAATAAAATATTTTAGGAATGGATTTGTTTTATTAAATTACTTGAACGTTAAATTAAAAAGCCATAATGTTTCATTTACAATTAAATTATTATTACTATTTTGCTACTAAAAACACTCAACCATTACAAGCAACGATGTCAAGTATTCTAAGAACAAGGCTAATGGTGTAAAAAAAATACAAAAATAGGCTTAAGTTTGGCGGCAAATACCAACAGAAAAATATGATAGCCATCGAAAGAGGATCAACATAACTAATTTTATAGTTAGGGTTAATGCAAGTTGACGAATATTGTTAAGGGGTCATTGCATCAGACAGGCTTACTTAATTACTTAAAAGACACTTAATTAAAGACATAGCCACGTGAAATATGAAATGTGTACAAATAACCTATTTCAGTAAGTCAAAAAATGAAAGGTGTAGAACAAGTTATGGGGCTTATGTTATACCTATACATACCTAACTCCCTTTGATTTGAAAATCCATCTTGATCTCTTTGGATCTTTGTCATATCCTCCGTCTATCCTTGTCATATTCGTCACTGAGGGTTCAAGTGATTCGTGTGCTCTGTAAAAATAATCCTAGATACTTTCATCCTTTTACGAACCAGAGGAACCAATTATGTATATTTAAAATGTGTAGCCCTTTGTTTACCTTTGTGAATTCATTGTCTTCTTCTCCAAGCTGTGTACGTACACATGCGTACAAAGGGCTTTAACTTAATGCAATCAGAAGGAAGTTAAATGAATATTGTTATTAAAAAGAAAAATACACAAAGGCATGGCGTAGCGATAAGGAATCTACTTAAAAGTGAGAAACGAACTCTATAGAGTCATTGTAAATGTGTTATCTAGGATTGAACTATGCTTGAAATAAGGAGACGAAATGGCCCAAAAACAGTTGGTAGCAATTACCTGGCTATTCTCAACTGCAGCAGCATACTTGGGTAGTAAGACACTCTGCCTTTTCTGGAGCGTAAAAAAGGAAACTGCATGGCATATTCTTAAGGAATGAATTTTTCTTTGTTCAATCTGCGTATAAAATAACAGATAGAATATTTTTTTGTGAACAACTATGGGTTTTTGAGTTTATTTAAGAAAAAAAAAACATTTGTAAAAAATTTCATATATTAAATTTTTTGCTTTGGCGCATAATTTGCCCGCTTGACAAAAAAATTCTAGTAAAAGGCAAAAATGTCTTAATTTTTCTAGCCCACCCACACATGCGGACCCTTTAGGCATAGACAGTACATTTGGAACCAAGATGGAAAGGGGAACGACTTATTTTTCCTCCGTTTTGTCAAAGACAGAGACAACATGATGTAATATATGGCATGAAAACCGACGATAGAATACGTCAGTACATGTAAAAATAATATAACTAAGATATATTGATCTTACATAGTATTAAAATAATTTATTTGTGTTTGTGTGTAATGTATATCCAGCTTAGAAAAACAATGATAACAAAAACACATTTATTTCAAAAACAGATACAAACTGTAGACATAAATGTTGTTCAGAATTTTGAGTTTTAATTAATTTTTATCAAACCAGTTTTCTGGGCTTGCAGGAATTTTAACTTTTATTTTAATTTTAATTTTTCCTTGATTTTTCTCATAAAACAAGGGATCAAAGTTTTTTCTTTAAGGTATGGGTTCTCCATTTGAAAATGCATAAAAAAATTCCAAAAAACGAATTATTGTAGTAACAGACAAAGGAAAAACATATATTAAATACGAATTAAAAAAGGGAGTTAGGAAGAGCAAATTGAGAGGGTTAATCTTAATATTGTTTGAAGAAGGAACATTAGCAATGGCAATGACAATGTATAAATCACAGGATCAAACGTTAAAAAAAATTTGCTTTACATTTACCAAAATCAGTATTTCACATGGTCAATTATATATTGCGCTTTCGAGAGTGTCAAAAGAGGGTGCAGGTTTCATTATATTTACATCTAAGGGGTAAAACATCACAAAAGCTTGTATACAAAGAGGTTTTACAATAGAAATTTGCCTATTATATAATTATTGTTTATTGTAGATTGTTTTAGTTTATAATTTTAATATAAATGACCTAAATATAAATAGAATTTTTTTAAATTTTTAATTGGCTTTCTTTAAGATAGCCTGTTTGTGCTAGAAACTTTTCTTCTCAATTGTGATAGGTCTTATTTTTAGTAAAATTTCCTATAAATATTTGTGTTTCCTGTCATTTTGTATTCTTATATTTGTTTTTCAAATAATAAAAAATGGTTATTAAAAAATTATTCAATGTTTGTTGGGAATTGCTCAGAGCTTAACAAGAGCGTATTCAAATTCAACTCATCACATTTCACAATATTTATTAGGAGAAAAGAAGCCGAAAAATCGTAAATTTATATGTAGGTGCCAGAGATTAAATATAGGAAAGGTCTTAAGGATGATCAGGAAAATAATGAAACAAAGACCTACCTATTTAACGATCTAACAAGGAACTAGCATCATGTTTATTATGTATAAATAATAGTCAAGTCAAGACAAAGTCATTGGTTTTGTATGAAAGTTGACTCATTCCAAATCTTTTGGATGATCCTATTTCAACAAGGATCTATTTTGAAAAAGCATGAAACATTTTGTTCAGGATATGTACACAGTTTTGTAGCTTCCATTTGTATATATACATATATCTTCACAAAATTATTTAGCCATATTTTCTTTGAAGCCCTATAATAAAGAAAAAATTAATGATTCACAAAAAAAAAAAATAATAACACAAATCAATTATGATGAAAATGTTGGATATCTGATTCTTTTGTTGATTACAAATGTTTAATAAGCAATTAAGGATGAACTTGTATTTTATGTAGAAAATTGTATCCAATATGATTATTTTGGGCTAATACTGGTTATTTTGGCGTTATATGCTAATAAAAAATTAATATGATAGGTGGATTTTTTTTTATATTAACCTTTCATTTCTTTTCTGAGAGTTTTGAATTTGTGGATTCCGTTTTATTTTATTGATGACTACTGTGGTTACACAATGGATTTTATTCAAGTTGAAAAGGGATTGAATTATACTTGAGGCTAAATAGGTCTTCACTATTGGGCATTGAATGTTTTTAACATTTAGTGAATTAAAAACGATGTAAAGCATTACGGACTTTGTAAGACAATCTCTTTCCTTTTATTCCGATTAAATTCATCTGAGAATAATTCATTTCTTAATATTTTTATTTTTTAAGAGTGGTGTATGTACATTATATATATTAGTAAATTCATAGAGGAGTAAATAATGAAAGGAAGAAAATGACCATCAAGGTCAAAACATCAAGTCAAATAAGCCTATATATGAATTCATAAGAACAAACAGAGACTTGACATAAAGCACATTAGTAGGATACAAATAATATTAATGTCAAAAAAGTAAAGCGTTTTCATAGGTACTACATATTGCATTCTAATTTACGGCAAGTCCATCTTAAATGCTCATAATTGATATATTTATTAAATAAAATGAACAAATTTACAAAGAAAAATCTTGAGGAAACTTCATCAAATCGCTATAAAAATGAAAAAAAGACTTAATGCCTTTATTGAATAGAAATTAATACCA
The DNA here is from genome assembly GCF_016086655.4 of Lepeophtheirus salmonis. Lineage (NCBI taxonomy): Eukaryota > Metazoa > Arthropoda > Copepoda > Siphonostomatoida > Caligidae > Lepeophtheirus > Lepeophtheirus salmonis. The sequence continues at coordinate 44,258,602 of NC_052136.2, read as the reverse complement.
AAGAAAAACAGAGATATTTATATCTAAATGAAAAAAAAAAAGAAGGTATCATTAACTTATAATTTGATTGTTTAAGCACATAAGATAGACGATATCATCACTGTTAAACCCTCATAAAAATGATTTCTGATGAAAATATTCAAAATATTTATAAAATAACCTCTACTTAAGTTATATGTAGATATCTCCTTAGTGATATGCTACGAGAAAAACTCTTAAGTTGATATTTGAGTTTTATGAAGTAAACAAAATGAAGACAGAAAAACTCGGCTTGTGTACCTAAAAGGCGAGTATTCACTCGTCTAACTCGTCCAAACTTAGGATTCCCCATTTTTCTTTTTGCGAGCACATTATGGCATGTGCATCTTCCTAGACTGGCATCCTTTCTTTGTGAAAATTTGAATTTTTTTCCCCATAAGCAACACTTTTTAGGAGTATGTTGACTGTTGGTCAATCTATACTCTTAGGCCTTGTCCACACACCAATGTTTTCAAAACAATCTATTATTTATTTTATTCGGTTTCAAGAAATTCGCGTATAGGCAATTAAGAAATCTCCTTAACCCAAGCCGGTTTAAAATGAATATAAAATAAATAAATATGGTTAAAAAACTTTATTTTATTCGACATATCAGCATATTAATAAACATCAGTCTTCACATATATTTAAGATATCTTGGGCTGATTAGTGGTCATATTTTGTCACTTTTAGCAGTGGTTTATGGATGGCATAATAACTGGATTTAGTGCTTAATTCCATCCATCATATTTGGATTGTGTATTTATGTGATACGAATTCTTTTTTTTTAAGTATGCATTTCATTTTTTAAATATCATCATTGTAATTTTTTTACTTTTCGTATTTTAATTCCTAGTAGCTCTTTTTCTTCTTTTTCTTGCATCCCTAATTTGGACAGTACTTTCTTATTTGTTAAAAATGGGATTTTCTTACAGTTTGTTTGAAAGAGTTAAGAGTAGTAACGAGTATTATGGGATTAATTCCTAATGTACTTTTTTAGAAACTAAAAAATACTCGAGCAGTTAAATTCAGCTTGCAGCACATCACTATTATTAGGCATATTTCATTTTGTTTAATCAAATTTATTCTGCATTTCCTTTTTCATTAGCAAAAGTAAATATTGAATTGTTCCCAAAGGAGTTACTTCTACAATGCAGCTATTGATTGAAGAAAGATTTAATATATTTTGAAAGTTTTTTTTTCTTTTTGCTCTCTTTTTTACCTTTTTTCTATTTAAGACAATTTCTTCAACATTATGGGTGGTAAAGAAGATTTAGGACCCCATAAAAACGGGTGTTATTTTTTTTTCTTTAACAAATCAAACTAGTAAAAATATTGGTGCCAAGGATGTCCCTAATTTCTTTTTGAGATCTCCATTCATAAAGCAATATATAACATTTTAAATATGAAAATAACTTATAGAATACATGATCTTTTTATTTGGGCATGAAAACTCATTGAAATTCATAATAAAGTTTGATATATACGTACAATGTAGATTAGAACAAGAGTCGGAAATATATAAATCCCCAAATTTAAAAGGAAATCGGAGTAGGACTTTTTGAGTTATTTTTTATTATTTTGGCAAAAAAAAAAAATGGATTTGAATGTCATCTACATACATAAGTATAAAAACGCATGTTAAATGTGTAAGAAGCATTTTGTGATGAATAAAAAATGAAAATTAGTGATGGGACGATTTTTAAAAAAATCCGAATTTGATGTGATTCTAGTAAAAATTACCTATTACGGCTTTGAATATTTTAAATAATAGGTAGTTAAAAAATACAATTTCCCTATCAACGGCGTGCACAAGATTATATTTTAAGGGGGGGGCGGCTTGGTTTTTGGATTTTTGTTTGTAAAAAAAATCAAAAAATTAAAATTTTATGCCAAAAAAACTCAAATATACAAATTCAAAAATCCACAACAATTGACAAAAAATTTCATTTGTTGGAAGAAAATACTCAGCTGTTCCCAAAAAAATCAATTTAAAAAAAGAAATCAAAAATACATAGTTATCACAGAAAATAAAATAAAAGTAATTTGAAAAATTAAATTTTTTATAAAAAAAACTTGAAAAATTAAATTAAATTTAAAACATGAAATTTAAATATTAGAAGTAGCAACTATAGTAAGAAGCAAAAGTTTCTTAATTTTTGGGGGTAGCTATTTTTTTTCTTCATCTTTAGGAAAAGTAATAAATAATAATAGGAATTGCAAATGATACATTATTTTACCGATCCCCATTCCGCAAAAAATACCCGGTTCCAATTAATCTCCCCATCAATAATAAAAATACTACAATTGAATATTTGCACAGTGCACAAAAGAAGGCATATTTCATTTCCTTTCCAATATTCCACTTATGGTTTGTACAGTATACACCCCTGGCATAAATGTGTTGCCATTTTCTAAAATTACATATTTTCTCTAAAATTGTAATCATGGCGTTAAAATATTTAATTTTGAACACAAAATCTAAACCTTTTTACCAAAATAAATGCATAATATATTAAAGAAAATATGCACTTAAAATTTCTCCTGAAATAAATAAAAGTAAATAATAACATCCCCTCGATAAAAAAGAAACTCTGAACTAATCATATAGCCCAATTATTCATAAATTTATTTGAGTCAATTATATACATTGTATTCAAATTTGTGGGGTAAACTATGATACCCAAGAGTGTTAATTATAGTTGAGAACCTTTATTTGATTTAAGATACTTATATACGCCCCGATATGGCCTTTCAAATCAAATCCAACAGTTTTTCTTATTCTTTGAAAAGATGACAATCCATTTTGGCTGCTTTAAGTGTAATTTGCAATAAATGCAATATTTTGTCGAAGAATAAAAATGTAATTGAAACTTAATTTTAAGATAAATTATTTTTTTTTGCAAAACATTTCGTCCCGTCTTTTTTACATTTTGAATCGTCTTTATTTCGTCAAGAAATGAAAATATTTATTATCGTCAGACAAAACATTAAAATAAAGTCCTCTCAAGAAAACAAAAAAATGAAATTCCCAAAAGATTTATGACTCTTAACCCTTCTTAAGGAAAAATTTACGCGTAAATTAATCCATCAAATCTCGATAAACTTTGTTAAAAAAGGGAAACAAATGATCAAAAATAAGGCATACTCTAATTCCAAACCTACTAATTACTAAATATAAGTTTTACTCTTCTTATATGTATATATAAATATCATAGTTATTTATTTGGCATCCGTAAATACAAACTTGCAATCAATTTGCAAAATGTATTATCTTTTTGTGTTCTCCTGGAAATGATTTAATATATTGCTTGATATATTTGATCAAAAATAGAACATAAACAAACTTGAATAACAATCACTCGTAAACTTTCAAGGGTTTATATATCCGAGAGTACTAATTCCAAATATTTTAAGCAGTGAAATCTTAACTTGATCCTTGTCATTAGACATAATATGTAACAGGAATGTTATCCTATTTAAAGGAAATATAAGATTTCAAATATATTATAATTACAGAAGAAAGGTAAAAAACAATGACGATTTGATCAAGTTTTGTTATTCGATTAGACCCATGGGGGGAGGGGAAGGGGGTCATTTTTGAATAAAGTGAAGTAAGTATACATGAATAATGTTGCTTAACTCTACCTGGAAGTATGTTTTTAGACCATTCTTAATATCGGAGTATTTTTATTTTGATGGAGCAGGTGGGAATGATAAAAATAGCCTTTTTAATATTTGATTTATAGAAATTCAACAAATTGTTTGTCAAAAAGTTTATGAATTACAAAAACATTTATTACTCGATTAGGTTGTTAATTAATTATCAACATGGTTGGATACAAGTTCATTGTCCTCAGAAGTAGTGTTTTGTTACTGGTGGATCGCGATCATAAGAATCAGTTACCTATCACGAGCGCTGATCATCATCTGATGGTTTAAAATCATCATTATTGATATACGAGTATATTCATTTGTAAACTATTTATATTCACATATTACGTTACAATTGCACTTTAATCAGATGTATTTTCAAAATATTCTCGGGGGAGAAACCCCTAATAATTAGAATCCATCGCTGATCTCCCCCCCTGGTTTGATTTTACAACTCGACCACTGGATTTAGGGCTGTTTCACCAAATCTAAAAGTCGAAGTTTGTTCTAAAAAGACGTTATTAAAGATGTAATTTTAGGTAAAAATAAATTGGTAATACACGGAATTCCCCTCCCCTTCAAAGAAAAATCGTATTCACGGACCTATGCTGGAGCAGACTCAAATTCAATCAATCACTTAATGAAATAGTCATCGATATACAGCAAAATAGTTATGTAAATACGGGAACTCCCCGTAAAATAAAGATCAGAAGACTATTTTTAAAATGTTGCCCAACTAAGAGTAATTATACCCTGGGACCCCGTTTTTGCCGAGTGTATACAGGGATTTTCTGGGTATGATTCCATGGGTAGAGTGTTAGGCAGACTAAACCCAATTTAGAATGATAAAGGAATGAAAAGAAACCGGAGCTTAATGACCATGAGAAAATGCAGGTCTTATTGCTCTATGGGTCAATAGAAGGATGTTCCTCTCCTACAACGTGATAGTCTTTTAAGTAATCATCATATGTAATTAAGGATGGATTTTTTATATTACAACGTATTTTGTACTTTATACTTAATCGTCTGTCATGACCCTAAAGAAGGTTCAAGGACATTTCACCAATGAATAGAGAAAATAACATAGCATACAATATACACACATATATATTTCTCTTGATCATGTCTCTTATGTTAAAAGTTCATTAGATTCTGCCCTCACAGCAAATTCAGGAATTACATATATTATGCTAGTTCTTTTATAATTGTTTATTATTATACATTAGAAATGGAGCAGTAATTTTCTCAAGTAGGGGGAGGGGGGAGAGGCAATAGGGAATTTAGAGTGCAGTAGATGGATTTTGATCCAAAACTAGGCTTGAATCCATCCAGGGCCGGAACAAGGATTTTTAATTTATGAATGAGATGCTCATTTGTTTTAAAAACAAAACGACGACCACGTGATCCTTTTTTGTACAAATTGAGTTGACTTTTTCTTGGCGATAGGTCCATTTTTAAGTAACACAGATGACGTTACTCTATCCTTCGGCAAATTCAATTTTTTCTTCCCTTTGCAGAATTCGCCTAGTTAATTTAATTAAAATGAGTTGATACATGGAGGATACGTTGTTAGCTCCCTAGAGGATCAAAAAGTACTCTTGTAGCCAACTAAAATTGGACAAAAATTGATGACGGTGTCATCATTTTTTTTTTTTTTAACTTTGGTCCTGGTGTCTTTTGAGAACAATACAAAAGGAGCCCAGAAAAGATGTTTTTCCAGTATTTTCCCTTTCAGGCGTTCAAAAATGAACAGAAAAGCACAAGTTTAATGCAATACTAATTTTCCATTCAATACTAATATACCAATTTTTACTTTTTTTTTTTTGGTGACACACACATTTATAAAAGTCCTTATAAAATCTGCAGAAATAAATCATCGTACTTCTTCCTAGAAAGGAGCATTTCTTTCATTTTTTTTAATGACTCCTTATTTAAGAGCCGTAAATTACAATCTATTTGCAATCTGGATAGAAATAGGCCACAATATTTCTAATTTATGTCGCCCATATTTTTCTTCATATGGATGTATATTCATAGATATGGAAAAAGTGTTCACTCGAATGTAGTTCTACATTCCTTCCTCCACGCCTTTCTTTGAAGGCCAAAAGGATTTATTCAGGATTGCCAATTGTGAGGTTTATTGCAATCTAACACAGTATCACCACACCTATTCTTTATCAACCTCTATTTATGTATTTACGTCATTAATAGACCCTCAAATGCAATAAATGATTAATCAAGTACTCATATTAATTATTGCCCTACTATGTATAGGTAGAAGAAACTAACTTTAAGGAGTACATATTGCATGCATACAAAAAATCTAGCCTTGAATATTTTCTTGGCTAATTTATTATCATTAGTATTTTTTAGTATGTGTCTTTATCAACTGCAAACTGACTGAAATAAGGTTACAAAAACTACATAGTACATATGTGCAGGGTTGTGCTTGTACGTAATTTTCAGACAATTAACTTTTTATTCCCATGTGCAAATGAGTTGCAAAATGACTTGCAGAAATGTAGAATTCGTTTGCTTACTTATGAAAATTATGTCCTTTTGAAGATGTATTTATGACTCTTATACTTGTGTGTTCCACAGTTGAGACTTTAGCTTTAAGAATAATCTATTAACATTAGTGTGAATAATTTCCTTTAATTGAAATGCAATTCAACATCCATTTGTTTGATTAATTATTTAAGCTATGAGTAATATTGTGTCAATTTTAATTTATTCTCCTCAGTCCAGTCTGAGGATCGGTTCTTTATTGGGCTTGTTTTAAAAGCATTTAGTAATTACCAGACAAAATGAATAAATAAATATCCCCTCGATTAACAAATCCCAATTAATCGCTTTACTATCTATGCACATTTGATCATCAAAATGTAGCTACAAACCTAGTCGTAAGCCAAAATAGGACTCAATTAAAAAATACATTATATATTTAATCAATCTCTGGCATTATAAACCTCACTTTTTTCTGCATCAATGTCCTGTAATAGTTTTTTTGTTTTTTTTACTTAAAGATATACATACGGCATTATCTATGTATTCGTACTCAGGAGAGTATCTGAAGGTCAATTAATAAATGTATCAAATAAAAAACCAGACATAAATTGCATTTATGCACTTAAATCATCATAGGTAATATCTACCTACCTTTATAGACTGAGTCTTAAGGCTGAAAAGACAGATTGCGATTAAGTAATGGTGGATTGTTTAATGCTAAAGATTTTCCAACCTATATTGTCCCTATAAATTAATATTTATTAATTTATACGAAGATTTTGGGCCTACAATCTTAATATTAATAATTATGATTATAACATAATCTTTGCACGGTATAATTAATGCAAAGTAATAGAGCACATTTTGCCTAGAAAAAAGGGAAATATTTGAGGCACATCAGAAGGATCTTTTCTATCAACAAACTATTGTGATTATCCTTTGGAGGACATTCAAATTGCACATAAAGTGTCAAAATTCATCGTTACAATAAAAAAATTATAAATTTATGGTTTTTCAATACTGTAAAGGTCATATCGGGAACAGATCAGGTCTCAAATATAAAAATAAAGGAATTGGGAATTTCTCATTTTCTTGATTTTTCTTCAATGTTGGTTTTTGTTAACTCAGAGTATTTACTCTTGTTAAGCACAATAATTGTGGATGACGTTGCAACTCAGAAGTTGTAGGATAATACAGTTTAAATAGTGTAGATATTTATCTTACAGTTTGGTAAAACCCAAGGAATTCCGGTACCTTTTTTTTATTTCCAATCTAGCAACCGGTCCGGAATGGGCTATTACCGCCTGAAAATTGGGATGGTTGAATTAGTTCCGGCACACCGCTTCAATTCGCTGTCAGTTGTATATTCTTGTTTCTGTTTTTGTTTTTTTTTCAATATTTGCAAACAAAAAGAAGGAAGGGAACAAAATATGAAAAATGGAACAAAATGGAAGCAGAAATTCTATTAAACTACACAAAGCTATCACAAATATCACGTTACAACTTAGATCGCCATCTTGGAAGTGAAAATGAAAACCACTTTTGTTTTTATAGTTTCTACTATGGGGTGCGGTAGACCCCCAATCATCCTGAATAAGCATTCCTCTTTGTAGTGTGTGTCTCTCTCTCTGTCTCTCATCTCCTTCTTCCCCCTTTTTTTTCTTCTTTCTTAGAGTGCTGACCAGTGTGCCGGCTAAAAAAACAAATTCCTCCAAGTTGGTATAAAGTATTGTGATGGGACCACGGCCGGTCTTGGTAGACACGAGCATCGTTTTGGGAGGGCACGCACCCTAGTTAAAACTTCTAACTATTAGCACTGTACTGAAGACATCTACAAAAATAAAGAATACAAACCCTGAAATCAATCGAAAATGGGTCATTTTTTAATATTGTACACTACACTACAAGAATAATCAAGAATATTCCAGATATGCCCTTGTAAGTGTTAAATTATTAAATTGTTCTCTTGAAAACCAGTCACAATGGATTTGAATTGAATATACAAAACCTTCTTCCCATTCCTCCTCAACTTTATTTTCTTTTTATTCCCGTGTGATTCAACTTAGTTATACATTAATTAGTTTCTCATTTACCCCCCTCTATACATGAGACAATACTCATAAATAATGTCCTCACTTAGAATATAGTTTTTTTTAAATAAAAAAAAATGACCTCATTTCCGTCCTTAGGAAAGAAATAAAAGAAAGCCCATCCCTCGACTTCACTCATAAAACATGTATGACTTCATTTTTTGGATCCATTCTCTTTCTTTATTATATACGTACAACACTATTCATGCTTAATGTTAAATGCAACTCCATTCATGTTTTATAGTATGTAGGACACCTGAGTCTGTACTTCTTTACCCAGTACCAGGAATTTAGCATTGACTGGTCCAATTTGCACTTTTTTTTGGAAATGTTGAGACGTCATAGGCTTAAAATATGCATTTGGGTTAAAATAGATCAATTAAAATTTTTGAACAATTTAAAAAAGATTCAGAGATCGCACAACGAACTTAAAGTTTTGAAAATTGACGTTTTTTTCAAAAAAATTGTCTTCTTCTGTTATTATCTTTAAACCATTAGCAGGTATGATTAAATTTTTGTATAATTAGTTTTACACAATAAAATAAGCTTTATAAAATATTAATACTATTTTGTTCTTAAGTTAGTTTTTTTGGATTTTAAACGGAATAGTAGTGAAGGACTTTTTTAACCTATTACTCACAGCGCGCATTATCGATCTTCTTTTTTTTTATTAAACGGTAATATTGTCGAATCTTTACACGATTAAACTAGAAGATTTGTTTGACATTGCATATAAAAATGCAATCATTATCATCAGAAGATAAATAATTTCTTTGGCGCAGAGAGAGAAAGGACGTCGCGGATATATAGGCGTAGAAGATAAAGCAAATTCTAAAAAAGTAATGAAAACTGCAAAGAGGCAAGATATAGAATCCAAAAGGCTAAAAAACCCGATAACATCCACTCAAAAAAAGAATTTATTGCTTACCATGATATTGACGAAGAAAATACATTGGTAGATAGTGATAAGGATTATGAAGTCCGTCACAGATCACATAAAAAAGTCAAAAGGATTGTAAGTCCTGAATTGGCTGGATCGATAGACAGAGCAAAGCTATCTGTTCGAAATGCAATCTTTTTACTTGCATCAACAGTTAAAAGTATTGGCAAAAGTATTCAGGCTTTCAACATCAGCAGATCATCGATACGGAGGGCAAGGATACATGAGAGAGATACAATATACAGTAACTTGAAAGACAATTTTTGTCCTTAATCTCCTTTAACTTTGTATTGGGATGACAAATTATTGAAGGACGTAACAAAGAGAAAAATTTCATTCGTGTACCTGTAATTTTATCTGGATTCGGTACTAGTCAACTTCTGGGTGTTCCTAAGTTGCATGTGGAACTGGCGAGGCCCAGGCTAAAGCTATTTATCAGTTGCGAGAGGATTGGAATATCAAACATTTGGTGAGAGCTCTATGTTTTGATACAACAGTAAGCAACACTGGGAAAATCAATGGTGTATGTGCAATACTTGAATCAAAATTGAAAAGAAATCTTATATACTTACCTTGTCGACATCAGGTATTTGAATTGGTTTTAGCAAGTGTTTTCTCCATTTGTATGGGTCCCTCATCTGGGTATGATGCTCAAGTTTTTAAAAGGTTTCAGAACGAGTGGGAAAAAATCGACAAAACAGACTTTAAGACGGTCATGACTAATGATTCGAAAGTCATTTCAGATATTAATAATAGTATAATTGACTTTGTTAAGAGACAACTCTATAGTTTTCAAATAAGAAATGACTATAAAGAGTTGTTAGAACTTGCTATCATTTGTCTTGGAGGTATTCGTCCTCGAGGTATACAATTTATTGCACCAGGAGCTATGTATCATGCTCGTTGGATGAACAAGGCAATTCACGCTCTCAAGATTGATCCAGAAATTTCAGAAGCTGTAACAAAAAAAATTCTAGGCATCTATGGTATTTAAACGATCATAATATAGGCTTCGCATTTTTTGACCCAAAAGTGTCATCTCAAGAAAAACAAATATGGCCAAAGCAATTAACAATTTGGATAGGCCCATTAATCCATCAAATACACCAAAGCGAGCAATAATAAACATAAACTTTTTTACATGCTTGGATATAACAAATAATTTCCTTCAGACTGACCCGGAAACTTGGAATTCAAGAGAAGATTATAGGCTGCGTGTTCAATCATTAACAACTTAGTAGGTGTTAATGATTTGGCTGAAAGAGGAGTTGCCATCATAAAAGAATTCAACTCTTTAACAACTACTGATGAAGAGCAGAAGCAATATTTATTACAAGTTGTCCAAGATCATCAAAAGATATTTCCCGATTCGAAAAAAAGTACATTAAGTAGGAAAGATTACAAATTATTTTTTTAATATCTACAGCACTCATTGTGTGTACATAATATTTAGATTTGTCAATATTTTATCTTGATTGTTCAAAAAAAAATAGGAGACTATAGAGAATATATTTTTGCATATTTTAAACGAATTCGATGACTTTCTGTAATTAAACAGCTTATTGAACAAACCTTTAATGAAGGTTCAAAGTCCCGCTGATAATTTTTATATTTTTAACAGTAAAGATTCGACAATATTGCCGTTTAATAAAAAAAAATAAAGATCGATAATGCACGCTGTGAGTAATAGGTTAAAAAAAGTCCTTCTCTACTATTACGTTTAAAATCCAAAAAAACTAATTTAAGAACAAAATAGTAAAAATATTTTATACAGGTCATTTCATTATGTAAAACAGATTTAATCATATCTGCTAATGGTTGAAAGATAATAAAAGAAGAAGACAAATTTTTTGAAAAAAACGTCAATTTTCAAAACTTTAAGTTCGTTGTGCTCCCTCTAAAACTTTTTTAAATTGTTCAAAAATTTTCATTCATCTATTTTACCCAAATGCATATTTTAAGCCTATGACGTCTCAACATTTCCAAACTAAAGTGCAAATTGGACCAGTCTAATATACATATTTCATTCTTATCTATTTACAATTATAGATTCTAAGTTACAGCCTATATAATTATCCATGAAAAGCGCAAGCCACATTTCTATTTGACATATTGAGACATACATTGAGGAATAAGGGGCTCAAGTCTTTAACCCTATAAAAACCCACTAAACCAGTAATTTCCAACTGATTCATGACTGAAGTTTTTTTTTTTTAAATAAATTTCTTGAGATTTTGATAACCTTGCTTGTATTTCGTTAAGCACCGGTTAGAAACCACTCCAATAATTTAAGGCATAGTCAGAATTATTTTATTTTTTGACATTATCATTTTTGTTCATTACTAGGAACAAAAAAAAATATTTTTTTTAATCCGTCATACTAGGAGATTTATTTTTTTCATTAAAAGCAACTACAGACTGTTTTTGCTGATTTGTATCAAAATGAAAGTGTATGATTTACCCTATATAACACCTCTAGAGTTAGATTTGTATTTTTTTAAAACCCAACGTGGTTTAACACTTTTTCGATGAGGCAAAACGTTAGCCACACAGAAAGATCATAAATAAAAAATGGGCATTTAAAAAAAATGATCCATTGATCTTATATTTGAAATTAGATTCGTAAAGTTTTCGGGGCAAAACTTTATCAAACTCATCAAATCAAGGATTCCAAAATGCATGTATCAAATATAAAGTGAATTAAAACCGTTAAAATCAAATTCAGTTTTAGACATACTTTTCGGATGTAAAAGCATCTTTTAAGCACTTCAGAAAAAACAATTTTTAATTTCGACTAAATTTGAACAGAATTTAGTGTGGATATTTACCTTCATGCTGTGATTATGAACCTTTAAAAAATAACCTTATAAAATATAAGTAAGTTTCTAAATTTATCAAAAAACGACATGTATTATTAGATATCTAGTAAATATACTCTTTCTTATGATTAGCACCATACAAAATTATTTGATGCAATAAATTAGTACTTAAAATGAAGGAAAATTATCTTAATTTTTAAACAAGAAATATCCAAGATATTTCCCAGAGAGCCAGCCTTTCAATTAATTCAAACAGAATTGTAAAAATAATTGCACTTCTCAAACTAACCAAAAGATGTGAAGATTTGACATCTAATTAAAAGAAATTCATAAATATATTAAATAATTTCTTATACCTAGTTAATTATCATAAATTAACACTGCCCCCCCCCCATGTTTATAGGGTTAAAAACTTGGGATAATTTGATTATCTATATACATTAATAGTTATTGATGAATCAATTATAAGAGTATTTGCAGAGAGAAAGTAAATAAAACTCACTGATTCTCCTAAGCAAACCTTTGCGGGTCCTTAATAACATACGTGTTCAAATAAAATGTAATCATCATTTTATGACAGTATAATATTCCCCTTGAAATGTGTATATTAATACTGAAACAACTATTTTTTATTTAGGAAATTCGATCCATCATTGCCGTTTTAACCCCTTCGTTGTTCTAAAGGATTTTTCCCACTTGATTGTTAAATCATCGAATCATTAAAGGACATTATGAAGAAGGAGGACAAAAGGATACAATAATATGTACAAGACAGAAGGGTGGGGCAATACTACTACAAACATACATATACACCTATAGGAAAGTAGCCTTCAGTTGACTAACTCCAACATCATTTCAATGTTCCTCCGAGAAATAAAAGTAAAAATACAAACAATTCCATCATTTTATGAGCAACGCCCGTTAGGGTTGACAATTATTTGAACCTCGAATAGCTTTTAATTGCAAACACTAGAGTACAAAATCAAATACTTACAGGATTTAACTATACACCAACATAGTATTAGCTCCAGTTAGATTGTCAGGTGCATCCTCAGGATTAGATTTTTTTTTTGTGTGACTGGGTTTGTGGATTTAAATAAAATATATATAAAAAATTAACTTTTTTAGGAAAAATTTGAGAAATTATTTTTTTTGGAAAAAAAATTCTAAAATTAAATTTGATATATTAAATTTTCTAGTAAAAAGCAACAGTATCTTGATTTAGGGAGGACTCCAGACCCTCCAACCAACCCCTTGAGGACGCCCCTGAGTGTATTGAAGCTAATTGGACCTCATGCTTTGCTTTTGTAAGGTAAATACTAGTGTTGGATTTGAGTTGAAAAAATCAAATTTGTCCGAGTTGTAGAGTTCGGACAATATACCAATTTTTGTGTTGAGTATAGTTCGAGTTTTGAGAATTCTACATACATTATTTAATGTGGTTTTTCCTTTTCAATTACTAAACTCTTCTTTTAATAAAAAATACCCTATGTTGTAGTTTTTGAACTGTGATACTATAAATTTGACTCCACATGTTTGAGTGTTGATTATTCGAGTTCAAATAAAGTAGAATTTTCTCAAAAATATTTTGGGCAAGCTTTGGAAAATCGATACAAACGCAAACTTAAGACTTTAATCCTATATCGTCATCTAGGTTCATGCGTGGTCAAATTGCTTAGATTTTGTCAAATTATAATCCTCTTCCATTTCTAAGAACTCAAATGTTTTTGTTATTTGTTGAAAATCGGTCAAAATCGAAGATTTTTTGTTTTTTTATGGAGTTTTTGGTTTTAAAGTTGATTTTTTTTTTTATAATTCTGAGTAACAATGTGATTTTTTTGCTGATTCTTATTTTAAAATTGAATTAAGTGATTTTCCCCTTTTGATTCGTAGTTTCTCAATAAATACATTGTTTTTAGAACTACTTTGATACGGGGGAATTAGTTTGCAAAACTGAAAGGTCATAATTAAGAAAATCACATTTATATAATATAATCAATTTATTATATATTTGCAATTGCATTCATGATGTTTTTAAAGCTATTTTTTTCTCTTTGTCAAATTGCTGCATTTGAGAATTGGAGGACTCATGTATCAAATGATAGACCTAAAGAACCACAACTAGAAACCCCTTCTACAATTTTCATTCTTTTCGCGCCAATAGATGTACTTTAAAATGGGGGGAAAAACCCTCAGTTGACTTCATGATCCATTATGTTGAAATACATTAATGTTTGAAGGAGCAGCTAGTACCTATTATGTATATATCCATACGAGTATGAAGAAAGTGATGCATCGTGATCCGTCGAAGAGTGTTGTTGTTCACGATGATGGCAATATTGATGATGATGATGGTATGATAGTATCAAGTCACCGAATTTCATGCGTCGTTTCTATATATACTCTCGCGCTCGACGGGGAAGGAAACTGAAGTATGTATATAGCTAAGTACGCACCGTGTATAGGCAGCGAGAGAGAAGCAGAATAGTATGTAGTACTACGACTACATACATACATCTACTATTATGGAAGAAAACTTTAACCCTGAGAAACTTACACACACATCACAAGAGTCGTACACATTAGTATAGAATATTAAAAAATAAAAAAAGATTTTTTTTGGTTCACAATTTTTTTTTTTTTTTAGTTGAATACTCAAGCTGGTCCAGTCCAGACTCTTATATATATGTATATTTATATATATATAGGATTAATATAGACTCCGTGGTGAAGTGTTGATGTTTTATCCTCCTGGACGAAATAATAATATTACTTTTCATTGTGAATTATCATTAATTTTACTTTGTTTCTTAGTTAAACCAAAAAAACAGTGTAGTATATATATATCTTGAATATTTTGTAGCCAAAAGCATCTGCATCTTTGGTGTGTGTTTCAACACACAAATATTCATCTTTTATATTTAAAAAAAAAAAAACATCGTCAAAGGAAGTGTACTATAACAATCAGATTCACTCTGTTGTCAAAATTCCAAGTTTCCTCAAATACCTCCAATAACGACAACAGCCCAAAAATGGCCATCCTTGTCTTTATTTCGGTAAGAGATTTTTGTTTTTATATTTGTTTAATATAGAGCTACATATGGATGTGGTACAAGTACTTAATCTTAAAGGAGGGGGACTCTCCCCCCTCCCCACAACTTATACTCGCTCAACCATGTTTCAAATTCTTCCATATCAAAAGCTGTCCTTGGTACAGGGTGGACCTTTTGTACCCCTGTTGTAGAAGGCCCAGTGTGTACGCGCTTTTTCATCGAAAGTTTATGCGTCATGAGGCCTGCGTTTATTCTACGCAAGGACACAAAATTTTTACCTCCTTTCATATCGTTGAGTGTGAGTGCGTCTTTTTTTTTGGTCTTTGACCATGAAAATTACAACTTTTCATATGTATACAAAAAAATTCTTAAATCCGAATTTAACTCCAAACTTCTTTTTTCTTCTTTTTTTGTGTTACCCTTTTTCAATGCGGCAGTAGAGCCCTCAATACTTTTAAAAGTGCACAAATCTAAATCAAAGTATCATGTACCTACCTTGTTTGCAAAGTGAATCAAGAAAAGTTCCATCAGTTTTCTTCTTCCTTGCAGGCAAACTCTATAATTCGATGATGAATGAGAAATGACCTTGAGAGACTTGTAAAGCAAAACAACGACCACAACAATAATATCATCAGCTGAAACAACAGCATTCAACAGGAGCAGCAAATCAATTTTTAAAGAAAATACGCATTTAATATTTGAAGGAGCAACAATTGTGAAGTCTTATCCGTCATCCCTGTTTGTTGCTCTGCTACAATTCAAGGCCTTTCAACAAACCTCAGCGCCATGACGAGTTGTCTCTCTTCTCCCCTCAACAACGCCAAACTGCTCAAGCTAGATGTTGGAGGAGGAGGGCATAACCCAGAAGAGGAGCATTCGAAACGAAAAAATCATCTCCATGACCTGAAAAATTCATCAGGGCTACCGTCTTTCAGTGATTTACTTTGGTGCCCCGACGTGGACAATGAAATCATGACAAATCCAAATCTACAGGTAGGAACTCTATGATTAATGTATGCAATTACTTTAGCTTAAACTCTGTCTTTTTCCAGATGAATTCACAAAGTGGGACAGGATCTGATGACCCCTTAGCTGATTTGAATGAACTAGAATTAGCAGCTCTTGTCGGCTCCCCATGTAATCCAACACCCGTGAAGAATCCTCAACTCAACCCTCACGACTCAAATATTCCTGCAGATATCAGTGACTTAAGGTCTGCGGATCTGTTACAAACCATACCCGGTAGTATTGACATAGACAAGATTTTTGCTGACTTTCAAGCTGAGGTAAGAGATTCAAGATTCCATAGATTAGTCTCATTGTTTAACCTTTTTTATAATGGCCTTTTTACTTTTTATTTTAGTCAAACAACAATAATAATAATAACAACAACATAAAGGCTTTGTTACAACAGCCTCGAAAAGTGATAATTACGCGAAAATCATCTTCTATGAGTGACTTAGTCTCAGCTGTGGCTCACCGAGCCACAAATTATTTATCCAATTCATCTGAAGAAAATAACAATAATATAGTGAGTTATAAGGAAAAACTGTGCAGTGATAAATCATCTTCATCTTATGGAGAGCCGGTTTTTAAGGCTCGAAGGTTTCTTTCTTCACCTCCTCCACGATACACAAATCTCAACGATTCAGGTAGGAAATCTTTCACCATTTTTTATATTTCAAATATTTGAAACGTTTCTGTTCATAAATAAATGCGTTCAGAATGAGGAACAACATAAACACCGAAGGAAAAATAAATAGAATGAGAGAGAAAGAAAGAAAGAAAAGTTACAAACGCAAACCATGAAAGAGGCCTTCAAAAATTCCATCATCAAGGCTATAAACACAAAAATTTAATTTTAAATATATACAACAAAATCAGGAAGTAAATTTTGCGAAAGAGTGATGATGCAGTTTAAGTTACGCAGGCTTATTTATTATTATTATTATTTTGAAGGTTACGCGCGCGTCATCCCTGTGTTAAGAACCATCGGGGAAATTTTTATATAGGATAATGCCGTCCGATAAATCTATAGCCCACGTTCGTTGTTTCTCTTTGTTGTTGCCTGATGCTGCTGAACGCTGGAAAACACAGCCCTCAACAAGGCACGCTATAATATGTTCATACAAAAGCAAAATCTATTTTATTTTTGCGTTCGAGTAAAAGGTTTTTGACTGTTGATCATATGCTTATTATATTTTTATATGTAAGATTCCCTTCTCTTCAAGGAAGTGAATGTTTTTTACTCACTCAATTCTACGTGAAAAGAAAGACAGGGAAAAGAGATCATCATGATCAACATGACAAATCGAAATTTCGAGTAGATTATTATCAGCACATGACATAAGGGCTTTCTCACTCCTTCCAAGTTCATGACCTTCTATAGATGTACCACCTATGTTGTATTATTATGAATTGCTGTAAATGATCTACCTAACGATGAAATAACTGCTCTATCCCTGGCACCATCATAAATATCATTTATATTTCTTTATTAGGTATATTAATCAACATTCTACTACAGGGTAATCATACACATTTACTATCTACAAACATGATAAATAGAATAATGCATTAAAAAAGAGCTAAAGACAGAGGAGTACTTGACTTTCTAAGTTATTATAAGTTGTCGTACTTATTCCAGAGCCATTGCCCTATCCTCCGTTTCATCTCCCATGTTTTTGCATGTATTCATGTTTTGTTGCGGCTTTGATAGAGACTCGAGAGGGACGGCTGCCACTCCGAAATCATAGCGCGGAGAGCTTAGACCCTCAGCATTGAATCTCCAAAGTCGTCCAAGCACTGCCTTTTCTTCATCGTCTGAAAAGTCCAGGACTTCTATAGAGGACAGAAATTCATTTTCTGCTACACCTCCCATTACCATGGGTAGTCCTCCCACGACAGCCATCCCTATTATTAAAAAAAATCAATACAAATAATGATATAAGAATTCATTAGATATTTATATCAAATAGATCGTTAATTTTTTCCCTCGATTCATTTTAGAAAATAAATAATTACGACTAACTTCCTCCTACTCTAAGTAGGAGACGACAGTCTGAATAATGTACTTACAAATGATCACATTTGAACCATAACATAAATGGATACTTTTTAAAGTGATAAAAAAGAGAGGAAAGACTAATGAAAACGTACCATGCTCTGTTCGAGCCTGCTGCATTGGAGCTAGGCTCATCCAACTCTCACTATTGAATGAATAAAAATCCACAGTGTTGATCAATTGTTTATTTGGACCCACTCCACCAGACACGAGGATCCCTGTATTCCCTTTAAAGTCTGCAACTACACAAGCATGGTCCTTTCGACCTATGGGCATATCAGGTTGATTGGTCCAATCTCCTGTCTCCGTATTATAGATTTTCATATCCCTAATTCATTTTAAAATAATGTACTAGATGTATATCAAATATCAAACTCATGCATCCGCTTACCTCGTTGCAAGTGTTTCTTCCTCATCCCCCGTCTCACCTCCCAGAATAGCAATCACATTTGCAGAGTCAAGAGCTACAGCACAAAATCTACTCCGTGGCTCAGGGAGTCGAGCACTCTCTTCCACCCAACTTCCATTACTTAATTTCTCAATTATCCCTGTTCTTTCATCCTCAATGATTCCTCCTAGGATATACATATTTTTATCCATGAGAGTAGCACTTGCTGCCTCCTCCCTCGGGAAATTAAGTTCACTATGATCTGACCAAAGACCACTCACAACGCCATAGAGTCGACAATCTTTTTTCACTTGAGAGTTCAAGTCTCGACCTCCGCATAGGAGTATTCCCTCACTTACATAGTCTGCAACGGCCCCTGCACGTCCCATGGATGTATCGTTGGATGTTTTCTTGCAGACAGCACCAGATTTAACAATTTCTGTGGATGACTCTTCATTTAGGAAATAATGACCAGGATGGCGTCCTCCCGTGACGAATCCCACTCTGTGCTCCTGAGTTGCCCCTTCACAGCTTCGGAAGAGATAGCAGTAGAGAGGTGAGGGGCTATAGTCGATGGGATACCAGTAATAGTAGCGGCATTCCCCATTCTCATCACATCTGAAACAATAGAACATTCTTTTAGTTATGTACATGGAGTTATGATACATTGAGTCCATACCTTTCCCTACATTTCTCCTCTGAGGCAGTGAAGAGATAGTGATCGATATAGTTGCTTTTGAGAAGAGGGCATTCATAGTGGAGTACAACACGGGGAACACAGCTCTTCAAATGATAGCAAAATCTTTCTTTGGCCTCTCCATTGTATAAATAATAGCCACACATGGGGGACTCTGAACAAGAAGTACGGCAAACCTCTTCATCTTTGATAAATACTTCTACTTTGACAGTATTTTCTCTATTTTTACAAAATAATAATTATATATAAATACATTTGATTCATTAAGTGCATTCCTCATCTTACTTGTTAATGGGGCATCCACTCTTTGCAGGATGCACATGGCGCGTGCAGGCGTCATAGAGAAAGCATTGGGAATGTTGACCCTTTTCCTCATCATTGGACTTGTAATAATGATAAAAGAGGCATGACTCATGGTCTGCACACTCCTCATAACACTCATTCTCATTATTGACGAATAAGAGAACATCCAGGAGATTACCATCTTCCAGTGGGCATGTTCGAAGTGCGGATCGCATCTTGGGTCGGCACTCTACAAAGGAGATGAGTGTGGTAGTGATGATGCATATAAATAGAAAAACCCTCAGATGTAAGGGAATTAAGGATGTCATCATGTTTCTTCTCCTTGATGTCTTTTAAGTAACTGAATGAATGTACTTTTACTGTGAGCTGATTGATAGAACTACTTGTGAATGGTTATTTGTACTACTAAAAAAAGGAGTTCAAAAAGGGGAAGGGGGGTGAAAGGCCGTTTCTAAAAAGAATGACTCAATGAATCTCAAATCCCCTTCATTTGAAGGAGATTTCTATTGAATCCTACCCACGAATATTTATGCTCTCCGTTTTCTCTTTTAGTTCGGAGAGTAGCTCCCTAGACGCCGCGCATATCCATACCTTTCATTTGACCGTATTTGCTTAAAAATAAAGGTAGAATTTTATGTAGTGTTACGTCATATGACAGAGAGCGTCGTATTACCTAGAGGGTATCTCCTACAAGAAAGGAATCTATTTTATTCTATCTTATTCTCCTTTTTTTTTTTGTATTTTTACTTCTTAACTGCTTTCTCCTCCCCCCTTATAATACTCACCCCTTTAGAGTACTACACCATGTTGTACAAAGATATTGATATAAGGAACATTGATTTTGAGTGGCAATAAAAATAACGATAATAAAGCAATCAAAAGGAAATCATACTTATATCTATGATTCAATATGCTGAAATTGTTCTATCAATGTACATACGTCATATAATGCGCTACTAACGACTACAAATTTACTTCCTGAAAAAGAAAGAAAAACGGAGAAAAAAAAAAAAAATACATCAATGTCATTTGGAATTTCTCTAACCTTCAAAAAATGCTCTACTGATAACATCAATTTTGTTTGTAAATATATATATATCACGAGATCTATCATTTCGAAGGTTTACATAAAATTCTGTCTTTTCGTATGTACATATAAAATATTTTTTTTTAGCAACCTTGGAATCGTTGTTATTTATCGATATATATATCTTTACTCTTTCGTATAGATAATTAATATATTTATAATCCATTCTTCCTAATAAAGAATACTATTAAAAGAGTTGTACTGGTGATCCTTAATATGGGACTTCCCGTCTCACATCACCTTCCAGTCCAGTTTATCAGTCCGTGAAAAATGTTCCGAATTTTAAATGCCCTCTAGTATCATCAATTGAATTCGTTCAGTAAGACTTTAAGTATCTTTCAAGCACGATAATGGTTTTTCATTATTCAAAGTTGAATATTTAGGATCTTGATGAAATATAATAAAACCGGACATTTTAGGGATTTATAAAAAAAGAGGACATTTCCTGGCAAAATTAATATAATATTATATTCATAATTAAGAGTTAATTACCATTGGCTGATAACAATGATGACATCAATAAGCAAAGATTGTTCAATTTGACAGACATTGCGTCCAATTTGGACGAACCATTCTTAAAATTTGGGAGAAGACGGTACGTCAACCTTTTGGGACCAATACCATTCCTAATTTGGATTTATAATAACTATCATATATCGGACTCAAGGAAAGCCTTAAGACTCAAACCAGAGGACTTAAACTACACTTGATATAATATTAAAAAAACTAGAACTTATGAGCATAAATTTGTAAACTTTACTACAGATTTGATAAAATAGACATAGGACTCTCTTTGGGTCTGAAAATAAAGCACTTTATTCAACAACAGATTGAACACTCTGAATAGCTCATTCATTAATTATTATTAATTGATATTGAATGTTTGTTCTAATAGCAACAAGAGTGTTGTTCCTAAGGGTATCTGCAAAAAACAACGAAAAAGCTGAGGGTTCTGTTGATGGGATCAATGAACCCCTTAAGTACAATGTACAGCACTATTTCTTTGCATTTATTACTTTTTTATATCTACGAGTATATGTGTGTGTTTTTTTTTTTTTTTGTTTACATCAAGCCATTAGACACACATACATACTTAAAGGTAGTATGCAAATAATAGAAAATAATTAAATACTATATATAAATTATGCATTGCTCAAGATATTTGACTCCACAAAATTCTTCTGTTTCGTCCTCCAGACCACTTTTGCCCTTGCATGATCATCACCATTCTTCATTTATTTCTACTGAATTTTGATGTTTTTTTGGTCGTGAGTCATTTCCAGCTAGTTTGAGATTTATACTCACATATACTTACATATATATTTGAGAGTGTGGAAATTCTTAAGTATATAATATGTAATATTACAAAAATATAAAATAAATATTAAGGAAAGAAAGAAAGAAAAAAAAGAGTAGAAGGGCCATGAAAGAAACGGCTTGAAAAAGAGGCAACGATGCTGTTTGTTGCTTCCATTGGAGTTGTTGTATCATCATTAATTATGTAGGTACATAATATTTGGTGAGTTAACAGAAAATAAATCTTGAACAAAAATCCTAAAGTGGGAAGAAATGCCCAATTTATCCATTTTTATATCTTAACTATATGGATAATAAAATCAGCCCGGTATCCCATAGACATATTATTCCAGACAATTATAGACATTGTCTTCCAATTCCTTGGATAAGTGAAGATACCCAAGAATGTTACGGTATTTGCCGCTGATATGGTCCTTTCAAATACATCATATCAATTTCTAATTAGATATCACTGTGACAAATAATTGTTGCTAATTTAAATACAATTTGCGACGCCTCCAAAGGGCTAATTATAATTATTTGATGGTATAAATGACCAATAATTCTTTGAAGAATACAAAGTATATAATCCAGACTCAATTTTTAAAAACATCATACAAGCTTCTTTTTATGTTGACGGACATCAATATTATGATATATTTATTGCTTTATCCTTTTGATATATTTATATATTCTGGTATGTTCATATTTATTATAACCCAAGAGATGAATAAGTTACTACTACACTAGATGGTTGGGAGTAACAATTGGACGTGTATATGTAGCTATGTTTTGCCAAATTTCGTCCTTGAAAGGAATGTGAAGGAAGGAGGTAAGCTACATACTTACACAATATGATCACTACCTATGCTATGCCCTATGTAGGTATTAACATACCATCATTCTCATCTCTCACACGCCCGCGTCTTCTTCTTGTCGTCTTTTTTTTAAATCAAAACTTTTACTTTCTAAAAAGTCATACGCATTGTTGCGTACGCTCATTTCCGCCTTTTCAAGGCGTAGAGCACACTCGGGCTTGCGTCAAGTTCAAGGTTTGAAATTTGCAAGGTCGCCATCGTTTTAACTAGTAGATGTTGTTGTCGTCATCGTCGTCGTAGAACAAGGCCCACTCAGGCACTCACGCTAACTCACTCGCATTATTATAATACAATAACTATGTGGAGTGTATCCTACCTATGAGATATTTTCTTTGATGTAAATATGTTCCTAAAATAATAATAGTTATTGTTATTTAAGTTTGAAGGACCCTGAGTTCAAGGTTTCTCTCTCTTTTTCCTTGCTCACTTATTTGTTTGTTTGGTTGATTTGTTTTTCGGATTTTGTATTGCTATAGACACATTGTAGATTTACCTATCTATTTATCTATTGCCTAAGATGTCGTTCTTTTCTTTCAAGGACCTCTGTTGCCTTTCTAAAAAAAACAACATATTGTTGTTATGCAATTCTTAATATTTTGTTAGATAAAAATACATACACGAAATAATGATATTATATCCATTCCATGAAGAAAAACACCTGATTTTACCTTGATCTTTCTTGGGAGTGATAATATTTATTTAGCAAATTTAAAAACTTCTAGGCACGGTTGTTGTGAAGTTTTGCAAAATCCAAAAGATTTTTTGATAGGGCATGATCTAAACATACCAATATTACAGAATACAGAATATTGGAGCGCCTTGCCAGTATATATTTGGTTTAATTCAAGTAATTAAGGCCTATCTCTGTTGCTTCATTTAATTTCATCAGACATAAATTCGTATTTATGTTAAGATTATTACACGAACATCTTTGTTCTTTCCTTGGAAGGAGATAATTCCCTCCTCCAATCCGGGAGTGATTTTTTATTTTCAATGATTTTATTAATCGTTCATATCTACAAACTAACTCCTTTTTATTTAATCCTTAAATATTTTTATCCCTAAATGTCTCATGTACCCGGAAATGTACTTTTTTGTGTATGTATATAGACATTGTATCTTTGTGTTTTAGGCTTGTCAATGCTATATACAAAATTTTATATTGCTACTCTTGTTTTTGTTTTGTTTTTTCTACAAACTGCACTCCTGACCCAAAGGATCTTAAATCATTAATGATTCATTACCCAGCTACACAATTGCTACTACGTAGTAATTAACTGCGCACAAATTTGGGATTCCATTCCATTAAATACTAATCACGAGTCTGTCACGTGGAATGATTGTTGTTTACACAGCCAAGAATAGTGGCGCCATCTTGCAACTAACAATAGATCGGAGCAAAATACATTGCTTATTTTTGTTTATTAGTATTTTCTTTGATAAAAATATTATAAGGATCAGTCGTTCTCATAAAACAATAAACTTACTCTCTGCAAAAATTAAATATGAATTTTATATAGAATCATCTAATTCTGAGAAATGCAGTTTATAAGTTAAACACTATCCTTTTATGGGCTTTGTTTGTAGATAATTACACGTTTGATTTATTTTATTATACTAAGAGAACTTCATTTGAAGCGAAAGTAATGATTAATTGGCCTTTTATTAATAAAAATGTATTTATAGATATTATTGATTTTATTAAGACAAAAACTATCGAGGTTTAGTGCATACACTTTTAAAATTCCGTAAATAAATAAGTAAAACAGTACTAAAGAAGAAAATAAATACATAAAAGTAAAGGCATAAGAAGTAATTTTATATATGTATATTATTACTATATCAACCTCATTCTTTTTTAATACATTTGAAAACAGTCAAAATCTTGCTGAATTTTGTCAATAATTTCTACATATTTCAGAGGGTTACTTTTCCAAAACAAAAATGTTCATCAATTTTGTTGAATGTTGTACATTTTTCTACTTTTTTCCCCTTATCTGTATTATGTATGTTGATTGGTTGATTGGTCCTATTTAGCAGTTCTGGTTAAGTTGCAAATAGTTATTGAAAATTAATTTTATAGTTGAGAAGAGGAATTGAATAACTACCCATTGATATGGGGGCTTTGTTTTCTGTTAACATACATAAAACAAGTAGAGTTAATCAAAAATTACAACTCCATCATTATTTTCATTAGACCTGAAGTTCTCATTTATCCTGAAACCCAGTGTTTCTTTCTCCTTCCAATTGAAAGTGAGGGAGTAATTTGAATTTTCTGACTTCCTTTTCTCCACTTCTTTAATCTCTCTTTTTACTATGTGAGGTAATTTCCCAACCTCACACACATTAATTAAAAATAATAGAAGTTTAAATCGATTACTATTTCAATCTTGAAATTGAAAGTAGAAAAAAACTTCTTTCTCTTTCGCAAAGAAAATATTTGTTGCGCCCTCTATGTTCTTAACATACCTTCCATGTATATAAACTAGTTCATATTATGTAAAACTTGAAATCAAGACGATTAATATATTGTTTTTTGCATATTATCGTTGCTGAGACAAAGCTTCAATTACTATAGCTATAAAAACACATGAGGCTTCAGATATTATAATATAAAAACTTTGAAGGTATTTTCATTGTTTAATTTACTACCTCCGAAGAAATGAATATATATGTTTATACATATATACAATGCCAAAGGTGAGGGTTCCTTCACAGTGGGATCTCATTTAATTTCATTGATAGAGGGATAGAGAGAAAAAAATCACTGTCTGTTATGTATCTAGAATCATTTTATTTTTGATCATCGTGTTGATCATAAAGACATGAATGAATTTGTGCATATACATTATTACACTTTTAGGTATAAATTAGTTATTGTCTTGTCTTGTTAAAAGCGGGTATTTAATGAATGAATATTAGAGAGGCGATATTACACCGATTGAGGATGAACTCATTTGTTTTATACATCACAATTAATTAGATATTTACAGCAATGAACCATTTTCTCTTCCCATTCCTCTCGAGAGTAAATATCTAGTCCATACTGACCATCATGTGGAACTTTTAAATCCACCATCAAATATTTTTTATCCTTGATTCGATAGCGAGCACTTTTTACTTTTGTCCCCTGAAAAATAAATAATTAAACATGAGAAAATCATAGTGACCCATCAACAAGGAATCTTAAAATTATTGGGTATCTCAATTTTTCAACTAATCATAGAAATTTGAATATAAACTATGTAAATTTATCAATGAAATATTTGACTGTAAAAAAAAATTAGTAATTTCTCATTTTCATTACTTTTCTTCAATATATTTTTTTTTTGTTAAATTACCACATATAAAAACTACTACTACCTTTTCCTCGTAGTCTTCTCCGTTTTTGTGCAGACGAATCATAAAGTCCAGCATCGGCTTAGTCATTTCAAATTCCATATTAAGAGTCAAAGGCTTAGTCTCCTTTAATTTGACGGATTCTTCAGGGGCCGCATTAATGACTGGGTAGAGATGACTTGTAGGGAGAAGACCAATGAGTTTGACAGCTTTTGTTGGACCCCATTCTCCTGGGGCGCAATCTGGTAGAGGAACATTCATCTATATTTGATATATAATAGTTTGATTTAATCAGATGATATAAATAATAATTAATTTACCTCTTCTAAAAAGTGACAGTTGATCTTAAAGCGAGATACATTGATATGCTTGACTGGTTGTTGCTTTAGAGACATCTCCCAAGTAGGGAAGGGAGCACAAAAAATATCCAAGAGATATGATCCCTTGTGGGGTGCATGGAATTGAAAAGCTGTGATATCTTCCTCTGTGTACATCATGACAAATCTATCCAATGACACAGTTCCGTAGTCTTCCAAATTAACAGTCTTGTTTCCAGATTTAAAAATGAAATTTCATAATGATATGAAATCTCGGGGGGTCCAACCAATTTAATAGAGAGCTCTCCACGTTCATCACAGTCCATGACAGCTGCGGGATTTCCATCCAGTCCTAGTCCAAAATGGAAAAATGTAGAACGGAGAAGAGGTAAATCCTCAAATTCCTCAATGGTTATGGGGCGGTTCATTAATTGCCAATCAGAGTTCATTGGGAAGAATTCAAATATGAATTTGTCTGGATCTGTGAGGAAGTAGTGGTCCTGATAGAGCTGTCGGGTTTCCCGAGAAACTTTTGAGTGTAAGCTAACCATGGCCCAATTTGACTGAACTAGGCGCCAACCTCCTGCAATAAAGACTGCATTCCATGTGTTTCTGTAAGAATTGTCTAAGAATTCTTCCCCTGGTAAGTAAGGCCCCGACTTTGAGAAGCCTTTTATGATCTCGCAATGGAGTCCGGCATAAGCACATAGTCTTTTAAAAAGGAGTGCCTTGCTCTCAATACCAAATTCCACCCCTCGGAATAATTCCTCGGGAACTCCTCTTGTGTTGCCCTCTTCTGGATAGTAGAGGAACCAAGAACGGAAATTGAATTTTTTATCACTCATGTAACGAAAAAGAGCGCGCACTTTTTCCACGTCTGAGCTACTCCGTCCTACAAGATCCCTGACTAGATTCGTGAAACTCGTGTAATCAATATCAGTCGCCTATACTTGGAAATATATATAAAAAGTTTAATACTAGGTAAGGTAGATTAATATGGCATGCCTTGATAGCAGAGTCATCAATTTGTTGAAACACTGAGGTATTGTTTTCGTAGATTTGTTTTTTGGTATAGGGGGCTGTGCTTGGAGCCGGTGGATCTCGAGGATAGGTTTTATCCACATCCTTTTTCCAATCCTCATTTTCACCTCCTTGCTTAAAGTACTCTACCTTTTTCTTGTAAATCGAATCCACCATTTGTCTACATTGGCGTAGAGCAAGACTCACAGCTTTAGATCGCTCGTCCTTTGTACGTTGATTCAAATAATCCTAGAGGAGGGAGTGGTTAAATGAGTGATTGATAAATTGATTGATTGACTTATCCACTCAATATTTACCTCTCTCACATGCTTCTCCATCTGTGTAACCCGATCCTCATCTTCACGTCTTTGAGCAAGGAATTTCCTATAGATTCATAAAAGAGGATGAATGTTATACAATAAGACAAAAAGGGAAGAAAATAAACCAGGCGTTAACCTGTATAGTTTGTCCTCTTCGTCATGGTGTTTTTTCTCTAGACTCATTTGATCTTTCCGAGTAATAAATTCATCAAGCATTGGCTCCGAGTATGCTGTGAAAATTTGCAAACTCTCAAAATGCTTGGAGTTCTTCACTTGTGCCATGATGCAACTTTCTCCTTCTGTTGTTGTTATGATGATGTAATACTATGATGTTTAAGACTTAAAAAGGGTTTCCACTTGTCCCGTGAATTAACAACTTGTGTTTGTGGGGAATTAATCTACAAATATCAAACAGGTGTCTTGGAGTTGGAGTAAATGAAAGAAAGAAAGAGAGAAAGATAGACAGGCAAGAATGATATTATTATGTGCGAGAGTGTTCCACAACTTTTGGTACTTCTTTTGGAATGGAAATCATCTCCTTCGAGACTGCGTGCGCTCATTCGCCATATACAGCCGTTAGGCCCATTTCCCTGTTGCCAAAATATAACTCATGGTTTGTGTGGGTGGTATTTACAGATAGAACCACCGTGTGTGTCAGTACCTCCGCTTCTAGACATATAAGTCGATATCTCTTATTTCATGTTGTTGCAAAGACGACAGAGCACACGTACATCCCCCCTCACTTTTTTTCCTTATCAACTCAGGTATTATTTATAGGTATACCAAATCAACAAGAAGGCTTGCAAAACTTGAGTAATAGAATGTACATCATATTTTATATACAAAGAAAGGGAAAAAAGTAAGGAATACCTGAAAATGGGGTGGAAAGGTTGCGTGAATATAATATTATATAAATTTCCACATTATACTTCACAAAACGGAACACCCAACCTCTTTATTATTTAAATCATCCAATAAGAAGATAGTTCCATATTATGGATTAAAAAGGCAATCATGTTGATAGGCGGTGTATGTAGAGTATGAGGGTATTATTCAAGGGTATGTTATGGAAAGGAATCAAATTTCTAAGTAATTGATTAATGGAATTATTAATGAATAAAAAACATCATTCAAATCAACATCCTCGTCATCATTACAAGAAAACTTATAAATTAATACACATGATTTTTCATGGAATGAATGCTGTTATCGTTATTATATGTTTTATATAGATGTCCTTGAGATGATTCAAAAGAAGTCCTTGTGGTGAATTATTTATGCCTTTTTTATTTATTATTATTATATGAAATAATATTTCTGGAAGAGGAAAATAGATGGCAGTATGTTGGAAAATTGGAGAGACTGCGATGAGAGACATCTAGGGCCTCAAAAAAAGATTAAAACATTTATAAATATCTAATAAAGCCTTTTTTGACGTAACAAATTGGTCAAATAAATTACTAAAGGGGTGCCATAATGTAGGTTTATAATAATATATTTTTATTTTTTTAAATGTACAAATTTTCCATAAAATTTTATTAATTAATTACATTTTAATATTGATTTTTTGTTGGATTGCTCAGGAATGCAAAAAGTAGGAAAATTAGTGGAAAATATAATACTCAATTTCTTTCAACTAATGATATTGTTATGTTATTAGAATATATTCGATATTGTATTCTACCTCAAGGTTTTAAAAGTGATTTTTTAAAAATAGAGATGCAACATTTTGAAAAGAACTCATAGTTTATGAGTTTTTTTGTTTTTTTTAATCTTCCTTTTTTTTATCTTAAAACATTCATAAATTTAATCAACTGAATAAGATCTTTGTGTAAACAGAATTAAGATGATGATTAAAAAGTTAGGGATGTTTCATTTAGATCAATTTCAATTTTTTTCGTTGGATCATAACATAACTACAATTACACCAAATATAGCAGCTATATGAAACTTTTGAAGATCAATTTATTTATTGTCTGTCTACCTAACTATGTCAAAAAACAAAGTAAGGTCATTGTCACCTGTAAACATTTACTTCTTCATGGTTTAAATCCTTTTATTTGTCAGGCATCCATATACAAGACAATAGTTATTTTTTAAAAAGTACTTTTACATCGATATACTATTTGGATGTTTAAGTTCCCAAGATGGCCGACATCAACATGCAGACATCACTTAAAAAACACTATACGATAATAATAATAAGTACTTTTTTCTTTTTTATAATTCCTATTGGTTAGATGGAGTTGCATCGATTAGATTTAAGCAAAGGACTTGAGAGATAAGATAAAAAATTAACAACAACATAAATAAAGGGGGAAAAAAGTTTCTCATCTACTACCTATTGACAATAGGGTGATAATTAAATCGATAGTTGCATCACATTAATTTATATGCAATAATTATATTTTGAATTGAATGATGAAGGGAGAGAGAGAGTCAGAGTTAATCCTTGGCTAGGCTAGGAGGAACTACTATACTTATTCTGTATCTACCTATAGAGATGCATTCATTATGCCTATTCTGAAAAGCAATTTAATACTTTTTTAATCGCTGTTTAAATATATTTTTAATTATTTATATCATGAATGTAATGTGTTTGTGTACATAAACATAGGCACAATGTAATTAACATTTCTAATAACCCTTCTTCCTTCCTTCCTTTCTAGGTAAGAAATATACATTGTACATACAACATCCATATAATCATAAAAAACAAGCTCATTTTTTGTGGGGGTAAGACGGGGGAAGAGGGAATCTGTGTTTTTTACATAGTTTATCAAGTCTAAATTATGGAATAAAAGGCAGAGATTCCCCCTCTTTCTTTTTGGTCTTGCTACATCGTAAGAAAAGTAAGTAATATTATTATCTAAGTTTGTTTTTTTGTTTATTAACAACCAAGAACAGAGGAAAGAGTGAGTGTACAAAAGGGGGGGGGGAGGGGGGGATAAACCTTTTATGGGTAAACATAAAATTTTAAATTAGTGTTGAGACTCGATTCGATGAAAGAATGATTTATTTTTAGGTTCGGTCTTATTTTGATTTTCTAAACCAATATTTCCATCAAGACCCTTTACCGACATTCAATTGTTGTCAATGTTATTTTTTGTTCTGAATCTATTGACCAATTTTCTCACAATTTCTGATTTAAAAATAGGTATGAAAATCGTGTGTGTTTTGGGTGTGTTAAATAAACTGAAAATCAATATTATGACCCTCCAAGTTTGAAGAATGTTTTATAACTTAGCTGCAGCAATAAATCCTTTTATGAGCACACATGCATGTTGAATCAGGTTTTGAATATAATTGAATGAAGTAGAAAAAGGAAATTCAACAATCAGGAGTTAATTAATAATGACAACAGCGGAGGAAAAGACTCTTCAGATTACCAATCCAAAAAAAGGCACGAACTAAAAGATACTACAGATTTCCATAACTATTCATGAGTTGTGAAAACATTATTATTGTATCACATTTAACTTCATATGACGTCATTGTAGATGGATGGATGTTCACGATTTTGAAATACAACTAATGTTATCTGCGATTCATCTATCGAGTGTATCAAATTTTAAATTAGGCTAATCCAGATTGAATTTGTTGTTAGATCAATCCAGGGCAAACTTCTTTAAAGAACTGAATTAGTGTGTGTCAATAAAATCATAAAGTTCTCAGACCGGCTTAGGATTTTCAAACTGAAACCCAACACTATTTTAAATACCACTCACATATTATTTTATCAATATTTCTTGTATTTGTTTAGTTACATCTCTAGAGACATCAGAGCTGTTACCTGCAAATACTTAATGTACTAAAATAGAGACACTTTGATTTATACGCTTCTACACCGAACTTTTCGTGTTTCACACAATCCCTCTCCTTTTTTTAAAAGAGGCGTCTGTCCTAAATAATGAGGATTAAACCCGATGTTTAGACAATGTCCCATACTATTGTAAACACTACAACCTGTTCACAAATATTAAAATCAAGGTGCTAAGTCAGTTTCCTAATGCGTATGGACGGGGCTTTTGTAGAGAATAACCACATCTTCGAGATTTATAAAGGAAAACAATTGATGTATGTGCTCTTTTTCTTGCAACTAACAATAGATTGAAACAAAATATAAAAAAATGATATTGTTTGTTTAATTATTTGGTTTATTACTGTAGCAAAAAGCGCAGTTGTGCCTCACTTGTATATAATATTTTTTGAGAGAGTGTTTTTATACCCATTGAACTCATTGAGTAAAGCCTCAATTAGGATCTTTCATACATGAGAATATTTTGCCACTCTTCTTAATTAAAGATGAGTTATAATCAAAATTGCAACTAATAACTCCAGACTGAGGTAAATTAATGAAGAGATCATTGAGCAAAGATTGTTCTATGGGATGCTTTGGACGTTCGATTTGGACTCTTCCTTAAGATCCTGGACGGGAACGTCAACATTTTGAGGCCGCTACAAAAAATGAATATGGTTTAAAATAAAAAAATGGTTAAAAGAGTACTTGGTAGTAATTATGTGTTTAAAGATGTTGTAACCCTCCTTTAGTCATGATGTTCCTCCTATAACGAAATATTGATTGTAATTATATATATGTATATGTAGATATTTAATGATAATGCTTTTGATGAAAGCACATATCTGGTCTGCAATCATTATTAATACATATTACTATTATTAATTTGCCTATGGCTGTATCATCCAAATGATAGGTATTAGGACCATAATTGCCATCATTTTTTGTGTTGTTTGTACATACATACCTATTGTATATTTGGTAATGGGTATATCATAAAGAGAGAAAGAGGGAGGGAGGGAGTTAGGAATCATTATTCATACTCAAAATAGACATTAATATGTGTATGTAAATAGTACGTATGTACATTCTACATAAATTTTGACAAAATCTATTTGAAGGGAAAATGGGTGTCTAATATTATACACTTTTTATTTAATGCCTACACATATATATCTAAGTAACGTATGTCCATGTTAATGGCTAACATATTGAGTACAGGTAACTAACGCAAATTGATTTATTTAGCAAGAAGAAAAAACTAAAAGCAATTTACCTATATTAGAGTGGTTACTGTTTTTGAAATGATGTAGTTTTAATAGCTATGTAAATTGTGAGTATAGTTTAGCTGGTCCGTTTTTTTAAGATTGGTACTCTGAAGAATGGAGTTTCTTGTCCTCCCTTCTTGATATTATCATTTTACTCAAGAGTAATGAACTTCCTTTTCGACCACATTCAATTATATTCAAGACCTGATATAACTTTTGTGTACCCGCAATAAGCAAAAATCTTTAAAATGGCCGTGTATGGTGTAGGAAAGACTTATACTTTTTGTGATCTCGGGACATGCCACATTTATACTTTACGATATGGATATTCTCATACTATTTCATTTCCAAAATAATGATAACTCTAACCTACATATTTTGTAGAACATATAAGAACAAACAAAGTCTGTAGAATCCCCAAGTGACTCTTTATACATTGAGTTAGTATTACCATCAATTACGTATGTATATACAGCATTGTACATGGTATATAGAAGGAGTTGTAACCATTTATGTTTGAAATCTTCTCCACTTGTTAAATCAGTTTTTACTCTATATTTTTTTTTAAAGATGAGTTTAAATTAATACTCTTCGTGAATTGCTTGTATTTTATTTTTAGTCTTTGTACCGACTTAGAAACGAACTGAAGTTATCATTTTAGAGTCAAACTCTGACATAAAGTTATGTTGCTTCCCACATTGTAACTACCTTCAATTATATAAACACAAGGTAAAAAAATGACATGACTCGTCTACCTATCTTTCTATGAACAATGAACATATTATGTATATGCAGGGTGTCCACGATAAATTGGAACTATCTTAAAATTCAGCCTGCTTGATAAAAATGGAATTTGAAGTGTATTTGTTAATATGAAAAAGTTAGACATGATATTAAACAATAAATTTATTCAACATGTCCTCCCTCAGCAGTCACCATCTTCTCCATCCTGCCCCTAAAGGATTTGCATGCCCTGATGACTTCCGCGGAAT
This sequence comes from Lepeophtheirus salmonis, assembly GCF_016086655.4. Lineage (NCBI taxonomy): Eukaryota > Metazoa > Arthropoda > Copepoda > Siphonostomatoida > Caligidae > Lepeophtheirus > Lepeophtheirus salmonis. The sequence goes on along the minus strand of NC_052136.2, from coordinate 44,224,752 downwards.
CGACAGCATTCCACTCCCTAGTAAAGGAGCCCTTCAGGGCCGCGATGCTCTTGTGGCTGACCTTGCACACCTCCGTCTCCAATTTCCCCTACCAGTAGTAATCACACGGATTGAGGTCGGGTGAGTTGGAGGGCCAGGTGTTGCGATCCCAGAAAGTGATGTCGTGGGAGTTGAAGAGGTTAGTGGTCCTCATGGTGATGTGTGCAGGCGCTGAGTCTTGTTGGAATATGAACTCCCTCCCAGCGGCCGTATCCTTCATCCAGTGGATGACGAACTCCTCCATGACTTTGCAATACCTTATCGCGTTAACCTTTTCCTTGGAATTGAAGAAGAAAGGAGGCAGCACCCCACCGGTGCTGCAGATGACACCCAGGATCATCACGGAGGCCGAGAACTTTGTGGTGAAGACCACAGGGACCTCTTCTCTCTCCTTGGCAATCCACCTGTCATTGTGGACGTTGTAGCTTCTGTCGACAGTCCAGTTCTTCAGGTCATTGAGGAGACGCTTACCGTTAGTGAGCGTGGTGGCCTTCATGGATGCTGTGAGGATGTGTTGTTTGGCCATTCGGTATGACCTGTACCTGAGGTCCTCATTCACAGCCTTGGAGACCAGCTGCTTGCCCACTCCACGGTTATTGGCCAACCTGGACAAGGAAGCCCCCGGCGAAGCCTTGATTGACTTCCGGAGAGCTTCAAGGAAGCGGGGAGTGCGGATTCGGTCACTTCTCATGTTGTGGGCCTTGCAACAGACCTTCCCCTCAACCTCCCAGGCATTGAAGACTCGGTACACCGTGGTCTTGGGGGTAGTTAAGAAGCTTGTAGATAGCAGAGGGCTTGTGTCCCGCGCAAGCCAATTCGAGGATGGCGTCTCTCCTTGCTTGTCCCATGATGACTATTGTTTGTTGTCAAAACAATTGTTGTGGAAGTTTTAGTGTATTGTTCACGCAACCTTTTATATTAGTATGATTTAACCCCGAATATCCACATTATGGATCTGGATGAAGTTTAAAGTAGTTCCAATTTATCGGGGACACCCTGTATGTACATTGTACATAGATAGTGAAACACCTGACAAGCACTATATTTCAGGATTTCTAAAAGAGATCACTATCAGTGCTTTATGTTTAGGATATTATGGTCTGTGTACAATATATGTATCCTTTAGGGCTGAGACTCAGTTCGAGACTTATTTTTTTGGGTCGATATTTCGGTAAAGAACACGGTCTCAGACCGTGCATTGTTCTTGATCATTTTCTTTTTTAAATCGTGGACTGATTTATTTATTTACTCGAATATCACATACCTTGATTGTATCTAGCAACCTTTCCTCCAAAAAGAAACAAGAAAATCCCTTCGTAGCAGTTAACCAGTTCTTCCCAAATCAAAACTATATAATTATTATTTTATCATCATTTATTTGGAAGCAATTACAGCTAAACCTCAAGAGCTACTAATTCAAATTTAACTTATCATCGTTATTCAGAATTATTGTTTTGTCGGGCCTTGTTTATTCGGTATAGACCAGTCTTAGGACAGGTACTTTAAACCGTTGGTCTGAAGGAGTGTCAGATTAAAAAATAAGAAATAATATGGAGTGATGTCTTCAAGGACCGAGCTTTATACGTTTTTAGGATTGATCTGGACCGGACCAAGACTGGCTGAACTTGGACGGGGAGTACTGTATTCAGTCCTAAATGAGGACCGCTATTCAGAACATCATACGGACAGGGGGTGTAGTTTGAAAAATCCACAGTTGACAACAAAATATAGTTTTCATTTTGTATTAGTTAACACTTTCAACTCCATGTCATTATAACCATATCCTCAATTTGTAAATACAATTGGTGTACAAATGCATGGAATCTGTCTAGACTGAGTAAATAATTTTCTAAGAGACTGCTCCAGATTGAAATAATTTAAAGGAACGAGTGAGTTCAGTACAAGAAAAATTAAAACGATATCAGATTGATCTATGTACGACTCGTTTCTTTCAAGCCAAGCCCCAAAACTAATAAATGTATCTATGCATATTGCATATATTATAGGCACATTAAGGTACAATGTAGTAACAATAATATGCCTACCTAGGTCTAGGAATAAACCAATTTCTTCCACTTCTTTTGTACTGTAAGCACATGTACATTGTACATAGTAATTGTATTTATGTATGTGTCGTAGTGGTAAAGTCAGTTTGAAAGTTCTGACAAAATAAAAAATAATAAAACTTTATTTGTTGTTTTTTTTATTATTGGTTGAAGTGGTGTGTTGTAGTTGAAGTAGTTGTCGTATTTATATGATATATATTTATTTATTTCCATGCCAGTAGTTTTTTGAAGGATACATACATTTAACAATGTAGCATACATATGTTATTTATTTGCCTTCTCTTATTTTTGGGTAAGAAATGCGGGTATAACCCTTACAATACCACTTTGTACATTTAATTGACAATCCTCCATTAGAGATTAGGTGGGTCGTAGACCAGGTTACGCCATAAGTAAAGTTGTATTATCCAAAAAGAGCCGAGATCCGAACCGGCTTCGGTTACTCGAACTTTTACAGATCTTAAAGAACTTATTGTATTGCTAAATACTAGTTTAAAAAAATAAATTATCTATATTGATCGTAGCATTTCTATTCATCTTGATTAAGGCTAAGAGTGACATCTATATAAACAGTTGCATCGGACCGTAGTTACTTAACTAACGTAAAATTTACACTCGATTTGGTTGCCCACATAAGATCTTGCTTCTTCTTTGACTATAATCACTGTTCTTAATATTGATTGGTTGGATTCAAATTGGCTCTTATTAAGCTTTGAACATTTATCAACTATTATCGAATAATAATTATATGGGTATTGGAGGAATTGATTAACTACCAAATAATTTTGCCCTTTTTTTTGTTTTTTTTTTTTCAGAGAAGATGTTGCAAGATACAGTTTAAGTGACTGTGACAATCATTCTAATAATAGCTAATAATTTAATAATAATAACAATGGGTTACTCACTGTTTTAGAATCAGTAAAAATGTAGCCATAATCTGGATCCTTTGCATTTTAATAAGGTGTTAACTTAAGGTAAAACGCTACTGAAATTTACTCAAATATTTACGTCTTAAGATCCTAACTGACCCGGATCCAAGGAAAAATAAGTCCATCCTATCTTTATCCTCAAAAGATCCCATAATTTGGGACTTTGTTTGTACCTCTAGGCAGTTAATAAACCATGGGTTTTTTTTCATCCCCACAGTCTCGTATTATGTATTTTATACACGAAAAATAATATACAACTCCAATGAGCCCCATATAAGTTTGTACATTTATTTGAGAAACCTTAAGCTAATTTCAAAGTTGCTTCTCCAATAATTAAGTAATTAATGACTACGAGCTAATAGTCAAAACAAAGGAGTATTCTATAGCAAGGCAGTTTCTTTGTTCTCTGGTATGTGAATTGGTTAATCCATATATGTGTATGCCGTAGGTTAATCAAAAATGAAGGAAAGGATACAGTATAATTAATTTTTTGAACATCATGTGGCCCAATCTTTGATAGACATATTTCGGTCAGTTATAGGCGTTATATTCTTAGATACATACATTGAGATACGAGACAGTTTTAACTACAGTTTATTTTATTTAAGATTAAGTATTTTAAATGGCCTTTTAAATCAAATCTATCGAATTCTAATTTTTCCATTGTGACGATGAATTTTTGATACTATAATTTGCGTTTTGTGGACCCTCGAAATGATTCATACTAATAATTTTAAGATAGAAATTGACGACAATTATTTCTCGAAGAATACTCCATAATATCATAGTTCTGAATCCATTACATGTATGAGCCATGTTCAAAAGAATAATTATTTTAAAAAGGTGAATTATTGTTCTCAAAATTAAGTCTGGATTGTTTACTATTCTTTTATATATATATCTATATTTCGACAATATGATGTCAAGAAGTAAATACTATGGGCCCAAATAATGGACGTGCAATAAATTAATTGTCTGTTATTGAAAGGGATAAAATTCCTAGAAATGTCTTCTCTTCTTACTTCTCCGATGACAGTACGTAAATAGTTACAGACATTCCTACATAATGTGTAAGTAGTCCAGCGCCGCGACTACATTCCTTCTTCAAAAATATCATGTGGATGCGAACCTTCCTCTTCTCTCCTTCACCTTCCTCTCAGTCCTGTGATGATGTTCTAGCACTCATGAGCGTCTTGTTTCTGTTTTTCCCCCTTCTTGAAGCATATAAAGTTAAATTATTCAAACAACTAGTCATACATACTAAGAACCACCTACATTTAAAATTGATGTATATGTATACACAAGGCCTACAACTAATATGATTCAACTCTCAGACTTTTTGGTAGTTTGGCAATCCGTGTTCACAGGACTATCCCTCCTTGCAAACATAGGAGCACTCACCTCCCTTCTCCTCAAAAGAAACTCTCCTCGTCTCTTCAAAGCCTATCTCCTCATACTCCTTCTACAACTTTCTCACATCTCCCTTGTCAAAGTACCTCTTGTCTATACTCTTTGGTGGTCTTCTGGGTCCTATCCCTTTGGACCACAGCTATGTACAGCTTCCTGTATAATTGATTTTGCTCTACCCTCAGCCATCCTTGTCTTCACCACATGTCTACTTCTCCACATATCACTCCTTAACCGCTTGCCACGAAATGCAATTATCTTCTCTCTGGGACTAGGGCTTTTAGCTGGAGCATTTATAGGACTTCAGGCATGTATACGGGACTCTTCACGGACAACATGCTTTGGGTACTTTGCTCAAAAGAAGGAAGCTCGCAAGTATTCGGATTGGATTGTTAGTATAGGAACAAATGGATTCTCCATTATATCTGTGATTTTCGCTGGGACATTGTCTTTTTTTCGGGGATCTCCCTATTGGGACAAAGTGACACGCACACACACACATACTCAAAAGAAAATTCCTTACTTTTTCTTCGTTTCAAACTACATAACACATGTATTTTAAATACTTTTTTGATGAAGGAAAAAGTAAGGAATTTAATCTCTTACTTCTATTTAATTCTCTCTGGATCTAGTCCAATTTGCAACAAAATCTCTCCTTTGGCATTTTGGCCATTTGTTCGACTACATTTGTGAATATTCCGCGCAGTGTCTTCTACTTTTACATCCCGCCAAGTATGTAGACATGTAATTGTTTATTTAAAGAACGTCGACCATTTGTTGATTCTTTGAATGATCCTATCCTTTGCATTTTCAGGCAGTTCCGAGACGGCTAAAGAGTTTGCCCTCTACGTGCTGACTCGTCTCTTCCCGGACTCTACTCTCCTTTTCATTCCTTTAGGACTCTTACTACTCTCTCGTAATCTACAGGAATCCTCTTCCTCGAACGAAGAGGAACTCCGTCATCTCATAGACACCAATTGTCCCATTGTTCTCATGGAGAGACTCGCACACTCACAGACAACCATGGTTTGAGCAATTCAACTTTTACTACCTAATACATAAATAGATCTCATACAAGATGAAGAAAAGACGTTTAGAAAACAAAATTATATAAATACATTCTTTATATTCTGTACCTACAGATTAGTCATTAAATTCAAAATAGTTTATACAAAAGTATATGTTCATTTTATAGGTCATAACAATATAATATTAACACTAATAATTACTATTTAATTTATCCACATTATCCACACAACACTCACCACCTGCAAATACATCTCCCCCTCTTTCATTGCCTATCTCTGAATTTATGAGGTTCTATTGTTGATAATACCATCTTATACATATGTATGTATACAATTTATCCAAGTTTCTATTCTTTTACCTGCTTCAACTAGGTTAAGTACTCCAGAAGAGAGGGGGGTTTTAATCTTGTTTTGAAAAGGTCAATCATTGAAGGAGGAAGTAGCAAGTAGAAAGGTTGTGTTGCTTAGATATCATCCAATACATTAAAGTCGTCTCTCATGGAGACGCTCATTTCATTAAAAACTAATAAATAAACAAACAAAATAATTTGTTGAAAATTGAATTGAGAGTAGTTGTTTTAGAAGTCAACATGAGCGGAAACGACAATCATAATATGTCCATCATGAAGCCCATGCTTCGGATCAAACCCTCCAATGAGCCATCCGTGATTAAAATCTTTCTTCAGTACATACTGAGTGAAGTGGGTCTTTTGCTAGTCATAGTGCTATATGCTCTTTTGGGTACGTGAAATCCTATATATCTGTAGTTTGTTCGGAATATACCTCATTTTTGAACATAGGAGCAAATATTTACATTGATCTAGAGTGTGAGGGCGAGGATCTTCGTTACAAGGAGAAACAGGAGTTTGGAGCTAAGGTGGAAGAGTCTCTCTCCTACATGTCCATTGTCTTTTATGACTATGCCCTCAAAAAAAATATGAGTAGAGATGAATTTGAGAACAAGGTGGATGGAGAACTGAGAGATTTGATATCCATGATTCTAGAAGGGATAGAGGGAAAGGGCTATGACGGAGAGGTGAATGGCTGGGAAAAGGACTGGACCTTTTCAAAATCTCTACTATTCACGATTAGCATCATGACCTCCATTGGCTATGGGCACATTGCACCCAAAACGTTCTACGGACAAATCCTAACTCTTCCATATTCTTTGATCGGAATTGGAGTATTTATGGTATTTTTGGCAAAGGTGGGGAATGTCCTTGCAAGAGTACTCAAATATTCATATAGGTATACACCTTTTAAATAGATAACCACATAATATATAGTTGATCCTTGCCTTCAAGCCAAGTCCTTTGTCGACCCTTTATCTCGAAGAAAAAAAGATTAGAGGAACAGATTGGAGTCTTCTCCATGGAGAAGGATGAGTTATATGAAGAGGACAGTCTGGTTCTTCCCCTAAGTTTGAGTGTCTTTGTGCTCTGCTCCTATTTGGTCCTGGGTTCCTGGTTATTTTCCCTCTGGGAAGATTGGGACATGATGTCTTCATTTTACTTTACATTCATTACTCTCACCACCATTGGGTTTGGAGACCTCTCGCCCAGTTTTGATACAAGCTCTTGGAGGGGAAAAATTAAAATATTATTAGTCATGATTTATGTCGTGTGTGGTGAGGGCTTAGGAAAAAAAGGTTACATACATTTTTTGTTACATTAGAGATTATTTAAAGGTATGGCTCTGATTAGTATGGTGATTTCTTTACTTCAAGAACGAGCCACGAAAAAGGCAGAGGATATAGTTCAATCCCTAAAAAATGAGGTTGAGGAAAACCAAAGAGAAGAATTTGAAGAAGGGATTCATGGGATTTAATAAAAAATCTTAGCTTTACTCCCCTCATATTGCATGCAGCATCGTGACTTGACTTTTTTTAATATGATTATAACAATGATAATATGCAATCAACCTATTCCGACGATGCGGAGGAGTGCAAAGTAGTCTTTTCACATCAACACAATCTTCTTATGCAATATGTACGTATGATTCCCCCTAAGTTTGCAAATTGTGAGACACACCGAATAATTTTTAGATCTATTTGACCCTCATTTACATATTTATGCATTTATGTTTGTATCTACATACTTAACAGATAACATACCCGCCCACTTCTTACCATTAGAGTGCTTCTTGAATTTGCTTGTTATTTCGAAATGTTAGAGGGACATCGTACAAGAATGTTCCTTTCATTAAAAAAATGAAGAATTATAAATTTGGAGCGAGCTACTTATACTCATCAATAATTAGAAGTAACGCATTGACGTTGAATTTCCCAAATTTCACTTTTTTTTAAATAGCTTTTTTATCTAAAAATAGTCAATACACGTAAAAAAAGAGCAATGAAGACTACATATAACAATTTTAGATGTGTAAGCAATCTTTCAAAATTTTAAAGACCGTTTTCCCTTAAAATTAATATTTTTCATGAAAAAAAAGAAGTATTTTCGTACTTTATACCTTTCATTCTATGTCTGTGTTTGTGGTAGTGTAGAACAAAATATTTTGAAAAGTTATTTGTATTGATGTTGTTTGTTTAATCATTTCAGAATTAAGAGTCTTGTTGTTGACGGGACTTTATTACCAAATGTTAAATATAAATAAATAAAAAATTTACTCACAAATGAGTCATTTCAGCTTAAAAGACGAAACTGATAGAGTTGTGACTCCTTCCGAGACCAAATTATTTTTCCAGTCCAGTATAAAATGATTTTATTTCGACAAATTTGGACCGATATTTCGGTCCAGACTGCAATTACACACAGTAGATTCAAATGTAATCCTCTTCAAAAAGTAGAATGATTTCTTTGGTCTTCGATTATATACCGATTTTTTGTGTGTCTCAATCTAGGAATCAATTTCTTTACCTATCCTGATATATGAGTTTGTAAAAATAGGATTTATACAACAAATGTGTCCTCAAAGGAAAAACTTATTCAGACACACATGACGTCATCAACAATTCATCTATCGACTGATTTTTCTAAGAGACCGGTCCAGACCAAAACTTTTTCAAAGAAACAAATTCGTTCCGACTACTAAAGTTATATCGGTCTCAGACCAGTCTAGGACTATCAGACTGGAACCCAACACCAAAAAGTACAGTCTTAATATACAATGTGTGATGGAATGCCAATTGTTGCATTATTCTGATGACAAGATACTTCATTTATATGCTTCATCGCAACTTGTACAATTTGTTTGAACTATTTATAACTTGTATACGATATTGTACAAATTCACTCATCTCTTCACATTATTATACTCCTTTAAGTAATAAAATAATTGTTCATTTGAGAGGCCTTTTTAAATATATAGAAAGAATTGAATATTTGCAATATTATCAAATATGACAACAAACATACATATATACAACCAATGGAGACATGGCGAGGGAGGGGGACAACTGACCAGTTTTAGTTAGTCTTAAATACAAAACTAGATCTATGTACTTAGATATATAATTAGCACTCCTTTCAAGTGAATGGTATCTAATGTATGGTATATAAAATATTATGTATTATAAGCTTTAAAATTAGCAAAATATAAAAAAACCTCCGTTAGTCCTAGATATATAATCCACTCAACGCATCATTAGCCTTTCTTTGATCCTAAATCTTTTCGTGCTTTTTTTTCTTCTTCATTAGCATAATGATGATAATGTCCTTTTTATAACGGGTGACCTGCAGCTAATTGAATGGTTCAATAATTGCAATGCCGAACTACATACATAGATTTTCTTTAAAAATAATGTCAATCATCCATGAAACTGCAAATATCTACCTATTTATATTATTGTATACTATATACCTATAAAATGGTGTATTGGGGACTCAATGGATCGTTGTGAAGTAAATGTAGAACCATTGGCTTTAATGTAATTGACAAAAAAAAAAATTACATTGTGCACCATCTAAGGAAATATCAGGATCTTCAAATAAAACTTTTAAAAATGAACAAATTTTGATAGTGTAATAACTTTTTTTTTAAAAGATATATTATTTTAATTTTTTTTTTACCATATATATTTTTTCTTATACATTGATGACTTTTTTTAAATAATTTTTGAAACGATTTTCAATAAACTATTAAAAGACCATTTTTTGATCAACTTTTCATTTATAAAAAGATATATTTAATTGATGACCTTTCTTTTACAAAAGATTTAAATAATGTCTAATGTATTTCTAATTAAAAAAGTTTTGTCCGATCTTCACATTTCTTTGAGAAATACATTGTTAATGTAACTTAAATGAATTAAACCAGAGAGTATTAAACTTTAATGGGCATACACTTGATGATACGCTATCTCCATCTTGTATATGATTTATTATGAAAATAGTGTCAATGCAAATGTTACATAATATGCTGCCAAAAATTGGCAAATATATAAAAACTATATCGGTGGTACACGAAGATCCAGATATTTTACACGCAATATATGTAACAAGCTTGAGAACCACTCAATTATGTTGAACCTTTTAAATGGGTTTTTGTTTTGGTGGTTTATTCAAATAACATATTTGTATTCTCTTATTTGTAAATGTAACAAAGAACTTTACCAAAAAGTAAAGTTTCCTTCTTATTATAAGTTCCCCATTTATCCATTATAAAAGAAGTAAGATGGTAATTTACAACTTGTACATTTGTTCGAGTTGTAAAAAGGGACCCATGTTATGTATGACGAGGACTTACACTGAACGATGAAAAGGCTGTCCCTGACATTCTGCGTCTAATGTATGTGTTATATAAAAATAACATGTTAATGATAGAATATGTTTTTAGGAGTGATATTATTATGTAAATTCGAATGAGGAAGAAGAAGACAACTAGGAAAGAGAGAGAGAGAGAGAGAGAAAAAATGTATTAATATTTATATTAATAATATGAAGAAAATAACTTTTGTAGAAAGCTTTTACTATTCTTTTTATATAAGAGGAAGGAGCTAAGAGAGAGTCAAAAAAATAAAAAGGAAATAAATAGAAAAAGTATTTACGATTACTAGTAGGAATAATATTTGCTTTATATTTTTTTTAGCATATATTTTATTATGAAAAATTGTTAAACAAATGCGATTCACTGAACAATAATAATTTAGCACTTTGCTTTTAATGAATTCAAATGTTTCAATATTTATTAAATATATATATGTATGTAGTCAATTAGGCCAAGAAATACTTCATTATACAAGGAGTAAGCACTTCTTTTCCCCTTCCATTTTGTTGTTACCTACTTAAAACTATTTTTCCATAAAAAGAGTGGTAATGAATTGAACGAGAGAGTTGAACTAAAACTATCATGTAATGAATGTGTGAAGGGACTTTCTAAATATTAATTCTATATTAACAAAATAATAGCTACTATTATTGATCTTTTAACTCCTACCGAAATTCCCTTCACGATTGTTTGAATTCAATTATCTCGTTCCATTCCATAACTATATTCTATAACCTAATAGTCCTTCGTAAGTTTAAAAAAGGATGATGCATTTCATGTATGCAAATACGGCGTTACCTTGCTAACATAAAAATTTGCAATGCAAGCTGTCAATATGTCTGCTCCTATTCCCAGCTTATCAGTGGTTTGAACAACGTTGATTGGTTAAATCACAAAGAGTTCTTGTTAAGGTTCCCAACAAAAATAATTAAGGAAGGAATAGTTGAAATAGGGAAGGAGTTGGGTATCTGACTTTGGGATTTTACCCCTGTCTCTTTTTCTTGGAGGAAAGGTTGTGAGAGTCAATAAAGGTAACGAAGTTATGTATGTAGATATGACGTTGATGTAATAAGTTGCAAGTATATATTGCAGTTTAAGGGGCTGTCGTTCTTGTGTTGGTGCTACTAGACGTTGCATGAGTGTTTGTATAGTTTAAAGACCTTGTTGTGGGGTAAAAGGTTGATTTCAGAGGAGACGTACTTGGATTTGAAGAAAACGTAGGAGACTTGCGTGTGGAAGATGAAAAAGATGTGGTTGTTGATAAAGAAGAAGGTGAAGAAGACTGTTTTGTTGTTGTTGTGATTGTTGGGATGGTAGGCGTTGACCTACTGTGGTTGTAGTGCAGTGTACTTGTGGAAGAACTGTTTGGAGGAGAAGAGCTGCTACTATTTCTGAGGAGGCGTGAACTACTGCTATCACTACTATTATTCTTGCTGTCAAGTTCATCATTAGTAATATTTCTTGAGGCTGAAGACGAGGAGACAGCCGCAGTAGGGGCGGACGCTCCCTTTGGAGGCAATCCGAAGTAGTTGACGGGCAGGTAAATACGAAGTAGGAGTACAAGCCAAAACAGTATGAAACCTATCATCCCAAAAAATAGGGATAAGTGAAAGTTTGTGAGTCCACAGGGGAGTCGTGGAGCTCGAAAGCCCTCACTCCTGCCTCCAGAGGTCAGTCTTTGTTGATCGTCATCCTGTGACGAGGCGAAATCCCCTACCACACTTGTTCCTGAGGGGGTTTGAAGGGAGATTTGTGGCTGTTGGGACGTATCTGGAAGAATGAGGTCCTTCCGTTTGATGTGAAAGGGGGAAGACGATAAAATGGGATAACTGAAAAGAGATTTCAGTTCGTATTAAAACTATTTATATATAAAAAAATAATAAATTTATAAAATTAACAGACACGTTTAAAGAAATATACAGGGAAATGAGAATAAAAAATAATCACAAATTTTTTCATGAGTGAACACAAGTCATTTTGGCACAGCTTCACTCGAACATTACTCTGAGCTTTCACAGTGTCGTCATCCATAAATATTTAGCAAAAATGACTACATTTTATGTACGTATTAATAAATGCCTACTCAAAAGCTAAAATCATATAGGTCTATAGTAATCATGAACTAATAGTATGACTACACTTTGACCTTTATTCCTATGCCCTAAATATCCAAATACTTAATCTATGTTACAAGTACACGAGGGACAAATTGAATATGTCGGGATATTTTATAATACTAGCGTCTATTTGGATTATATTTATACTAATAAATAGTAGTGTTATATATAAAACATTAATTGAAATTAAATAGGTATGTAAGAATGTCTGTAGGAAAATTCTAAATATTAAAAATACATAGATATATAAAAAAATATCTATATAAAGCATGTAATAAGGGTGCAGCCGGCTCGAAATATAAAATAAATACTCCTTACAAGATCAGTTATCTTATTAGTAAATATATTTCAATTTCTTCATATTCCTAAGGCTCTGTATTGGTGCTTCTAACAGATTTTGTGTACATTTGTAATAATTTGGTGTCATAACGAAGATCTCTATTATATTTGGGCTATGTAACTAATAGGTATTATCCCAATAAACAACCAAATAGTTTATTCTATACATTAATATAAATAAAGAATTCAATTCTTCTTCTTTTCTTTTTTGAAGAAAGAGTAACTGTCTACTCGTAACAAAACATAGAGAGAAATACTTAATCAAATATTCCTGGAATGTAGGAGGAATGCGCTTCTTGAATGGAAAATAGACATGCTATAATAAAAGCATTGTTACTATTTGTTGGGTAGAATGTTTGATACACCATTGTTTCTTCATTGTCCTTCTATAATTTGGAGCTTTTGAATTCCTTAAAAAGGAGGGAGAGAGAACAGAAGGGGAAAACATTGCCCGATTTACAGATATATTTTCAGTATAAATATTAAAATAGAGTTTCGGTCTAGACATTCTAGACCAGTAAGTGAATGCTCTAAATTTTGATGAAGCAAACTAATTCGTTTCAGATTGGTATCACAAACAAAATGGATCTTGACCAATTTTATAAATGAATACCGAGTTTCCTCATTCTGAACATTAGACACAAGAACGTCATATGGATTTTAATGTGCTTCATAAGACAAGTTGTATAAAATATGATCTGCCAGAAAGTTAGTATAAAATAAATCGGAAATTAACGTGGCAATCCTGACAATTGATGAATGTTTGGAGAAAGAGCAGCTTACCTTTTCATACGTTTTATTAGATTAGCTATCTATGAGATGAAGGTGTGATAAACACAAATAGCACTCTGTATCTACTACCTATGACATATCTAGGGATGAATTTCTCTAATTACAATCTTCAATTCTACTCTGAGATGAAATAAGACTTATATGGAACACTCCCCAACAAATTCTCAGTGTCACTCTCTCCAAAATTGAAAGATTTTGGAGATTCCAGCTTTAGAAAGTAAAATCAAATCTTCAAGTTACCAACAACAAAACTCCCTCGCTAAAAATGCTAAAAATTTAAAATTATATTCATATGTTCACAACTTGTCACAACATTGAGAAGAGGAGAAATTCAGTTTAGAGAGTGAGTGCGAAAAAAAATTGATCCAGGATTAAAAAAATATTAAATTTGGATAAAATCACAAAATACTAAACTTGGAATTAATCACAGATCGAGTCCCAACACTAATAAATATTAAACTTTTTTTCTCTCTAAAGTCTAGATGGAAAATTTGTCGAATTATATCAGAGAAAACTTTACAGCTCAAATGTATGTAGTAGTGATTCCAAAAAAAAAAAAAAAAATCCCAATACAGATTCCAATTTAATTCTCCAAAAATTCCCAATGCCGATTCCAATTCTTTAATATTTTAAATAATAGTTAAAAATACCGTTTGTTATCAGGGGCGTCCACATAATTATATTTTATTGGGGGCTTGGTTTTTGGAATTTACAAAAAAAAAAAATCAAAAATTAAAGAAAATTTTAACAAAATTTGAAAAATCAAATTTTCTGAAATTTTGTTTATTCTCAAAAAATTATATTTGTAGGAAAAAAAATTCAAAAATATTCAAATATTAAATTTGTTTTTAAAAAAATTTCAAAAATCCACGCAGTTTCCAGAAAATTAAATTTCTTGTAAAAAAAAAGTTCAAATATTAAATTTTCTGGTAAAAACAAAAAATTCCTTTATTTTTTTTTTTTTTTTTTTCATTACTTAGAAATTTAATAAATAGTTAAATACCAGTAATAAAGGACAATTGCAAATTAAGTGTAATTTTTCCAATTAATTTTCCCGATTAATCTTTGCATCGCTAGTATGTAGATATCTACCTAGTCTTATGTCTTTAGTAACAAAATAAGTCTTATGTTTTTGTACACTTCCACAGCAGGATATTTGTTTTTTATGTGTTATGTCCTACTGAATACCACCAAATATTATCATAATTACAATATATGTATATTTTCTAAGGATTGATTCATGAATACAAATTAGATTGTGACAACGTCAAACCATTTCCTGAAAATGTTTCTTTGTCAAATAAAAGCATAGTATCTTTCTAACCCCCATTCCCTTTCACTAGTATATATTGATCAGTAGCGTCCATAGGGGAGGGGCTGTATTCCCCACCCCAAATTAAGGAATTTCTGCTTTTTACTAGAAAATTTGATTATTTTTTTTTTCAAAACAAATAAATATTAGAAATATTTTTTATTTTTCAATTTTTTTTTAATTAACTTATGGAGAATAGCTATGAATTTCTTTTTCCAAAAAATTTGATTTTCTGTCAATGGATTTTGAAAAAAAAATCAAAAATTTAATAGTTGAAATATAATTTTTGAAATTTTTTGAGAATAGCAATGGAGTTTTGAAATTTTTTAAAGAAAATTATAATTTGTAGATTTTTTTTCCAAAAAAAATCTACAAATCAAATCCCTGCCCCTCCCAAATATAACTTTGTGTACGGCCCTGTTGACGAACATAATGCCGTGGGTAATTTGATATGAAATCAATTAAGGGCCCAACTCCAATCCATGTCTAAATATTATTATGTATATATATGATTTAATTATGTATGTATGCACTTTGTATTTTTTAATTTAATACCCTGTTGCCTTAAGAATATGCCTTACTCTTTTCATCCAAATGCTTCATATATGATACATTAGTCCTTCATTTGTGCCTTGTAACAACACACTTTTTTCATCCTTCAAAAAAAATGATGGATGTAATTAAATTGAATGTATATACCTACCTACATAGAGTACTTCTCATTAAAGCAAGCGATATCAGTAGATAAGGAACGAAATGTTGATGAAGTGAAATATATAGAATTACATCAGTAATGTCAAATTTTTTTGAGACAAATGAAGAGTTAATATAATCTTTACAAAAGTCATTTACTAAGTAATTACTTAAAAAACAAAGTGAAAGATATTATGAGTAAGACAAAGCACATCTTATTTGCCTTTTTTGAAATACAAATGATTTTTATACCCAAATATGCTATACTGCTAAATATATGCTATGTATAACTAAATTAATTCGTTTTGTCAAGTGAAGACATGGTAATTTCCTCCAATCATTCAGTGCTATTTTTTAAACCCTCAACCCATTTATTAAAGTTATTTCAAAAGGGGTTTTATGAATAGATGTGATAACTAATGGAAAATGTATAGATACAAAAATTGCTTTTAGTTCGATAACATTTCCTCGTCTCCATGAAAACTTTTTCCATCGCAAGATGTCCCTTTTGAGGTACTACAGATGTGACACTACTTCATCATTTCCCTCGTAATTTAAACAATTTATTCTTCACAAAGATCACTTTCTGAATTAAATGAGGCATGATCGTTGTATATTTAACAGTAGTTTGTTTGCAAAGCTAGAATAGTAACGCCATCTTGAGCGTAAATATTATAGCAGTATATGTATGACATAGGTTATTTATTTGTTTATTAGAAGCTTGTTTACGTATTTGTAAATGACTATTATACGGTAGCGCCACCTCGCAGAGAAGTTGTTTTTTTTAAGTTTGATCCCCATTAAAAGAGTGAATTAATGTAGTGCATTCTATTATCCCACTAAATTTGGACAAAAATTGATCATATTAAATACTTATATGCGTACTTCTATTGTATATAAGCCAGTTAGCTTTATAGCCGAACATATTAATGAAACTAGGATCCTTATTGGTTAGTGTGGAATACTTTATTCATATTTTTGTTTAGAGAAATAACCCACAACCTACTTTTCTCTATTACATATAATATACATATATTTATATGAAATAAAGAAGGGAATGAGTTTCTAATAACCTGCTTAAGAAATCAGGAATGAAGTTCAAGGAACCATTTCGTTCTTTTATTCAATACATATGGATAACTACATACAAATGCTGTTGTTTCACACAAAAATATAAATGTTCAATACATAAGAGAGGAGAGTGAAGAAAAAGAGCAACAGTTTCTTTGTCAGAAGAAAAAAAAGGAGGGAAAAAGAAAAGAAAAATTTATATTCAGCATTGAATAAGAGAAGAGGCATTAATATTGGATATTTCGTATGTTTAATACCTTGTGTTAAAATAAATACTATATGAGCCTTTATTCTTATAAAATTATTTAATCTATGAAATTTGTCTAAATGTGCTCTAAAAAGTAACACAAAAATCATTACTCTACTATAGATAACTATGTTTGAAATATCTAACCATTTATCGTACTAACACAAAAAAATTACATTGTATTTTGTTGTCAACTGTTGATGTTTCCGCTTTATTCCCCAGATTATTAGTATTCTGAAAGTTGTTGATTGATTGAATTATAATTAGCTTTTGTTATGCTGTAAAAATTTCCCAATAAAATTAATTATATAATTGGGAAGAAATGGGTAACTATTTACCACTTGAGCTTGGACCAAGTTTTTTCTACTTAATTTGGGAAAAAGGTTGCGAGAGTTAATAAAGGTACAAATGGTGTAAGTTGTTCATTTTTAGTGGGAATCTTTCAAGTTAGTGACAGCTATTTGAAAGCTACAATATATCAAGCTTTTATTTCTAAAAATTCTTGTGAATAAGTTCAAAAAGTGGAGCTTCAAGATTTTTATCAAATTTCGTGAATAAGAATTTTTAAAAAAACATGCTGGACTCATAAGGATTTACAAGACTCCCTTATTTGAATTTTCTAGTGATGGAGAGCCCCTCTATAAAATTGGAAAGCTAATTTTATTTTCAAAATCCACATTGTAGCTTACAAAAGTAACTTTATAATATTTGGAACTTAAAAAAATTACCAAAATTTCTTAAATCAAGAAAAACATAAATTAGTGTGGAAAGGGCTATAAGAAAGTTTATTGCAGCTTTGGTTCGAATTTCAAAGTTGAATGCTCACTATTACTTTATTGTTCATTTTCATCTTATGTCAAACAGTCCTATATTAATATAATTTTTGCATTACTCGTATAATTATTGTGGCTTTCATCAATGTAATAATATTATATCTGGGAAATACCGTGTATTTAATGGTTATAACATGAATTTTAGATAGTCACGAAAATGTATTACACTGCCTTTCATGAACCATTTTTAAATATCCAAATATGACATTTTTATTTCTAAACAGCGATATATTTACGTCATATGGACTAAAAAATATATTTAATCCTGCAATTTTTATTCTACTAAAGTAAGCACTTAAATGATGTGGCTCGTTAACACAAAAGCAAGCTAGAATTTTTTTCCCGAAATTGAGCCTGGATTACCATTTCTATCAACAAATTATTCTAATTTATCCTTTGAGATAAAAATAAATCATCTTCATTATCCAAACAAATCTGGGTCAAATACAGCTTTATAAAGGAAGGCTTTAAACTGTAGTTAACATCTGAGGTATCTCTAAGCATCCCAGAAGTTGGAATTGGGATTATTTCTTCCCTCCTTTTACAAGTTTTTAATATTTCATACCTTAAATGAGATATGCTGTTTGTCAGCATAAAAGCATGCTAATAGTGTGATATTAAAATGTATATTTTTTGAAAGGAGACATAAGGAAACCAAATGAAGTCTTTTAAACCAATTAAAGACTTTAGAATACAGTTAATATTCTTGAATATCTCACTGTATCCCATAAATTTCAATACAAAGCCTATAATGGATCGAAATATAAATCTATAAAATATTGGACTATATACATATGTATGTATGAAGTAAAAGCGATATTGCACATTTCTCCTAATTTTAATTTTAGTTCAAGAGATTTATGTTAACTCACTAATTGTTCGTTTACAGTTAGTTTAAAATAACGAATTCTAAGTAGGTCTCTTATAATATTACAAATGACAAAAAAAAAATCCTTCAGAATATTAAAAAAAAATTATTTGTTTTTGAAGTTTCCTTTAATTCTATTTACACAAACATAGAGGTTATCTTAGTGTACCTAAAATGTAGCAATTATGTCATTATCCATAAAAGAAGAGCATGTATGTTTCTTTATTTTGTATTTGTTTATTTATTGTTGATTCAATCATGTCACTAGTACTTGCTCTACGGGTGTGAAGATTGACTGAAGAGTCAAATGGAAAGAAAGAGAAGAAAACTTTTCCTTTTTTCTCTCTTTTTGCTTCCCTCGTTTTTTTTTTTAATGGTCACTACATAGATTGAATTTCCATTAATTATAGCTATATAATTTCTATCTGCTGATTTCTACATTGCAAACTTCGTTTCTATCTAGGTATATAAATATGTAGAAACTACAATTACCTAATGTGCTCCTGTATATATACTACATTTCCCGATAAATTGTCTTGGATCGGAATCCCATTCCTAAATAAAATAAAGCTTCTAAAATTAAAGTATTTCATTTTATATTTTAAGAAGAAATAATATTTGATACGGCTGTCTTATTCATAATATATTCTCAATTCTCATTAGTACCATTATCCCTAATAGCACAAGGGTCCAACTTTTTTTGAATTCCGTAACCCGATCTAACTCGCTACAAAAAAAATCTTTTTTTTTGGTGATTGCGCATCGCATCACTAAAATTATTAAATGTACGTAATTCCTGTGAAATGATTATTTTCATATGAATTTTCCGGGAAAACTACCAAATATATAAAACTTTAATCAATTTATTATTATTATCGATTGAACTAAACTAAATATATAATATGCCGATTTTTGATGGAGCAAAAGGGAAAGTAGATCTATTGTCCTATTGTCTGTATTGTTGATCGTGGATTTTGTGGAGTAGGTTTTCATAGTTCTACTTTGGATGCTTACTCGATACTCCAACAAAAATTGACAGAAGGACTCAACGACAAACAATACCGACAATTAAGAAGGTTCCATTGGGCAATGACGCATTGTTCCACCAAAAATGGATATAATATGTACGTTTAAAAAAAATGATTGGATAAAAGAAGTGTTTAGTACGAGTATTCCTCGAAATTGAACAAATCCGACATTTTCCCGTTAATGATTTGAACACGTCCGAATTACTATTTGAAAAACTCGACTAAACTCGAACTAATATCAAACTAGAAATATTTGAGGATAAGGTATTTTCGGAAGAAGAAATATAATTGAAAGTCATGATTTGGCTGAAATGTTCATAACTATATTTATAGTTGTATAAATTATGACCTATCGATATGTAAAAATAAAAAAGAAACCGAAAGTTAACGTGGTAATCCTGACAATTTGAAAAATGTTTGGGGAGAGAACAGCTTAGCTACCAAAGACGTTTCATTGGATCATCTACAAGCAGGCCTGAGAGGGATGAAATAAATATAAATTTCCCTCTGTATGTCGATCTTTAATTCTACTCTAACTCATAGAAGTCAAAGCTAATTACTCCCGAACAAACCCTCATTGTTATTTCATGTGGACACTCACTAATGATTACTTTATACTTAAATGTTATCTTTTCAGGAACTGCACAATAATGATAAAATAAAAACAAGCTTCAGATTACAATCTAAGATTAAATTATGCATGCATTCAGTTCATATGTTATGTAACTCTAATTAGATGTACCCAAATCAACTTAATCTATGTTTCGCAGTGATTTTAAACATAGATATAACTTTTTTGAAGAAAAACATTCCTAAAATGACCTATATTATTTGACTAATAATTAATTTACTGTCTTATAAAGGTAGTGTAACTGACTTAATTGTTGAACTAACATCGATTTTATCAATTAAATGAACAAGAATATTTCTTTGAATCTCAACTTGATTCAATGCTCAAAAAATGAAACTCAAAACTGACACAAAATAAAAGGATCCTATGGATGGCGGCGTCATAGCTTATAAGTCACAAAGGACTTAACTTCATGGATTGAGAATATATATGTACACATTGGAGTTAAACATAAGTAACTATGTATTTATAACTTTATACATAATATTGAAAAGTTATTTATTCTTTTCCCTCTATTGCATGCCTTATTCAAGTATTTTTCGACTTCATTTTGTTTTTATTCTTGTTTATTTTTTTTTGTAAAGTACATTTATAAATCATTCAAGGTAAATATTGCCAACAAGGTTTTATTTCTTTTATATTATATATTGTTAAAAATATATATAATTTATACATATACATTCTACCATGATAATACCACCACTAAAATGACGACTTCTAAATATTACAATGACTTGAAGGGATTCCTTTCTAATATATATACATCGGTATATATATATATATATATGTGCGTGAATATGTATGATTGAAATATTTTTTTTGCACATCAAACATTATTTTTAAATATGTAACATGTAACAAATTGTATATGCAAAAATATTATATTCTTTTATGTCCTTACATTCTCAAAAGTAATACATAATCCCTAATTCTATTATTTTTTGGGAGGGTGTAAGGCAGTGATTCTCAGCTTTGGGGCTTCTCAACGCTTATACTAAAATGTCTTTCGTAAGGAAAAAGTTATCAAAAATTCCTATAAATGTATTACAAAAATTCGTTTGGGTATCATTAGCTACCTAAAATTACATCTCCGCACTGATGAAAAGCTTGTGAATTCCTGATGTTAAATGGATGTGTCATGTCCCCCCAAAGATTTTTTCTAGCTATAAAATGTCCCCTTCCCCACCGATTTTACATCATTTCACAGCCAAGTTTAACAATCATTACTGTGCGTAAGGTGATAGGTAGGGATGTGAAATATGTCAAAATTGCACTGAGCCATAAACACCACGTCTGAAAAAATGTTGTACAAAAATATGGAGACTTTCAAAGATGACATATCTGCAGACAGAGATAATTAGGGCTGTAACTTTTGTTGATGTGAGTGAACACACCCACCATTGCTATCTGTCTTCTCTGTTTCATTTTATGACCAATTTGTTATTGATAATAAATAACAATTGATCAAAGTACTAAACAGCTTTATTTTTCTTTCTTTACTTAAAATCAACTCTATCTAAACATTTCTTGCAACCCTAGAGATCCCTATTGTGATTCTTGCTTGTTAGCTGGTGATATGATGCAGATATGTAAACATCAACTTTTTTCACATCTCTAGGCCTATAGTATTATACATTAAAAACTTACTCCACGACGGAGTTGTCCTTGTTATTGTTGCTACTCTTAAAAGCCCTGTCTTGTAGAAGAGACACGGGCTCCACAGAGTTGTTGCCGATCCGCCGACTCGGAGTAGAAAGGAACTTTTCAATTTTGGTAATAGCGGTTTTATAGGATGGAGAAGAGTTTGGAATGGCACCCGACGAAAATGGAGGTGGAGGAGAAGAAGGTGAGAGTGTTATGGACTCATCTTCTTCTTCCTCCTCTTCTGCTTCATCTATTCTAATTTCTCCTTTGGGAAGGATTGGTGTAGTGACTCGATTCCTCATATGGGAAGACTCCTCCAATTTGGAAGACTCTGACATTTCCAGACTTTCCATCATCATCTCTTGAGAGTCGGGAGGGTTTTGTCGTCGTATGGAAATCTTATTCTACGTGAGTTGGTAGACACATTTTCTTCCCTTCGTGGCTCACTCATAATATGTGGAGGAGGTAGAAGGAAGAGATAAATCTGTGGATAAATAGATATAGCGTTGGGGGGGAGAGGTACTTTGCCTTCTATCTCTCTCTCTCCCTCTTTCCCTTCACTAGATGACTTATAAAATACAACTGAAGAACAAAACAAAAATAATCTTTCATATGCATACTACATAGTTAGAATAATGATAGTATTATGAATGTAACTGAATTTCGTCCCCCCTCTTTTTACTTTACTTTTTCACCTTAAAAAAAAAAGTTGCGCCTTGGAAAAAAAGCTCTCCTCTCTAAAAAAAGAAAAGTAAAAGCGTGGGCGCACGTTTACACTATAAGTTAGTAAATATTATAATATATACATAAATAGACACTATTTTGATAATAAAATATTTACAATATATATTCACATATCTTTCAGGAGCTCAACTATTTACATATGTATGTATATTATACAAGATATGACCATCATATTACTATTTAACTACTCATAATAAAACTATTACCGATCATCATTCTGAAGAAGAGCTCTACATATAATGGAGGAGGAAAAATGAATCAAATGCTGTTTTTTTATTCAAAATATGTTCATCTTGATTTATAACACATTTTTTATATTATATTTATATATACATGTAATGA
Organism: Lepeophtheirus salmonis; assembly: GCF_016086655.4. NCBI lineage: Eukaryota > Metazoa > Arthropoda > Copepoda > Siphonostomatoida > Caligidae > Lepeophtheirus > Lepeophtheirus salmonis. The sequence continues at coordinate 44,201,897 of NC_052136.2, read as the reverse complement.
ATGTAGGCATGTTTATCTCACAAAAGATAAGCTAAAATATGTGGACCGTCCGCTAAAAACAAACACGATTGATTTTTATGAAAATTGAGTTTGATTGACACTTGTATTCTTCAAATAATTAGTTTTCGTTTCTATCAACAAATTATTCTGATGAATCAATTGGAGAGGTTGCAAATTGCACTTATAGGTCGCAAAAATGTGTCATAACAATTAAATCATTAGAAATTGATAGGTTACATTAGAAAGGAGTCATATCGGGATCAAATTAGCCCTCTCATAAACCAAAAGAATACTTTAAACTATACCTTTCTTGGTTTCTCAAATCATCCAAAAAAATTGTTCTCAAAGTCTGTAAATTGATCAAAAATTGGCTCTATGTAAATGTATATTTTGCTCTCTTTCTTGATTTTAGCTCAAGATTATTATTTTTAAGTTAACTCCCGTCATATCTAATTAGTTTATGTCTTGGGATATGAATAGCTGATGTTGAAAGTAACTACATTTTTATTGATTTACAATACCTATCTGCTCACATATTTATTAGTTATTATAACAGTTTTTGCTTTCTTTTTTTGCAGGTATGTCAACATCAAATTTATATTGAAATTAACTGACTATTTATTGTATTCTTTCCTCTTTTGAATTCAATAAGTTAATTTATCTATTTAATGAATTGACGTAGATGGAGTTAATCCGTAACGCCTCATAAGTATACATATGTTTCATAAGAATAAACAATATATTAAAAGTATGCTGTTTTTGGGCTAAAACGAGTTACAAAAGGTGTTTTTTTTCTGCTGGAAGGCACTACAAAATTTCATATCAATAATTTTCTTTATGATATTTTGAACCTGAAAAAATGGACATTTCTTTGCCAAGATGAGCAAATTTTTGTATAACTCTATAATTTTAATATCATGGCTCTAATATTGTAATTTAGTAAGTTTTTAGTCTTTCAAAAAAATACATAATGACTTCAAAAATGTAAGGTATCTCTGAAGCGAATGAAGAACCTACTTTTTGCCTGAAATGATACTGAATATATGTAGTATTTTCTATTACTTTATATTTTCATCAAATTGGTGGGTTTTTTTACTTATACCGATTCTGTGTCTTTGACACAATGATTTTTAAGGAATAGTGCATTATTTATTTATTTTTACGTGGTATATTTAAACTTATACAAAAAAAAAGATCACAATATTAGGGTCGTAGATTTAAAATAGGAATGTTACAAGACCTTTGAAAATGACTAACTTTTTTCATCTTTAAAGTGCAAGAGTATGATTTTTTTTATAATGTTCTCAAGAATCAAATAACAAATTGCAGTTAAAAAAAATAGAGCAACCTAATACGCATGCATATATTTTGTACAATGTTGAATTGATGCTATTCTATTTTTTGACGGATAAATATAATCATAAGGAACACGTTGTTTGAAAGCACTTTTATATATTCCTATAGTATGTATTTCAACAAATTGGCTCATGATATATCTAACAAGTAGGCTTTTGGTTCCAAATTAGTTATGTTTGAATCAAAGTATGTTGTAACTTGATCCTCGTGTTTGAATCTTCCTGGGTTTAGATCACTGTTTTGGATTCATATATTAACTAATTATAAGTTTTAAAATGTTTAATTATCAACCTAAAAGTGATGGAACTTAATAAAGTAAACATCATAGAAAATTAGTACATTTTATTTTTGTATTAAAAGCTTAAAGTTAATTTCAATCATCCTTCCTCCTGAAAGAAATTAATTATCAGGAACATCTCACTGAAGTTGGACTGATATTAGTTAGAGCTAGTTCTATAACGACATATTTATTTATCTAGTTATTTGTGATTTTTGAGAAAGACAAACTTTATGGAAATAAAAAATATGTTACTTAAATGTTTTCATATGGCTTTTGAAACACCATGCTTATTAGACAGGGAAAACAGAATTTAATATATCCGTAAGAACTACAAATATATGCATACTCAAAAAAAAAAAGAATGACACCAATTATATTTTATTACATACTATATCAATCTAATTGATTAAGTTAGGAATTCACCACCATGGAGTCTACATATAAGAAATTTCAACCACGAGGAGAAAAAGTGTGCCTTAGGGTTGGCCTGCTCAAAAAAAAAAGTTATAAGTGAGAGATATCCGTAAAAATCAGATTTTTCTGACAAAACCAGAAAATTAATCGGTAAAACAACAAGGGTATTGCCATTAGGCCCTATAATGCTCTCAAAGGTCATGCAAACCAAGTTTTGGGTCATTGTGATAATGTTATATTTATACACATCCTTATCCGCAAAAAATAGATGGAGGAAAAGCAAATACCTTAATAATAGTGCTGAGTGTCGGTCTGACACTGATTTTTTCCCGATCCGAGTTTTTCAACAATTTAAATCGTAGATCAAAATTCAAATCAAAGTGAAAAAACTTCATTCTTTCCCATAATATTGTATTCCAAAAAAATAAAGTAAAGCAAATTGAATTCACAAAAAGAAGAAAAATTATATTGAAAAGTCATCAAATGAAGAAAGAGAAGAAATTTAAAAAACTTAAATGGCTTCAAGACTACCACCTTCTGCGTGAGTGTGTCTTGATAAATGAATGTATATATACGTATGAATATAATTAAACATGCATCATTCCGTGTTGTATTTAGTGGCTATTCCCCTCCTTTTGTTTCTAGTTATTCGTTAGATTTGCCTTTTTGAATAAAAGAAAGCCCTCTAAAAAAGTAAATTTCGTTTTTTGTATACTTTTTCATTTTTTTTTTTTTTTGTAAAAACCATTTGTTTCCATCAACACAGTTCTGATTTCAATCTTAATTCAATTAAAATTTTATTCATTTAATAAAGGTTTCATGACTTGTTCTATTGCTTAATTAATTAATTCTTCTAAATACCTACATATCTACACTTTTTTTTTTTTTTGGGGGGGATATGCTTACATATATGTCATTGCCACTTCACATGCTTTCTAAGATTTATATTACTGCTGAAAGTCGGTTAATTTTAAGAAAAAGGACGTATACCTATATGTAAAAAGTTGGTGAAATAATTTAAAAAAATTATGTGTAAAAGTTGGCCTTGAGACACGTCGGAGCTATTCCATTAACCTCAAATATACACTGTATCCTTTTGTCAACTATCGAATTGTCTACTTGTGTTCCTCTTATCAGTATTCTCAAAAATGATTGATTGAACTCGAATGAGCACTGAATCATGTGCTGTTAATAGTTACCAACTAATTTTGGCTCTTTTTTCCATTTTTTTTTTTTTTTTTTTTGATAGAAAATTTACGATATAACATAAATGTAACGATAACTAATTCATATTCTAAATGTTGATTAGTTGAACTTGAATCAACACTTTTTAAGCATTGAATAACCCCTTTCTATTTATCATGAACAACTCCAGAGTTGGAAGGAAGAATCAAAAAACTATTTTTTTCTTATCTTGAATCTTTGTATAGTGCAATATAGATACAATAAAGGTAACTTGTTTGATTCGTGCTCTAAACTTTGATTGATTGAACTCGAATGATGTAATCTGTAGGCAGTAAATGAGGCAAAGAATTGGTCAACTATGAGCTGATTTAAGGACTTTTTTCTTTCTTATTTTGAAGGAAAGATTGCAATATACAGAGAATGAAAACAACGACGTGATTGGTTGATTGATTTTTTTGGAAAGGAAAGGTTGCGAGAGTCAATAAAATGACTAAGTTCTAAGCGTTGAGTGGTTCATCTTGAATTATCCCTTGTTAAGAAGTGAATAATTTATGTATAAAGATAACGACATGAGGATAATGCACTGTTAATATGTACATACATACATATATTGGAACTTTTTCCCTCCATTAAGGATGGAGATGGGGGGGCGAAAGGCTCTGAATATATAGATACATTAGAGGATGCATAGTGTAATAACTAAGATGTGATAGTATGGTATTGTATTTACGGTACATAATATATCAAACAGATGTTTCCTCCTCCATTTACATACTCTTTTTTGCCACTAGAATCCCACTTAGCCTACCCTTTTGAATATTCCTTTTGCTCCAGAAGCAAACAGCAGTATCAATTTCCTTATTATTCGTATTATTATCATATTATGATAATATATTGCACATACATACCTACAATATGTATATTATATGAGAAAAGGGGAGGAGGAGGAGGCGGATAATGAAAACAGTCCATTAGGAGGAAGAGGTTGGTTTGTTTGTTAACTCATCCACGCACAAGCAAACAAATGGATTCTTTCTTTCTTTCACTATATAGTATACATACATACATTTGGAATAATTTAGACTTATTATTCCAAATAATAATGAGATAGGGTTATTTATTATCCGTCTTTTTAGACCTTTTGATTTTGAAGAAAATGGAGGCAAAGGAAAAATAATATGGAGCCTCCCCCCGCATTCTCTCGTAAATTACTTATTAATTTATTGATAAAGAATGGATTGTTTTATAGGCTATACAATAAATGTATCTCTTTCTAAAACTTTCCATACATAATATATGTATAATGCATAAATATCCCCCCCCCCTCTTCCCCCTATATGACCATTCAAATTCCCTTTCAATACCTATTAGACCTAGGCCAGGAATGGTTTGAGGAGTTCCTGTTATTTTGATGCTAACGGAGGGAATAGACCTACAGGAATCCTCTACACTTGAAATTCCTCCCTTCCTCTTTTTGACCTGCTTTTTTTTCTATAAGTAGTGTTCATTTCTTGTCAAATTAAATAAACGAAGAATAGTCTACAAATCCGGAATAATGATATTTCTAATTGGTCATCTACACTATGTAATTTTGGGCCTTTTTCATTTTATTTTCCTTTCCTTTTTTTTTTCTTTGGGAAAAACTTTATAGATGTAATTAAAATATGACTATGTGCTATTTAAAGGGATTCTATAATTATCCTTGTGGAAATAAAAGCCATTATTATGTCAACTTTTGTTCAAAGGGAACAAAAAAAAGACATTACTATTAGTAATTAATTGCCTATTAAGTGGTGGGTATCCTTCTCTTTTAGTTCTTTCTTAAGGAGTCCCATTTTTTCGAGACTACGATATTATTTTTTTCTTTTTTGAGGGGGGATGTGTTTTTGTTTTTTTCTTCTTGAGGCTTCGTTTTTCGTTTGCTCCAGGCCAATAAAATTTAAATGATCTTTCCAATTATATTTGACTAAACCCCGACTTTTCTGTTTAATATAGGTGCAGAAAGTGCGTTGAATATGTCTATTTAACTCCATGAATTAATTTGTGTTTAATTGAATTAAAAAGGTGAATTCTGCAAAAAAAAAAAAAAAAAAAGACAAAATAGGATGGCACCATGAGGAGAAATGATATAGTAATGTCATTCTATACTGATATCTCACGATTGACATCTTGTGGGGGAGGGGGATTTTCACGTATACAAGGAAATCTCTTCACCGGCACATTTGGTTTTTTGACTTTATTGCCTAGTTTTGTGGATTATTTAGCTTCTTTTTTTTTACTATTAATTACAAAACTATGTATGTAGGATATATATTCTATGTATACATATATAATACATCAGTTAACTCTTATTACAACAAAAAATATATAATTTCCATGACTAACATATCTCATTTATGGAAATAAATCACCCCTTAGTATGTTTAAATTTCTCTTGGGGATTGGGTTTTTATTCTTTCGTTCTTTTATCTTCCTCTTCTTCTTGTCTTCTTCTATCATCATCAAGAACCTCTTATTTTGTAGTAATAGAATATACCCAAGTATAAATATTGGTACTTTCCTATAAGGCCTTAGCCAAAGTATGACCCTACAAATGTGTTTTCCTCTCCATGGGTTTGGAAATTTGTTCTGTCTATGTATTTACTATGACTAATTGCAAATCATTTTACTGGGGGAAAAAAGGCATCAACCTTTTTCTCCTCCCTTCCATCTATGTACCTACAAATCTCAATCACGACGAGCTACTTTTTTCAGTCATAATCTTGACGATCAAATGGGAAAATAAGAATTTGGGGGGGGAAAAACATATGGTAGCTAGACTTTTGTAGTTTGTTTCCTTGTAGCCAACTGTTAATTATTATATACATTAAATTGATAACTTTATTTTAAAAATCAAGGACTAAGTGGTATGGAATGATAACCATTATAAACAAGGATAGAATCATGACACGTAATGATGCATCTTTGGCTCTAAAATGCAGTGATGAGAGGATAAATGGGATGGATTTAATATGAGTGATTAGAGTAAGAATTTAAAATGTCATATTTTTGGACTTTACTTGGAACAAAATCAGAAGGAGATAAAAATACATCATATTCAAAAACGAGAGGAATTCTTTGATTTATATCAATTAATATACAAATAAAACTCATATCATAAAAGAATCAGCTGATAAAACCTGAATGACCCAGGACATAAAATATTAATAACCTAAAGACCTAAGGAAAAGAAAGCATTATAATTATTTTCATGTAATACAAAAGTCCCTGGATTGACTCTTTTTTTTATTTTAGTATTTTCTAGAGATAAAAATACATTTGTATAGAGTCAATGTTGTTTAACACCCATATATATTTACGTAAGTGTCCCTTAGGACTACAAAAGATACACATATATGTTTGTAGGTACATTAAACGTGTATAACATGTGAGCATACTAAGTTAAGTATAAAAGAATACAAAAATCTTAATCTCACTTCTGAGATCCACCTATTACCCAGGTCAAACTTTTTTACTTTATTCTGTTGTTTCGTTTTCCAAAATAGATACAATTAGTTACTATAAAACTGAGGAAGTTTTTAGATGGTTTTATGTCTTTGGTTCCCTGCTTCCGTCAGATCTGAACAAAAAAAAAACCACATTTATCTATTTAAATCGTTGTGTGAACATCAGACAGTCTGTTAACCGAAGACAAACAGATAGATAGTTGATACTAATAGAAATAGTGTGGCTTATGCATTTGTCCCTAAATGGCCTCATGTTATGTCATATGAATAATATTGTACATTTTATTTGATATAAATATGTATATGATTTTTTGTCACTACAAAATGTAGTTACTATCTAGTTATAATGAACCAAAAAGTAATACACATTTTCTTTCAAATAATTTTGACTTCTTTAAAAAAAAAAAAAGAATATTATGATGCTAAAGCTCTGTTAATTTAATAAAATAAACCAAACATGATGATAGTAAAAGAAACAATTTGAAGAATGTTTGGGAGAAGAGTAGCTTAGAAACTGTCCTGAGGTTTCATTCGATTAGCTATTGCAGGGCAAGGAAGGAGGAAACACAATCCCACTCATGATCTAGCAAGAAATAATTTACTCCGATGTCGATCTTCAATTCTACTCTGAGTATAACATTCCCTTATTACTCCCAAATTGGGTTATTCTTCTTCTTTCATGAATATATCCACTTAATACTTAGATGTTTTATCTTGAAGAATGAAAGAATAATTAGTATAGAAGCTTCTCAATATTCAAAAAACAATGATCAGATTGACTACTTGTAAAAAATGCAAACACGAGTTAACGCTATAGATTTACAACTGTAAGAATTTTTCCAGAAAGTGCATCTAATATCCCAAGGAGAAGGCGACACCTTTTTTCAGTTCTTTTACTGCCTTTAAGTTATTATTATTTGAAAGGTGAATAATAAGAAATTGCATTATGGAGACTAATAAGTAGTAGGAAAATCATATTAATACCTCTAAATGTATGTATTCATGGAGAATATTAAGCTATAATGCTTGAATGTGTTTCTTATTCAACAGCATGTTGCTGTTCCCCTCAAATTCGTTAATATAAATGCATACATTGATATACACCTACAATGTTTGAATTATATTTATTTATAAAAAAAAGTACGGAAAGAGATTCATACAAATTCTACAAATATTAATGGAAGATCGAAAATATTTTATGTACTAACATATTACATCAATACAGCATCCGGTTGATCGATATATTTGAAGTACAATGCTTTGTACAAATCCAGTTGTAGATGTTCCTACCTACCAAGAAATTCCAGCACTTAATTTTAATTTCAACCCAGCATCCGGTCCGGTATGAGATTTTCCGGTTTTTAGGGCTCAGTCCTGCATTCATATGTGTCGGAAATAGAAATCCCAGCATGTCGAAACTCGTTCCCGTACATTGCTTCAATTAGATGTCCGTTCTAGGCATTATAGTTCACTCTTATGCTTGCAAACATAAAGAAAGAAGGGATAAAAATATGAAAAATGGAACAAAATTAATATTGAAGTTCAAACTTCCTAAAGTATTTTGCTATTTGTTGGATAATAAAGTTGTCAGATGACATGGAACAAGGACAGAGGTTGATTTCTCATTCTCATATTGTTACCATTAAGGACGAAACCACTTCATCTACTGTGGTTCTCTTTCAATTGTTGATTTTGTCGTTCAGTGTGCCGGTCAAAAAATAAGTTACTGCCTCTCTCTCTGTGTTTCTGTCTCTTTCTCATCTCCTTCTAGCTTCATATTTGTCTTTTTTCCTTTTCAATTCTTTCTTCTTCTTCTTCTTCTTATAGTGTCTACCAGTGTGCCGGCCGAAAAGTAAATGTCACCAAGGTAGTATAGAGTAGGTTACTGGGACCACGGCAGGGCCCGGTATTGGAAGACCTTGCCACCTACATTTGTCATTACATTATAACATACTACTGAATATATAGGAGGATCAATAGCATATTCTAGATACTACACGTATTTTTCAATATACCGGTATATTTAAAATGACCCTTTACTTATTAGAGTATATTAGAGCCGGGTCAAGCACTGACATTGCACCATAAAATTGTACTTTATAAAAACAAAGCAAGAGTAAAAGTTGTACTCTACAACCTTTATCAAATTTCTTAGGCTCCGAAATTAAAGTCCTGAAGACGCTCCATGTAAGTGGAGGTAAATGACCCTAACAATATTTATTTTTTTTGCTACATATTTAATAACAGTAAGTATCAAAATACTCCTTACTAATCCTTACTTACTTCCGAAACCGATAGTGTGACATGTAACAACACATGTAGAATATAATCAATGCATGACTAGACTCTACATTTCCCCTTCTTCCTTCTCCTCCATCATATATGAATATCCTAAAGCACTGACGCTCACAAGACAAGCTGACGACAAAAGGCATCAGATGAATTATTATTATAATATGATATACTTACATACATATTGATGAATTTCCATCATTTATTTGACTGCATGTTCGATACATCTGCGGTTCTCCTTAGTTTTTTGTTTGTTTTTTAATCGTGATATGCTGTACATAAATAATTAATTAATTATGTAGGAAGTTTTATGACTAACTATGATCCACATAACTCTTTTTATTTTATTAAATATTATAAAAGTGTGTATCTATGTACAATATGCAATATATGCACAAGTTGATTAATTGAATTATTTATATATATATATAATGTAAATGTCATATGTGCAAGTTTGGATTTCCCAGAGTTGTTACAACGTGTACTTAAGCAAATTATCAAATTGTGTCTGCATCCATTATACTTACAGATATCTTAACTAACTAGAAACAAAAATGTAACCTTTTTTCATAAATAAAAAAACAAGATAATTTTTATTATATAAAACATATATCTCGTAATCGGCGACTTTGCCGATTAATGGCTATATGAGTATATATGTACAAGGCATATACATTTATTAACAGACTCTTTAAACGGAGAAAGGGTAAGAGGCAGCTAACAGTCTAACGAAATGTGAGACTGCAATGCTGTCAGTATTCAAAGTACATATTATTATAATTTACTTGGTTTTTTTAACTGGATTTCATATTGACTAGAAAATAAAAAAATAATCCCTATTAGATATATAAGTGTGTCTATTTTTAAACTGTAAATATCCACCACTAATTATATGGAGATACTTTTTCTAACGACTGTCAATATATCAAATTTTCAACAACCGTTACAATATTCAAGAAGCATTTTTTTTAAATCTTGTTTATATATTTTTTTTAATTATTGATATTTATAATTAATTGTTTCTTTCCTCTATATATGATGTGGATGCAACTTTTACCATTTGTACAAGTTGTATCTATCAAAAATCTCAACTTAATATGACATTTTCAGCTATCAAATGAGTACATATTTTTACACTTTAAATATATTAATTCATTTTCTTGGGGCGTTGTATGAGCATTCTTAGGAATTAACGTCATTTTCTAATTTAAAAAAAGATACCTCAAACCTTAAGCATTCAATGATTTATAAAAGCTTGAATAATCTTTGCATCATAAAAATAGTATAGAAAACGATAAACTTTATAGTCTTTGTCAGAAAAATGAAGGGTATATTTGAAAACAGAAGATCATGTTCTATCGAGTTCATCCTATTTCTATCTCTGAGCATTTTGTTTCGTCTTAATGTATTAAATCATTTTCTTTAATTCGGATGATTCCGAATCAAGAAGAACCATATGAAAGCCAAACTATACACACTACATATTATATGTGTAATGGGTTTAAGTAAAGATTATCTACGGAAAGAAGGGACAAAAAAGTGTATATATATATATTTAAATGTATTAAATCATGCAACCTCAATCAAGAAATAGAATAACAATGGCTAGGGATATGACTTTTGACTTTCTCAACAAAAGATTGACTTAGTGCAGTCCAAGTTTCAGAACTCAAAGTGATAAGTATTTTGCCGGCTTTGAGTTTCTTTAGGTATACACCGAGGTTAATAGAAATATAAGGTTAGACCATTATGTAATCTGACTCGCTAGAATTTACAATCTGATGTATTGTACCGACTGCTGGGCAAGACACGCAGATTTTGACAAAACAAGTAACCACTCATAGTCTATGACGTCACTATTGCTAGAATTTTCAATTTAATGTATTGTGCCGACTGTTTGCCAAGAAAAACAGATTATGACAAAACACGCAACCCCTCATTGACTATGACGTCAATATTAAAAGCGTAGGGGAAGTCAAACATCAGTTGTACATGCGTTATACTATAACCTTGTATTTCTATTAACCTTGGTATATACTAGGTTACAAATTATGTCACTTGTTATCAAAACATCCATTTCTACACATTTAATCAAGCAAAGTCGTCATGTAGCCTTGTTACCAATCAGAATGAACGTTTCCTATCCAATGGACAATAAATAAGTAAAAATGATTTACTTTCAAAAAATCAAATTAAAAATTAGCAAAAATGACCTCCTTAGTTTTTATGAGAATTGTATAAAATGTATTCATTCAAACTTTAAATGGATTCTTAAAAGGTTATATATATATTGTCACAACACTTATGAAAATGTAAATAATAAAAGTATTGTTGTTTATATCCAAAGTAAGCGTAAAATTACTTTTATTTTCTTTATTATTTTTTTGTCAGTAACAAAGAAAATTATTTAGCTTTATTAAAACTATTTCTTCATAACAATAATTTTTACATGCGATTGCAAAACAGAAAAAAAAATATATAGTTTGCTGATACAAAAATCTATTAATATGTTCAATACATATACTTTTATAGTATGACTGGAGAAATAAATCTACAAAATGGTGGTAGGTAGAATAGAAAAGAAACAACATATTGCATACTTTGATCCAATCTTGATCACATTGTTTTAATCTTGAACAGACAATGGATTTCTACATTAGTTATAATTATCATCTAAACAGTTCTACGAGAACATAATAAACCGGATTATATAGTAAATTCCTTGAACTCCGCATAAGGAGTTTGTCTCCATAATTTGCGAATAAAATAAATAAATAAAGGAATTAAATGAGCTTCTGGATAGCAATGATAACTTAGGCAGGTAAAGTCCATTTAAAAGTCATAAATAGGGATGTTTTTTACCTGATTATTATATGATAAACAAATATATAGACGCATTGATGGATCACAAAAAGGAATTGGATACTAATCTAGATATTGTGCAAATATGTGGCCTCTTAATACAAAAACATGATAAAAGGATTTGCCTTGAAAATTAGTTTGTTAATTTCTATGGACAATATATTCTGATAGATTCTTTGGAGATGTTACAAATTGCATTTAAATATTCAAAAATCCATCATTGTCACAATGAAGAAAAAAATAGAAATTGATATGTACTTTTGATTTCAATGTTCATAATATCCGGGTCAAATATAGCTTCATAAATCAAATGAAGGCTTTGAACTGTGGTTAACACTATTAAGTATCTCAATGTATCCCATAAATTTGGATTGTTGGGCATAATATATATATCTACGAAATATTAATATTGGACTGTATTGAGAAATGTATCTTCTTTGGTTTTTTGTTGGAGATTGTTTTTGTGTCCAAAGTACCATATAATATACCAATGCACATATGAAGCAATTGCATTTGATGGGAACGTCGAGGAGATTCTATAAAAAAAAAAAAACCAATTTTGTACATCTATGTTATATACTTCTTTTTTCTCTTTTTTCAACCGGATTTTGAAAATACTTTGATACATCTATGTACATACCATATTTGATATGATGAAGAAGTATAAATGACATGCATATTGAGTTGAATTGTATATGTGAACATAAAAATTATATAGAATAAGATCAAAAAATTATTTTCATACTAGGGGTTTATGGATTAACTATGTATGTATCGACATGGAGTTGTTATTCCACCTTTTTTAGTCTAAAAATATATTCAAATTATGGTGAAGCCATATACTTTTGCATAAAATAAAAATTTATCTTCTCATTGACAGAAAGGATCCAAAGTACAAAGTATAAATAAGTAAAGAATGAACTAATAATAAAGATAGTTTGACTTTAACAAGTACATAACATAAATGTCGAATCATGAAACCATTTTAGGTTAACTATCATAAGGGAAATTCTAGATAATGAATAGAAAAATTAGTTGTACTAATAACCCATTAATAAGTTTAGCCCTCAACACAAAAGCAAGCTAGAATTATTTTTCTTAAAATTGAGAGTGGTTTAAATTTTGTACTCTTCGGTGGAATTATCCTTATTTTATATCAGCAAATTGTTCTTATTAACTGCCGGAAATTGCACGTATTAAAGTAGCCAAACTCCATCGTCACAATTAGAGTAACATAAATTGATAGATTTTATTTGAAAGGCCATATGGGGACAAATAGATGTTGTATCTTCAATCTAATAAAGGGTCTAAACTATAGTTGAAATTATTGCATACCTTATCTCATCCTACATATTTAATTTTAAAACCTTAATTAACTTAAATATGCCCTTAAATATTAGGCTCTATGTAGCATATATATGAAGTAAAAAAGCAAATGAAATTTTTTCCCCTTTTAATTTTTGTACAAGATTTTTTACACGTTGACTCACCACAATTATAGATAGCTATAGAATGCTGTTATCCCATGATTTCATGTCAGTTGTTTCAGGGGGAACTTTCTCTTATAAAATTATGTAATAAACTTGAAAACCTTACAGTATTACCAAAGGCAAAGAAAAATAACACTTACCAGTTGACATGAAATCATGTGATAACAGTCCCCTCCGGTAAAACTTGGTTATTCTACATATTCTATTTGTAATAGTTTTACTCATAGAGAGACGACCAATTATTTTTGATGGCAGTTTGGCGTCGTGTAGCAAACGTATTTATGAATAAATATGTATAGCTCGGGTAGGAGAAGATTGGATAAAGATGTCCTTGGCTTGAAGAACTATTCAACGTTAAACTTACTGTTTAACTGGCTTTTTTTTCACATCAGCTGAGTCAATTGAGTTGATTAAATGATTGACCAAAACAAAATACCGAAAAGAGGGGAAAACATGAACTGGGATAATTAATTCGTTAATGCTGTAACTCTCTTCTCTTTTCCAACAACTCTTTCCTTTCTCCATATCTTCTTTACTACAACCCTTTTGTTAACTGCGGAAATTTAGATAAATATATTTCTCAACTTGTACACTCTATTTATTTATTTATCTATGGTCAGTTAAATATTAAATTCTAAGATTGATTCTTTCCATTTATAAAATAATATAACAAAACATAAATAGTTGATAGAATGCATTGAGAAACATAGTAAATGAAGCTGTTGTCATGAGCATTTAATCAACCAACGTTGGACAGATCTATACTTTATCGTACGGTTAGTTATTATTATACTAACGTAATATATATACATATATGAATATTGTATATACAAAAGTAAAGCCTCAATTATTTATGAGGAAAACAATATTTTAGAAATGCTAATATTTTTTTTTTCATAATATACTTTTTCTTAGAGGAACCTTTAATAAAATATAATTATCATTATTTAAAAGATATATAATTGAAAGTTAATACTGATTTTACAATTCAAAAACAATTATCATAGAAGAATTATTAATTTATGACAAGTAAATTGGACAAAATAGCGATCCAGCTCCAATACAATGCGAACTTGTACTCAACGTTCCCATAAAAAAAAAAGAAGGAAATTAGTACTTTTATGGAACAAATATACCTAAAATGTAATCAAACCACATTCTTTAGATTAAAAAAATATTATTTTTCTTGAAGTAACTAAGTAGTTAAAGCATCCACCATTACATTGTCCAGCAATTGTTTTATGACATTTTATATCACAAATAACTCTTCTTGTGGAGATGTGACAATTTTTTTTTTATTAAATTAGAAATAACAGGATATGATTAATTTAAATCCCTATATTCATTCACAATTATTACAGGCTACTCTAACCGTCTCAAACGTTTATTTCACTCCTTGGCAAAATTAGTGAATGGTTTATTCATTGAAGACGTTCATTACAAAACATTTTAATGATGTTGATCTCTTGAACCTATGGATGGTGTAGTTGACGGAGATTTTGGTCGCTATAAAGACCTTTAAGTGGTGTGAACACTGCCATGTTGGCTTTTTTCTGCTCGCCAGAGATAGATAATGCTTTCACATTTTCCGTATAGTGATTTTGGAGCTATCTTTACAGATTTTTTTTTGATTTTTGCCAAACAAACACAACAGGATGCACCAATCATGTAAGAGCTTAACCATATTGGCGGAAAGTTGAAATACAGTAGTAATACTCAAAAAAATATAGCTGTCTTAAAATATAAAGCGTATCCAGGATCTTGTATAGAGCTACAAAAGGATATTATGGATCAAGGAATACTCTATAAAAAGAACGCCCAATCTTTTTTTTCTTTCCTTTTGTTGACCAACTAAAGGTTATTTTTCTTTTAGTAGAATAGCTATGAAATGAAAATGATAATATAATTAAAACGCTCGTGTGATCTTAAGGAATATAACAGAATTTTATGTATTACTTATTATTTTGATGACATGAAATTATTGATGAACCAAACAAAAAAAACAAAAAATCCGCCAGACATTAATTGTATGATTGTTTTAATTACATTACCTCTTTGATTTCATAACTTAACTCCTTTAAAAATAGTCTTTAGTTTGCCAAAAAAAAAAGGAATGGCAAGAGAGAGTGTGTGTGTCTTTATAGAACATACCTTTTATGGATACGTCAATTAAATAAGTATTGGCTGAAGAAGGGAAAAATCTTACTCCTCTTGGTAGAGAGAAGGACTTTATTCAGAAACAAAAACGGAATAATAATATTATCCGTACTAATCCTTTGAAATAATGCATTTTTTTTTTCACAATATCCTCTTTTACTAAGTGATGCATTCAAGTGCCTATTTTCATAGTTATTTGCAGGGATTTTGATTGTATGATTATAAAAGGTATGCATAGGTATAGGCCCCACTTTGTGAATAAATTAGTGCTCTTCATTAATTTTGCATTTAATGTTTGATATGAAACAAAATTTAAATGGCATTAAATCCGGCTATATCCATAAATTATAAGCAACTATGTATGCATATTTTTATGTATTTCTAAGTAGGTACACACTACTATAGTTATTTTGAGGCTCTCTAAGGAGAGTGAAATGAAACAAGCATAGAGTTGTATAAAAGAAAGAAATAAGGAAAACTTTGATCCTCTTTCTGTTTGTTTGTATGGCTCCATGCATCCACCCATTTCCTTTCAATGTACACATTTCATTTTTCTCTTCAATTATGCTCTTCTTAAAATTACAATCCATATACATACTAAATATGAGTACTATTGAGAAAAAAACAAGAAACTAATTTTATTTTTGCCCTTTTGTTCTAAGAAAAGACGAAGATTTTACTCACTTCTCGTTTTTCAATTTGAGATCATATAATATAAAAGAATTAATGATTCATAAAAGGATAGAGCTTAATTAAACCTGTGATTTTTTCTTTTTGATATTATTAGACATTTACAAAGAATTATACAATTGTGCTTAAGCTTTCCATCACAATTATTTAATTTGAGTGCATTGGACGTGTAAAAAGGAACTCCTACTCTTAATTATATCAAAAATGAAGTCATAGCTAGCTTATTTGTTATCGAAATAACGCTGTGAATATCAGAGCTACCATAAGAAGAACAAGCTGCTAGGAAGAACGAAATAATAAATAACCACTGCCTGATGAATTGATATTATACATTAATTATGCTGGGTGTCAATTGACATGTGTTTTTTAGTTCAATAAGACTTGTAATTTACCTTCTCTGCAATTTCAGAATCTTAATAGAGTCATTCCTAAAGTTGTAGACTCTGAGTACAACTTTCAGTACGTAAAAAACCCACAAAAATTGACATGGTAATTTGAAGAATGTTTGGAGGAAGATCAGTTTAGAAACTGTTAGGAAGTTTTATTAGTTTTTCGACAAAATAAATACAAATCCCAAAGTTTGAATCCATTCAATCAATGTTCAAAACATTTAAAAGAAGAAATCAACAGGTCACAAAAGTAAATTTGTATGCTAGTAACATAAGGTTCTGGTACACTTTCTTACTCACAAAGAAATAAACTTAATCTCATCGGAATACGCTCTCAGTGTAATAAGTCCCTATAAAATAAAGTTTTAGATCCCCTTATGTTTATTCATAGTTACAAAGTAAACACTTACTTTTTACTTTACACATGTTAAGTAAATTTGGAAAGCTTCAAAGTAGAAAATCTTTGATTCTTATCCTCCTTGAAATAGGTTGAAAATTAAAATTAATGTTTTCAAAGATATGAGTACATAGAATTGATATTTAAATTATAAGATTACTGACTACCTATACAGTGCTTAAATGATAGTTTTATGTCTAGATAACTTTGATCATTACCAGTGATCATGTATCCTATCATTCATTATTTTCTTAGTTTCTATATTCTTCCATCGTAGCTAGGAGTGAAGAAAATAAAAATATACCTAACACCGTGTGATTGAAAGATCGATTAATCGGTGCTTAGAACCATTATATGGTAAAAAAGATCAAACCAATAAACAAAAATTAAAAGGAGGGAGACTGATTAGGAAATCAGTTATAGACTAATTTTTATTTACTTTAAATGTAAATTGATATCAAAATCAATAGCTGAGTATGAAATGTCCTTGAGTTATATGAATTAATATACAAATAAAAATCATACTCTCTTTGAGTTCATAATAAGTACAGTCGGCTGCTTAAAATCAAACGAAAGTAAACTCATGAAAACAATAGAAAGGAAAACAGAGTGCATTTTTGTTGATTTGATTATGTTTATTATATCTAGTTTAATACCTTTTTAGAAGAAAAGGTGGAGAGATGGAATAAATTAGTATTAAGAGCAATAATTTCATACATAATGCAACCTTTGAAAAAATACATATATGTCATTATGTAAATTACATAGGTTGCGCGATTGCTGAATATTTTATATAAAGTTCCGATGAAGCTACTTTTCTACTTTAATATTATATTTGCATTGAAATACCTTTTCTATCGTTTAATTAGATTATGTAACTGTCCAAAAGAAAAAAAATATTTTTCATAGGTTTATACTCAAATTACCTTTCTTATAATATCAATATGTCATATTTATATAATAGTATATTGATGTTCAATCCCAATAATAATGCCCCATTAAACTTTAATTCGATCTTCTCTTCACATAAATATTTTGAATGACGACATAACTATGAAAATATTATATTATTTTTGATATAAAATGTTTTCTTTGATCTTTTACAGCATAACATATATACTAATACAAATAAATGCAGTTTTATAAAGGTCTAAAATTAGATTATTTTTGCAATTATCTACAGGTAGGAAATTATAATGAAACAGATTATAATTTAAACTCTTAATTCGATTGCATTCAGCCACGCCCAACGATTATGTAATGTATATTGTATATATGTACATAGTCCTTAAAGCAACTTGACACTCCCTAAAGGTGATTTCTCACATCTACCATGCGTTTCATACACTGTACATACATTGACAGGATGTGTTTGGACAATTCACAAAAATAATAACATAATTTTGCTTCATTTTGAAACACCCCCAATGAAATTTAAATTTATCAAAACTTTGCATAATTTAATATTGTTTAAAACTTATCAAATGAAAGAGAAAATTGAATTAAACTAATAGTGTATGAATTTCTTAAGGAATTAAAAAACTTTATTTTGTAGCCATTATTCTGAAAAATATAGACATTTTTTTAAATAAAAAGACATTCACTACACGATTGTTCTATTTCAATTATCTTTATCGTTTCACAACTACTTTCCTAATAATAAAAAAATAGCTTAAGTTGGTCAAAACTTAAGGAAGTGGGTGAGAGAACGTGTGTTCCATGTAAAGAGTATTTCTTAATAAAAAGTTGTTATATGTGAAAACTAACCTTAAGAATGCACCTAGTATTTTGATTTTGATAATTAAAATAATATATATTCATTATCGTAAGCGTCTTTCCTTTTTATCAAAAATAAAGATTAAAAATATAACTAGGATATATATAGATATTATTTCTTCGAAAGGGAAATATTTTTATTTTTAAAGAGAAAGTAAAAATAAATTACTTATAACTGAATATTTTTAATTAGCAAATTCTTCAATTCCAAGTTCTTTCTAAAATATAAATAGCAATTATTTTTAGCTTATTTCTTTTTTTATAATAAATGAAAATATCGTATTTTAAGTCTTCTATTAATTGATACCTATATAAGTAATTAATGAATAAATATTGCGAAAAAGTCAGATGGAAATAATATGATCAATATACACATATATTAAATGACTGATTTAAGGGATTGATAAGGAATTATATGTTGTTTTTCTTATTTTCAGTCCAATGATAATAATTTTGTATTCTTCTTTTTAAACAAGTCAATATTTGTAGTCCCTCGCAGCCTTAACTCTCAAAACGAAAAATTGGTAGCTAGCCTTCAGCTTCAGCATTTATCTTATATACTGTTAATTGTATTAAATGTGGATTTATTATTTATATATTATCATGGATAAATAAATATTTATTTATCCATGGATATTATAGATAATAAAGGTTCATTATATTGAATGAACATGAATATCGAAATCCTATATAATACCCTTTTTGAATTCATAATACAAAAAGTCCGTTGCTTTAAAACATACAAGAGTCGGAAAACAGCTAAAATAAGATACTTATTTTTATACCAGATATCAATAGGAAAATATTAATATCGTGACAACGCTACATATAATTAGGGATCTGTTGGTTCTTATTTGAGACTGAAGATTGCAGTCCCGTCTAGTTCAGTCCTGCATATAAGTTCTAAAATTGATAAAGTTTGATTCTTGATGAAGTCACGCGACTTTATAACTTCTTTTTTTTTATCAGATCTTGTAATGACTGTCCGAAGGAACAGCGGCCTTAAGGACCGGTCCTAAGACTAAACTGAATAATATCAACATTATATTATAAGATTACATATAATTAATTAAAATCTTATTCAATTTGTAGCACTGACAATTTAATTATGAATACTATTGCTATTGTGAAACTATATTTTTATAACGTTTCGTACCTTAAGAATTGGATATTGTAACAATTAGTTTTATATATTTTTATTGTAATTTAGACTAGACACTTGAAATAATGAATACAAGTATATGTACACGTATATTATAAAGTATCTAATTTAATTATTTTTATATACACAAGTAGTGTAGATAAATACATATTATGTACCTATATCAATAAGCAGTACCTATGTATTACTTTTTTTTTTAATTATAAAAAATATTTGCAAAGTTATTAGAAGAGAATAATGATTGAATAGAGTGCCAAACTTGCTCAATCAAGATAGTAGATTTTTCTTTAAATAATAAAAAACAACAATTGGAAGAGTTTATCTAGAAAGAAATTATTGTAATTAACTAAGTGGATCTAATTTATATAGAAAGGTATGAATGTGTATATTTATGAAATGTTGGAGAAAAGAAAGTTAAGAACAAAACTTTTTTTTTTTTAATAATATAAATAAAGAAAATCTTTTGTCTTCATATTTATCATCACAAGCGGGTGTGTGATTATTCATTGTTAGACCTCACTTTGATCCTTTTCAAGTATGCTCCTTTAAGCCATTGCTCACAAAATACTGGGTGATTGATAATACTAGCTATTACAACGGTGCTTAAATGAAGATTTCTAGAGATTGAGAAGCTCAATTTTAATCATTACACCACGACTGAAAAGTAGAGACAGAGCACTTTATTGGAATATCATTTTGATCCAATACAATCCCCGAGAATATGTAAAAGGACAATCATTAAACAGGAAGTTGTGGAATAGAAGATTATGTGCAACTTCCCTGATGGTAATATTTTCCCACAGTAAGATCCTAAACTTGTTCATACTGTCAATTTAACCCTCCGCTTCCTTGATAGTCACATGTCCTTAAGGGGCAAGACCATGATGCAACCTACTGAACTACTGTTTCTGGAGGCATGTTGAGAGCTACACACGGCAACTCAATACCAATGCTCTGAGATATTGATAATATAACAAAATGGTATTGCTCTGGGGGAAAGGATCCACCTTAAAACCGATCCTGATATCACACAGTACTGTTGCTATTTAATTTATTTTGGTAGGGAATCTCGAAAAAAAAAATGAAGACCTTTTCAAACATAAAATAAAAAATGAAGACCTTTTCAAACATAAAATAAAAAATGAAGACCTTTTAAAAATAAAATACATTATAATGTATTCAATGCAGTTTGAGAAGAGATGGATGATAATGTGGAGAGCCTACAACGTCTTTTGGCCGCTTAAGTTGTAAATTATAGGAAACAAACTTTCTTAAGTATTTGACTCTTACCCTTTGATTCTGGAAAACCAAGTTTTCTAGCTTTATCTTAATGCCGATTTTGAATGGCGATGAGGAAATACATACTTAATATCTCTTCAAGTACTTTCAACCACGCCACATTATTAATATTATTATAAAATATTTTATGGTTTTTTCTAATTTTCATGGTTTATTGGGGATTTTTTTATGTGAAAGTATATCTAAACATGTGATAAATACTTTCTATTTGTTTAAATTGTCAATTATATTTTTGTAATTGCAAAAAAAAAAAAAAAAAAAAAAAAAAAAAAAAAAAAAAAAAAAACTCAAATTCCAATGTTGGTTTATTTTAAGAAAGTGAATATTTTATTCTTTTAATGTTTGTTGAAATATGCATACGCTTTGTTATATATTATAAGTACTCGCCGTTTTTAACTCCAGGATTATTGTTCAAATATTTTAACTGTTAATTAAACCTAAAAAAAGGAGAAAACTTTTTCTTTTAAAATCTACCAAGATGTCTGAGATGCTTTATATATATCAGCTTTATTTATTTAAGAAAGATATAAACCATATTTTGTTCCTTATCCATGGAATTAATTTTCATGAACACATTAATAAATTAAACTTTTTTGGGTAATTGAAGAACACAATTAAATTATGTAAAGTTGGATGAAAATGAAAGAAATTGAAATGGAATAATAATACCTATAGGCAAAATACTATCGATCTATATCTATGATCAGAATAAGTTAAACTGTTATTCGATATCAAATGTCAAAATAACTTTCCGTAGTTTTGAATAGCAAATTCAGATACTTGTTGAGTATCGAAGGAATGGAGTCGAACAGTCGTATAATTTCTTACAACTCACTTCCCAAAGAAAAATATTATTGAATGTATATACATATATTGATAGTTAACCAGGTAGTCAGTCTACCGAATGATCCATTAAAATCTGAAAATTTTAAATTTTAAACTTCAACAAGATATAATTTATTAATTAACAATATAATTTCAACAAAATTAATACTTTGTGTAGATCTGTGTCTCAAGTCTTTTTATCATTAATGTAGCCGTCCTTATCAGTATTTATGCTTTCCAGGGTGTAGCAAAAGGCGTGACACCCGCTGTGGATGTAGTTCTCTGTCATTGCGTCTCAGTGCTGGCTGACAGTGGCATTGAGGGGGACGGATACTGCAGACCTTTCCCTCTTCAATAACCAAAATATGTAGCCAATGTGGTTGGCATAAGCCCTATAGGGGGCCACAAGTGTGAAAAAGGAGTTCAAAAGAGTCTTGCAACGGAGAAGATGTGTTTCTTTCATTTCATTCTTTCAGTGGCCTCTCCACTCTCACAGTGAACTTTCCACCCATTTTTTTTATAGCTCTCTGGAAATTCTGATATGAAACCCAGAGCTCTCTTATATGGGCCCTCATGGACTTGAGGGGATTAGCTTGAGCTGTTTTCTTTAACTCTTCCGGGTCCAATTTTGCCTTTTTGACAGAGCCCTTCTGCCTCTCCAACGTTTCAGACTAGATGATAGTTTAGAAGGTGGTCTTTGAGACGCCCAACTGCTTTGAGTGGGCGAAAGACAATTCGTCGATCACGTCAATGTGGCCTTTTCTCGACTTTTACGTAAGCTAATGAGCTCAGGTTTGTTTGTTTTGTTTTGTAACTAATTGTTTATGAATTAATATATCGCAATATGAATTGATTTCAATCGCTCAACCTTCATTAATTATTAAATTAGTAAGTGTTCAGATTTCAATGGACTACCCGGTATGTACATAGATATTTTGGTCTTATACAAAAAAAATATATTGTTAATGGAGTTAAATACTTTCAATTCTATGAAGCAAAGGGTCCTATATATTGAAGCATGAGCATCCGGTGAAATAAAAAAAAAGCTGATGAAAATGAAATAATTGACTTTTAGTAATTTCAAGACGTGTTCGAACACCAAACGCATCACGAATTCGTCTCTAGTTTAACATTATGCTCTGCTTATGGTTGCATCCCCTCTATTAAACAGAATGGAATTTCTCACTCTATCTAAAGTGTCCCAATGGCATCACCATTAGAAGTCTATTAAATTTATTTTCCAATGATGTATAACAAAACAAATGGAAACAAAGTTTCATATAAGACGGCTAAAGTATGTTAGAGTAAACAAATAGTAAACTTCTCAAACTTAAAAAACTAGGAACTTATTATGTTGCAACGTTCAAGTAGACTTTAATATCAAAGTCAAACAAGTATAACCGGGCCTTTGAAATGGTAATTCCCAAAAGTTATTTTATTTTATTTTAGCATGTCAAGAATAGGTTTGAAATATTTTGCAATATGGTTTTTATTACTGTTCCTATCAGAAAATTTATCGATGCAGTAAAAATAATGAATTGCTTTAAAAACAGTGCTCATATGTTTGTAATTAAATGCAATGATACTAATTGTTTTTTATGGTCTTCAGCAGCTCTCTTCGTTGCCTTAGTGACTCAAAGCACTTTTTACACTGGTTTATCAAATGTGTCACAATTTGAAATCAATCCGTAAAGTAACTACTAACTATATAGTTATATATATTCAATTATTATTCTTTTGAGATTTTGAAAAACGGACTTGTATAGAATACTTACATAAAATCTAGTCCATAATTCCATATATTTGTACACATAGTTTGTGTCAATCTATTCCAAAAATATTGACTAAATTTGTTTTTAAAAATGAGCTCTCTACCAAAATCCCTCCATCACTTGTGCCCCATAATATCTATGTAAAATACACCCTCAGAAACAAGATGTAAAGCCTTATTGACAAAAATAATTCCCTCCTCCAAGAAAAGTTTTTTTTTCCTTTCCATGATATGTTGTTGAGTGTCCATTAAATAGTTTTTCTAATTATATTGCATAATTTCAAAAGAAATAGGCATCCCGTTAATTGATTGGTCATAGGGAAAAAAGTAATTGTTATTGATACCTACGAGCATCATAGAACCCCGTAATGAATGGTGTCTTATACAAAAATTACATTCCATCATTTCTAAAGATAATGATACTAGCCAGACACAAGTCAGCCCAAGTCTAGACTCCATAACTACATCTCTGAGTATATAAAATATTCATTACACATATATATTTAATTTTGATTGCAATTTAGTGAGAGAAAAAAAACAAGGAACCTCATTAATTATGTAGACTTTGATTTCACCGGACAAGAAGTAAAAAGAAGCAATGTCGGACAAATATAATTATTTCCTTTGAATAGCTAAGTTGAGCCTGGTACGTAAAAAAATTGGAATCCAGGAGAGTGTAATGTCTTTCAAAATATCGCTCTTAATATGAAAAGGTTCAAAAACTACTTTGAGCCCATCAGAGGCCAAAATGGGCTCAAAGTAGTTATTCTCATATTTCTAACGGAAATACATATAATGTGTGTATGATTTAAAAGTTGTCTCCAACATTTATCTTTATATGCAGTTACAATGTTGACACTTTTATATGCATAATAGAAAGCACTTTTAAAAATATCTTAGATGGATTATAACTTCATTTCCACACACAACATGGAGAATAAAACAAAGCAATTGACTTTTTATAATTATTATTATTATTCATGAGCGTCTTAAGTATTTGATAGATGAGGGAAAGGGGAGGGGGAAGACAAATTATTTAGAAATATGTAACTATTCACAAATATCAATAAGAATTAAATATTTTCCTACACAAATATCAAATATCTTTCAGCCAAAAATATTTTGTAAAAAGTTAAAAACTTTGATGAAAAGTACATATCTCAATACAAATATACAAACGTATATTTAAATATTTGTAGAGATATCTTTTTTAGATTAATATTATTTTTTACCTTACTGTTATAATGCTTTGTTTTACAATATATAACTGACCCAGATATGGGGCTGTATGGATATAGGACCAAATGAAATGATTTATATAAGTAAGGATATTCGGTCACATTTTTTCCTTTCATATTGAAGCCCTTCACTTGAGGAACTTTCATGTATATATATATCTACTACATAAAGGAATTAAATTCCTCCCATACCATCATAGACTTTTGTATTGCTGCCACAGCACATAATTCCTTTATGTTTGATTTATATATAATAGTATGCCTTATTGTCCTTTGGGCCCTTCTCTATTTTTCTGTATCGTTTTTGGTAGACTTTGTGGGGTACGATTGCATAGTTCTACCTCGCCTCCTTCCCCAATA
The DNA here is from genome assembly GCF_016086655.4 of Lepeophtheirus salmonis. Taxonomy (NCBI): domain Eukaryota; kingdom Metazoa; phylum Arthropoda; class Copepoda; order Siphonostomatoida; family Caligidae; genus Lepeophtheirus; species Lepeophtheirus salmonis. Next base: position 44,176,448 of record NC_052136.2, on the reverse strand, counting down.
CTTAACCAAAAATTGAACTAAATACTCAAAGACAAATGATACCAACAATTGGGAAGGTTCCATAGGGCAATGAGGCAGAGTTCTACTTTCCCGGTTGCTCCATCAAAAATCGACCTAATATCAACCAAAAGAACAGTTCAAAAAAAAATACAACAGACGCTTTCCTCTAATTCAATGAAGTCCTGTATTAAGGTGGGTTAGTACATCTATTATGCATGTACGCGCAATCTATTTATAATTAAATTGCATATTATAATATTCAAACATCAACAACTCTCCCCATCAAAATCAAGAGGTTCTGTGATTTAAAATATTACTTATACGGGGGAGAGAAACTCGTACTTCAAAAATGCAAGGATGCAAAGTTCCTGGAAATAAATTATCCCCGTATATAAACATCATAATAAATGTGGTACACCTGCTTTAAAAAGGAGAAAAAACCATAGTAAATATTATGTGGAAATTTATAAATACTCGAACTCAAAAATTGATATTTCGTTATGTCCTAACACGAATTTTCCCAAACTCGATAATTAATAGATAGATATATACTTATAATGTATATAGGTACAAGTATGTAGGTAACTAGGTGAAGTATATTACATTAAAAAAATTCATTATTGAAAATACAATTTCATTATATTAATTAAAAAAGAAAAGGTTATAGCTATAATCACCTCTACATACTCTATATAGATAAGTATATGAAGGTCCTAAAAATACCCTATAAATAGTGAAGTTAGAGTTTTGGTAATTGAGTCCAGTCAAATTCGAGTTATTGAGCATTGAGTCAAGTAGAGTTCAAGTAAAGAAAAAGAAAAATATTATTCAGTTAATTGATTAAATCTATTTTAGCTCAACAATTAAGTCAGTTTGACTACTTAAATAAGGCAACCAATTACTAGTAATCAAATAATGTTGATAATGATGGGCTGGATTGAACAAATGTTTTGACTAAAGAACAAATCTTTTTCCAAAAATATGAGAACGAAAATTATATGGAATAGCTCAATAAACGACTGGAGATGACATTAATATAAACTCGAATATTTCGAGTTTATGGTCATTCTACTTCCAATTTAGTAGAACTTTTTAATTAATATTTGGGGTGAGATCGAGTAATATTTGAATCCAAGACTAGAAGTTACATAGTACGGAATTTCTATTTTATTAACTATCTTGGAGGTATAATGGGAGTTAGAGTCAAATTCCGTTGGGCTCTTTGTTGTGTATATGTTGACATGTTAACGACATAGAGGACTCTCCAAATATTTTCTCCCTTTGAAAGAGAGGGAAGATTAAAATAATATTAGCTATAATTATCTATCATTTTTTAACAAATTTTATTTATTTTTAATTTTTTCACATGCTTCAATGTTTCAACTATTATTTAACAACATTTTATGAAGCTGACATGAACCATCTAGGAGATATTGTAAGTCTAAAAATTGATATAGAATTAAAGAATCAGAGAAAATGAAGTAGTAATTTATGTCGAAAAATTCATATTCAAACGTTTGTATAGCCTTCAAATCTATTCCTTTACAGAATCGTTTAATTTATCAATGTATTGTGCATGTAACTCTTGCTATTTAAATCATAATAATTAGGGACTATGCCTTATAGTCAGAGATTATTTAAAATAATAAATAATATGTATTGATATTCTATATGTTTTTGATGAAGAATAAAGGAATCAGTGGATAAAGGGAAATCTTTCTCTAATCTTCATTGTTTCCGTTTGTTTGATTACTCTGATAATAACAGAGGTGTATAACATTTTTACATTTATATATGTATATGTATATGAATAAAAAAATAAAAAAAATAGAGCAAACGATCGAACAATGATATCGATTAGAGTTGATCCAAATGAATAATTCTTTAGTTAATAAATCAACTCTTAGGTTTCAAATAAAGGTTTATTCATTTCTGTTATTTCACTCCTAATAAATTGTATTATTTCAATTAACTCCAATTAATGATTTTTTGTAGATGAATAAATTTGAAGAAATTGTCGGAACTTTATCTAACTAGATGAGACACAAAAACCTCGCTTTTACTCTGTTTTTAGGACAAATAAACAATATATTGGATACAAACACTAGTTAAATATTTATTAAATATTATAACGCTGTTTTAATCAACAATATGATATAGGATTATATCTATAAAAAAATTAATAAAAGTATCACGTTTTTATAATAATAAACTTTTATTATGTTGCCTTTTGTATCTATTTTATCATCAAATATGATAATAAAATATTATATCAATGCTTGACTTTAAAAATAAATCAAATATTATTCTCCCAATATAAATGAGGAAAAACGGAAGATAATTAGATTTTCATTCAGGATTTATGCAGGGGTCTTCTGCCCATGTCCAAAACGGCTCTAATGTGTAACCAAATAAGTCAAAATCTAATTTATACTTTTGGTAGAGCTTTATGAGATCTCTTTGAGTCAGCTGTGAATAGTAAAATCTCTGAACCTTCTCTATAACCTCCTTCTCATTCCTATAAAATTGCCGATGAATCAAGGAGTCAAAATCCGCATGAATCGTCTCCATGTGCACAATGTAGTCATATTTTTTTTTACAAACATCACAGACGTACCAAAGAGGGGTCCAAGGCTCTGCAAACCCATCCGCCATCCATAGCTGTAGAAATAAAATAAAATTGTTTCTTAATTAGTACATTTCTTCATTTGGTACCAAAGATTCGGAGTATTCATATCCACACTCTGTGAGAAAGGCCACAAACTCCTTGAAGGAAAGGGTTTCCAAACCTGAGGAATCAATAGTTACTAACGTAGATTTGTCCTTGCTCCAATAAGTCTTCAGTTTCATGGAAAGGATTTGATGACTCACTCCTTTGACAAAGAAATTGATGTAAGCACTGAGGATTCTAATAAGAGGATGTACCACGACCAGGACTCTATAATGTATTCAAAGTGAAAACCAAAGAAACGAATTATAGAAATACAACATCTTACTTTTTCTTTTTATGAATCAATTTTTTATCCTTATGTTTGAGATCAAAGGACGGGATCATAGAGGAGATCAAATCCTCCTTTCCTCCATCTTCTGCAATGCAGAAGCTAAATTTACCTGACAAGGATTGAAGAGTCCGATCGAAATGAAAGTCTTCATAGAGAGATTTGAACTCCAGACGCCGTGTACTGTTATATTTCTCACAAATCCTTTGATAGAGATGATTTCTCTCCTCAAAACGGTTCAGAATAGAGATGGGGTCCAGACTAAAGGACTGAGTCATGTATATTGAGAAACTTATGAGACGAAGGAGGTTCATAGTCCTAGGCTTCTACATTGAAAGTGTGGAATAGTTTTTTTTATTATATATATGGCATATATATTAATCCTGCACTGTAAATGAATTACATTGTGTATCCGGTGAATACTTTATATAATATAATATTCTGTAAAATTATCATCTATAATCTATTATACTAGCTCATCACTCATTTTTTATTTCCTTTCTTTCAGGTCAACAGCCCACAGCACGTAAAATCATAGCCAAAACGACAACCGTCTCCCCTCCATCCATAAAACAAGAAATCCCGGACTCCTCTTCACCTCCTCCCTCCAAATGCCATCGCTCCTCCCCCAAGATTATCAATAAGCCTGTTCTCTTACATCCAGCAGATGATAGATCTCGTATGAAGGGAGATGAAAGGGGAGATCACTCCTTCCACGCACCTTCTAATCCACCCATTATTCCCAACCACAAAATTAAGTCCGAAGTCATTGAAGAGAATCATGAACATGAGAAAAAGGAAGGAGATCGAAAAGGTATGAACTATGAATAATGTTGTAACATAATTAGTTAATTATTATTACATAATTTAATTAATATTGCAAAAAAAAAACTAAAAAAAAAACCTAATGCAACATGTGTTCTATGGAAGAGGTAACGAAATAAATTTAAAAAATCACAGATTTTTTCGAGGTCTGACCATAGATACATACATAAATGATGATATCCTTCAAGCCATTTTTTTCTTTAATATTTTTACAGTCCCTTTTTTAGCAATGAAGTAGCCTAAATAGTCATTGAACTTTTTTCTTATTGATTTATGTATATGTATAATATAAATTTTTTAAGGATAGATTAAATTCCATATGTCTACTAATAATGTGAGAATATCAATTTTTATATAATATATGTAATTCTGAACAAATTGTAACAATATATTGCAAATTGTACAAAGCACAATTCTGTACAAGTTGCAATAAAAAAATGAGATGAATGATTAATTACAGTATTTGTGATGAGGATTGTTGATATATTACTGAAGTAATTTTTGATTAATTTAATTAAAGAATACTCATTAACGATTAGTATAATTTGATATATTATAAAATGCAAATGCTATATTATTCGTAAATATACATATTACAACCAAGTAGCACTAATAGATCAGAATAAAATTGTTGCATCAACCAATGATTAGTTGTTAGTTAAAATGTATCATGTTGTAATTAAATAAGGCTTTATAAGAGGTACAAATTGCAACATGTACAATGTAAAACTTCTTCATAAATCGCATACAATATATCATTAAGGGAGAGGTTGCGGCCTTCATATCATTATAAACTTCCGAGCTTATTGCTTTAAATATTCGCTAGACGTCTCTGTTTTGAAAAGAAAAACACTCTGGGTATTCCACAAGTAGTGTCATCTATACATAACATGTAACTCATAATTATTCTTATAAAAAGTTGTATATAATTTAAAAATTATTATATTATTATGTATTTTTTACATACATTGTACATATAAAAACACTGACAAAGCAGCTTAGCTCTATTTCTGTCTCTTTCTCTCTCTCTGCAACAGAATATAATAAACAAAAGAATATATTTATTGCTATTATAATGATGATATATGTAGAACATAATTAATAATTATATGTTTGTAATGAATAAAATATTTCAGGGCATGAATGCTCAAAAAAAAATAAGACTACAACACATTCACAAATTTCAAAATCGCCTTTTTCCGCTTGTATTACGTAACATTCACTAACTTACTCACTCAGGCTGTTGATTTTGTTGTTGTTGTAATAACTTTGGACATACGTACGAGTAAGTCGAGCTCTTATTTACTTATTCTATATTTATATCTTTGATAGTAATACATAGAAGGAAAAATAAATATATATCATGCTTGTGCAAAACACGACGACGACGGCAACTTATCTCCCTAGTAGACACACATACATATTTCCTATTTAGGCACGCTTTAAAGGTAAAAATAACGATAAAAATAAGCAATTTATTTTTGCAGAAGATCACGTATTTGGAAATCCATTTCCGGTTGTGTGATTATTGTTACTCTTTATTTGCCTTGTTTTTTCTCTCTTATTTGTAAGTCTCCTCTTTTCCTTGTACGTTGTACGTACAACTTTACAGCACAGTTCATGTCCACCATTTTGGGGGCCTAAGCAACCAAGTTTTATAACAATGAAAATCTATGTTTCATTTATATTAAGAAAAATAGTGAACTATTAGATGTCAAAATAGGACCATCAAATAAAAAAAAACTTGATCATAACTGTCTGTCAAAATGTATTCCTTCATTTACTACTTTCATTTTATATCTGACCTTAAAATGTTTTATAAGTTGTCATTACATCGTTATACAATCTTATTTTCCAGAGTGTAGGTAAAACTTAACTACTACAATGGAAAGAATAAGATACGTTTCTCTAATTTTCCTATTTTTCTACTCACTAATCGATCAAAAAAAATTGTTCAAATTTATATACTTTAAGGGATTTTCAACATATAAACTGGCTTTTATTCAAATGTCACTGTTTATCATTAAGTATTAAGTAGTATTCAATGCAATTATGTAATCTTTTTTTTTTAATATTTGATGAAGTTTTATCTAGATTTATTGCAAATTTGTCCTTTTTATGTATTATAATATCAAATTTGAGCCCCCAAAATGGTGTGTCCTTCAATTATGGTGCGATTGATAACGTCAGTGAACAACTCTGTGGATAAATTTGTATTATAAAAGTTTGTTATTCCTTAAAAAAGAGAATCAATTAACAAGGAACTTGGATAATTCCAAGCTCACAAAATGGTTTTTACAGCCATTGTATATATTATCTATGACGAGTAAACTAGATACATTTAAGTAGCATGTAGTCCAATCTAGATATAATAGAATAGGCTTATAGTCGACGTTCTCTCATTTACCAATATTTTACAACATAAAATACTTAATATAGAAGAAACATGAAGTAAAAATCCGCTTAAATTCTTCTTCTTCTTTTTTTTTTCCTTCTTTGATATCAACTTCATACGAATTCATGAAAGTGAAGAATTCCCATGAAGATTTTTCCTATTTATAGATATAATTTGTAAGCTGGCCTTACATTTTTTTACTATATGTTTCTTTTAAACAATAGGGATGATACAAATCATGTGTCCTCCACGAAAAACACTTTTCCTGAAAAGTGAGCTAAAAACCTTCGAGATCTCACAAAAATAAGATCTAATCAAAAATTGGTTGCCAGAAATAGGGAGTTTGAAAATTAATTATTTACATAAGCATCCAAAAATTGTGGTTTTTATATACTTTGTATATTAAAAAAATCCTAGATATAGTCAGCTTTTCATCTAAAAAATAGAGCTTTTTTTCTCCGGATTTGACTATATATGTAATAACATGTCGGATACAAGTTGCTAATCTGCACCAGTTGTAACTTGTACAAGTTCCGATGAAGAAGTTTAAATGATGTATTTATTGTACTTTTGATGAAGGACTAATGGAATACGTCAGGATGGTTGATATATAAATGGTGTCATTTTGAACTTTTTTTATTGTAATTACTAATCAATTTTACAGTTCAAATAATAATCATCTATTTTAAGAGATCAAAATGAAATGATAGCACCAATTAGGTGTAGGAACTTATAATGACTCATGTTCACGGGATTGAACTTGTACAGGTTGCAACTTGTACACAATATATGTATGCATATATATATATATATATTGATACAATTGGATACTTGGCTAAGGGAGGGGGGATGTAATTATTTAGAAATTAATAATTTTAAGAAAATAGTTTTATTGAATCAATAATATTGTCTTCTTTTTTTTAACTATTTTGGATTTTTTTCTTTCAAAAGTTTAAATATTATTTTCTATAGAAACCTATTTTTAAAATGAATCCCTTTCTGAAACTGGACATTTGATTAATTTATAAAAAAGTCTCTGAACGCTTCGGAATGGATGAAAAAAGAAAATTTCCTTAATATAACATAATATTGATAGTATTTTTTTTATTATGAATTGACATATATGTTCAATGTATGCTTATAAATATTGTATTGAGGTCTTTAATGTAGAGGTACCTACTACCTAGGCAGTAAGTAGCCGTATATTAACTAATTCCTAGATGGATACAAAGGTGTGTCCCTATTTTTATTTTTTACTTTTTGTTTAATATTACTCAATCCTTAATACATATATATGTATTTTCAAAGAAATGTGTGATCCTCTTATTCGTGTCTTGAGATAGAGAGAGACTGGATGAATCTCATACCACATTTGGATATGTAGATAGCCGCATTTAGGGTAGAGGCATGTCCCTTCCAGATTTGTAACTCCAAAATGTCTCCATTCTTAGATTTGACAACATTTCTCTAATGAAAGTCGATCTTGAACTCCGAAGTCTAAATTATTTTAACTGTGCCTTTGAATATGTACAGGGTATTAATGCAGTTCTCAAAATCAATATCGTTTAGGCCTTAACACCCCAAAGTCTTGGCTTCAACCCATTTTAAAATGTTTGGTGTCTTTAACACTTGATCACGTCATCTGTGTCTGGAGATAAATTCTTCTTATTTACTAATTTCATATCATTTTACGTAATGAGAGCAGATTCTTCCTTTTCTCCTTATTGATTTAGTTGTGTATGTAGTAGAGACGTGGTTCTTGTTTCGATATCGAGTATCAAACCTCAAAGTTTAGTTATGGATTTGTCTCAACTCTTGAAAGCCTTATCAAACAACAAAGGAAATAAACCTATTTTTCTCAACATATTAGTCTTAATTCCTCAAAGTATTGGTCTTGTATGAGTAAGTTGGTATATTGAACTCTGACGCCTTTTCTCGTTGCAAATATGAAGTATACATATATTTAGTGTTTTCTATCCTGGTAAATAGAATGAAATTATAAGGTTATAAGCCTTCTCAACTCAACTAGTATGAGCAAAAGTCCTATGAGGAAAGTTCCAATGGAACATGCATATCCGGAAATCCATATTATTTAAATATATTTCTCCTCTTGGGTCTTGGAGTTAAACTTTAACCCTCAAAGTTCCGGATTAGGTCGGCAGTTTAGAAGCCCAGATCTACAAGACAGCTTTTGCCTATCATGTACAAGAGATAAATTAATAAAGCCGTGAACCGGGACTGTATTATGGAATCAATAAGCGTTATTTACTTATTAGTAGTTTCTTTACATAGCCGAGGATAGTCTTACGTTTATTCTTGATTATTAATAGTTTATTTACGTGTTTTTATTTAGCATTACTGCTACTTAGATGTGTGTTTATTTTTTTAGTGTGATCATGCGTTATTCAAGTTTACTATGGTTGAAAAGGGATAATAGTGAATTGCAATTGCCCATTATTCAAGGAATTATTAGTATCATTCCGTAAATATCTCAAAGTGTCCTTCCTTGGAATAAGTTGGGAAAATACGTGCATTTTAGGGAGAACTATACCTCACACTATAAGATCCATTTCACAATGAGTCATCATAACCCATATCATGTTTTGAGTGCCTAGTTTCTTAGAAACTCTTTCATGTGGAGAGGGGAAATGGTCCGTCCTTCTTTGTTGTGCCATTGATTCATACGAATAGTAAAATGAAAGAACAGACGAAGGAGATTTGTTGGTAGCTCCTTGGAGCAACAGGTTTAAAGGCTTACACATTATATTATGCTGTTGTAGTCCATAGAAAAAATAAAAATAAATGTTGATTCGCTTTGTGTTGTCGTATTAGGGAGGGTAAAATACTTAAATATTAGTCGGGTTTTTACTATAACATAAATACTTAAGAAGAGTTGTTCATTGTACAATTATAGTTGTTATTTAAGGTGCAGACGCGTGTGAAGGAGGAGAAGGGCAGAGGGAGGAGAGAGGACTAACTTGGAAGTATTATGTAATACTTAGGACTTGGGATGTTCAATGTTCATGATGATAATGATGATGTGTACTATGTATGAATGTATGTTGCCTACCTTCTCACAAAATGTTTTAGGGATTCGAGTTCAGAGTCAAACAACTATCCTTGTATATCATAGTATTATACATACATACTTTGAGTCGTCCTGAATGTGTCACACAAAAATATGTATGTCATTAGATTCCAAAACAACATTCCTTGTTTGACTCTATGTGTGTTTTTCACTTTTTCTGCTCCTGTTTCCATTCCTTTCTTTTGTAGTGGCCTAATTATTACGAAAAAATTACTCAGTATATTTATATGTACATAGTATATACATGCTCTTATTTCGGAGCTTTCATTGCGTAGAAAAAGAAAAAAGATAGAATCAAAAAGTAGTCAAGTTCTATCTGCTAAACTCCAATAACAAATATATGTGTATTTAATTCTTGTTCTTCTACCCTCCCCTCTCCTCCCCCCCCACATACACACAAAAATTAATCACAAGAAGCCAAATACCGCTTAAACAACAATTCACACCTCTCGATTTTTCAAAGTTTATTTTCCTCTTATGACTGAGTTGTTCTGAACAACGTTAAGGATTGGTCGAACAATTTGAATTGACAATCATTTAACTCGTAATAGCTTCAGACTAATAAATGGAAAACATTCCGGAATTCAGAAGAAGTATTGGATAACGTCTACCAACTGATTTTGTGCTTTTTTTCTTTTTCTATTATAGAGAAAGAAAAGTTGTAATAGTCAATAAAGGTAACGACTTGTGCAAAACGACAATGACACATCTTTAGGGTCACACACACACCTTGGTTTAGAAGCTTAAAGAAGTGGTTAAGCGCCAAGCCTAGATATATTTTGTTGTTAGGTATGGATTTTCCCTTATCCCTATTCCGAACACCTTTGATAATGGGTTGAATTCTAATTCGTACTCTTGTTAAGACGTATTAAACACTTTTGAATGAACATTATTGAATATTAGTTCCTTAATTCTAGGAATGTTTGGCTAACTAATTACTAACTGATTTTGGGCCTTTTTTTTACATCTTTTTTAGAGAAAGAAATTTTGGGAATGGTAAAGGTAACGACGTGTGCAAATCGAGAACGACACATCATTAGAGTCACACACCTTGCTTGAGAAGTTTAAAGAGGTGGTTAAGTGCCAAGCCTTTTCTTTCCCTATTTATCAATTACACACATGTAGGATGTACCTATACTCAACAAGCTTCAAATATGCTGTACTTAGAGATATATACTTTATGAATCCCCTCTCAGAGCCTCCATTTCCGGAGCTCCTTTTAAAATATAAAAGTAATAATACTTAAAGCATGGTACATAACTATTAGAAAGAGTAAAGCAAGCATGGAATTTCCGGAAGTGCTTGTCCGTTGGGATGTGTTTATGTATTATGTAGGGATATATCATCATCAGTACTGAAATAAAAAGCGTAGAACCATTGGGAAGAAATTTTCGTTACTGCTTAATTCCTATACAAATTAAATTGCGTATTTCCTCTATGGTGTGGTGTTAGAGATAGAGAGAGGAAAAGAGGGGGGAATTAAGAAATGGTTGACTGTTGATTCATAGTGCTGCTTCATTCTTTTATATATGTATTCATTTGGAGGAGCCATGGAAAAGAAGCAAGAGTCGTGGGGAAATAGGCGTGTTCTACATAATATTATGTATAATGATTAGAGCAAAAAAATAAAAGATGAAAAAAAAGCTAGCAAAAAAAATCAAAAAATCAAAATCATGGGTTCTACCATACTCATACATATGTACATATTAGGATGTACCTAGGCATGAGGATTTAAAAAGTCATTGTAAGTTAAATATAACTTACATGTAGTTGAACCTACTATAGAAGTCAACAACTACTCGGTTTCATGCTATAGTGACAATAAAGGATAGATGGTTCGTTAGTCTACTGATGAAGTAATACTGATTAATTATGTAGAATGTATCCAACTAACTGTATGTAAGTTTAAAATCTCTGGCTCACTGACTGACTGACTTCCTATATACATTGATATAACATTATGTAGTCGTGAGTTACATATATACATACATAGATGGATAGACAACATTATATTAGAACAAGTACATGCAATATATATAATGTTCTAAGTAACGGAGCTGGTGGTAGCCTGAGTGACGACCACCGTTAATTCCCATTCCGTAAGGTTCGTGTTCTCAAGGTCATAGGAGCGTTCCTCAGGCTTCATAGGTTGTAGCGAAGGATTTACAAAAAGCTTTCACCACACAACAGTCCACACTGGGCTTCTCATAAAACCTACATAGAATGTCGATGGATCTTATTCCAGACAGACAGAGAAGGGGGCGGGGGATACATGCTACATACATAGGTAATAATCATCATCATCGATATGATGGTCTTGGTTTAAAAATAATGAAGAGGGGGAAACATGTATTGCCGTTAGATTCTCTCTCTCTCTCTCTTTCGTATTTCCCTGATGTATTTCATAATACTCATATCATCATTATTATAATGGAACAAGCCAACCATTCCTTGAGCCACTCATTCGTTGCTTTAAGAACAACTGTACAATATATATGTATGTATTTGGTTCGTTGTTGTTGTTGTTGTTTTTTTGCAAACTGAAGTACAGAAAATAACGTTCCTCTTCCCTTCTTCTTCTCGTGGGTGGAAGATAGTATTATAATAGTATAATATCAAATATGTACAATGTACATAGCTGTGGAGAGAATATTTATGATGACATCATTCCCAATGGTAAGGAGTAAAAAGAGGCGTAGGAATCGGCAGCAGTAAACACATCACCTCAGCCATGGAATAGCTAGAATACCAACAAAGCAGATCCTTTTCCCACTACCATCAGCTTATTAAAGAGGAAAATCTTTACAGAGGTACTTACTTCACTGCGTATTATTATCATTGGTTCTTTTGAATACACACAAAAAGGGGCTCTTCTGTTACGTAATGGATGTTCTATGTATGTACATCTAAGTATTTGTTACGTAGTACATAACATGGTTGTAGCATTATTGTAACTTGAAAGTTAAAGTTACTCCTCCATTTATCCACATTGTATCTACGTATCCATGATATCAACATCCCTTTGGCAATGATTCATGTCTATGCTATCTAAAAGACATCATTTGACTTTGAAATGAAATAGAGTCTTTTTTCTACGATGTTGTTTCTCACTTTTTATTTATTTTCTTCTTTATTACTCCAGACAGACACAAACACAGTATGTATGTACATATGTATTTCGTTGTATTTTTTCATTTTTTAGAAAGTGGTTCTTGGAGATGAGAAAAAGAAGGATTTCTCTGTTCTCCTTTGTATGTATATATATATGTATAAATAGATAGATGGATAGATTGTGTGTTTCTGGGTCATTCATTAATGTATATATATTTATATATATAAGGGCCTCTCACAAAATCAACTCAAAATCGACCCTGAACTCATTTGTAAGGCTTATAAATATAAGTATTGAGGCGCAAGCAACAATGAGCCTTTGTTACTATACAGTTTCCTCTCTCTCTCTTTAACTTTGTAAGTAGTAAGTATGGGATATTCTACATTATATGTAAGGGTCCTTTGTTGGTATATACTCTCTCTCTCTCTCTCTGGTGATATATGTATAAACCCTTTTTTGAGAGCCTTCTCTCCAAATATTTTATTATATATTAATATATATGAAGTATGTAATATTATGGTCTTGAAATTCAATGAAAAACTTGCCAAAAGAAAGACAGACAAATAAGTGGTAGATGTTGTTTTGTAGAGAGAGTGGAGAGAAAGGGAGGGGGGAGGGCCTCACAGAATGCACTTTTCTCCTCTCTTTCTTCTTCTCCTCTTCCGTTCGTGCGTCTGTCCGTCTTTCCTACCTTCCTTCTTTCCTATAATAAATATTATATTATTTTATGCATGTAGACTACATATAGTAAACATTAAAGAGAGCAAAAAATGAGAGAGGCTCTCTAATTATATACATATATGTTGGCAATGGAAAGACTAACAAGAAGAGGAAGATCTGAAGTTGCAAAATAACATAAAAAGTAAATAAATGGTTGCTGTTTCTAGTTGTTGTTGTTTTCTTCTCTATCGTTTGTGTGTGTGTGCGTTTTGCAATACAGAAAGCAGGAGAGGGAGGCTATTTACATACATATATGTAGTTATATGTTATGCAGCGTGATCCCTTTATCACTTTAAATGATGATGGAAATTGAGTGAGGGAATCCAAAGAAAAAGACTCACGACAGCAGGGAACTTACATTAAAAAATATATATTAATACAGAAGAAGGAAGGAAGTCTGAACCATTTCCGCAATGGATCCCTTCTTCCTTTATATTATAAAGAAACACTTCATAATATATGAAATAAAAAACAGGCAAAAAAAAAGAATGAAAAAAAGGAGAAATTAACATGGTCTTCTTCATAAAATAATATAAAGTTATACTTATTAAGAAATGTATATGTATATAAATAAAAACCCCGTCAAGGACGGGATTTTTCTGGTCAATAATAATAATAAAAGGAAAGTAAAACCTTGAAAAAATAAAAGGAAGAAGAAGGAATAAAAAAAGGAGAAGAATTAACTGTTGCTTTGTCTAGGAAGAAGAAAAAGAAGATGACGTCGACTACAAAGACGTCGTCGACCATTTTTTTTTTTTTTTCTTGTTCTTCTTACACATACTTTTATTACATATATGTATGTATATTATATTATATTTTTAAATAATTTTTTTCTTTCTGACAGACTATTAACTGACCGTCCATCATTCAGCATCCTTTTAAGAAATCTGAAGGTATATATGAAGCAGTGTGTATGGGTCTGTCTATACTCTATAATATAATAATACGAATATACCTAACCTTGTCCCAATTCCCTGATTCCTCTTTTCCTTTTTTTTTTCTCTTTCCTTCTTCTTTTCTTGTCTACATTTTTGTGGATAACTACAAAGGTAGGTAGGTACATAGTCCATAGATCATAGTGGTACTAATAACTAATAAGAAAAAAACCTTTGTAGAACTGTTCAATAATGCACGACACAAGTAGTGTACATTTTATGCACTCATACAACGAAAAAATTAAAGGCATATTTCTTAAATACATCCTTACATTTTACAAGGATTTCTTAATTAACGTATTGATTAATGAACATGCATATCTAATATTATAATTAGTGTGCTGCTTGCATTTTGACGTCATGGAGAATGGAGTGTGGATCAGGCTTTCTAGTATGTAGTCATTATGCCTAGGAAAGATAACTACTCTAGATAATATTATGAGTAGTTACAATAGTGTTGGACTCAGTTCCAGAGTCGAGTCCTTGTTAGGATAACATACATACTAGGGCGATTCATCCATACTCCATCGTCCTCTTTTTACAGGCTGCGTCAGGGGACTGTTCCATACATAAGTTTTTTTACTCCGATACCAGATCAAATCGTCGCAAAAAAGTCCAGAAAAATTAGATATTTAGGTTATCTGCGTATGGGTTCTCATGCTCAATTTTATAGATAATTATGCGCTCAATTTACTCTCATATAATAAGTCATGATAAGAATATTGATTTTCAAATTTAGGGTAACCAAGCGGCCTTCTTTCTCGGGGCATACCCTTTTTTAAATGTTGTGTTTTATATGTATATGTTCATGAAATGTCTGTTTTTGGGATGGAAAAATGATGTGTGTTAAAAATTGACTTAAAATTAAAGTGTTTTTTTTTTAATTTAATAATATTACTCCCCCCTCCTAAAGTCGAACCTGTTGTGGCCAAATGTGCTCCTTTAAAATATTATCATCCTACCATGTAGAAACTTTTGAGTTTGGTATTGTTGGAGTCTTTGCTGCACAGTTCTCCATAATATATAATGTGGTTGTTTCTCCTTTTCAAAACATGAGCAACTCTTCTTTTAATAAGAAAAATAAGCGTTTGTAGTAGTTTTTGAATTGTTTTTAAAGTGATATTTACACAAATATTTCACCTTTCGATTATAATTCGAGTTGTTCAGGATAAGTTCGATTTTCCATACATTTTCTTAAAATTGTCTGCTTTAGTAAAGTTACCCCACCCCCCCTTCCGAGTTCGAGTAATAATAATGGAATCCAGCACTAATGAGTAGTAATAATAACTAATAAGAAGATGAAGAGGAAGAAACAAAGAGAGAGAGAGGGAAAAAAATACTTTTTCACCTTGACACAATTAGGATTATTCCATCATTAGAAGAACTTTTATCTATCTCTCTATATATAAGTTGTGTTACTATTTTTTGGCAAGAAGTTCATTTGGATTCTTATATGCTACATACGAAGAAATATGTTCAAGCATGAGAGAGTGAATTTGAAATAGGAACAGAAATACATTTAAACTACATATATGTATAGAGAGGGGAAATTTCCTCATCCGTGAGAAGGAGTATTAATAGTCGTAACTTGTAGCAGGACTAGTAGTCATTGAGTTTTTCTTTCCTCTTTCGTATATATATACATATTATAATAGTACACTTTATGCAATCATTGTGATAATAACACAGAGAGGGAAAGGAAGAGATTCCAAGGTTGTGTTGAGAAATAGCATTACTATATACATAAGTAAATATATATAAACACTCTCTGACCCTGGTATATTATGTACATAATATACCAGTAAGCCCTCACTTTGCGAGATGCATATGCATTTACAAAATTGATCTATTCCTATTATTATTATTACTCATATTTTAGAAGGACAACAACACCTTTCAATTTTGCACGAATATTAATCACTCATTCAAATACAAATTTGAGAGTAGGATAAAAATACATTTTTATATTCCCTTTTTTGTAACTGACTACTCAAGTACTTGATCCATTCATAATAGGATAGGTATTCCCAACTTTTTCATCAACGTGGATCCCAATAGTATTAAATATCTATCATATGCTTGACAAAATATTTTAATTATTATTTATGTAATCTCTTGTGGAACCCTTGACGTTTCACCGGAGAGCAGAAAGGCATTGTGGAGTATCAATTGGGAACCACTGGCGTAGGAGATGAAAATATTCTTGGGGAATTACTTCAATTAAGAACTGATTGAATATTGTTGTACAAATTTATTTCTTTGATGACTTTGCAGTACTGTAATAACGTGGGGCCATGGAGGATCAGAGACCCTTCCATTATTTTTTCAGTAGTTGTATTTATAGCTCTTATTTTAACACTGCATATTTAAAAATAAAAATAAAACCCAGAATTTTTTGATGATCTCATTTTCATTTCTAGATTCTTAAATATTCAAATAGTTAATTAATACCTCTAATAATTTCATCTCCTACGTTAATTAGTTGTTAATCAAACAAAGAACATTCGACTCCAATTATTTCAAAGTTTTTATTTTATTCGATCCGTGGATAAAGAATATAGCATTTTGTATAATGGAGTTTAAAAAATCCCTTAAAAAATAAAAGGACTCCGCTGTAATTCGAAATGCATCGTTGGACTGAACTTGAAATAAAGGTAGGAAAGGGTATATTTCCACATTTTCCTCGGATAAATAAGAATCCCTACTCTTTATTCATAAACTCATGGCTCAAAGAATCAGTTGAATATATATCATACATAATTAAATATATGGGACACTGCCTGCCTGGATGGATGGATGCATCATTTCCTTATAGTTACAATGTGACATAATGAACAGATAGATGAATAAATGGAATCCTGAAGGACTCTATATAAAGCATATATTCCTTGTAGAAAAAGATATATTGTGAGGAGAAGTAAATACACAATACATAAATACTACTACATATGTTTAAAGGAAGAGTTACGCAATTAAATTTATATTTATAGATTGAGAGAAATCAGACTAGAGAAGAGGTGTTGCTTTTCTTGTTGTTTTTTGCTGTTGTAAGAACATGCCTACAACATTCCTTGTTGCTCTGTCGAATATTGCATTATCCCAGGCCATTCAGCAACATTAAAGAGAGGGAGGAAGGAAGGAAGGAAGGGAGAATGACTGTAGTAGTAGTAGCCATACTAATAGTAGCACAGAGAAGGAGAAAATAATAATAATTATTAAATATGCAAATATCCCATGTATGTAATTCTGCAAAAAATAAATAAGAATAAAAAAATTCCCTTTCTCTGTCTTCATTTTATGTGTACTCGTATATATATATATATATGTATAACATGGAGGTACTCTGTATCTATGTAGCAGTAGTAGTAGAGATGAAATATCTATTTATGAATTTGCCTAATCCGGAAACGGGTTATATATACATTTTATAACTACATACATATATAGAGCTATATATGTATGTAGTTATTTTTATTATTCCTTGCGGAAATATACTATACAGATAGTATTGGATGTATTATCTTCTATGAACACACAGAGTGCATAATATTAATACACATAAAAGCAGTAACCAGAAAACAGCAGCAGTATTGAAAATGGAGGTCACTACTCAATTCATCATAACTCCTTTTTCTCACTTCAATATATCATGTATTAATGTTTACTCCTGAACTTACTAATTACTTACTATTCTTGTCTGCCTTACTTACTGACTGACTCACGACGGACGTCAGACTCACTTTGCATCGTAGGGGAGAGAGAAAGATACTACATACATACATACATATCTAGAGAGGCTGGCTAGCTAGCAAGTTCACTCACTGTCTTAGTTATAATAATGTGCTTAGGATTTGTGGAATTTTAGTGGAGGTGACCTTGGCTTACTTACTTACTCTCTTCTTTCTTTAGTTCTTTCTGTCCTCTTCTTTTTCTTCTAACATGTGCATATACATACTCGTAATGTTAAGGATGATTCTACTATGAACAATAATAATTATTATTATAGGTAGCAAGCCAGAGGGGACTTCCGTTGTCCTCATTTCTTTAGAGACTACACATTAATATCTACCTATAATAATAATTATGTCTAGATACTATGCACCTATGTAGTACATAACATATTATATACGAGTCTTATTTGGCCGTACATCGGTATTAACAAGCTACTCACGTTGTATTTAAAAATCTACTATATGTACTAAATTGATGTTGGAGCTCTGGTTGTACATCTGGCTCTACTAATTCATCGAAAAATCTGCCTTCCGATGATGCAAAAATGTTGGTATTGGTAGAAGAAACACTTTAACCTTCATTGATCTAATTATAAAATTAATCAGATCGATTTTTATGTATGATCCGTCCAGATCAAATTGCTTTAGAGTTGATATAATTCATTATAAAATTATAACGGTATCAGACCGTTATAGGATTTCTAACCTGACGAAGCCCAATATACTATATGTATATTTCCTGTAATATACCAATTCTCTCTCCCCCACATTTATCAAACTTCTACTAATATACTAGATTATTTCCCAAAATCCCTTCGTTTGAACATCAATTCAGCACCCCTTTTATCTTTCATTTATGTACATAGATACAAACATATTGATAGAATCATCATGAATATAATATGCTCCTCCTGGATTGACCTTTTAATGCTATTTAGATAATATACATACATATAGTTTTAAGACACGAATCATCATCATTCCTCTCCTTCTTTTTTTTCTTACTTCTTTTCCTCCTCCTATCAAAAAAAGAAGATTTTTAAATCAATGCCGTTCATCTTGACTTTTAAGTGTCACTTACTCTCTATCTATTGATAGATTGGGAACTGGATTAATAATAATAAAAATGTTACATTGTATAAAATAATTGTCCTATGTATGTACTCGTATATACCTACGTTGTTCCCCCTGCGTTTGTCCTTTCAAGGATAATTCTGTTTCAAACATTGCATGGGTACATAACATAATATTTGATATGCCTAGTGCCTACCTACCTAGGTATGTAAGCATTTGATAAATATAATAATTATAAGTATTACTGTTACACCATGGACTGATAATACATTGTACATATATATATATATTTACAATGTAGTATATTCCAATTCCTGCACGCCTGTCTTTTGAGACATAGCCCGTTATGTTGTTGTTAATGTACATAATATATAATTTGTTACAATAAGTAGAATCATACGACATCCTTGGTTGGTCTGGTTGCACTTCATCATCACCGTTAGTTTTGTAGTTGTTTTAAAAGCAAAGGTAGTCGTGGAGGATAAGGATGATGACGATAGACTCTACATATTATTATTAAGTATGAAGGGGGTGAGATTACCGTTAAAAATTCACAATACACACACACCTGTTAGTTGTACATAACTTACAAAGACAGAACAAGAAGTCTATACGTACATACCTACAAGGAGGAGGATACATCAATATCATCATCGTCATCTAACAGGAATTAGGTTAAGGACGCAAGGGTCTTTACACACACACGCAGCACGTGAGAAGAGGGGGATTTGCGTAATGGGAAGGAACCTTGATACCGTTAAAACACACAATAATATCATGACGCAATTATTGTTATTATGACTATGTATGTACGTACATAGTTAAACTTTATGCCTCTTATAGTTATATCAATATGTATACTTACTTACTTATATGATATTCCTTCCTTACTATAGAGTGGAGCGAGCAAGTTCACTGTCTCGTCTTCTCATTTCTATTAATACATATTTGATGATGGATTTATTTCTATGAATAGGAATTACAATTCCTGCTAAATCAAATTATACCTTGCGAAACGTCATGTATATGTACATTTGTATAAAAATAAATAACAATTTGTTAGTTAGTTATTAATATAGAGGAGTTGGGGAATGAAGCGGAAACGTGTCCGCGATACAACTACATACTTCTTTTTTTAGGTCATTGTCAAAATCATTCGCATCGTCATTTAAGAAGATACTAGTATCATGTACAAGTATTGTGCCTTGTTATGTCCGGAATATCATTGCAAAAACGTACTCCTCTGAAGAAGGAGGAAGAGTTGAACGAACCCTTCTGGCATTGAAGCCCTTCTTCTTCTCATCCCCACTCTCCTCGTGCTTGACTCCTTTTTTTTCTCTTTACTTCCTTCCTTCCTTTTGCGAAATCGTTGATTGTACATAGAACGTATGTACCTAGGTGCTTAAATAATTATTAAGTAAGCCTTCACGACATTCATTGATTCAAAGTATCTACATTGTATGCCTACAAATGTGCATAAATAAATACTATATAATTATTAATTCAGCCCTTTATATCATGATGTATTTACAAGCAATCCAATAAACAATTTAAAATCTTTTCCGGGAAAAAAGCGAAGAGAAAATAATCATGACGATAAAAGTAGGAGTAAAAAAGAGGAAGAAAAGGCAGATAGAGAGAGAAAAGAAGAAAATAAGTGAAAGTCTCGCACGCCTTGAAATTGCACATCATCAAAAAAGAAGAAAAATGGAGGATGCAGCAAAAAAAAAAGTACAACTATATATTTATATAAATACAACGAGTACTTACTTACTTCCTCATTCGTCCTTGTAACGGTTCGGCCCAAAACCTTGCAACTATTGCACCAAATTATATATAAATCCCCCCCCCTATCTAGACAACTCCTTCAATTTTTCTCTTGTATGATTATGATGATACATTATTATTTATTATATTTGATGATAAAGGGTGCAAAATTCAAATTTCCCTCCCTTCTTCCTTTTTGATTTCTTCTCTTTTCGCTTTTTTCCTTTTTTGTTCTAGCTATATTATTATTATGTGTGTGACTTAATCAAAAAATAAGTAGAAAATAAAAAGTAAAATATTCTTCCGCCTAGTGACAAAAGAGAAATTGAAACGAGTTTTTATTTTCGTTCTTTCTTTTTCTTATATACTTAGTACCTACTACAGCTACTATTGAATTGAGAGACGACGTAGGGGGACATCCTTTTCCCCAAAACGTATTTATTCTCTGTATTATTATTATTAATCCAATGACACCCCTTTCAAATATGAATGATATATTCATTTATAATATGGGAGTAAATGTATATTTTCAAGTTCAAGCCTTGTTGATTCATCGTCATCGTATATGTATATATAACGGTATGTGCTTTTAAGGAAGACTACCGGGTCATTTCCGTTCGTCACTCAGGCATTATTAGTAGTTTTATTATCTGTATTACTAATATAGGAGGGGAGGAAGGAAGGGTAGGTGCTGCTTGTTAATTTTTTTAGCCAGGAGGAGGAGGAGGAGGGAACCCAAGTTCAACGATTTATTCCAAGGTCAAATCCAAGCGAGCAGCAGGTTATTACAACTACTACTACCACTATGTATTAATACTGCGGGGTTATTTTTGCTGCCTTTTCTTGCAAAATCGTTGTTGCTTGATAAAGAGAATGGATATAATTGAATTAATGACAATGTTTAAAAAGCTACCTTAAAATCATACCCTCTCCTGTGAGTGTAGGATTTATTATTATATTTATTGAATGAACTACTCTTTTCTCTTTTAAAGCAATATTGTGAACTACATAAATACCATCAAATATCATGTTATGTAATACATCATTCTATGATGGCTTATAAGTACATACTCACAACCCATTTTTGTAATTTATTTCAGGAGGATACCAAGGAGATTTGCCTACATTGGATGATGAATGCGTCGAAAATGTCATTCAATCCCGTAAGTACATCCTTATTTATTTATAATAACCACTACAATCCGATCCCCCGACGACTCTTGAGAGTCAAAAATTTTCATTCATTATATGTAAACATTTCTTTTAATGAGTACATACATACAGATAGAAAATTATTCAAAAAATTTGGTGCATCAAAAAGATAAATAATATTATTATATATTAAAAACAAGGGAAAAAGGCGTGAGCGCGTCCATCTTCGGCGACTCTACTAATATTTAATAGTACTCTACTCTACTACATAATATTGACTATTATATTTTTTATAATAATAAAATATAGTAAGTATTGTATGTAGTTGTAAGTTTTTTACACACACTCTCCCACAGGCGCGCGCTTTTTGTGGGATAATTTTTTTTTCTAAGTATTCAGTAGGCCAGTGCATGTCATACGAGTGGCAACAGGGACCTAGTAGTAGAATCATCATCTTCATTCAGTGTGAATTTTACAATTATAATACAAAAAACAAAAAATATTAAATCATTAATTAGACAATATCTAATAAAGCGCGACAAATTCAGAAAATACTCAAGACCTCACTTTAAAAAAAAATCTTCGTCACCTCTAATATATTATTATATATAATTATTGGAAATGAATCTTCTTTGAAGGAACAGCTAACCCAAAGGGCTGATGAAGATGTTTTGAATGAGTGAGCAAGAAAGAGAGAAAAACGATCCCATTTTTTTTTACCCAACCAAATTCCATTCAAACTATAAATATATAATCTCCAAAAAAATAAATACAAAAGGAACAAGAAGATAAGATTTGATGAAAAAGTGAGAAAAACAGCTTGAGAATCCTTGCTCAAGACGACGAAAAATAAAAATAAAAAAAGGATCAATCCACTTCTTCAGTCAAAAGTTTAGTTGTTCCTTTTGTTTTGGAGACGTGTGAATCTATTACAAGCCAATCCAATCACGGAGAGAAAGAGAGTGATATTAGAAAAAAAAATTGTGTGTTTGAGTGTGACTTTTGTGTGTTTTTACAAGCATCCTTGAGAGCCGCAGCATAATAGTACCGTCTTCCATACCTAATCCATAATTATTCACCATTAAGTATTTTAATTAAGAATGACGAGTATGGTACTGGAAGAGTTTCAGACTCAACCATTGGACCTCTCTGCTCCTCGAAGACGACCTTTTTCTGTGGAAGAGGAGGAAGAAGAGAAAAGTGGTGCACCCAGTTTGGAGAAATTATTGTATCAGTCAATACGTCATAATGCAAGTCTAACGGGTCCGGCACGGAAACGATTTCTATCCAAATACCTTGATAAAGAATCGAAAAGTAAGTCCCTTCTCATTCTCTTCCCCCCTTACTGCTGCATAGGACTTGTAGCTACTACATAGCTATGAAACTGCATGGATATCCATACCTACATATATTAAGTGTGTATTTTTGTTCATGCATAATAATAAAGGCAGTCATCATCATCATATATCATCAACAATATCATCGCGCGGTGATGTCTAGACGCGAACACAGCACATTTTCCCCTTTTACATCCAACATTTATATGTATGAATTCATCATTCATTATATGTATTATCACCCCCCCCCCTTTTCGTCTTCTATGCTAATCTTAAACATGCATACATTTATCCAGAATGGCCCCTGTCGTGGTATCTGACCGTACACTTCTTCTTTTTGTCCTGGCTAGTATGTAGAATTATTACTGTTGAGTAGTAAATTGAACAAAAACAACACGATAGCGAAATGCAACAAACGTCACAATCATTGGTGTGTGTTTACTACCGTTTTTGCGTCGTTTGAGGGCGCGTAGTGTGTTGGGCTACTTTATCCCTAAATATACATGTTACAAGTCACAGAAGGGAAACACACAAACAAAGGCCTTTACTCCCCCCCCCCTTATTTTTATTGTTATTTCTCCATACTCATCATTATGAAAAGAAAAAAAGGGTTTTTTTATTTTATTTTAGAAAGCAGGAGCAAGCAAAAAATTTGCAATTTTTTTTCTACTTCTTTTCCCCTGTCTTCTTCCTTCTCTCTTTCTTCTTCTTCTTCTCTATGAGTGTGTAGTGTAAGGCCTCCAGTGTGCACTTTTATTATTGTTGTTTGTGCAAAAAAAAATGAAGTTCTGTGAGTGAGTAAAAAAGAGGGAAGCAGAAGAAAAAAAGCCCACTGCCCTTATGACGTCATGGGATGGATGTCTTACACACACTTTTTGCTGAAGTCTTTGTCTTTTATATATAAATATATATATATATTGCGAGGAGGGGGAAAATGCAGAGGAATGAGACGTTGTTCTTCTTCTTTTAGTGACTTTCCTTGCCCCAATTTTTTCGCGGAAAGACATACACAATATCAATTATGCGTGTATGTATGTAGTTCGCCCTTATATATATGTATATGGCAAAAGAGCCCTTTTGTTGGAGGGGACCCAGAGCTGAATTAAACTAGTAGATAGATAAATAACTCTAAATAGTTCATGTTCTGTTTCGTTCTATAATACGTAATTTAAAAACATGTTGACTTTTTTTTTGTACGTTTGAAATATTCGAAAAAGGCTTCTCTTTCTCTTTGAACACTGATATTACGTCGTTGTTTTTGTTTAACATTATGTCATTTCTTCCTATACGAATATAAATGCATACATATCAATATATTGTGTGGATATAATGTTCGTAAGGGCTTCGCTACATCATAGTTTTATAGTATGAACAGCCTTTACTTGAAGGAGTACAACATCCGACTATTCACGTATTGTTCAATAAAGTCTCATTTTAGATAGATATAGGAAGGGTGGATGTTAAGGAAGGATTGGATCTTACATTTTAATTTATTAATCCCATATTCAATGCTAGTAGTATTTGAGGTGCTAATTATGAATCTAAATTATTTTTTTTCGAATCAATTCTGGTTTTCCTTTTGAACTTTTTGAGTTTTTTACCATTTTTATAGGTTTGAACTAACTTTTGAAACTAAAAAAATTAGTTTTGCAAAATTTTATGGTAATTTCAAATTTGTATTTTTATATGCATCATCCAGTTTTGAAAAAATGCATTTTGAAGGTTAAAAAACCACCATCATTTATGGGTTTTGTTTGAAAAGGAATAACGCCTTGGTTTTTCATTTTTTTTTTTTTTTTACGTCAATGAGATTAAAATGAATGATTAAGGTCTTAGTTGCAAAAGAGTATTTGGTTCTAGAACGCTGAGCTATCGATTTCATTGAGGAAATAATCGATAATAGACTAATAAAATCATATATATAAACTCAATTATTTACCTTTTTATATTTGGATTTATTTTTCCTTTTTTATATGATATGATTTATTATCGCGGAGTTTTAAAATTTGAACACATAGTCTTAATAAATTTCTGCTTTAAAAATAAGAATCAATATTCCTGCTGAACTAAACCTTTTAAAGCCAAATACTCTTTTGAGAATGACACTTGATTTATTTATGCTTACTTAAATTCCATGGGTGCAAAAAAAAAAAAAAAAATTCAAAAACCCAAGTGTTACTCCTTTTTTTTTTTTTTTTTTTTTTTTTTTTCAAATACCTTAAAATATGTTGGTTTTTTTTTAATTTTTTAAATTATATTTTCTTAGGATTGAATGATCACATGCCTATTTGAAATTAACATTAAAATTTACAAAGATTAAACATGCTTTTATCTGAATGATTGATTTGATTTTACCTCATTCTCAAAATTTAGCTCAAATTGAAAATTCTTGCTAACCTGAAAAAATAATTACATATTCGTTATAAGCACGCCGAGTCCTAGTATGGTTCAATGTATAAATTCAAGAGGTTTTTGAAAATGTACGATTTTGTTGCCTTGTGTTTTCAATTAATTTTGATGCTTATTAATATATCTATGTTTTTCAGTTGAAGGAGGAGGTGATGGTAGAAGCGTTCGAACGTCGGAAAATAATAAACCTCCTCGTTGGGATTTTGTCGGTAGCGATCCGCATGATCGAATTCCGACTTCATATGGAGCTCTACCCCTCCTTGCTGCACGAGGACATTCTAATAACAGTCGATATGGGACAAATCATCCCACAGGTGAGTTCCAGAAAAAAATTATTTAACTTTTATGTTATCCTCTTTTAAAGAGGGGTAATTTCCCCTAGGTTCTGCACTTTAATATCATATAAAATAAGGGCTCTGTCCATCCTAAAAAATTATTTCCTTTAAGAAACAAGATTTAAAATTTTATTCTGAATTTAAAAAAAAAAGGACTGGCAAATTTATCTTTTAAACCCACTCCCAGTACAATAGACCCATATGGAGACTACTATAGATTATATGTAAAACCTAAAAATTCAAGTTTTCTTGTTTTTTTTTTTTTTTTGAGATGGTTGAGAGTTGCAATTGTTGAGTTTTTAAGGGATAATAAGTTTTGGTGTACGAGCTCCTCCATCCATGAAGGAATTAAACTCTTATGTATAAGTATTAGTGTTGTCTGCTGTTTAAATACCATATGTAAAGCATACTTTAATTTGATTATTATTGTACTTACTCTAGGATCTCTACCTCCGAGTCCAGCAGACTCTGGTGTATCGGATGTAGACCCCTCCTCTGCCTCTTCCCACAACTCTGACGATGAAAATCGCATACACCGTCTCAATGGGCCACGATCTACAGCTCACGCCATAGCTGCCGCCGCGGCTGCAGCTGGTAAGTTATTTAACATCCAAGACAAGTACCTTTTTACTAATAATCTCTCTCTCACTTTAAGGTCGACTCCCTGATGTTTCTAGTCATCCATCTGCAGCAGTGGCAGCAGCCGCCGCAGCGGCTGCTCACCATCACGTGGCTGCTGGTCTATTTTCGCATTTCTACCCCAACACCCCACCCACATCCAACAGTAATAATAACAACAGTCTTGGAAGTAGTTCCAGCAATAACAATAGCTCTAATGGAAGTCACGACTCATCTGACAATCGCCTGAGTGGCGGACATCAACACAATAACTCTGTTCTTTCTTCTGTTGCATCCCCACCTCCATCCCACGGAGTCGGACAACACAATCTCTCATCCTCTTCCTCATCATCATCCTCTCTCAGTAACAACAACAACAACGGAGGACCAACAGCAGTAGCAGGAAATACTCCTCACCAATTAGTCCATTCGAATCATTTCCCCCGAAGCGCAGGTAATTAAACATTCCAAAACAGTACAACATCAGTTGTTCAACAAGAAAAGTCATTATTATTCTATCATTGATATTGTTATTACTATTATCTCCATTTGTGTATGTGTGTCTATGTTGAGTGTGTTTGAGAAAGAGAGAGAGAGGAAGCCAAAAGACATGACTCTGATTGATCCTCATCTAGTGATGATCCCTTTTCCGTTTCTCACAGTCAGTCTATTGTACCTATACAATGTACATATGTGCAACATACATTGTACTCCATTTTGTATCAATCATTTATTCCTGTTAAGCAAGACTGAAGAGAAGGAAAAGCTGTATTTTTTTTAGGTATTGCTTATCTGGGCCCTCAAACTCAGTCTTGTTAACGTGTTTTCCTCCACGAATTACTTTATTATCCATCCATTTCTATTTTGATTCGCCCTGTAAAGGCTTCAAAAATTGCACTGATTATTAGTGTAAAAATACATGATGACCTCAGTTAAATAATAAGTAGGAATTGATTGATTTCATGGGGATTTTAAAGGGGTATTTGTAAGGGGATCAAATTCATCTTCTCATAGATGAAATAAGGCTCTAAGCTATCATCATTAACATTCTTAAATATCTCAACAACTCATCCCAGAAATTGGAATACAACGCTTATAATAAAGCGAAATGAATACTGGGCTGTAAGTACCTACTATTAGTGAAGGACGGGTTACTTGCGACTGTATTTTCAACCTGCAGTTCCAAAAAAAAAAAAGTGTTTTTGGCAAATTCTCCATCCTAAACAAATGAGATCAAATGTAGCGGGATTCAAAAATGTGTAGTAGGTATATCAGATAAAAAAGGATAGATTGGCCATTTCTGGGATTTTTGTTCCTTACAGATTGTTGTTTTAATGGGTTAACTCAACAGATATACACATACATATACTAATTATGTATTAGTCCTGTTGTTGAAGCTCTCGTCTAGTGTCGACAACTTTGTTATTGTTGTTTCAAAAGGAAACGATGACGGACTCCTCCTACCTCCTCTTTATACATATATAGTGGTAGTAGTATTTTAATATTATTATAGTTACGAAATAGGAATCATTTTCAAGGTCGAACATTTGTTCTACATAGTTATTGTTACATTATAGTCCGGTGGAGGGAAAAAATAACTTATAACTAACTCTGTTGATATTTGGAGGAGTTGTAAAGAAAGAAAAAAAAAAGAGGAAAAAAAAAAACACTTGATGATTCCCGTTATATATATATTTCTAAAGAGAGGAGGAGGTGAGGGAGGAAATCTTTTATGATATATATTTAAAAAAGAAGACTGTTAGAATTTGACCTTGGATGATCATATAATATATATTTTGCATCTTGTCATGAATAATGTTATATGAACATATTGCTCTTACACATTTTACTGTAATGCTTCTTCTCCTTCTTCATCTAAAGCTCTATTTATGTTATAGCTACACTCTATGTACGTACATACAACATACTATTATTAAATACACAAAGTTCTTTGTCCAAAAAAAGCAACAAAAAAAACAGTAGAAGAAGAAACTGTTGCCTGTTATTACGTCACAAGAGATTGGCGGCAAACATACACGCACATCACATCATAGTGCGTGCACAACTACTTTTTGGTATTCCAAGGTCACGTTCCTATAACTCTTTTATTATTATTATTGTTATTGTGAGACGGTTGGTTCTTCTTCTTGTTGTAGTTCTTGTTGCTGCGTTCTTCCTCTCTTTCCTAAAATAATACATACTCATACATGTTCTCTGTTGTTGTTCATAGTGTGTACAACAACATACATACCTTCTTCTCCTGGTATCAGGAGAGCCACCTGATAACTCATCATGAAACACCCATCTCTCTATCTCTCC
This sequence comes from Lepeophtheirus salmonis, assembly GCF_016086655.4. NCBI lineage: Eukaryota > Metazoa > Arthropoda > Copepoda > Siphonostomatoida > Caligidae > Lepeophtheirus > Lepeophtheirus salmonis. The sequence goes on along the minus strand of NC_052136.2, from coordinate 44,147,632 downwards.
TTACAATATTATATTTATGTTATCGGCCACATAGTCATGGAAAGGATGCTTAGGATGACCAATCGGCCTCTTTTTACGCACATCATGTCTCCAGGGATGATTTGCCGAAGGCAAGGATAAACAAACGTCCCATACGGCAGTGGTTCCCGATCTGTTTTTAGTTAGACTCTTAAAATAAAATACAAGATAATGTACACCTCTCATTCATAGATGTCTATAAAATTTGAAGTGCATTTTGTGCAAATAAAAGACTTAAAGACCTTATAAAGTTCAACCCAGAGCCAAATAATATAAGTTATTTGACTATATTGATCAAAAATAAAGATTTTAATGCTACATATATTGAAAAATATAAGAAATAATCGAATTTATTATTAATATAAACTCAGCGATATATCTACTACAATGAAAAATTTCTATACTATCGATATTATTTTTTGCGGTAAAGAAAGTAAAAATTAAGACTCGCAAACAAATAACATTAGAGGCTGTGAACTTGCAAATGAGCATATAAACGAATCAAGGTCTTTATGTGACGGATGTGTACTGTACATTGAGGAAAGCAAGCTTATTCTAAGTTTAATTTTGGACACAGCAATCCCAAATATAATCCTCCACATTAAGCCGCAATTTGTATTTATTTTTTATATAAGTTAATCCATAAATTTTTTGGCCAAATTGTATTAGTCAATCTAAAGCTGTTTTAGCCAGACGTGAGTACCTATTCATTTCAGAAATCCATAATTCCTAAAGTGTTTTAGAATCAAAATCTGTTTTTAGTGTTTGATAACATAAAAGTCCAACAAGCCCTTTCTTCAGATCAGACGACAGATGATTAACTTTGGCGGTAAGAGTGGCGTAAAGAGTTATCTTTTTGGAAATACTTTATACACTTATAAAAATATGTAAATTCATCATTATGTAAGTTTTGATGCCACTCAAAGCAATGTGAATGTAAATTATATTCTTCTTTTCATGCAAATCCACTTTGGGAACCACTTCTATACAGGAATACATGTCAAATTATCCCAGGGCAAAGGCAAAAAAAATCGAATACTGTAAATTTTCGAAAGATTAGAGCCACCCATTTTTTTTTTTTTTTTTTTTTTTTTTTTTAAATATATCAAATAAATGGTGATAGATTTGATACTTCTTTGAGTGATCAGCTAACCATCTTCTTTTCTCTAGGCACTCTTCGGAGTGTTCGAGAACTTACAAAACGGACATGTCCATTTTCATTCGATTGTTGATTTAGGTATTCTCACATTTTATTAATGTCAAAATATTAACATCCCTTCCCCCTTAATCAATTAAACTGTCACTGATCCGGCCACGCGTGCTCTTTTTTGTGAATCAAGATATGTAAGGTCACCTTATGATACTGAGTCGATAGGAATATTTGAAGTTGGATGACGTAGAATCCTCATGAATGAGGATTCTTTATATATATATATTAATCCTTAATGAATGAAATAATGAATTAATGTTTTTTTTTGTTTTTTTTCTAGTCTCAGACCATCTCCAGTCAATGTTCAACTACACCACTTCACCCAGCCCTTCCTCCTACGATTCCCACCATCACGTTCCCCTTGGGGGTCCAACCTCCAACTACTTCGTCCATGGTCACGTCTCTCCAAGTAATTCAAGCGAAGCGGAGGAACTAGGCTACGGCCCTCCCCCCCCCCACCTCCCTCATCACATCACCCCCATCACGTTGTTCATCATCCTCACTACGGGTACTCTTCCTATGATGGAGGAAGAGCCGTTTCACCCCCTTCCTCGACATCTTCATCCTCCCCTCCTGTCTCAAATTAAAGAAAAAAGCACGGAAGCCCAAAATTGGACCAGACGGTATTCCACTCAAAAGAAAGTCCAGAGAAGGCACAACCACGTATCTCTGGGAGTTTCTGCTCAAACTCCTACAAGACAAAGACTCCTGTCCACGCTCCATCAAATGGACCAATCGGGAGAAGGGGGTATTTAAACTAGTCGACTCAAAGGCTGTCTCTCGTCTATGGGGGCTACACAAAAACAAACCTGACATGAACTACGAAACCATGGGACGAGCTCTTAGGTATGTAGCCAGTAACAACCACATTCTTCAAAACCAGTGTTGTATCGATACCAGTTTTGATATTTCGGTACTTTACTATACTTTTGTCGTATTTTTGTTCGGGAAATTTGATAAACTTGAACATTTATAGTAAAGATTTTCTTTTGGGGAGCATAAATTTAAGGGGTCACGTTAAAGATGGGTCAATTTGTGAACGAGGCGCTGCAAGTATTACGGATTCTAATATCAGTTGTGTTAGTACTCCTGTTGGCTTACGGAACAACACTACTCCAGCCCATTTTCTGTCATATTCTAACCCTTCATTATTTTGATAATTATAGATACTACTATCAGCGGGGTATTCTTGCCAAGGTGGATGGACAAAGGCTCGTCTATCAGTTTGTGGACGTTCCAAAAATTGGAGAAATCAATGAAGTGGACTGCTCAGGAGTCTAGAAGAAATTAAAAAAATATATTAAAAAAAGAAGAAGACAAGGAAAGATTCTACTACATACAGCAACATACTTATTTATATTATTAGTGTTTGTACATAGTACATTTAGTACCTACATAGCAACATCCTTCTATTCGTTGTGTCGTCATCATAATCATTGTGTCGCGTCATAAGCAAATAATCGTTGTCGTCGCCGTCTCCCCTGTCTGTCCCTTATTATCTATCTTACTTACTTATTTTTTTAATTATTAATAATTGTACCTGAAGAATATGCATACATACATATAATATATATATATATATATACAAGTCTATCTATCTATCTATGCTGCTGTTACGAATTTGATATTATATTATATTTAAATGTATACATACTAAATGTCCTAAACATTCAACCCCCTCCCCCTCCCTCTCTCTGAGAAAGGAACGAAAGAATGAAAACAGAAAGAAAGAAAGTGATGTGTCCCCCCTTCATTCCCTTTATAATTATTATTTAATATAAGCATATATATTTTTTTTTTTTTCAAGTCAATTTTATACATTATACAAAACAATATCTGTGGGATTTGGGCATTTTTATCTTTTTGATTATACCTATATAAATATATGTGGTTTTTTCTAATAAGTAGTTTTGAAAGAAATGTTAATATTATTATTATAAATTATAATATATTTTATAGCCAAAATCTCTTTTTTATATTATATTATATTAAGAATATATATATTACAAAGAAAGGAGACCGTGTTCCTACGTTCTCCTATTTATCTATCTATCTGCCTGTCTGTGTATTCTGCATCAGGCAGAAAGGGAAACACTTCTTGTAACAAACACATTTTGGAGAGTTCTATTACAACTACAAACATAACAAATAAATAATCAGTGGAGATGTGAATTTTTTTATTTTATTATATATTATATTATTCGATAGATGATTGGAGAGTGATAATTGTCAAAAAACAAAAAAAAAACAATAAAAAATAATATACATATACCTATACTGAAGGTAAAATTTTTTATAAATACAAAGTAAAGGAAACCCCACAAATTTTTTGAACAAAGATTCAAATAATCATATTTTTTTTAATTCCATACATAAAGTATATTTTACAGACGTACTACTCTGTTTTTTTTTTGTTTTTTTTTCATTTAAAAAGTTGTGTATTGCATTTTTTTTAATTATTAATTAATTGTTCATTTTTTTAATTACAATGTTTAATTATATATCTTATTATTATATAACTACTACCTAGTCAGACAGGCATCATCATTTTTATTATATTATTACTAAGATTTATACAAAAACACACAAAAAAATTACAAAAAACACGAAAAAACCCACACAAAAATAATATTGATATATATTATAAATTTTCTCTCTCTGTGTGAATTTTTCTTATTTAATAATACAAATTACAAATACCTAAATGTGTTGTTGACTCTTCCTCCTTTTTATCCATTCATTGTCGTTCTTTTTTGGTTCTTTTTCTAATATTATAAAAATCTTTTTTTAAATTATAATTATTACATCAGTGTTTTTACTACATACAAACAAATACCAACTACCCTATTACGTCTACGTCTATCTGTAAATCATAACTACCCTACTTATTTTTTTAAGAAAACTTTTATTACTTACGAAAATCCAAATGCAATAATGATATATAGCCAACTAAACAAAAAGAGAGAGTGCACAATTAAGAATTTTTTTTTGTGATTTTTTAAATAAATCAAATGATATAATTACTGTTGGGCATTTTTAATTTTGTAAAAAGGTGTAGAACAAAAATTAAATCCAATATATACACTTTATATGTATATTAATTTTATATAAATGTGGTCAATACAGCTAATTAAAACGTTTTTCATAAGTAATATCAAATTAATTTCATTATTATGCTAGCAAGGGGTCCCCACGTTACAGAGATAAATAGAAACAGAGAATGAAGGTAGAAGAAAAGAGAAAGAGAGAGGGATGTAGAAAGAGACAGGGTGAGGGAGAGAGAGAAGGGAAATGAACTTGTGTTTCGATCATAAAGATCCTCTTAATGACTCCGGAGGGCCAAAAAAATATCATAGGAACATGATTGTTTATTTTATACGTCCACTTGCTAAATTTCAGAGGGATCTTTTCGACAGTCTTGGATTTCATGTGTGATAATACCAAAAAATGAATTATATATAAATAATATTTTACTTGGTAAAATTGAATTTAGCTTATTGGGAGGGAGGTGGAAAAAAGTTTCTAGTTCTTGACTGGGAGATTTTTAGAGTTGATATTTTTGCAAGGAAACAGCGGAGGAGAAGGCGGGAGCCGGACATATGGTAAACCTGAAGGAAGACTCATTTTATATGACTTTTAAGAGGGGGGAGCGAGACAGAAAATGAGTTACTCCTCAAAAGGGGGCCTTCTACATTTAAAATGGCATTAGTGTCTATATTTCTTCTATAATGCATTTTTTTATTATATCAAAGATCATGGAAAATGCTCACTTCAAAGAGAGAAGTTCGCACCATGAGGACCAATTAAATAATGAAAAAAAAGAAGACCGAGCACACGCAATAACCGTTTTTCTTTTTCTAATTTTTAAAGGAAGTTTTTCAAGATAAAGATATCCATTTGAGTCGTGATTTACATTCTTTACGGGGACGCATTTTAAACAAAATATTAAGGAAATGTCCTTTTTTATGTTAAAAATCCACTTATCACTTAAATAGAAAGGTATAAATCATGGAAAGACAAAAAAAAAGTAAATTTTGTTTTCTTTCAAATACAAAAATATTTGCACAATTCAAAATATCCTTAGTAAATTGTAAAAACACAAGATTCTACATATCTTTGCTAAAAAATTAAAACAATCTACGTTGTAGCTAAGTGGACCTAGTCGAGCATGGAATACATTATTCTACTGAACTCAATTTGCAATTCACAAATACAAATACGTACCAAAAACCTAGTAAAAAATTCCAAAATAGAAGATAATTCCAATTTTGTATATCCTATATACATACAACCCAAAATTTTATAAATATATTTGGGTCAATTATCAGAGTTGTATTCAAATTACTCGGATGATTAAAGACACCCAAGAATTTTAGCTCTAATATAGAGCATTAATTTGATTTAAGATACTTATTTTAGACCCGATATGGGCCTTTAAAATCAAATCTATTAATTTATCATTCTTATACTGTGACAATCCATTTTGGCTACTCTAACCACAATTTAAATAATTTGTTACAGAAATTTAGGATAATTTGTCAAAGAATACAAATGTAATCCGGGCTCCATTTCGAGACTAATCATTCTAGCTTACTTTTGAGGGACGGTCATATGTACATTCTGGAGTAATTGTGTTGCCACAAAAAAAACCAAGAATCAATAATGTCTACTTTATTATCCCATAAATCAAGAGCCTCCTTTTCTTTTTAGATCCAAATATGGCCTCCTTAGTCTATATACAGACATTAATTCATAAGGACTTTGGGTTGCAGGCCTTCATATTATATATATATATTAGTGCATAAAATATTTTGTGAAAGCAGCACGGAATGGGAGGGGGAAGGGGGGAGAAGAAGAAATAAGTGCATTATCTTTGGGGCATAAATATACATTATAAAGAAGAAGAAGACTTTCACCCATTGAGTGAGAGGAGACGGATGATGAAGTCTTGCACAAATAACCAAAAAAACAATGTCCCCCCCTCCCCACTTATTTTTTCTTGTGCAAAAATCATCGTCTAAATAGATTCATGCAACATGTACATTCAAATTGCAAAAAAGGAGAGAGAAAAATAGTAGTAATCATCCATCTTTCATTTAATGTTTTGCTCATTCCCAAAAGAGGGCATTTTTTGGTTTGATTTTCGTGTGTAGTCAACCTATTTAATAATAATGATAAAAAAAAAAAAAAAAATGAGCCTCGTTGTTTTTACCGACTTTCTTCAGAGCACACACCGGTTCTTCTATTTCTTTATATATACTCGTATATGTGTTTTTGCACAAGAAAAAAGGGCTTTCCAATGGAGTTCTTTCTCTTTTTTCCTGCTGCTGCATCCTATTTTTTTGTTCATTGTGTGCAAAATGAGGATATATATATGGCCACTGCAAAATTTAAAAAAATTGCAAAAATACATTTACAGTTCTTTTTTTCTTAGTTTTTATAGAAAGATGTGCAATTTCATTCTTTCTGCGAGAAGTAAAAAAAAGTAGATGTAAATTCAAGCCATTTGAGTCCCTCTCTGTCTATTTTGTCTATTGTACATTCCAATTAGATTAGAACAGGCCTGGGTCACACATTGCCTAACACCCCAACTATACAAATCCAATTTTAGAGACAGAAGGAGTGACTGAAATCCTATAATGTAGGAGTTGGCAAAATTTTGAGCAAAAGGGACACATCCAAGGAAATTTTTAATAATTTTTGATGGAGTTATTGTAATTAAAATATTAAATAATTGTAGAAAAGCCAAAAATGAAATACTTATAATAAAAAAAACAATTGATTTATTCCAGAATTATCAAGAATTCTGATGTATTTTTTGGTCAGCACATAATTCTCTTGTTTTTGACATTTTGGAAATTTACGATAGCAAAACAGATCATCGTGCATTTTTCCTTTCTTTTTTTTGGGAGGGGAGGGGGGAGGCTAATTATATCCAATAATTTTTCTTCAAAGAAAGTTTATTGTGTTTCCAGTTTTATTTTACTGATGACCAGTTTGACCATACAATTTAGTGAGTTTTTGACAATAAATGGAAGTTAAAAGTGATTTTACTTATTTAGTCTATACTTTTTTTTAAAGAAGCCATATTCATCATTGGGAGTAAATCACTCAATATTAACAATTTATAAAAATATAACACATTAGGCATGATTCAGAATGATTGATTGGTTCTCGCTAATTTATATTCAACTATCAGTATCCAGTAGAAAGCATCAGAAAAAAGTTGTCATTTCATTATAGTATCAAATTAGTATGACGATCACCATGTTAGTAGTGTTCCAAATGTTGATTGGTTGAACTCAAATGAGCTGTTGTTAAGCCACTGTGAACAGTTCCTGATTATTAAATGAAGATTAATAATATATATGTATGTACTTGCTTTTGTTAAAGAGCTGGGGAAAAAAACCTACTAACTACTTATATTTAGGGTTCAAAGGCTAAGCAATAGAGATGATACACAATATGGAGACTTTGAATCACAGTCATTCAATCGCTTTTTGAGGACTTGACTTCTACAATTAAAATTGATTTTTTCTTGATTTGAATTGATTTGGACTTGAGACGCACGTAGATAAACTAGAAAATCCTCAACCTGTTAGGATTCCCATAAACTCACTCGACTCACTTGAAAACTTATCCTAGAAAAGGAAACTTGTTAATTGAGACATGGGTGACTTTGTCCCATGTCTCATGTACGCTCATAACTGAAGGTCCAACACCAAAAAATAGAGTCAAGTGAATTGATTAAGGTAGAGGGAATGAAATTAATTCATACTTTGAAATATGAAAGCCTATTCAATTATTTACAAAACAAAGCAAACCTGAGCTCTCTGGCTTACGTACAAGTTGAAACAAATGATATTTGAATGAGATCGAGGAATTTCCATTCCCTCACTCTTAGGAGGTGGATGTCTCCAGGACCACTGTCTATGCTGTCAGCAAGTCTGAAAGAGCCAAACTGGATCTGGAGGAGTTATAGAAAACAGTCCAGGCCAATCCGCTCAAGTCCATGATGGGACATGCAAGAGATCTCGAGGTTTCACACCAGACTTCCAGAGAACTATCAAAAAGGGGGGTGGAAAGAGGCCTGTGAGGATGGAAAGGCTGCTTTTGTCACTAACAACGACTGAGTATTTTGTGTTCTTTTGAACTCTTTTTGACACTTTTGGCCCCTTAAAGCAATGATGCCGCTGTCATCCAATACTGGGATGCCGTCATTGCCGCTAAGGTTGGCTACATTATTGATTAAGAGTGCTCAGGCACACATTTATTTATAGTATTAATTTTGTTGAAATTCTATTGTTAGTTAATAAATTATAACTTGTGAAAGTTTAACATTCAAAGTGTTCAGATTTGAATGGACCCCTCGGTACTGTTATCTACTTGCATAAAGCTAATGATGTAAATTATGTGTATTTTTTTAGCTGGCCCGCTTTTTTAGAATTGGTAATCTGAATAACGAATTTTCTTTTCCTCAGCTGCTGTTATTATTATTTATGTCCTGAGTCGAGAGCTTCCTTTATTACTACATTTAATTATATTCATAAACACGCCTCAACATTTTTGTGGGCTCATAAAAGTGGGCTCATAAAAGACGGTAGTTTGTTGCGGAGTTTTAATTTTAAGTCCTTGTTGGACTCAGAGTAGAACTGAAAAGCGATATTACAGTAATTCTTAGTTATGTCCTTGTTTATTTCCTCCATCCTTTCTTCCTCTTTTGTCACTCCTGATTGTAGTCCATCAAATTAAACGTCATGGCAGCTTAGGTGCTTTCCTCCAAAACATTTTTTAAACTGTCATGCTGATTTTCAGTTTCTTTATTATTATATAGTATATGAGAACCAAATGTTTACTAGGTTTAAATATAGAGCCTTCATCTGAATCACATTTATAATACTTCAAAAACACTTGTTAAAGGAGCTACAAAGTATTGCCCCCTCTTCAGGCCGTAGTTTGCCCATCCCTGAACTACAGTTTTCTTCATTTAATATACATACATGTATATTAAATGTAGTTTTTATTTTTACTCAATGACCTATATATATTTATAAAATGTAGTTTCTATTCTTATTTCTTCTCTGAAAAAGAAAATATAATAAAAATTCCATTTCTTTATTTATTTCGAAAATAAAAGAGGGAAATTTTTGAATATTATCAAACAAGAAATGCGTTGAGATTTTATGTTCAGAGGGGTGAAAAATCCTGTGAGGCAGCGCTTTTATCAATATATCAAATGTAAAATATATTACGTCTAAGAAAAAGGAGTAGAAGGAGGTCTTGAAAAAAAGAAGTGGGGCAAGACGTCTGGATTTGGTGCAAGGGATCAGACTTTTTGAAATAATCGTCCAACTATAAATACATACATATATTTATATATGTGAAGGTTTTTGGAGCAAGCGCAAATGCAGATGACAAATTAAGTGAATTTAAAGAGAGGAAGAAAGGAAAAATAGAGAGACGAAGGGGGGTAGGAAATTGCAGAGTAGGAAGAAAGTCTGGGATGACCTAGTTGCAAAAAATGAGAGGGGAAGAAGAAGAAGAAAAAGGAATGAGAAGAAGAGAAAGAGAGAATTCCCCCTCTTTGCTCTTCCTCTATTATTTTAATTTTCTCAGACTCTGCAAGGAATTTGAGCATGCAGGGCTCAGACTCGACAGAGAGAGAGAGAGAAAAGGCTGAAATGCATGCAAGTGGGACATGAATTAATTGTCTTCTTCTTCTTGTTGCACAAAAAGCAGTGAGATGATCAAAAACAAATGAATGAATTATTATACGTAATAGGTTGGGGAAAAAATAATTTCGTATTTTCCGCTTTATTTCAATGTTTTATAAGAAGTCCGGTGTATGATGCACCGTTCGGTTTGATAACTTGTTGTTAACTTGAACCCAACTTCATAATGCCCTTTTCGGAGAAGTGATAGTCCGTATTGGTAAAAACTCGGAGAACCAATTTTCTCAGGCCTCTATTGAGACCAACTTTTTAACTCCAAGTGGTCATATTTACCATAGACAGCAACAGGGAGCAGTCACTTGGTGCGATGTGCATATTGTAGGCTGGGTGAATAAGAAATTCCCATCAGAGCTCCCGGAGCTTCTGGCGTGTCATCAAAGATATGTGCGGACTGGCATTGTTTTGATGATGTCTTGTTGTTTCCAGTTCACTAATGCTGGCCTCTTCTGTTCAATCTCTAGCTTATAACGGTCGAGTAGTTCACAGTAGAGGGCATAATTGAGAGGGAAAAATAACACTCGAACCACTGTTGTCCAACACGACCCAAAAGAGTATCGGCGCGTATTTATCACTAATTTTCTTGGTCGCTTTTCCATTTCAAATAGTGAAAATCTATAATATTGGGAATTTCTTCCTTTGAGACCTCCAAACTCGACGCACGATCATTCACGACTGAGCCGGCCAAGCTCAATACTGTCCCAAAATTGTTTTAAGTGTACACTCCCACCTTGACAACGCTTTTTCTTATGACCCAATGTTACCAATAATGAACAATATATTATACTTAGTTTAAAAAATGTGCCTGGAAATAAGAAATTACTTTTTCCCCAGTCTAATCATTTTGAGCCCAGACAAATAATAACTAGTGCATAGTAGAATTTTCAATCTATTATAATTATTATTATCAATCCCCATCTGACTAAATGTAGGCTCTGACTGACTGGGTTAAAAAGACGTCACCATGACCCAATATTGCAGTCCAGACACTTCTATGGCGGAGTGGGATATGCATTTAATGAAGGTATTACGTAAGCAGATGTGGCTCAAAAACAATCTAAAATGGTTTTTCTCAATATTGAGTATACATTTGTGTTCTTCGACTAATTAATACATTATTGTCAATGTATAGCAAGAAATTTATTATTTAATACTTTAAAGGATCTGCAAAATGCATCATCGTCACATTGAAAGAACTATAAGTTGATATATTTTATTTGAAAGTGGACCAATTTGAGCCAAATTAACCTTCTCATAAATCAAAATGTGTCGATGAAGCAATATTATGTAAAAATTCCATTAGACCTTTTCTTGATTCTTGTTCCAGTTTATTTTTGTGCTAAATTACTACAAATATAACAATGTGACTCTTATCTCTAAGCCCAAACCTAATATTGTTTGTTTTGTATGTATTAAGATTCCATATCAAGCATTGTCTGGAAAGTATACTGAAATTTGGGTAGATTCTAGATCAGTGATACGTACATGACAAAATTTGCCCCTTAAGGAAAATTCTGAAAAATAAAAATAAAACTTGATCTATCTACGAGCAGACTCTCATGCTCAATATTATAGATAATTATGCGATCAATTCAATCATAGACTAGGCCATAAGACTGTTGCTCATCAATTTTAGGGTACAAAAGCGTCCTCTTTTCATCGGACAATACCTATTTATACATCTCGTTCAGAGCGCCCGGGAGCATTTAAATAAATTCATAAAGTGACGGGTTTTTAGGGGACAAACAAATGAAAAACAAGCCCCAACTGATGTGCCTCACTTTTTGGAGAGACAAATATGATCACTCTGTCATCAATGGTTTAAAGCAGTGGATATCAAACTGTTTTCTTCTGTTGAGTGAGCTCAAATGTTTTTTTTGCTGAATTGGTAATCTAAAAAATGTTTTTTTTTTCCGACTGCTGTATTCATTATTATTTAACTTCTAAGTAGTCCACTTCCTTTTCTACAACATTCAATTATATTCAAAACCTGAATGAGCATCCCTGTGTTCTCAAAAAAAACCGGAGAATAATCTTGAAAATTAATTACCAAGTTATAACACTAAGTCCTCGTTGGACTCAGATTAGAATTAAAGATCGACGTTGGAGTAAATTTTGCAAATGTCCTTGTTTATTTCCTCCCTCCATCTTGTCACGGGTGATTGTAGCTCATCAAATAAAACGTCATGACAGCATAGTTGCTCCCCTCCAAAACATTTTTCAAATTTTGAGGGTTACCATCTTGATTTTCGGTTTCTTTTTTTAAGATGTCCAAAATACACACCATTTTCATCAATAATTGTTTTTGTCAGTAGTTATTGGCAGTAGCACCGGATCCAAAGGACCAAAAGAGCCTTACTCCACTTTAATCTATATTTCAGTTTGTGACATCATTTTTATAAAACAAGTTCCTCCATTTATAAATTGGTTCTGGTGATTGCTGGTAAGAATAAACTATATACACTAGGACATCTATGACGCTGATAATACTATTATATGGCTGGATAGTATTTAATAATAATCGAATCAATCGATTACCGTCCGTAGAGGAGACTGGAAACAGTTCCAACTCTTTATGCCTTTGGCTCAATTAACTGGAGCTGATTTGACTTAGACGAGGCAAATTTAAGACAACATAACTGCATATTATGTCGGTTATTGATTGAATTTATTTATAGGGTGACATCAGTCAGTCAGTATTAAAAGTCCACCGTCAAATGTTGCTTCTAAAAACTTTGAATAAAAATCGGGTTTGAGTTAGAAAAGCTGAATATTGTGCTTAATCATATTTTTTGAGGAATAACTAATAGACTATAAAATATATCTTGATTCAGATAGTCAAAATTTCCTGACTTTTTTTATCAATGATTTGTATTACCTATATTATACAATTCTGATGTAAATTTTGTTCCTCTACCTTATTTTTATGTTCAGGATAAGAAACCGTGAAATTATTCCCGGTCTTCCCTACTCTGTAGTTAGAAATGAGTATGTACATACTCCTTTTATGCATTTGATAAATACTTAAATAGTGCAAATCCGATTTTTTAAAAAGAACGAAGAAGCATGACAAAAAATGGCAAAAAAGAAGAAGAAAAAAATTAAAGCTCCCTTTTCTTCCCTTACCATTACAATGCAACTTCCAAAAATATGAGGAGTAGTTATGTAGGGGAGACTGGAAGGGTTAACAACACTTTTTACTTATGGCTCCATTATCCAAAACTGAGCTTACTTAAAGACAATTCACTTTATCACAGCATATGCTTGATATGTCCCAGATTCATACACTTGTGTCAGCACTTTTTCCTCGAAGCACTTCTCGGTATAGCCTTGAGCTCTTTCAACAATAAGTATTTATCTCCACAAACGTTGCAAACAGATCTCTTCACTTTGGGAACAAGAAAAAGCTACAGGGGACCAAATCCAGTGAATAAAGTGGCTGAGACATGGTTGTAGTGTTGTTTTTTGCCACAAAATCTATCAGAAGCAAAAATGAGTAATCAGGGGCATTATCGTGATACAAAAACCCTGAATTGTTTTCCCATTATTCCTGACATTTTCTTCATATTGCTTCTCGCAAGCGGCGCATAACTTCAAAATAATACTCCTTATTGACCGTACAACCATATGGTAAGAACTCCTGATGTGCTACGCCACGGTCGTCGAAAAAAACATTTGTCAAAACTTTGGTTTCTTCTCGGTTTTCTTGGAAGAGTTTTTACCTCTAGCAAACATTTTTTTTTTACTCAGAACAGTTTCACCGCATGACATTGTCAACATTTCAAGTAATTTGGAGCACCTTATTTCATTTTTACATAAAATTTTATGCAAATTCTTGATCAATCTTTTTCATACGTAAAATTGTCGAGCACACAAAATACTTCCAATCGAGCTCAAAAGGACTAAATAGGGTGTTGAATTATAATCAAAAAACGACTGGCGTCTAAAAAAAACTACATGAATATGCACATTTTCTAAATTTATTCAAAATCAAAAAAGTTATGGACAAAAAAAAGAAATCGGTGGAAATTGCAATTTTGTTTTTTTCAGGTGTCAAAAAATGGATTTCCAATGGAATATTAGATTCGTAATGAAATAAAGTTTGTAGAAATTTTTCTGGAGATTTGTTTGCATATAATTATGACAAATAAATTTGTTGTTAAACTGAAATATCTATAATTTTTTGACTAACTTTTCAATTTTTTCATTTTTTTTCTCATTTATTCATCAAATGTCAATTTTCGATTTTTAAGAAAAAATTGCACAAAATTATGCAATTTGGTTATAAAATTTTAAACTCAAAAATTTCAATGTTGTATTTTCAATTTCCGGAACATTTAATTACATAATATTTGTAAAAATGCAACAGTTGCCGAGGGTTATTTTTTCGACAACATTATTCTCCATAACTTTATTTTCCTTGGTTAGTACGAAAAAAATCTTGTTTGGTGTGTGTTCTTCTTTAGAATTTCAATAAATTTTATTTACCACTTTTTTTGAAAAATTAGTGTAACTTTTTTTTTGTTACAATTTGTTTTGCGAATTTGGATAGACTATTTTTTGACAAAAATAAAAGATGGACTTCATATCTCGACAATTGTTTAATGCATTCATTTTGGTGTGTTATTTCAAATTTATTACCTTTTTTTTAAAATAATACATACTCGCTCTCGCCGAAGGGCTCTAAACAGAAGAATTTATTTATGGACTATTGCCAATGTAATTTCCTGCTCCCTCCTTGGCCGAGCAACGCCGAGTAATCCTTTTCTAGTATATTTATAAATGATACAAATTAAAAGTTTTTGACTTCAAATTGTATTTGAACTTAAATGCTTTCGATTGTTACTCTAGCTGTGGATGGTTACTAATGCACACGAGTCCACTTGGAGTGTAAATTTAAAAAAAAGACTAAATTACAGTTTTTGCAGGTGTTGGATTATTAACTTTTAATGTATTCTTCCAGATTAAGAGATGTATATTATAACTCACTCATATGTCGACCAAGGCAAAACGTAGAGATAAATAACAGTTTTGAGATTAGAAATGGAAAAACAATTAGAGCTTTTTTCGTTTTATTTATTTTTTGTTCTTTCTTTAATAGGGCGTCGTGGTGTTAACATATCGCTCAGCATGATTAATTCCTGCCTACTTTTGGTGTTATGAAATAATTATACACATATATGTTTAAACATATTTGTACAATATTTTCCTTGCACAAATGCTATTTTAAATGATGAAGGTTCTCCTCTTGATAGCAGTAATATATTTTTTCCTCCTTCCCCCCTCCCAAAAAGGTTGTTTACAAGCAGCTGATGTTAACATGGGTCTTAATTTTGTAATTTCAGATGTCTCACTCCCACTTTCTCCTTTTTCAGAAATACCTTCCCCTACTCGTCTGGAGTCCCTTAACTACAGGGACACTAGGCCAGGGGCATGCCTCTCCACAAACGGGCACAAGTCTTTCATAGTTTAAATTGTATTCTAGTAAAACTGTGAAATGGGATCGCATTAAAAACTAGAATGGTGGAGCATAAACCTCCGCCCATGAGGATTTTTCCTAAATTAGATTTTTTCTAAATGAAACATATTTTTTAAACCAACATAAGAACACCAATTTGAGCTCTGTACCTCAACATGTTCCAAAGTATTATGTATTTTTAACGGTTTGTGCTACCTTGACCTCTCAAAATTTAATGGTCTCTTACTATGATACCTAATATTTGCACCAAGTGCAATCAAAATAGAACTGTGATTTTAGCTGTAATCCTGGTTACCTATAGACAAACAAACGTAGGTAAAAAAATAGCCTGGACGTTCGTGGAGGTAATTATTGTTAATCTAAAAACAACTGAGGAGTAACATAATTCCTAATGTAAAGAGGTAGCTCAATGGACAACGCACTCGGTATAAATTATTCTCTTGAACTCAATGTGCGTATGTTCGCGCCCGGTTGTTCCTAAAGGAGGAAATAGACTTAATATATATGGACTTCAATGATGGATGGAGTCAGATGGAGTAATTGTAATACTATAATGTTTATTTATACTTAATCAGTTGCATAGTTAGTTTTAGACTATAGAGACTGTTTGATGTACAACCATGGGCACTAGGGCGCCATCTATCCAATCAAACAGTAAACACTTAGCACAGTGTTACTTCGCTAACACCAAAATACGCATAGTATTCTGTTGTCAGATTACGATTCCCTCGTCTCACTTGATACGTCTTGGCTATTTCATAATTTATTATTTTTGGTAAATAAACGAAGTAGTAAGTTATCCTATACATATCTTACACCGATTCCAAATGCACAAAAAGACAATTTCTTGTTGCTTGAGCCCCTCCCCCCGCCCCCAACCTAGCACCCAGATCTATCGTCGTATATATATAGAGAGAAGGGGGTGTGCAAGCTATCTGTGTTGAAAAAAGGATTTTTTTTTCTCTCCAACTACTTATCAGATTAAAAAAAATAAAACCAGATTCTGAAAACATGATGAATTTTCATTTATTTCATTCAATAAAACCCCTTCCAGCCTCAATTACAGTATCTATACAAGGTCAAAAGCACGAGCAGGCCTTTTCTTCTTGGTCCCTTGACAAAAATCCTGGAATTTCTTCTGGATCCAATCGATAAGTTTGTTCGGTTTATTTGTCGTTTGATCGCGCGACCACAAAAAAAGTACATCGGGTTAAAATACAACAAGTTTGGAGGCCAAAAGTACGGATAGATGAAATCGCAGAAATTGTCTTGGAGCCATTTGAGACTATTTCTTCGAGGAGCAGCAGGAAGCTGAGTCCTGCTGCCACTTGTAGGACCTTCTATTGGCAACAATGTCAATACGGGGCTTAACCCTGGTCTCTAACACGTCCAGATAGGCATCAGTGTTGACCCTTAGACCTTGGGGAAATACATAAGGACACATGACGTGCCATTTCAACCTTTGACCTTAGCTCACATTGTTTTGGCCTTAAAATCAGCTTTGCATGCCTAAAATTCCCTTCTAATCTTGAGAACGAACGTCCACTGAGTCCTGAAGTTCGAGTAATTGTTATATTGTCCCTCCCGGGGCGGATTCTAAGGAGGGCTCCATTCCTTTTTCAAAAATTTGGGACAACGAATTTGTCAATTGATCCTATTTTTTCCAACTGGTGTAAGTTTGAACAAGTATCTATCAAACAAAAAAATAACTGCCTAAGTGCGTGCGTTTGCCAAGAGAGCGCACGAAAATTGAAGCACATATAGCTTGGCACCCTGTATATAGTGGCTATCCTATTATTTATATGAAGCCATTTTGGTTATCATAAAGACACAAAAATGCATAGCTACGATTTTAATTAAATATTTCTAAGCAAAATTACACCTAATAGGGTATCGAATAAAAGGAATTTAGTATTATGAAATTCCTTTTAAAAATTGAGCAGAAATAATATGAACATGATAGTCTAGGAGTAATTAAAAGATAAATAGTAGTTGGTATGATTGATTAATTTGGCTAACTACTAAATTACTTAGTTCCTTTTTTTTTTTTTGGTGGAATGGTTGAATGACATAATAAATGTAACGACGTGTTAAAGGTAGTTGGAATTTCAGATGAAGACTTCAAATTACTCCGTGGCATCATTTTTTTGTGATATATGATCTTTAAATTGAGCTTTTCAAATTTTATAATGTTTTTAGTCGTTTCCAGAAAAAATCCCGACGCCGATTGCAATTTTTTAATATTTTCAATAATAGTTAAAAATTACAATTTTTCTATAAATTTCTAAGAATTGCAATTGACAATTAAATCACCTTCCTTGATTTAATGTAAATATTATTTATACTAAATAAAGGAAAGCGATACCTCTACTTGGCGATTTTTTTCCAAGGCAAATTTTCGCAGAGCGAGTAATCCAACGGCAAACATTCACCAAGACAAATTTTGAAAAGGTGAGCTTTCCTAGATCCTTTACAAAACTTATTGCCCTAAAATAACAATATATATACCGATTGCATATGTTTAGAGCAATTTTTCCCGTTTAGTTTTTGCTAAATTTATTTCATCTCAGTTTTCGAGCATTTTTTATCCTAAATTATTGTATTACAATATTTATACAATTATAAGACTCAAGTAAGAAATTCAAATCGAAGTTTTTTTATATCCTAACCTAGAAAAGTAATAAATAGTTAAATACCAGTAATAAATAAATATATAAAAGAATCGGAATGACAAATTAAACATTTTTTTCCCCAATGTCGATTCCACAAAAAACCCAATTCTCCGATTCCGATTAATCGTTTCATCACTAGTTTTCATTTAAAATTATATTTTCAAATCCTATGAGTTTCTGCCGGGATACAAGTCCCGCACATCAGCTGACATTTGCAGTAAATTATCCATTAATTTAACTGTACCCGGTCTCCCCTACCTAACTATTTTTTTGTATCTACAATTTACTACTAATGTATTGCATTGTAGTACAACAGTCAGAAACTATCAATTAGCAAAGAAATCATGCTGATTCGTCATCCAATGTTGTTTATTTTTTGTCCTCTTTTTTTTATTTATATGTATACGAGATGCACTGATAGTAATTTATTATTGTGGAAAATGCACAAATAAGTAAATAGCACTAACACACCAACAATTCACACTAAACCGTTTACATCATGGGAGAAGAGAAAAGAAAAAAGTGTATAATAATTCCCACATTCAAAAATAAAAATCATGTAATGTTGCATCTATCGCAAAATACATACAGAGTTGGATGAGTATAAATAAATATATATGCATTTTTGTGCATATGCATATATGTGCTTTTTCAGTCTTTACTAAGGATTGAAGACTGCAGTCCTCTCTAGTTAAGTCTCGATCCGGTGCAGTTCAGTCCTTAAAAATTATAAAGTTTGGTCCTTGATCAAGCCACTCAACTTTCTTTCTTCTTGTTTTGATTAGTTCTAGCACTGACAAGACCAAACGTTTTAAGGACAGGTACGAAAGACTGATAGGACCGGTATTAAGGCTGGACTGGACTGAATAAATTTGGACTTACTTGTGTCAGACTGCCTCCGAGAGACGAGTAAATATTATCTCAACATGAAAAAGTGTACATTTAATTTACAAATATTCGAATTACATATTCCTGGGACACAATAAAGGGGGACTTACAATTTATTTTTGATTCACAAAACCTTTGAACGCGCGTAGGCATTCCTTTGAATTCCTTTACTAAACAGTAGGAATAAGGGGAAAGAAGATAAGTATTCGTTGGAACTGCGTAAAAAGTTATATAATTCATAGTCATTTGAATGGATCTCTCCTACGGAGCACACGTATTTATAGATCTGCATCTACTCATCCTTTCTAGGTGTTCATATTTTTCCATTAGGATATCTTAGCCACACGCATCTGGTCTTCAATTTCATGTTCAAAGGATCTCGTCTCTTTCTACATCAGACGGTGTATGTTTATTTCCTCTGAGTTTATGCAAATAATCGTTCATTGAGCAGATGCATTAACATCAAGGTCTA
Source organism: Lepeophtheirus salmonis (assembly GCF_016086655.4). NCBI lineage: Eukaryota > Metazoa > Arthropoda > Copepoda > Siphonostomatoida > Caligidae > Lepeophtheirus > Lepeophtheirus salmonis. The sequence goes on along the minus strand of NC_052136.2, from coordinate 44,128,164 downwards.
TGATAATTACTTCTGACCTCGTGATATCTGCACTCAAGAAATTAGTGCTTGGATCGGTACCAGGACTGATTTCCTAAGCAGCCCCTCTCCCCCCTTTCAGTCTTTTTTTTTTTTTTGTATCGGTCCAATCTTTTTAGCATTCAACAGTCCTGAAGACAGATTAGTCAGTCCTATCTATCTTTTTCTATTCTATATTTAAGATTATAAAAACAAAGAACATTATGAATAATAGCTAGAAAATATAATGTTTGAGTAAATTATACGTTCTAGCCAGACACAACCTATTTTAAACTGCGCATATCTCATCTATTTGAAAGAAGTTATGATGAACATCTGAAAAGACTTAGTTAATAACAAATTTGATTAGGGCCGGACTAATAGCACTGACGTCTTTTTAGTTTTTGTAGACCAATCCAACACTATCAAGTACACATAAATTGCTCCATATCTTCTACAGAATCATCGTTACTTCTATAAGAACCAAGGAGTTCGCTAAAAAGACAGAATAATCGACTTAAAGACCTATTTAAGAACAGTGAGACTTTTCATCTTCAATCTACAGCTCCTTCATCGAAATGATTGAGTTTAATCCTCCTTTAAGTCAAATCTGATTCCTCTCCTACTCAATGAAATCTACTTCATTGATAAAAGTACTTCAGTGTCCTTGATGAATATAATTCAGAAATCACTCATCTCAACCACATTGACAAGGTGGAGTTTGTGATATACGGTCTTATTTTTGTCTGCAATGCATATCCTATTCTACTATTACATATATTACGATAAGTAAAAAGTTTTGAGCGTTTTTGCTAGATATCTTTAGTGAGCCATATCTCCCGATAAATACATTGCTTCAAAAAAAAAAAAAATCTCAAAATTTGCTATCAGATTTTCAATTATGCGCCATTTCAAATAATTAATCCAATTAAAATGCATTCCCACTTCAGGACTATCATTTAAATACCTACTAAAATATATCTCTCAAAAGAGGCTTATTTAAGACATCTTCTTTGGTTCTTTTAGCAAGATAATTAAATTGAACATAATATTTATTACATTTTTAGATAAAGGAAAAATTAAGATCTTATTGTTGTTTTATGTTTCCACATGATCATTTGATTTTTAATACATAATATTCTGATGTTCCTAATATATAATTGATTTATTCTCTAAACTGATTTTTTTTTTTTGGTTACAACCTATACCTAATATTAAGACAATGGATGTGTATTCCCTATCTAAAGGAAATATATTGAAAAATACATACTTAAAGTAGTCTACCGTATTAATAAACGTAGTTTTAGATTTATCAATGAATACTTAGTTTGCTTAAATAGATACTATTGGATTTATATATATAATAGATGTTTTTTGTTTTTTTTTCATACTTTCGCGCTTATACTAAATAAAAAAAAATGTTTCCAGTCTCAGGATATGCATATCTTAGATAGAGGTTGTGTGAGTAGTTAGTAATTCGTTCTTCCGATTTTTTTTTAGAATTATGCTGGGATCTAATAAGGATAATTATTTCATTAATTTTATTAATACATACAATCATCTTTTTTTTAAATAATGTACATGCTAGCTATATGTAAATCGTCATCACAAAAACAATCAAGAATGATTTTTCTCAAAATTGAATCTTATTTGCCTCAAAATATAAATGAATTAATTAATTTTCAATACATCCTATCAAAATCTCACTATGTAATGAGTTCGAACGAGAGACAAAATAGTTGATAAAATTACTACAGTCGATGAATACTTACTTTAAAGGAAGAGAAAGCATGCCAGAGGAGATACGGTATAGGATGTTCTCATGTTTTTACTTCAATGATAGGTATATTACCGTAAATTATTGTAAATAACAGTAGATTCTAGTAAATTTATTCAATATTCATAATTAGAATAATTATTCATTATATTCCTCACTATTTAATTTTTAATCTTTTTGTTACTCTTTATTTTTTATTATTTCTTTTTGAATATTATCATTTACTTGAGAAACTTGTTTTTTTGCTATGAACTTGAAAATTTGACCAAATTATAAAACGATCAAAATGATGCTCTTCATCACATTCAACGTCATGGATTTCTATGTTGAGGATATAATTTGATAATTAATGAAAATATTGAATAACAAAACGTAGAAACTAAGAAAAGTAAGCACAATACTGGATTTTTTTAGACTTCGACGCCTTGTAACTATCAATGGATTCTGGAACAGAGCAAAGACTCTTATGAATAAACCTTTTGCAAATTAGAGTAGTCAACAAAAATCATACGTTTTTACTACATATCTAGATATTTAGAAGTATTTAATAATAATAAGTGTAAATTGCAGTAAATTAATCAATTATCAAGTATATTATAAGGCAATTAAGACAACTTAAAAATATAAACTTAAATCAATGAAGCACATAAATAAATGCATATTTTCAATTGATAAATAAGAAAATAATTTCAATTGTTAATGTCATATTATTATGCTTTATAATTGTCAAGGACCATAATCTATTATTTAGTGTCACTGAGTACTGAAATGATTTTTTCTATATACAGTTTGGTTACATCGTAAGCATTAAGTGTAGTCCGTAATTTATTTATTGAATATTGATGTGGAGATCCTAAATCCTCACCATCGAATTATATCTAAATATAATGACAAGTGATTTAGTAATTCAGAAAATGACTTCCGACTCACTAACTTTTCAAATATGTTACAAAAAATTAATATTTTCCAATATAACTCTACTTAAGTTATAAGATCATTGATAATTTACTAACATATTTATCACGTAAAAACTATTTATGCATATATGTAGGTAATAGGGTTGTTGAATATGTTTTACGGCTTTGCCGATAAAGATATCTACAAAAGAGGACTACATTAAATTCACACTATATGATCGTTTTTAGCTTTTTGTTAATGAAAAAAGAGACTCATAAGTAATAATGGAATCGGAAGCAAGGATAAAGTGTCTAGAATTACATAAATAATACAGCCGTATAAATGGACTCAGTGTCATAGAACCGATTCCTTTGTTTGTTATGTACATGAATGGCATTTAAGGACTCAAATCAAGGGAATACTTTTCTAAGAATATAAGGAGACGAAATTTGGAAGGAATTTCAATGGAAGATATGTAGATGAAGGATAATACGTCTCTTTGTTCCTCACTGTACATTTCATTCCAGTAATACACGTCTTTATTAAACATATCATCAGTTATTAATTGTTGTAGAAGTATACAAGGATTCCAGATAAGATATAGAGGGACGGATGTGTATTTGAACCAATGGATGATGAAATAGCATATTTGGACGTTAAAGAACATAATGACTGATATTTCCATGAAATGAGATGATATCCATCGAGTAAGGGGCAAGAACATTTTCTAATGAGATGAGATCCCTAAACATGATGGATATCCCAATACTATAAACACATAGGAGTTAAATGGAACTATGAGTTGACTCAGATCCATATATTTGGATGTTTCGTAAAAAATATCTATCGCAACCATCCTTATGATTTTATAAGTAATTAATTTGATGACTAAAGTTTATCACAGTAATTGTTTTCACAAAAAAGTGCTATACTAAATCATTGTATTTTTTTCTCCTTCACCCGATGAAATAGTTTGTTTGTAGGAGGTTTCGTGTAATTTCTCATTCTCTATTGCTTAGATATTATTGATACAGTCAATGAATTCTTATTTAAGTATATACTATAATATGAAAGATAAAAATTAAGCGACAGGACAACAATTACAATGGGATAAATTCTCCCTAAACTATTTATGCAACGAATATTAAGTTAATAAGGTTGGGAACTTTTAATTTTTATGAAAGACTAGTTAGTTAATAAACTTCGATCATATCAAAAAAAAAAAAAAATTGAGGCATTTGAATTTTATAATGCGCCATAGAATATGTCTTATCAGTTTGTAGTTTTCATCTAAATACTCTAACATTACACCATAAATATATGGACCATCTAAGGAATATTTAATTATTCTATTGTTCCCAGTACAAGATTGATCCCAAATAAATTCCAACACCATGTTTGAAGTTGGTGAATGAATTGCAGATTTTATGTAACCCCAAAATCATATCTCCCCGCCAGGTTTACAATATTTATGTAGTGACACTGTTGAATTGCCTAATGACGTCATAGTCTTATATAAATATATAGATGAACCCGAAACTATTCGTACTCTAGCAAAAAAACAAAACATAATTTATTGTTCATGTTGGATCTACAAACTCATTTAGAAATATCCCTAGTCAGTCAAAAACTACTCTTAACTAAAAAAATATAATAATTCATTAATTTTTTGTAGTAAATTAACAAAATATTGAAAGGGTACGAATACTTTTGGGCTCAAATGTATAGTTGAATCAACAAGTTTGTAAGGCCTACAAACCTACAATTATAAAATAGTTAAAATATTACGGCGAAATGAATAAACAAGGTGATAAACGAAACCTTTCAATTTTTTTCTACGTCCCCATTATATGGAAAAAAAAGATCCTTTTTGTCAAATTATTTTATTGATTTCGGCTGATTCTATTAGGAATTTACTCCAATACAACCCGGAAAATCAAAGTAATTTTGGGCAACATTTTATTAGAGAATTGTCACGCAATGAGAAATTTAATTTCCAGTCACTTTATCTAAGAAATTAAGCTCGACATTGACTTTTATTAGTAGCTCAAAGGGACTACTAAATTTTATTCTATGTAGAAAAAAATAGTTCTTGGATTTCCTCATCTAAATTGATCTGTGTTAAAAATTGTTTGATTAATCCAAACTTGTATTGCAGAAATCATATTAACTAATCTAAATTGTCAATAATTTTTATTTTACAACTCTCTCATTTGAAATCTTTATAATTTATATTATATATATATTATGTAATATAAAATATTGAATCTCTATACCATGAAATCATCCATGACGGCGTGAAAGTTAAGAAAAATTCTTTGAGAGACAAATCCTCAATGCACCAGCTAAAAGAGGATAGCGACTTAAACAAATGCACTTTTACATAATCTTCAACATTTATAATTACAAAATACAAATTTGAGGTATGACCTTGGATAAAAAAGTTATTTTTTATATATATTCCGTAATATAATTCATTTGGTATATCCCAAATGTTCGAACCTATAAAAGTTTGGTTTGACAAGAGTTCCAATCTTTTTATAATACATCCATTTATATCTACCACGACGTACATAATATTCTCAATTTTTAACAAAAAGACAGTAGCAAGAGGGTCCATGAACTCAGCAATAAATATTTTTTTCGGCGCCAAATTAGGATTTAAAAAAAAAAACAAGAAGTGAAAATTCATTTATAAAAAACAAGATTCAAAATTTATTTTCCAAAAAACTTTAACATAAGTCGCCAATGGGACGTCAAAAATATTCTGAATGGGCACCAAATCTGAAATTATCCAACTTTTTTCAATTATACTTTTGTAAAATTGTGGCATAGGTGTGCTAAAATATAGAATTGGCCTCTCCTGATCTTAACTTTTTAATAAAACTGCCATATCTGTGCCTAAATAGTGCAAACCAAAATATAAGGAGAAAGAAAGCCTACAAAAAATTGTCATAAAACATATATATTCATTTAAAAAATGGATTATAAAATAAAAAGATTGGATGCATTTATTTTAGGAATCATTGATATGCCAAGGGCTGTCCTTGATGCACATATAATGTATTTTCTATTTTTGAATTAATTAATTTAATGTGTAGTAGATATTTTTGCAACATCATGAAAAGTAATTCCTTTTGTATTGCATTCTTTATCATTAGAACATTCAACTATCTTTGTGTGTGAGTTTGAACAAACAATAGTGGCATACTTCTTTTTGATTGATAGGAGTCTATTTAGAATCTGCAATAATAATGGCCCATCACAGCCAGTCAAACAAAGAAGAAAGCTAATTTATCTGCGCACAACAGTCAGCATTATTTTTAATTTTCGAAATGAAGGAGTTTTTTAGAAGTAATTTATAACATATAGAGAAAAGGAATTTTTATAAGAACTTCCACTCATCCTCATAGATTTGAATAGCTAGTTTATTTATCAAGTCTCATCTAGCATATAATTCAAAAAGGAACCAATGGATTTATTAAAACCAAAGAGTTATTTATTCCTTAAGGTATCTAAACAATTAATTAGAGACTTTGTTACATAAAATATATTTATGTGAAAACTTTGGGGACAACTGCAAAACAAAAATAGTGATATTTGAATAAAATCAAATAGGTATTTACTAAAAATCCCTACGAAGTAGTTGGATCTTTACCATCAAGTTTGGATTTAGTGGCAGAGTAGATAGGGGACGCCAAATACAGAAAATTATAAAATGGATTTAAAAAAATTAATTATGTATTTTTCAATAAGGTCATAAATATAACAATAAGGATTGACCTTTTCTATATTTCTATATATATATATAAAATACAATATCCAAAAATCCCCTAACAAGAGTCAATTTTTCAACTAAATGTACTTTTGTAAATCTGTAGCATATGACCGCTCAAATTTACAGATGCTCTCACCAATGAAAATCCAAAACTTGCTGGAATTGACAAATCTTAAACTTTTTGTATTGACGTATATGACCATGACCAGTGTTTTATAAAATATGACCTAGAAAGCGGAAGATACTGTTTGTATTTCCGACTTGACCATATTTTATTTTATTTTAAGCTAGGTCTTTATTCCATTTATATTATAAATTACTAATCATGAAATATATAAAATTAAGGAAGCTTGTGTTATAAAAAACATAATAAACATTTTAGTTTAAAATTAATTTCCCTTTAATTGTATGACGACCTCTTTATTCATATTACGAACACTTACGTAAACTTATATAAAAGAAAATCTTTGTACTTTCAAATATAATATTTTATTCAAACTTAATGTACTTAACAAAAAAGCACCAAAACAACTCAAATTTAAAAAAATAAAATAAAGACAATTTAATCCGTAGTTTCTTGCTTATACCTCTTATGTATAATATCGATGAATAATTAGCCTAGGAGTACTTTCATACTAAGGTGATATCGATAGAAAATATTTAAGTAATTTGGCAGTATAATTCTACGAGGATGATTTATTTTATAAATCTGTTGTCATTAAAATATTTAATTCTTGAGGACAGAACATCTAAGTATAAAGTAATAAATAGTGCGTTATTTGGAGGAATAATAGTAACAACTCAAGAGAAAATTAAAAACATTGTTCAGGTTTCCAACAACAAAAAACACACATACGCTAAAGAATGCATTACATTTACAACCCTAAATATATTATGTACTCTCGTATTATTATTTTTATACACTTCGTAAGGTTAATAGAAATACAATGTTATACCATAACACCTGTACGACTGATCTTGGACTTCTACCACACTTTTTAATAGTGACGTCATAGTGTATGAGTGGTTGCGTATTTTGTCGAAATCTGTCTTTCTTACCCAGTAGTCGGTAAGATACATCAAATTCAAAATTCTAGTAGTAGTGACGTCATAGACTATGATTGATTGTCTGTTTGGTCAAAATATGTGTCTTGTCCAGCAGTTGGTAGGATACTTTATATTGAATTGTATTCCGTGTAACCTTGGGACTCCCTATTCTTTTCTTAAATAACGCGCACGCTCGATGTTACTTTGGTGACTTTACGGAATCCTAACATCCGGCCATCCATCCAGAAAAACTATTTTTACCAATGAGAAAAAAAGGAAATGTTCCTGTTAGATAATGTTATGGGTGCGACTCTATCTCTGGCATCTCGAATTTACATCTAGTTTCAACAGAGATTACAATACATTCACTCTAATAGCAAATGCATATTTTAGCAAAGTACCAAACCTCTTCCTATTTGCCACAAAATTATTTACAACACACGTTCCTAACTTTTTGTGATCACACTTCACATAATCACTTCAAGAATTAATCAGGGTTATCCTGTATAAGTTTCCCCTACGTCATACTTTCTCTTTCTATCTCGAAATTGGAAACAGCGACAAATGATAGGTGAAATTAAATTGTCGCAACCTTTAAATAATAAGTAAATAACTTCAGTACGTTAAATGAAGGAACGCGAAGTGAAGAAAATGATATTTTGACGGATGAAGAGAAAGATCTCGACTTTTTCGAGTTATTCGGATAATTAGTACTGGGAAGGGTCTTTAAATTAAATAGAAGGTATCATTTTGTGGAATAAGTTGTGAATTTGGCTCTTATAGGGTATTCGAAGGAGGTAAGGGTGAGTTCTCTCGGAGTCCATCCGTTGACTCAGGGATGAGATCATATCTAATTATGTAAGACATACTTTGCGTGGGAGTCGCAGTTTGTAAATTCGTAGTAGTGTTTTTCTTCTTGTACATCAATAAACTCGGATAAGAGTGAATTTCAAGCCTAACTGAAGTATTTTTACCCTTAGTTTACAGTCAGGGTACATATTCAAACTTAAATATTCCTTACCTAATAATAAGTCTTAATATTATATTACATTAATTATCATTCGATTTTGTGATGATTTTATCGATCATAATTGTTGGAATAAGTTTACAGGTTGGATTATACTATCATAGGAACTTTTACTGTATTTATACCTAACAACTATACAATGATAGTAAATAAGCAATAACTAAAAAATTAACACTGTTATTATTAATAATGTAATTTATTAAGTTACTTATTTAAAAGAAATGAAGAAATCAAATTTTATCATATTGACGCTTAGTTTATAGTCTATAATTATTTCCCCTGTTCAAAATTAATTATTTGTTTGTTACCTAATTATATGATGTTGTGTTATAATTTTATCGATCACAATTGTTCAAATAAGTTTTTACTTTTTTAAGGGAACAAGTGTCATTTCTGACGATTGGGCAGCCTATCGCAACCTTGGGAATGAGTTAGATATGGCAAACTTTAAAATTAAGCATAAGTGTAACTGTGTGGATTCATTAACTGGAGCTCATACTCAGACGATTGAGCCTTTCTGGAGTCATTTCAAGGGTATGCTCAGACGGTTAGGAGTAATGAATACCTCTAGATAGCTTTTTTTGACATATATCAGCGAGTATATGTAGAGGAAGTGTCTCAAGGATATTAGTCCTTCTTATATAATTCTTGTTTATATTATGACCCAATAAGTTTCCTTTATTTTTTTTAAAATTAATTTATGCTCCACTTTTTTTCTGTTTCTTGACTTAGTGGATTTGATGGCATATATGTGCTTCACAAAGGTACCCATTACTTTCAACTAAAAAGAAGTATATCTGAAATATTATTCCCAAATTGGACTTGTTCGATAGCATTGGATAAAAAAAATCTTTTAGAAGGATTGAGAATTAAACGAATTGGAAATTTGGACTGTTTTAATCTAATGTTTTTTTATTTATTTTAGAATGCTTCTTTTCTTTATTTAAGTATGTGTCCTTCCATCTAATTTCGTGACCCTTCGATGTGCTAATTATCCGAATAACTCGAAAAAGTCGAGATCCTTCTCCTCTTCATCCGTCAATATAACCTTCTCTTCACTTCGCTTGACGTACCGAAGTTATTTACTTATTATTAAAAGGTTCCGATAATTTAATTTCAAATATCCTCTGTCGCTGTTTTCAATTTCGAGATAGAAAGAAAAATATGACGTAGAGCAAACTTATACAGGATACCCCAAATCAGAATGACCTTAGTTATGAAAATCGTGTGTATTTTGGACATATAAAAAAAGAAATTGAAAATTAACATGGTAACCCTGACAATTTGAAGAATGTTTCGTAAAAGAGCGGCTTAGCTGCCATGACGTTTCATTACATCAGCAATGACAAGGGAGAGTACGTTTGCAAGAATTACTCGGCTGTCAATCCCCAATTCTACTCTGAGTCTAACAAGGGCAATTATAACTCTGTAACAAATCCTTCAATGTCAGTCTTTTATGAACACACACGAATGTCCAATCAGTTTTGAATATAATTGAATCTATTTAGAAAAGGAATAGTGTTTTTGTTGGACCGAACTAATTCCGTCTAACAACAAAGCTCGGTCTGGGACGAATTTATAAATAAATTGTTCATAACTTGACAACATGTGTATTTTTTCAGGTACGTAATACGAAGTTTAAACAGAGATAGTTCGAATGAATTTTAATCCCGTTGTCCCTCTTTGAATACGGAATTTTGAATTCGAGCATCTCTTAAGATGGATGATCAATTTAGAAGTATCTTCCTTTGGCCCAAACTCTTGAGGAACATACATATTTGATATTAGTCCTCATATTAATTAAACAAACAAATGTGCGAGGAAACAGATTCCTATTGCTTATACGACTTAATACTCAACTGATTTCTATAATCGAACGAATACATTTATATTATGCTCATGTATTAAGTATTTGTTATAGAAAATATCGTGTACTTTTGAGATTTTTATGAAAAAATCACTGACGGTCGATCTAGAAAAAAAAGAATTTTGGTTTTTCATAATATATGAGACCAAAAAATTGATCCATTAGGTAAGAAAAAAATCGATCTAGAAAAATCATTTGAGACTGAACCCCAAAAAAAATCGGTCCTAGGCAGAGTCTCAACACTAGAAAGTAAGTTAACGACTCAGGAATAGAAAATGCATTCTTCAGATTACCAATTCCAAAAAAAACAGCTATAAAATTGTGACGATTTAAATCATTACCCCACATAAAATGTAAAAGATAATTTTCACAGAGCACGTGTTACGATATGGGGCTTAATAAAATATTAGAAAAAAAAAGTTATACTCGTATTTAGTATTATCTTGATCCTGCTAGATTTGTTTCTAGAACTGATGCAAGGGTAATGTCAGCTCTGCTATAATTAATTCGGACATAAAGTTTTTTTTTCTTAAATACTGCCTTCTACTATTGACCATATTAATAATTAAGTAATAAATAATCTACAGCAGGGGTGGACAAACTTCACTTCGCATGTGGCAACATGGCCGTTGTTATTTATTTATTTTTGATTAATTATAGATATAATTAATTATTTACAACTCTGAGGGAGCCTAAAATAAAAAAGTAAAGTAGGAAATCGATCACTAATTAGGAGTTAGAAAGTAAAAAATCATTAGTTGAAAAAAAAAACACATTTGAATTTTTGATAATATGGGGATACCTTCGTGGAAAATCAATAGTTTTTCATTTTTGACTTTTTTATTTTAACTAAATATTTTCCCTAGTATAACATATTTTGAAAAATGTTCCTTCTGAATTGAATTTTACCGGCTCCTACACTATAAGACTTCAATAATGGGCACTTTTCCTTCCTCCAGAAAGTCTTCGTAAGTATATCTGTCATTTAGGAGCCACTTTGGAATCCGTGCTCCATACTGTGAGAATAAAATTATTAGAGATTGAATGAGATGAGTTCCTTCATGTAAATCAGTTCACCAACGTGAATTTCTCAAACAGTTTTTATTGAAAAAATGTAAATTTATCTTTAGTAGATAATTTCTTCAATTTGCCCGGATGATTACATTAATAGGATAAACTTTAAAATTTTATACATAAATTGAAGCTGTGATCCTTCAGAATTCTGAATAAATCCCATGGCTTAGGTAGACAGAAGTATCTCAAGTGCATCTTACTTATAGATAAAGGTGAGCTACTTCGCTCTTTTTCATCCAATTCTCGTTTTTTCGACATCCAAAGATGCGACGAATGAATATAACAATTTCTTGATTTCTACATACTCCCCCTAATCTCTGACATATAAATATAAAAATCAACATTTTTCTGTAATCTAGAATAAAGATAAACCGACTTGAGTGTAGGGGGAACAAAATATTACATACTGAAACGCAAATTACAGAGAAAGTACTAATAATAAGTGTACGTTCAATTAGTTTGACTTTCAGAACAAAAAGATGAAAATATATTTTGTAAAAATTTGGAATGTCTAATTTCAATCATCTCGTAAAGTAATTAAACGCAACGCCAAGAGTTTCAATTGTTTAACAGTCATCTGTATAGTAATATAAAGAAATGAAGTAGAGTAAATATATATTATTTTATTCATTGTTGTTCTTCTAACAAGTCTTCAATTTTAGACCTTATATATAATTGTCTATTATGTAGTTGGACAAGCACAATAGTAAAAGTTATGCCATGCCCTGTTTACCCAATATCAAGACATACTTGAAGGATTTGACGTTTAGTTAAGAATCTTGGGATATTTACTCTCTCAACAATATCATGCAACTGTAATTTTAATAAATAAGTCCTACAATTATCCTTAATCAAAATACAATGGCCTATAATACCGGATTCATTTTATGATAAAAATGTCCAGTTTTAAACTTAAAGTAGCAACAGACAATATTAAGTGAATATCTTTGGCTAGAGTGGCAGAATTGAGATGCTATACTTTCTATCATGTACCATCCTCCTATTCAAGTAACATGGCAATTTGATTACCCTAGGAGAGTATGATTGATATGAACGTATTTCCTATATTAAAATTTAAGTCAGATAAAAATATTATGATCCATTTCCACTCTTGGATAGAGTGAAAGTATTTTATCACATTAATGAACACATTTCTTATGAGGAAATAAGGAACACAGTTCAAAAAGCACATGTATCATTAATAGTACACATAATCTATCTCAGCCTAATCATACTTAAGCAATGAAGGAGAAAAAAGTACTGCACGGTTTTCAAATACATTCATGGTATTTATTTACCATAGTTTTTAAATTATAAAGTAGATGTTATTAGGACGTTGATAGAAATTTACGTTTAAACCCTTATTCCTCCATGGCAACAACCGTTGTTTTCTCAGAGACGTACAACCCGTCCAAGAACTTTCTGATGTCCTTATTTTTAACAGTTGTAGATTGTTGGATCAAAGCGGCTGACTGAGAGACAGCTTCAATGGAGTTGCCAGTAAGGATCAATTCATCTTTTTGTTCTTTGGAGTTTTCACATTTGACACCTTCAGCCATGCGAACCTTCCGGATGTATTTTTCACCCAAAAAGTTACGAACTTCAACTAATGTACCAGTTTCGGTGATGGAACAATTGATTGGGAAATGAGCGTATACAGCTCTCATCTTATATTTGTATCCCTGAAAAGAGAAAGAACAAAGCTGCTTCAACTATTTCATTTAATCAAGTAGAGATCTATTACGTATGTCACTCCCTTGAACATGTTGGAGATGTGAGAGCACACGGTTCGGACTGCAGCGAGTTCCTTCCTCTTACCAAACCATTTCTCAACGCGAAGAGTCTTCTTATTGGGCATGAAGATATCCACAGCCAAGTGCTTGAATGATTTAACGAGTTTTCCACGAACTCCAGTAACGGTGATAGTGCGGGATTTTACGCTACATGTCACTCCCTCTGGGACTGTGACGATTTGATGCGTGTTGATTACCTTCATGACGCCTGAAAAAAAGAGAGTAAATACCAAGATAAAGGAGATATTCACGGATTTTTGGGGAAAATATTTACTTGGTGATCTTGTACCGTAAGCGGTCGGAAACGGAAAAGAAGGAGAAAGAGAGAGGGAAGGAAAAGGTTGAGTGATTTGAGTCAATATTTGTAGTATTTGAGAGGCACGCAACCTCTTCGGATACACTGACACTACATTCTTAAAGGAGGAGCAGAAATTAATTGATAATTTAGAGATATATAATTTAGATAAGGAATATCCGTTATTCCCTTGAATATGTACATTTACTATATTATGGGTTGAATTTGAAAATGACCCAAATAAATGCTCTTAATTAAAGATTACTTGACAGCTCATTAGAAATATATGTATTCAAATGACGTCACATTCTATTGGTTTTGTATTTAATTTTAAAAACACACTGGCTTTTGAATATATTTCTGATATATTGAAATGGAAATAAATGATGAATGGGTTATTACTTATTATAGATAAATGCAATGGCTCGGAGGACGAGAATGTAGGGATAAGGGGATGTGAATCTCTAAAAGAGAAAAACATGTAATAATATGTAATGACTTAGAAGTAGGTGTGTGCTGGGCCTAGGAGAATATAGAATCTCTAAACTTGAAGTGGCGCCCTCTTTGAGGTATTCAAAACAAATAGTTCTCAAAAAGGATGGGAAATTGCTTTGAAGCTACTTCCAGACCTGATGAGGATGGACCGAGTCCAGTGAGTTTCAATATTACATTATGAGTTTTTTCAGAGAAGGAGAACTAACCAAAATGGGTGCTCCCATGGTTCGCTACTCCAAACTTCCGTTTCGAAGATTGATTCTTAGCCATGGCGCAGATGTTGCATTTAGTCCCATGATTCTCGCTGATTCTTTTGTATCCTCCTCTGAGGCGAGAGATAACGAATTCACCTCTGATCCTAAAGAGGATCATCCTCTTGTTGTCCAATTTGCAGCAAATAAGGTCCAAGACTTTGTGGACGCCTCAGTCCTCGTGGCTCCCTATGCGGAAGGAGTGGATCTCAACTGTGGATGTCCTCAGTCGTGGGCTCTAAAGAAGGTATCGGTGCATCACTTCTTCAGAAACCAGAATTTATCTGTGATGTTGTCAAATCCACGAAAAGTGTTATCCCTTACCCAGATTTCTCTGTCAGTGTCAAAATCAGACTTCATAGGGACAAAAGACGAACCATTGATCTTTGCAAAGGTCTATTTGGCTTAATTACTGTGGGATCTTTTTCTTTTTTTCCTTTCTTTCGATGTTTCTTTCATTCTCATCATTTTCTTCCTATGTTCAAATTAACGCTTTTAATTATGTACCGATAAGTATTCATGTATAAGCATCCCTGTGATTAAGCGCCACGATCATACAATCAATATTTTTAAACTTTTAAAGCGGTTGAAAACTCTGGTGTTGATTTCATCACTGTACATGGTCGCACAAAGGATCAACACTCGGACCCAGTTGATTTAGAAGGAGTTAAAATGATAAAGGATGCTTTGTCCATCCCTGTCGTAGCGAATGGTGATATCAAATCCCTAGATGATGCATATCGTGTTAGGGAAGTAACTGGAGTGGATGGAGTCATGGCTGCTCGTGGATTATTAGAAAATCCAGCCATGTATGCTGGTTTTGATATCACTCCTGCAAAGTGTATTTTGGATTGGCTCAAGATTTCTCTCGAGGTTGGAACTCCTTTTCAAACTTTTCATCATCACTTGAGTTATATGCTAGAACGATCCCTTTCGAGGAATGAGAGGAAAATATTTAATGCTCTAGGATCCACTGCTAGCGTCTTAGATTATTTAAATGATAATTTACGTATAAGTCTTTGAAATGATTGTTTTGTCCTTATATTTTATTGAAACAAATACATACATTCGTATACAAATCAATTTTCCTTCGTTTGATTATTGCAATTTAAAATATTTTGAAGTAGAGTTTGTTTGAATTTAATAACTTTTCATCAAATTAAAGGATGAAATGCGGCAAAGACAAGCCGAAGCCGCTGAGAGGAGGATAAAACAGGAAGAATCAAGGGGGCTTAAGGATCCTGAAAGCTATAAAAGGAAATTGATGGAAAAGGAGAAGCGAGAGAATACTGCACAAAATACATCTGGAGAAGGCGGACTAAAGGTATTTTTATTATACATTTTTGGTGTTCGATTAGAAGACATTTTAATTTATTTTTCAGTGGACCGTCTCAAACTAAAACCTTTCTGCAATTAGTCATTGAATTTTGTTTTTCACCTTGTATATTAATGTATGAATATATTTATGCTATACTGCTTTTTTACTAGTAATGATTTATCCTTTTGTGATAAAGTTTTAAAACACAGAAATTAATTTTCTGTCCTATATAATAATTGAATAATGTTGTCACGCAAATATTTGTTTAAATTCATTTATTATATAACTATAATGTATTTTGAAAATTAATAAAACACTATAATTGTGCTTATATGAATAAATATAACTAACAATAAGAAATGAGGGTATATATAACAGAGGGGGTATTTGAAAACTAGAATTGTTGTAAATTTTGAATTTAAAAAGTCTTTTCTACCTATATACAAATTTGTAAATAAAAAAATAATCCTAGTCAATCCGACCAAATAAGAGGCCTTTACAAGTTATCAACACTCTTCCTTAAATCGTCTGGTCTGTAGCACCATTCCTTGATAATAGGTTTCTTAATGCGTTTGGGATTCTTTTTTGTATTGACGCAAACCTCTTTGGGTACTTTTAAGCAATTACTCTTGGGTACTAACCTATGGAAGGGATTTAATGATTTAGAAAGACACATCCACAAATATATTAGATTACTGTTTTACCTTGGAACAAGAGCGGATTCCATGCGGCAATTCTCCTCCGGTTGGAGATCACATTCTTCCTCTGGAACATTTTGCACCTGGGTTCTTGATTCCTCATGACAAATTTCGTCTCCTTTGATTGCTCTACAATTATTTGGAACGCAAACTTCTCTGGGAATCTTGCGACAAGATGTCTCTGGATGAACTTTTTTTGACTGTTGTCGTGTCCAATTCGCATTTTTGAACAGGCCATTGTTCACATTTCTCTCTTACAGCAAAGGGACTGGGGCCCTCAGCACCTTCTTCTTGCTCGATATGGAACAATTCAACTAGATGGGTATTAGATTGGAGAATAGAATATGTTTTACGTGAAAGAAATTGACTATATAAATACCTGTAACGTTTTTGCATCTTGTTTCCTCCACCATTTCACATTTTGGTTCATCCTGTTCGAGCTCGTAGGTCTTGTACTTTGTTTCGCAGTTATCTTCATACTGAGTGGTACAAATATCGGGCCCTTGGGTCTCGTTTCCGCATTCACGCACAATAGGGGTATGGCAAATATCTACTTTCTCCGTAAAAGGCTGAAAGTATAAACATTATGCGAAAATTGGAATGAATTATACTTCTACAGGAAAAATTATCTTACCGTGGGTTTAAAGGTGATATGACAATTTTTCTTGAAAGTGGTTTCACACTTTTTTTGAGTTGTTGAGGCATAATCTGTGATATAGGTCATATGGCATTTCTTCTGATAGCTGTGATGACATTTCATTCCACGTTCATATATGGTCTGTTCAATCTTGGATTTTTAAAAAAAGTAATAAAATTTGAAAAAATGAGCTTTCATCATTTAAAAATACCTGCATGACTTTGGGTATACATCTAACGCCATCGTCTGTTTCCTTTCCTGGGAGAGCATCTCTAGTTAAAAATATTTTTCCATCAATATCCTCAATTTTTCTATTACTCTTTGATCTATCATGAATTGTTAAAAACTCCAAGTTCCCAGTTGTTTCTGCAGGAATATCCGTCAAAGTGTTGTCAGAAAGGCTTCTAGGTAACTCCTTTATTAATTCTTTAATGATCTTTTGTTCCTCTTCAGGATTAAGGGGAATGGGATCCGCACTCTCTGCTTCCTCGTCAATTCGTAGATTGATCACTTGTTCACTATTATCATCTCTCACAACGATCGTGTCTACGATTTCACCCTTTTCCAACTTGGCTAGAAGCTCTTTGGGTAGAGATTTTGCATCGTTGGGTATATCTTCATCAACATCGATATTAATAGGTAAATTTTGTCTTGCAAATCGTGCTGAACAAACTTTTAATGATCCGATGAGAACTATAATCTGGAGGAAAAATCTATATATATCTATGCTTTAACTATAGAAAATTGTCTTACAAGTAGAAGAGTAGCTTTTTGAGCCATGTTTTTGCAATTAATTACTGATATATTTATTTTAAGTCTATATATTACTAAATAAAACTTCTAAGCTTATCTCAACACTTCTTTGAAGTCACTGACGATTTTCAATTCTGCTTCCATTGTTTTAAATACTCAAATTTCACTTATGAAAATTCGCTCTCGACGCTCTAAATCCAAAGGTTCTTTGGGCGCCCGTTCTTATTCTATACGGTTCTTCTACATATCATATCTACGTTACTTATCCACTTTTATTCCTGACCGATGATGCATGGTGCGCGTGTCCTTTGACGGAAACTTTGAATTAACTACAATTTTCTCTCGCATTTATCCGTTAATAATCCTATTTCCTGCACATGTAAGATCTGTTTGCCCTAATTAATTGATGTGCATAGACTTTTGATATTTCCATGTCCAGGGAAATTTCTAAACAAATGGGACTTTATGTCTCTTTTTAAAGATATGAAATGTCCAAACATTTCATATCCGGCCATATTTTAATTTTTTTAAATGTCATTGCAATTATTATTATTATTCAAAGAAGCAATATAATCATATTTATTAGTGTTATAATATCATCAAAACCACAATAATTATATGTAGACATGAGTTTACAACTTTTTGTGTGGGAAGTGGGTTAATACTCATAAAAAATTTAAAATTTCTAACTTTACAACCTAATATTTTCAATAAGAAGGATTCGTTCAGCTATTGTAAAATGGAATTCATAAAAATACATTTATCTCTTATTATAAAATAATGGACTGAAAAAGAAATTTAAAGGAATAATAATTATTTAATGGGAGTAACATGATTGGAATTGCATTATAGTTATTAGTTAGGTATACGAATATTTTCTTTAAGATTTGGAAGCATTAATAAGAAGAATAGGCACTAGTTCTGTTAACTCCATGAGATCTGCATACACACATACCTCGGTACTTACTCGTTTAGTTATAGGGTTTATATGCATCTATAAGTAGGAATTATGATAGCTATAAAAACCTCATAATCTTTCCTTCAAAACTGTCATTTAATTATTATAGTTGGAATAGATATTAATTTTATTATGTTTTGTTCCATGAATGAAAAGAAAATTTTAAATTTCTCAAGTATATTATAGATAATGTGTAAGCTATGGGAAATTGGTTATTGGTTGCCTAGTTATGTAAGTAAGTACATGCTATCTACATATATAGACATCCAGCATGTGAATCAGTATGCACATTTAATTGCTTGATACATCAACTAAACTCTTTCAAATGACACTTTAATCATGGAATAGGCTTACTAGGTAAACCACTGTATCAAAAGATATTAGTGTTGTGGTCAAGACAGTGTGTTAACTACGGCGTGATACTAGAAACCTTATTACGATCGATGCTTCTGCCCTCTTCCAACTGAAATATAAATAGAAACAAAACTGTATTAAATATCAAAACTGCAGAATTCTATGTTATTGAGCTTAACAATTGTGTCACCAGGGCCACTTTTAGGGGACGGGGATACTTGTCCCAGGCTATGCTCTTGACTGGGGGCCCACTCTGGCTAAAATTTTATAAAAAATTAAAACGCTGTATCTGACGACGTGAAGTAGACACAAACAATTAAAAGGGATCCAGAACGAATGAGAGAATAAAAGAGAGAGATATATATTTTAAATATCCGTATACCATAAAAGAATAAAGATGTCACACTACCCTGACATTGACACTTAGGTCAGAGTATTTATAATAAAAGTTACATGGGCAGTACATAGTTATAATTTTAAAACATACTCATACTCATTTATTAAATAATAACGATAAAATATAAAAAGAAGGGGGTCCATCGGATCTCGAAACTTAAATACACTACATTAAATATACATCCTAAGAATTTTTTTATAAATGGACCAAAAGAATCGAAAAAAAAGATAATAAAAACGTTATTAAATGCAATATAGACTGATAATGTATTAATAAAGGCCATAAGAAGACTTTGCCTTTTCTTAAAGAAAAGGCCATTCAATAAATATTATTAAAAGAATTAAAAATGTGAGTAGAATTTTTTTAAAAGTTAATTTAAAAAAACCCTCAGCATTTATTTTCTAAAAAAAGTGAAAACATTTTTAAAAATCAAATTAAAAAAAAGGAAAGACAGAAAAAGACACCGAAGATTTTTCTTTGCCCCAGGCACCGCTCATGCTAAAACCAGCCCTACCTGTGACTATTGCATTTATGTAATAATAACATAAATGTTAAATAAATTGAATAATAAATTATTATGTATGATTTTTAAGAAAAATAATATTGTAGGAATAACTAAATAAAAATGTTTTCTTAAGCTATTCAAAAGCATAAAGAAAAATCGTGTCATGATTCTGGCTCCTCCTAGAATTTGGAATACCCCCCTCCCTTGGATAATAGGTCGGATTATCGAACTGGACTATTTTATATGAGACCAAGTTTTTGAGGGATTGATACCAAGAAAAACACAGATTTTTTATTTTTGGTTTTTTTTAAAGAAAAAACTAGCTTTAATCTAGTTGCTTTGATCTTGACCAGAAATTTAAGAAATTGAGACCGGAGCGATACCCTTGCCTTCAAAAATTGATTCCAAATGAAGACTAATTTTGAAAACCATATATAGTTCCTACCGTGCAATGGGAGGGACCAGGGGTCCATGGCTACCCTTCTTTTTGAGAATTTACAATGACCATATAGGAGCGGGAAAAATAAATATATTTTTAAATTAGAGTAATGCCCCTCCACTGTTAATAACGCTACGCAGAGTCTGAAACAATTCACAAAACAACTGCATTCATAAATAAAAATTGCTTATCGTCAAGGATATATAATCTGTCAATATTACAAGTTAATTTAAATAATAATTACATAATATCTGACTAAAACCTGAAATATGGAGCTATACATATTTAAGTATGTATAGCTCCATTTAAACTATTAAACATTTGAGTTGAAGCAAATTAATTGCTATTTTTTCAAGATCATTTCCTAGTGCTGTGGAATTTTAGTGATTGAGACTAATTCGAGACATAGAGAACAACATCTTGATAAAAAGACCAAGATCAATCTCGAAAACTTTATCCCCACTTAATTTCCATCTCAAAAGAAATGATTTAATACGTGTATGCATACTGTGGAGTATATATCTATTGATATTATAATTAATGATATAACTTATAAATAGTCCTATTGAATAAAATCTCCCGGTCTTTATTTTTTTTAAATACTGACAAATGAATACAGTTTTCTTGATGTTATACATGTTTATACAACTTAGTCACTCATACGTAAGTGGTAACATTGAGATTGGTAAAATGTACAATGTATGTACAATCAAAAGCTCCATGCGATAATTTAGATAAGTACCTAATAATAGCTTACTTCTTCCGTGATTTTCGAAAAGTGTTGCCGTAATGATTTTCTCATCCTTTTTTTTGGGTAAAAGTTTGGGATTTAAGGTATAAATTGAATTCATAGTATATTTCTTTCCAGAGATTCCTAATTATTCCATCATTATTATTCCTTTGATAGATTGCTTGTGTTTGAGGACATCTCCGTCCTTGAAGTCTGGAATAGATTTACTCCATCACTCATTCCCAAATTCATCTTTTATTATTATTAATAATAATTGTTATTCTTATCCTTCTTCATGTTGTAGATGGTAGATGACTTAACGTCAACGAAAAGATCAACACTTTCACTCTGTTTTGAACTATTCTTTTCATATTTTCAAGGGATCATCATCATCATTCCTTGGCTTCCTTCACTTCACATCTCTTCCTCCTCCTTATGCCATGTTAAAAGGTGTCAAAGAGATCTACATACTTTATGTATATAATATATGTTATATACATATATAAAGAACAACATATTTTTTCAAGTTATAATTATAAACTTTCCCTTCCCTGTTATAAAAGTTAAGTTCTTGAGGATATACATTAGTTAAACCGCATATTTTATGACATTGAATATATGTATACTTATATATTGTTATATTATATATATATGAGTATAATAGTAAGAACCTCTTTTTTTACTTTTTACTTTACTTTTTGTGCTGGAGTCAATAAAAAGTTACACAAAATAAAAATGAACATCCCTTTAGAAAAACGAAAAGTTGTATATTAGACAAAAAATTTCCAGTCTGTATTGATAATATTATGTAGATACATAAAAGTTAAAAAAAAGAGGATTTATGTAGAGTAATTCCACCTCAAGGTAAGTTCCTAATAATGTGATTAAAAAGTACCCTGAATGATTCCTTGATAGTATATCATATGTTATACATATATAATTGATAAATAAGCGTTTGACTTAATCACTTTTACACATTAAATTGCAGACAGAACGAAGGGCGTCGTGAAACCATTATTATTTATATTCGAGGTTGAATAGATGATCTGATCCATCAGGGTTGGGCTCAAATCGTATTGCAAGATGTGCGGGAATTATGAATATGTATAGTTATAATATAAAGAAGCGTGTTGAATCCAGAATTGTTTAAAGCATATTGGTATATTTGTGACCCGTTAACACAAAATCAAATTGAGTCTAGATTACATGGATTTTTATTTTTCAACGATTAAGTATGATAAATCAAAAGAAAGATTTCAACCATAGTTAACATTCTTGGGTATCTCAATTCATAGCAGAAATTTGAACTTAAATCCTAAAATTGGCCGAAATATGCTCATGTAATATTAAGCTATATAAAAAAATAGGACATTTTCTTCTTTTCATTAATTTTTATTCAAGATTGTTTTTGTGTTTAAGCACCACATTTGTCTTTAAGTCCATGCTATTATTTCTAGTACATTACTAATTAGCCAATAAACTTTAATTATATAATTATAATGGAGTAATCCAATTGAATAAAGAAGGAGGTGAATACTGGATATATATAATGGATATGCATGTATTGACCTTGAAGGCTAATTTTGCAAAGTTTTGTATATATGTTTTCTCCGATTTTCATAAGTTATTTTCTATAGGACTTTAATATAAGACGAAAATGTAACAATGAGTTATCTAGATTTTTTTTTATTCACAATGAATCCGAAAAACAAAACAAAAATAAAAAATGGTTAAAGGATTTTTTTATGAGATGAATATCTTTAAGAAAAATTAGAAATTTTTCCCCCTGTTCACAAAAGCCCACCTGCTGAGATTTTTGTAATCCTTTGTTGTTTTTTTTATATATTATATCATTTATAGATTCGTTAAAGTCCCATTAGCATTTAGAGCTTCCATATTAACCAAGGGAATAATAAAACTCTAATATCCGCTGATATTTTGCAATTATTTTTTTATTTTTGCAACAAACTGCATACAAAATGATGGCCTACTGACGCATGGAATGAATTAGTATTTTATGAGCGTAATTTAATTTGTTCTTAATGTACTCTTTTTATGTTCCTACATAAATTGTCAAGGATCTTGTTCATGCAAAAATAACTACAAATGCACGTGTGTTTCTTCCCAAAATAAAAACCATTTTGATCTTCTTTTGATTTTGGTGGAGGCATACAAATGTTACAGGAGGTGTGACTCGAATATATACTTCAAAAGTATTTATTTATTTGCCTCTGATTCCAGTACTATTTGACTAGTGCTGTACCCTTCGAAAATCCTTTCATGTCAGACCCTTTAAAAATATGTATGACGTATTTCTATTCATTGTTTATGTACATAATATTGACAATGGAATTTAATTAAATCATTATTATTTCTTAACCGAAGGTTCGACAACTGCACATAGGTGCAGGCTCATGATTTTTGTTTTTGGAAGAGGGCGGCCATTGGTCCTTTAGCCTCCACATCCCCTACGGATACCCCTGTAAAATATATAGGAGGGCGGTACTAGAAGTACCTGGTCTGACTGAGTGATGGCGGTATTTGTTTTTAAAAAATCACTGAAGTTAGAAAGTATACCATCTATAAAGCAAATGTTTCAAGTTTGAAGGCGCCACGTTGTTTAATATTTATTTGGCAGCCATCAGTAGTGAATATTGTCAGTAAATTTTTGAAAATTGATCATCATTATATCAACGCCCCGTTGATAGTTTTCATCATTTTAGGGCGTAGTCCCAAAAATATCAACTCTGTAATATAAGTAGGTTTATTATATATATACGATAAAAATTTGGGTGGCTTTGGAGACTTTTTTGATGGGGGGGGGGCACTTGAACGACGGCATTGTCCCTCATTATGTGATCCAGTACTTTTATTTGAAAGGCATCAGCCCAACCAATATATAAATATTAAAGCGGAAATGGATTCTACTCAGGTCTGAGTCTGCTCCTTCGTTTACTAAAGTAAAATTTTGGCTAGCTGAGTTTAAACGAGGCCGTTCGAGTTCCAAGACAAAAATTCGCATTGATCGATCAAATGAGGTGAGATTTTGTCTTTTCTTTGTAGAGTCGGGTATTTCTGAGATGGTCCTTGCCCTTATCCCGATACTAACATTTTCTACTACTAAGTAATAACTAAATTATTAGTGTTCTTAACATTGGTTGGTTAAATTTAATGTAGCTCTTGTTAAGAATCTGTGAAAGGACATAGGCTAAAGGGTCACACGGGATGGGTAGGGTGTTTTCCCCTCCCTTACAAAAAATAAATTCGAACTACAAAATTACCCCCCCCCCAAAAAAAAAAAAAAACTCACATCAAATCCAAGCTGCACCGCCGAGATTTCAACAATTTCCTAGTTTTATTGGAGAATAGTTTAGTATTGTTTGTACTATTTTTTTAAATTCCCCGAATTGAAAAAAATAGGTTATACCCGGGTTTCAAACCTATAACAGGAAAGAGGTCGATTTCTTTATACCAGGGTTATCAAACTCATTCTGGTCTGGGGTCAAATGGAGTTATTAAGCGGATCTCAAACGAGCCGGGCGATAAAATCATTAGAAAATCCCATAAAACTAACAATAAATCTACTTTTTTTCCTTAGTATTCGTCACTAATACTCATAATTTGTGCAAAGAAGAATAACTCATTTATAAAGATCTTTATTAATGAATTTCCCTTTTATTAAATACATTATGAACAACCTAAGAACTCAAAAATAGTATGCACAATGTTAACAACACTTTTACTAAGCTAAACATTTATTTAAGTACGTCAACCATATCTGATTTCAATGGTAGTAACAATGTTGCAAAAAAAAACCGGGTATGAGCTACATTTCAAGTAATGTTCCGATACATGTGTTGTTTTTCCTGCGCATTGTTTTGATTTGATCAAAATCAGACCAGCATTGTGTAACATTAAAATACTGTTTCTTCAACACCTAGAACAAAATCGTTTCTCAAACTCATTCGACAACCCTGAAATCTTGTCTCTGTACCGTTTTGCATCAAAATTAACGCTTGCTCTGTTCATTTTTTTTAAACAGGGGAAAAAATACTTGTCATCTCTATTTTCTCCTTTTTGATTGAGACAATTTTGCTGATGAGGGTGCGAGGTTAAAGGAAAAATTAATAATGGAATTGCTGCAAGCGTATGCTAAGCAGACTCAAATGTTACCCCCTACTGTTGTTAGTTCCGCTACAGTGTTGCTTAATGTTGGGTACGAGTACTAAAACACTGCTTTCCTAGTAGACAATATAGGAATAACAGATTTTATTGAAATTTTTTTGTGAATTCATTAATTTATTTGAATAATACAGATTTATCTTCCAGGGCGTACCAAATCTCCAAGCGGGCGGATTCAGTATTCGGGCTGTACGTTTGACATCCCTGCTATAGGCAGCCATATTAAGTAGTAGTGAGACTAAAAAATGTATTTTATAAACAAAATAACAAAGTCTAAATATTGGGGTAAAATTGAAATATCATGACCAGGACAAAAGTAGTTAGATTAAAATATTCCTTTTCTGATAAAAAAAAACAACAAAAAAACAAAAAACAATATTGTCTCTAGGTCACTCAAAGTCTTAATGTCGGAAACTACATATTAAGTATATATAGCTTTACTAGTAATATTAACTTCTGGAGTATCATATCCTTATTTATTTCCTTGAAGAAATAGGGAAAAGCTCTTTTTGCAGAAATTCTAGGTTTATCTACTATATAATATGTACATCGTACCTTTGCTGTATGTATTAATATTCGTGTTATCAGAGAAAGTGGGAATATTCACTTGAAATTAGACTCACACATATTATGTACATTGTACATGATACATAGATTTAATAACCACACATTGACACACACAGCACTCACACTTGCAAACTCATTATTTTTAATTAATCTTCTTTACCATGGCTTTTTTGTTTTTTTGTTTGGTACTTCTTCAGATTTTTCATTGTAATAACTAAACGGAAAGAAATCTTATATATTTTTTTTTTGCACTGTGTAAAACATCAGTCCTACTCAATATATTTATGTTGTAAGAATCTTTTTAAAGGGAAGAACTGATTTCTTTTTATCCTGCTATTGCATGCATTTGCTGTCAATCTCTCTAAGGATAAACCCTTTAAACATGATAATCTCTAAACTGTCAAGATAAGGAATATACATTTTGGGGATATTTCGATGCAGTTAGACGCTAATGTTATGAATGTTTTTTTAGTTTTTTTAAAAATCCTAATCCCATAGAGGATGATAATATTCTTATCGCACCATCATAGCTTCACTACGACTCAAATTTATCATTAATTTATTCATCATTGTAATAGGTAATAACTAGGGATGGGTTCGGGCAATAACCGAATCCGGAACTTCAATTAATAAAATATGCTTATACTATCCTAAAAAACGAGTGCTGTGGGTATAATTATTCGTCGGCTGGTAAAATTTAAAAAAAGTATTCGGATCCTTATTTATTGGCGGGCATTACCTGGTTATTTATTAATCATAGTGTTGTGTCAGTCCTTCTTTAGGACTGACAACTGCAGTCACGTCCATTTCAGTCCTGCAATATCGGTCCTAAGAATTTATAATGTTCGGTCCTCGATGACGTCACTCTATTTTATTTCTTCTTTTTTTAATCAGTTCTCTCCTACTGACAGTTCGAAGGACCGACAGTCTAAAGGAATGGTCCAATACTAATTACTCATATATCTATTACTATTGACGGCTAATTTTGAATCCTTCCCTATTGGTAATTGTATATATTTACACGAGTTCATTTTTTTATTTGACGTCATCCTCTGGCTTGAAAACTCAACGAGAAAAAATAAAAATTACGTCAATGATAGTTATATATGTTTTCTTCCGTACTCTCATTCGTTATTAGCGTCTCCGTAAACAAGCCGAAGGTGGAAAATTCTTTCGTCTTGTCTAAAAAAATTAAATGTCGTAGTTTTCGATTTTTTTTAATGTTTTATATAAAAAAATGTCATTCTTGCGAATTTTTTACGTTCCGTAAAAAGTTTTTGTCTCTTTTAAAAAGAAAATTTAGCATATATATATAAAACAAACAAATAACTCCTCACCCCTAAAAAATTCCCTGATGATGTGACCACTATATTTGCCACTCTTACTTGCAAATACACACTGGCGCCGGTGGGGAAGGGTTTTATGAAAATGACTTCATAAAATTCATGCAAACATATTCATGCGACTATTCATTTTTATTCTCTTTCCAAAAATTAAGAAGCTGTTATGGTGCCTAGGCGTCCGGATGGGTGGAGGCTAGAGGGGTTGTAACCCATCTCCGAATCAAGTAATTTTGATATTGATCAAGAAAAAATTATCGTTTTGGGAAAAAAGAAAATCATTGAAAAATAGTGGAATCAATTTTGTCATTCGAATCAAATTTAGGCCCAAAGTACAAAAATGTAACTAAAAAAACTAAGAACTCAACCACCACCAAAAAAATATATATATGTATAATCCTGTGGATCCCCCTGCTAGGCTCATCACTCATTATAAGTAACTAATGATATACGAATCCAAAGCACAACGACCTGTCTTCCCGGTTCCTAAAAAACTTCCCGAAACACATCCCTAGTAATAACACTCAGTAATCCATGATTTGTACCGTTATATAGCTTTATGCAAAATTATGCATCTAGGTAAAATATCTCTGTATTTTTTAAAGAGAGAAATAATAAACAAGTATTTGAGGATTTCTTCAATGAAATGTATGTACCTACCAATATATTATGGTCAGATAAAGTGTTATTTATTTTGAATATATTAACTGATTTTTAACCGTATGCAAATAATATCAAAGTTTAGATTAGGGTGTTACATATGGATATATGAACTTAATAAATATAAGTGTATCTGTTGGAATATATTTTTGCGGGGTTGGGTTGGGGTTTTTAGATTTTTTTAGAAAAATCACACAATTAAATTTCAAAAATTAATATTTAATTTTCTAGTAAACAGCATAAATACCTTAATTACAGCCCTTCCAACTCTCCAAAAATAACTCCCCTGTTATAATACACAAATAACAAAATATTATTAGGAATGGCAATAATTTGGTTTTTTTTTGGGGGGATATTTTACAACATACAGGTAGAGCAACAGTGTTAATTAATAAAGACTCTTGCTCCATCTTTTCAACGTGAATAAATATTTGTCCTTTCACTCAAAAAATGCAACCTACATAATTATGGTTGATCACATTTTTTTAATGCGTGACAAATTATCTTATTTAATTTTATTTCTGAACTGTGCCTCAATTTGTATTCTGGATTTAGTATTTTAGTGAGACAATGCTATATTTAGGGAATTATCATTGTTTTATCTATTGAAATTAGAAACAAAAAAAGTCATCACAGAGCTGTAACGTCATAAAAATGTAATTACAAAAAAAAAACAGTTCATCAAATGTCCCAAATATTCACTCAAACTCCTTCTTAAAAAATTATCATCCTCCACTTTCTCCTTTGTATGGAGTTAAAGGGGAGTCAGAGTTTCTATATTTACTGATGTAAATCATATTTATTTTTTAGCTGCCTTGCTGTTTTGAAAATTGTAATCTGAGGGTTTTCTATTCCTCAGCTGTTGTCAATATTCTTGAACTCCTTAGTAGTATAATTATTTACTGATTGAACATTCCTGAGTGCTCATAAAAGACGGAGAGTAGCCCTGCGGAGTGTAACCCTGAGGATTTCTTGCAGAGTTTTAATTGTAAGTCTTTGATGGACTCAGAGTAAAATTGAGGATCGACGTGAGAGTAAATCTTCCATACGTACTAGTTTAGTTCCTTCTCCCCCTCCTCCTTTGCAACAGCTGATCCTGGTTACTCTCCTCCCAAAAATTCTTCGAATGGTCAGGGTTACCATGCGGATTTTCGGTTTCTTATTGCAATTTTCATCACTATATCTATCTATCAAATGAGTAGACACCACAACGTCTATAAAATGGATAATATGTTTCTAAGAACTCTACCTAAATTATTAAACAACTATTGCACTTACGTAATTTAAATTTTATGGCTTCCTTCAGGGCCGGCCCGTACGTATAGGCAAAGGCTAAGGGCGCAGATTTCTAGGGGCGCAGAAATTGGGAGGAAAGAAAGTCCATTATTCTTTAAAGTGTTTGGTTTTATTATGTTAGAAGAAGTTTTTTTCCCCGTCAACTATTTTATTCGTACGCTTAGCTTGTTTTATACTTCTTTTTTAAATATATATATGTACGTATATATGAAACACAAAAAATAATGCCACTGCTTTAAGACAGTTTTTCTTTAGGATAGAACAGTCCAGAGATCGAAGGCTTTGTTCTCGCCCGTACAGTAGAAGTATTGTGACTCTGTATTTTAAGTATGCCTGTTTTGACATCAATGGGTCAAACACAATTTTAGTCATGTAGTTATTAGTTTGTTTATAAACACTTGCGTTGATCGTATGTTTGAAAACAGACAACCGACGACCTCTTTTATTTCCTTCTTTCAATTTGTAGTCGGATACATTAAATACCTTTGATAAAGGGGTAATATTCTTCACTGGCCTGAAGATCTTCTTTGGTGATTTGTATGCCATCCAAATCACCGGATGTGTTGGGTTGGAGACCATAAGGAGGTCGTTTATTCTTTCCGACATGAAGTCGCTCTTAATTTTCCTTCATAGGGATATCTTGACCACTGGATTGTCTTCCATTATTACATTTGCACCAATTCTTCGCAAGTAAGTTCTTAACAGCTCTTCTGATGGAACAAACTTCCTCCAGGGTATGATTTTAGATGGGTTTTAGATTTTCCTCGGCACTCTCTAATGTATATATTCTTCCAGGGATGGTGGTATTGAAAATGCGTCACATCACCTAGCCAAGCTGAGGCAACGGCTGCGCTGGACCAAGTTAGACAATGTCAAAAAGTCCCAAACTATCTGGTATTGGTTCGAAGTAGTCCATTTAAAATAGGAAACAGCTTTACATTCCCTAAACACGGTGGGCGAACGTGTCAATATGACTATTTTAACAGACTCTTAGTCAATGGTAAAAAAGTGGGAAGTTGGCTAATGTACTCTAAAAAAGAGAACAGCTTAAACTGCATCTGCTGTAAACTTTTTTCTAAAAGAAAACTGCAAAGGGAAGGACTAAAAGATTGGAAAAATGCAGGTCACTTGCTGAAGATACATGACGATAGCCAGGAGCATAATACTAACATGACAACATGGAAGGACTTGGAGTTACGTCTTGCAGAAGGGCTCACAATTGACAAACAAGAGATGGAACTTGCAGAGACAGAGAAAAAAAGGTGGCGTGATGATTTACGTCGATTGGTGGCCATAATTCAGTCGTTCGCGGTCATACACATGGCTTTTAGGGGTTCCACATACACATTGAACAATCCAGGCAATGGAAAATTTCTGAAAGAAGTTGAGCTATTGGCAAAATTTGGTCCTGCAATGAAGCAGCATGTCAGTAGGGTAGAAAGTGGAGCTGGAAGTCATGAAATTTACCTCGGCAAAAGAATCCAAAATGAACTGATTGAATCCATCAGTTCTAAAATACATGAGCAAATTGTCTACAAGGTCAAAATCTCTCCCAATATTTCCTCAATCATTTTGGATTGCACCCTGATCTGAGTAATAAAGAACAGCTCTCTGTCATAGTCCCAGTTGTGTCACAAGAAGACGTACCGTACCCTAAGTTAAGGAACTTCTCTTGGGTTTTATTGTTGTAGACAGTCGACAGGAGAACATTTGTGATCTCTAATCCTGAAAAAGCTAGAAGAGCTTAACATCTCATTTGAGGATTGCAGAAGCTAATCTTATGGCAATGGGGCGAACATGAAGGGCAGGAAAAAAGGTGTTCAGTTAAAGTTGCTTCAGCTGAACTCAAGAATTTTTTAATACATTTGGTCCTCATACATTAAATCTGGTTGTAGCTGTTGCTGGAAAAAGCTTGTTAGATGCCCTTAACTACCTTGGGCATTTGACAAACTTATTCAAGCTTTTCTCTGCCTCCACCCATAGGTGGGACGTCCTCCTGAAACATATAACAATCACTCTAAAATTAGAGACCAGAAAGTAAGATAAAAAGTATTGAGGCAGTAATAAGGTATCAGGCTAAGCAAATCAGGGAGGCTCTTCTAGAGGCTATAAAAACAGCTGCAAATCCGGTGAAGCCCATTCTTTGGCCGATGAGCTTGGATCCTATTCTATGATGTTGTCTGCAATATCCAGTATATCAGTAAACTGATGCAGTCACCCTCCATGCAGCTTGGTGTGGCTGTCGACTTGCTGAAGAAAATCAAAGATTTTCTTACCAGCTACAGAAAAACTGGTTCTGCTGCTGCACAGATTTCTGCAAAAACAGATGTATGAGGAGATGAACATGGAGGCTGAACTCAAGCAGAAGCGTTTGAGATCCACCTAA
Source organism: Lepeophtheirus salmonis (assembly GCF_016086655.4). Lineage (NCBI taxonomy): Eukaryota > Metazoa > Arthropoda > Copepoda > Siphonostomatoida > Caligidae > Lepeophtheirus > Lepeophtheirus salmonis. The sequence continues at coordinate 44,096,646 of NC_052136.2, read as the reverse complement.
AGGCACTTTGACAATGGGTCTCCATATGAGCCTATACAAGATACACTTCGAAAAATGGAAACTGCATTTTGAATGTAACTTGATACTGCAATATCACCACTTGATGAGAGATTTCAGAGCCTTGGAGAGGTGAATAACACTTTTCCTGTGCTCCAAGAATTTACCAACTTAAGAAGAGAGGACCTACTGGAGAAGTGCCAAACCTTAAGTGCTTCTCTTACCCATGACAGTCAACCGGACATTGATGGCGTTGCACTAACTAAGGAAATTGAGTATTTCCCACCATTTCCATCAAACAACATGACGAGCATGGAAATCCTGACCTTCCTGCATGCAAACAAGCTCTCAGAAATTTACCCAAACATGTGGGTTGCTAAACAAATCTTAACCATCCTCCCCATTACAGTGGCTACTGCTTAGCGAAGCTTCTCAAAGCTCAAGTTAATAAAAACAAACTAGAGATCAACAGTGCATCAGGACTGTATAAGTGGGCTCGCCATTATCAGCATCAACAATGAGCTCTCATATCAGCTGCCAAAAATACAAGAAGAGTAGGGTTGTAGTATGTGATGTGAGACTATGGATGCCGTGGTGCATTTTGTGCAGTGCATTTCTTTTGTTGTCACCACCACCAGAGGTCCTGATAAAACCACATATTTTTAAAGTTTCACCTTTTTTAAATATTATATGATGATTGTTCTTTTTGTGTGTATTTATATTGTATTGTCCGTTGTTTAATTATTTTTTAAACAGCATTTAACCTTTTGTCAAATTTTTGTGCACACACAATTTCTGTTTTAAAAATTCCTGAATAAAACTATTATTAAACATAGCTATTTGTTTGATTTCTTGTTTTGCAATGTAAAGGGCGCCAAATAAATTCTTCCCTAGGACGCCAAATTGGCTAGGGCCGTACCTGCTTCCTCACACGTTCAGGTTTGAAGAGTACATCATGCAGATTACAGAGTTAGTAAATTATATACATTGTAACGTTTATACGTCTGATCTATGTGATAACTCATCTTGAGAGTATTGATTACTTATTAGGCTCAGGATCAGTTCTAAACCATTTTGTGACTATAAATCTTTTGTTGATTTCCCCAGATCTGAATACATTTCGCATCAAGTCTTCATTTAATACAAATATTGGAACTTTGTATTGAGAAAATATTTTTTGAACCAATCACATAATCATCAAAAAGTACGGGCCTTATAATTTTACCTCTTACATATTTGCACTTTTTTTATGCTTTTATATTATCGGTTCAAACTTTACTGATGGGTCTCGATCAGTTGTATGATATGGCTAGAAGAATATTCGAAAATAATAAGGATATTATTGATAAATGATAATAATAAGCAAAGTGAATGAGTGATAAAACTATCTGGAGAAACACAAGCTCCAATAACGCAGCCTGTTTAAGTGAAAAAACATTATTTCTCATGAGAAATTCCTGTTAGTAAACTCATATGAATGATGTACAATTGTAAAGATATAATATTTGTCGTAGTTTCATTTCAATATCGACTTCTACCATAAAGTGCAGAGGCCTAATTACCAAGGAGCAATTAATGGTCTATCACCCGATAGTCACTCCAACGAGATTCTTTTTTTCCCTAATTATAAAAATCAGTACCTTCCGCCCCACCAAGAATAATTTGAGATGGAATCAACAGAAACAGGGTGTAAACATTTTTTTACCTTGCTCAATTATTTAAGGGAAGGGGGTTTAGAAGAAAAATGTATTTGTTCTTAAGTTATAGAACCTGAAATGAAAGAAAAAATCCTTTATAAACTAGAATGGACGCTCAATAGAGTGGAAAACCTACGCTGAAAGCCAAATTGAGTTGCGTATCTTAATTTCATCAAAGTTATGGTTGATTTTTTTCATTTAGTGTTACATTGAACTTTGATCTTGACCTCTCAAAATTTAATGACCTATTATTGTGACCATATATAATCTTCGCACCAAGTTTGATCCAAATTAATATATGTAAAAGTCTTTCCGCCTACTCTATTTAAAAGGGCTATGTACAAATATTTTTTTAATTGCACGTTTGGAATTAATATCTACAATATATTGCCCTCCCTCCCAATTACGAATTTTCATGCCTACCTCTGATGTAACTATTTTAACATCGATGATGTTATTAGTCTACAAATCTATAGTTTTGGCTTATTTTTTCGATTCATTGACATTTTTGAGGTGGTTTCATTAGAAAATTAAAAAACTTTTTTCAGAAGAAATTGTCCGTGACTGGTATAAAAAAGAGAAGGATTGGGTTTATCATTTAAAAAATTAGTTATGGATTAATTAAGGTGGTGGGAAAAGATGTGCAAAGACGTATCCACGATGAGCTAAATGAAATCCCAGTACATATAAATATATGTACTGGGAGTTTTCATTTCCTGGAAAGTTGTCTTTTAACGGGATTCCAGGAAACAAACTTTTAAATTATGGGATCCTCTTAGTGAATAATAAATACTCTGAAATTTAAGTATTTGTTTTGTACTTTTAGAAGAATTTTAAGCAAGTCCTATCCATAATGTAATCTAAATTCTCATTTTTATCCCTATCACTAATAGTGCGCAGGTTATTTTTTAGGGCCTGTTGGTCCCATTTTATTTAATTCATTAACCTGATCCGACTCGTCACAAAAAAAAAATTCAATAATAAGTGGGGAACAAGCTAATTTTTGGTGGATTATATAGTATAATCAAATGAACCTTATACTCTAAATTAATTAAATGCGGGATTTCCCGTAAGTGCAACCCTCTGAGAAATCCCGGGAAGAGATGGGTTCCTAGAGAGACAAGATACTATCTACAAGCCCTTATCATGACATGGAAGTACCGTGTTTCAAAACAGAAATCCCATAATTTATTATTTGTCATTAATAACACTATTCTTATTAATATTTTGCATGGAGCGACTCCATGCAAAATAACAAAGGCCCAAGAAAAAGATACTTCATTTATCATATTTTCTCATGTTTATTTTCACTTTTTATTATTTCTCTCACCAAAAGAATTCAAATATGATTAGCCATAAATATCACCATCGCCCTTCCTTTTTTTTCCCCGTTCACTTCTCATGATTTTGTTTTTTATATTTTCATTGAGAAATAAGCAAAAAATGACATCCGATACTGAGCTATTATACAATATACATAGGTACGTAGATGAAGAGGGGAAGCTCTAGAACAGCGTTTCTCAAACCTTTTCTACTCATGGGGCCTATCAAAAATGCATAAATTCTCAAGCCACCCAGTTTAAAATACTATTACAAATGACGCTGGATACACTAAATGCAAGTGATCTGTTTATTTAGACAAGACATTAATGAACAGAGCATAATACGAACTGAAAATAATAATATGTTTAAGTTTGCTTGGAACCATCGCTTGATCTGAAAAAAAATCCAAAAATCCATATTTTGTAAAGTAAATTTAAAAAATCCACACCTATTCAGAAAATATTTCAAAAAATAAATGTTTTCCAAAAAAAAAAAAAAATTCAAAGTTTAAATTACAATATTTCATTTGCTGGAAAAAACTTTCAAAAAATTTTTTTTTGAAAAAATGAATTCAAGAATTTACGGTTATTAACAAAAAATTTAATTTTTTGAAAAAAAACTTGCAAAATAAAATTTCAAATATTCAATTTTTTGAAAAAAAATTTAAACGTATGTTTTCATACTCAGCCAAAAAGTTTATAGTAAAAAATGAAAATTCTTTAATAGGGGAGGCTACAGCCCCTTAAGCCCACCCCTTGATGACGCCCCTGTACTTATATATACATTTGCGACATTCGGTGGAAACCCAGAGCTTGTGGACGAAGGCTCTCATGAAGTAGGCATTTCACAGCCTATCATGTCCAATTCTTGTACTTTTTAGAAAACAGTCCATGATGTTGTTGCGTTTCCCTTTATCTTTGTGAATTCATTTGTATTTTTGAATGATAAAACAATATATTGAGTACTGCAGTCACTCTGAGCACGGTGGCTATTGACATGACACGTTATTGATAATTGAGACAGATTTTTACGGTTAACTTTATATGTTTATTAATATAAAATAAATTTAAAATTTTATCCTTTCATATGTAAAAAGAATGTATTTATGTATTCAAATATATTTAGGTATAAAATATCAGGAACTATCACTTATCTCATTAATATACAAACTTATATTTTATTTTTGTCAGCTATCGATTCTTCTTCTTCTTTTTTCCTTATCAATGCTCTGAACAAAGTTGATGATTGGTTGGATTAGAATTAGCTTTACTTTTAAGCTGTGAACAATGATTCCCAACAATTATTAAATTGTAATTCCAGAGTTGGGGAGATAAATTGGCTAACTATTAACCAAGGACTTTTTAACTGTTTATTTTTTGAAAGAAATATTGCAAGATACAACATAGGTAACAGCGTGGTCTATACACATATATTACACAAGAGAAGGATAGGAACAAACAGAACGATTTTTCTACTTGTTATACATTAGTCATCATAATATTATCTTCTTCTTCCCTATAACTTATTATACCTACTCGCTTGAATGCACTATTGAATGCTGAATTCCTTAAAATTTGCCATAAAGGTGACCCACACGCACCATCATAATTTTTTAAATACAGAATAAGGATCCAAAACTTGAGATAGCATGACTAAATTACGCAAAATGGGATTTTTATGGAATCAAGAAACGACAACTCAAAACCAATTTGTGAAATGTTTCAGTACTATACTTACCAATATTTTCTAATCAATTTGTTCTCCTTGACGATGAATGACGTACTACGCTGTCATGATGGCAGCTCAGAGTGAATCCAAAATGGGATGAGAGGTCCAGCAGACATTCTTCACCCAAAACTGTAAAGTCCTGTGGGTTTAAATATTTATTAGTACAATTGAGAAAGAAAACTTTAATATTATTTAATAAAATCTTTTGTGTCCATGTTATTACTGAGTTTTTGAAGTTATGTATATTCGATTATCTGTTATAAATCATAATTGAACTAATTACAGCTCTCATTTTCAGATTATTTTTTTTTGAAAATATCCAAAGTTAAAAAAAAAAAAAAGTTATAGAATATATTTTGTGTATTTAGCTATGTTTGTTATGACGACAAATGTACTTGTTTATTTTTGCTTTTCCATCCATTGTTTGTTTATCCCGGGCCTAGAGTTGAGTAGTTTCTAATGAAAAAAAGAACGCGAGGTTGGAGCGAGACATATCGTGTACCTGAATTCAATCCTTTGTAAATATCAGATTCCCGTTATATGGTCGGGTGTGGGGGGGGGGTATGAATTACTACTATAAGGAGGAGAACCCTTTACAATTAAAATAGCATTAGTGCAAGAAAAATATTCTAATTATATTTAAATTCATATTTATTTATTTTATTATGTCTTTTTAAATCAATTTGCACAAAAGATAGGCAATAATAATGCTTACTTCAGAGGAAGAAGTTTACAGATCGACGGCCCATTAAATAAAAGAAGAAGGGTACACACATAAACCATTTTTCCTTTTCTAATTTTTAAAGGTATTTTTTTCATTACAAACTACTCAATTCTACCTATGCCTATAGTATAAATATATAAAGGAACAAGGGAACCTGGTGAGAGATCCCTGCACTTGCATGATATGTATAACATAAATGTTATAAAATCAGGAGGAGGGGGGCATTTCGGGGTTACAGAAAATTTAGGGGAAACATTTCCCCTGATTTGCAGATTGAACATAAAATGAGCGCCGTTCATTTTTTAACTACTGAACGTAAAAAATTGAACTACTAAAAGGTGTTCCTTTCATCTTTCCTTTTGTATTGTTCTCCAAAGTCATGGTGAGCTGACCAACCATACTCTTTTGCCAAGACATGTACTTAAAAAAAATGTAAGCGGCTTTATGGGCTACGTCGATGATAATCTGAAGTGCCTCGGACTCAAAGAGACTCAATACGTTTCTTAGCCAGGATTAGAATTTAGAAAATAGGGAGATATAAGTTAACCGTGAATCGGATATTGCAGAAATCCATGGAATGAATTACATCCTCTTATAGCGTTAGTTCTATTTTATTCTATCGCAAGAAATTTTTTTACCGTATTATTAAAAAAAAAATCAAAAATGGGTCAATCAATCACAGTCATAGTTTATGTCATCTGTGTAGCCTCCAAACGGGACATCTAACTCACAAGCTATATGGTTTTCGTAGTCAATTAAATTTGGATAAAGTTTGATAACATGGTAATTATTTCGTTTAAAGAAATGAACGGAAAACAATTAGCGAATGAGCCTCTGAATGTTTATATATATATATATATGAAATAAAGTATGAACGGGTCCAAGCTTGCATGACCCTTCCTCCCAACTGAGCCCCTATGATGTAAACCTTTCAGACTTGGATCTGAAGGTCTTTAAAAAACATCTAGCATAATTTGAATGCCCAACTTAATATCTTTCTTGAAGGAAAAGTTTGCCCATTCAGAGAACATTTGCAATTTCATGCCAATCTAGAGAATGAAAAAAGAGAGTGAAAAAAAGATATTTTTTCATAAAAGTCAAGTCTGCTGCATGCATTGTGCGTCTTTCAGTCCACAAACAACAAAATAAAAGTACATCATTAAATCCTCAAGATTTAAGAGAGATCATTTTTCTCCTTCATCAAAATCCAGTGGCTACGAAACATAAATTAGATCCTTGCCATAGATGCTCTTGAAATGTATGTACATACCGAGATAGATCATTTATCTCTTTTGGCGGAGAAATCATTTGATTTCCAACCTATTTTTTGATTTTTGACATGATTTTCTTTATTCTTTTCAAAAACTGGATGCATTGATAATTTATGATGGCATTGATTCCATTTTATATATACTAGTAGAGGGTTAGAAACTTGGTGGTCACAATCCTCATAATATCTATAGTACATGTTATATTATTAATTATAAGGCATTCAATTCAAATAACCTTATTGTTCCTATTTTTAATTAAACTTTTACTTTTAATACTAATCGAAATTAAAAGTTAACACACATAAAAAAAACAAAAAAACTTTCACCGTTTGCTCAATTTTCTTGACTTTGTTCAAAGAAACTAGCACCAAATACCTATTATATGTATAGGAGAGACCCACCATTTTTTTAGGAATCCTAAAAATTAAAATTCTTCTTCAACAGGATATAAAGTAGGGAAGTTATTAATCATTCATGCATAAGTTTCAAATGATGAACAATATATAAAATAATTTCTGCTTTGCAAAAAAAATAAATTATAATAACCAAGCAAATGTTTTATATCTAGTACACGCATCATGAATCTTTTTTTCATTTAATTAAAGCATTGATTCCCAATCTTTACATTACTGTTGAGCCATACAACATTTTTAATAATATCATGCAGCATATAAATTATGAAGGATCCAGCAGTCCCACAATTTTGACGTCCAGTCTGGTCCAGTCCTACGTGACGGATTCAGACACTTAAGTCGTCTTTTCTTCTACAAGATTTTTTTTTTGATCAAGTTGAAAAATTTTACGGGAAAATAGGGGGTAAATTTTTTTTGTTTTTTTGAAAGTTTTCTTTTCCAAAATAAGTCAACTCGGCACATGATATTACAAGTAAAACATTAAATATTTTAAATTAAATTAAAATTATATTTTTTGGTTAATAACCGTGGATTTTTGAAATTTTTTTCCAAATAATATAATTTTAGTAAATAACTGTGTATTTTTGAAATTTTTTTGTAAAAATGTAGTATTTAAAAATTTATTTTTGAAATTTTTTTGTAAAAATGTAGTATTTAAAAATTCATTTTTGAACTTTTTTTCCGAAAGAAATTATTTTGGAATTTTTTTCCCCAAAATTTTAATTTACTCTGAATAGCTTTGGATTTTTGAATAAAAATAAATATTTTTTGATTTTTTTTTAAATTCCCCCAAAAAAAAATATATATAAATAATCCTGCATACGCTGTTGATATTATATACATTTGATGGTGAGTCATGCTTCAATACTATTATGATTCCCAATCATATTACTCCAAAATTGAAAGATTAAATTGCAATGATTGATTGATTAATAATTGATTTATTTCATTATGGAAATACTTTAAAAAAAATGGCTAAACAACTAATAGAACCCTTGTAACTTAAGTCCTGACAACCGCCCAATAAATATAGTAGAAAGAGAAAATATTTTAAAAGAATAGAAGGAGTCATGATTGAGATGCAGTGGACAATGTGATTGGATCAATCGTTAAGATCGAATGTGTCGGAGCTCCTATATACCTGGTGAAATCCTGATCGACACTTCTCCTGAAGTTGTCTCTGACTATTCAATAATTATCAAGATGTTTTTGTCATTAGAGAATTTCATATTACTGCAGCACGAATTATGGTTAAAAATATTTATTATTTGGTTCGGCAAAATATCCTTCGGTAAAGAGGCTTTTAGCCAAAGGTTTTTGACAAAGTGTCCTAGAACCTGTACTTCTACAGTAAACATATATATTAACATACAGTACTTCTACAGTCACTGGGGTAGTGACGTCATTATCAATTAATTTTCACTAATTATTATATGAATAATAAATACTTCAATTATGATTAAATACAAATTAATAACAAACATAAATAAACTCTACAAAAAATATATTCAAAGTCTCATGAAATGACGTATTTTATAGTAATCAGGGGTATCCGTTGGAGGAGTTGAAGCCGCCAAAATTTCAAAGAAAAATTTTTCCTTTTGTTCTAGAAAGTTTATTTTCTATAAATAAAATTTTTTTCAAAAAATTTTATTTTAATTTTTAAATTTTTTTCCACAAAAAATTAAATTTTTTCTGAAAAGGTGTGGATTTTTGAAATTTTTTATTGCTTTTCTTTCAAAAAAAATTAATTTTTGGATTTGTTTCCTAAAAATTCCAAAAACCAATCGCCCCTTAAAATATAATCTTGCGGACGCCCCTTATAATGCACATAGTGATAATTATTCCTTGGTACGTTTTTCAAGGATCAATAATTAGGAGGGGACGTGGGAGGGGATCAATTTTAAGTCCCAAATTAAGTACTCATATATATAACCCCATTATAATTTATGTAATCTCTCACTGAGCCTTCAACAATGCATTGAAAAGCACAAAGATTGAGAACCACTTTAACTTCATTTTCTTTATGTATTTCAATAAAATGTCAATTCCCTTTTCACCGAAATTAAATTTGCATTTTCATGTATGTACAAAGCACAATGTGCCTATATAACATATTTGACTCTATGCAAAAAAAAATAAGAAAAAAAAGAGAAGTATATAACATAATATAGTGATGGTGAAGAAATTCTGATTCAAAATTGATATGACAGGTGTAGTATAGGATATTTGATGCTTCAGTGTATAATCAAAATCATTTGTTAAACTTTTTGCAGAGAATTTGAGGAAAAGGAACTCATTTACACACATAAATTGTGGTCCATTCTTAGTTTTTTATTTAAAAAAAAAAAATCCGAAAAAATACATATTATTATAATAAATACGGAAAGGTATCATATGAAGTGATGAAGAAAACGGGAAGTCAGTCACTTTTGTTTTGTTGATTGCTCTAAATTTGAATAAGTTCACTCGTTTCAAGGACGTCGAAGAAAAAGGTTTCCCTTTCTCAAGTCCTAATAGTATGTACATATTTACATATTTTATGACCAAGTGGGTCTCCTCTGAATATTTACGAGGGAATCATTATCCGTTCATGAATCTCAACAAAATACGACCAGAGAGAAATTTAGAACCATAACTCATAGGTATTATGTGTACGTTATACATATATGTAGGAGTGACTCAAAAATAAAGTATTAAAAGGGGTTGACCTCTACCTACCTATATAATATTATGTAGATTGCGTGTCTCGCAGAGGGGAAGGAGTATCATTTTATTATGAACATGAACTATAAATTTTTTTTCTAAGATTCTTACATCCTTCATTCTCTATGAGAGTAGGAATTTTTTGTATTCCATATCAAGAGCCATACATATATAGGTTTAGGCAGCAAAACGTGGACTGTTAATTAATGTTAAGTTTCTCATTAATATAGGAAGGTTTAATGATTATTTTTGACACTCTGGTGCAATCATCAACTGTGCAAAAACAAACTAAAATAAACATTTCCTCATTTTTTCATCATGAATGGGGAAAAAGCCTGAAGGTAACGCATCTCAGATCTCTCAGATGCTGAAGTTGAGATGGTGAGGATTTTGTAACATTGTGAACTGCTCCAGTAGCCTGGTTTTGAAGGTGGCCAAGATGAAGAATGATAGAAAGAAGACCTCTCCAAGAAAGCAGGAAGTAAAGGGTACATTTAAAGGGAGATCTGGAGTGCCTGTTCAGCTTGGAGAAGAAGATGAAATAGTACCCCACCAAATCGATGAATCGACTTCTCCGAGGATTCTTCCAGAGGACTGGGAAGGGCGACTTGGGATTGCTCTCATACATAAGGACCCCACGCTACCTTCTGACAGAGGTCATGAAGACAAGGAGGCTCGTGAGTACACGTTTTGCTGCCAACCCTTTATAGTGCCGGTTTTAAGAGGGCCTCACAAATATATATTATCCAAATTATAAATATATATACATAACAGTTGTAAAAAGTGAAATGCACGTTGTCAAAATTTGTTTCTTTTGACAGAAATTATATTGAAAAAAACCTCATTCATAAATGTCCACCAACATTTTTTGTTCAATAATGTCAAATTTTGTATTAAAAAGAAAAAGAAAAAAGTCCTTTCAAATTTCCATTAAAGAAAACAACAATTAATATATAACTTTAATTACAGCCCTGGAATAACCCTATAGTACATATTAGAGTTAAAATTTAATATTTTTTGTTAGATTATCCGTTATATCTTACAAGTTCTACTTATGTTTAGATTTTAAAGTTAACACACTTCTTCAACACAATTATTTTTCTCTTTAATTTTTTCCTTTTAATATTTTTCTTATATTAGAATTTCATCTTTTTTTCCCCATTTCTGCTTTTACTATCTTAAATAGCGGTAGTTCACGGCATTCCACGGAGTAATGAGGTGTCGACTAAAATAATTTTTTTGCTTTAATAATATCCTCAGTCTTACTCTCCGTTTTTCTTGAACAGACTCACACATAACTACTCAATATTTTTATCAATTCATATAACGTGTTGTTAATGAAACAATAAATAAAGTTATCACTAAATATAATAATAATATTCACGCACCAAACCAAAAAACAAAATTTTAAATTTACGTCCATTTTTTCTTTAGCTCCTTGATGGACATCATTATTGAAAAATGAAAGGGTAGCAACTTCATCAGTCAAAATTATAAATCAGGATTATGTTTCTTTCAGGCAGCTTTTGAAATTGTTTAGTCTATTTTTTCGTAAGGTTTCTATGGTTATAACAATCATAAATTATTATATGGTACTTTGACTGCTAAAATACATTGAAGAATCTATTTTGAACTCCCCCCCACAGAAGTTCAACAGAGGTTATGTTTTTGCCTCTGTTTGTTTGTCAACAGGATTATGGCAAAAGTTACAAATATATTTTGATCAAACTTGGTACGAAGGTTATGTTGGGTGACAGTAAGAAGCCATTACATTTTGAGAGGTCAAAAGCAATGTTAAGTTTTACACAAAACGTAAAAAATGCAGAATCGACCATAACTTAGAAACAAATTGAGATACATTACTCAATTTGATTTTAGGCGGGGGTTTTGCGCTCTACACATTCTTGTCTTCTTTGATTTTGATTTGTGGCTCTTTATCCAATTAAAATATACATACATATGTAGGAATAACGACATATCAGCAATATCAAGGCGGTCCATTGGTTGTTGAAGGCCCACTTGATTGTAAAAAATAGGGGCAGAAAAATCGATAGTTCAAAAGCGAATAAAAGGAATTTTTTTAGATAGTCATGATTCATTAGGGGCATCCGCAGGGTTATATATATATATATTTTTCTTTTTATGAGGGGGGCTTGGTTTTAGGAATTTTTTGAAAAAAAAAAAATCCATAGCTATTCACAAAAAAATTAAATTTTTTGGACAAAAATTAAATATCAAATATTATTTTTTAGAGAAAAATATTTCAAAATTTTTCTAAGTTTTATTATGTATAAGCAGAAGCGTAAATGTATCAAGATCAGGGGCAAGAACCAGATGGAGGTTTCTGAAGCTTTATTAGTGGTTTTATAATATTGGATGGAAATAACTCATTTTAAGTCAATAAGTCCCAACTACTTGCTATCATTTACAATACTTATACAGATTATATCATAATTATAAAATTATATAATTTATGATATAAATTTGTTCTTCTAATGTAACTTAAAAGTAAAAGTTCAATAGCTTTTTCGTTATTTTTATGTTATTATCATTTTTTTTTTGTATAATTAATCTAAGATAATGAAGGGACGTGCAACAGGGGGAATGGACCCTTTTTTAATGCGTGACGGACGGACTATATAATCATATTATAGTGGATACAATAAACAATTATATCTATCGTTTAAGTATTCATTGATACATATAATCGTGAGCGGACTTTTGGACAATAACATTTTTGCCGAACGGACATTTCGTACATTTGGCCCAAAAAATAAATATTTAATATATTTTAGTTCAGATTTAAAATGTATTTAGATTCATGTATGATAAATAGGTATTGTTCGTAAACTATACACATATATCATATAGGTCAATTACTGAGTGTTCTTTTGCAGAATTATATTAATTATATTCATAAATGAGCATTACATAAACACAGTACAGTAGTATGTGGTTCGAATATAGTTCAAATATTTACCATTGATGTACTTTAAATCAATTAACCTATATACTTGTTTATCAATCCATGAGTATTTTAAAAAATCCATCATGTCGAATGATAGTTAGGTGATAACGAAGAAGTGTATAGCAATTCTTTCATTCGAATCACAATCGTTTTATTATATTATTTAGATGTTAAATAATACGTAATTAAACGTACGGAACTACTAAAACTATATTAATCACAAAACCTTTCTGCGACTTTTCCAATTTTCCATTGATTTTTCTCTAGGGTGTCTGGTTTAAGCAGAACAACCTCCCCTTGTAGGATTTTTTTTTTTTGGAAAGTAGATTGTTTAATCCACTTTGAAGGGATTCTTAATTCTTGTAAGAATTCCTTTTCCAATATGGACCAAAACGAATTCAATATCCGTTTTATAGTGATCCACATTTCAGAACACGGAACATTTTCCATCACCTTATCTGAAGGTGTGTTAATGGTGTTGATATTTCTGCCATACTGTAGCATGTTCAGAGATATACTTTGTTCCCATCTAGAGTCGTTCCAAGTGGGCGATCAGTTATGGCCCCAATTAGTTCAGAGAGAACCGTTTGGAGCTCTTTAATGGATAATTTATTCTTCTGAATAATTTTTTCCATTGTTTTTTGAAGATAACCACCATACGTTCTGTGACGGCATTGGTCCAAGGGACCTCAAGGAAACTGAATTTCCATTCAATATATTCTCCTGAATAATTCTCCTCTCGAACTTTCTTAAAGTCTAGATTTTTAAGTGTTTGTAGTTGCTTATTTGTGGCTACAAAAGGACGAGCATTATCCGACAAAATAATTGTCGGTTTGCCATATCGGCCAACGAATCTTCCAAATTTTCTGAGAGTGTGCAACAAAATTCAATTATATCGACGTGGATAGCTCTCTTATGAAGGCATGCAAATAAAGCCATCCATACTTTGAACGTTGGTGGATGAGGACAACGATTCACATATACTTCATCACACTGATGTTTACAATGTAATGGACCCAGATAGTCGATTCCTACATTTCGCCATGGACTTTGATTATCCATTCTTATAGTAGGTAAAGGAGCCATTCTTGGGGACTCAAACTTTACATATCGATACCTAGGAACTTCGCATAACTTCCTAACTAAAGATTTGATATATCCATATTTACCTATGAACCAATACCGAGCTTTAAGCGTATTGAACGTTTGTTTCTGTGAACAATGAAAGAGACGTTGATATGTATCAAGTACGAGCCTCTCAGTCAAAGTTCCCTTAGGTATAATTATAGGATTAGTAGTGTCAAAAGCTATAGTAGTTTTTTGTCGTAAAAAACTGGAAGATTCCTGAGAGGTTATCCCTGGACAATCTTATGTTTTGCAAACTCACAGCAGTTGTCTTTAAGGATTTTTAGTTCGTTCAGAAGCCTGGTTTCTTGTTCGAATTTAATTGAAAGAACTTCTGCTCATTCTGATTCTTCCCTAGATACGTATAGGGATTAAATAGGCTCTTTACGGGTCCATCTCCATATTCAGATAAGCACTCTTTTAATTATAGATAACTTAGAACATCGTCGAATTGGTTTATTTATAATCGAAGTAGACCGAGTTAAACAATAGCTTTATGACTTTCAGAGGCCATGGCCTTATCTGCTGTGTTTCCAAAATTCTATTCTTTCAGTAAGCTTATTCATATAGCAACATATACTAGACAAATCTGCTGGATTGGGGAATCCTGGACAAAACCTTACATGGGCACCGAAGAGATTGTCAAGTACTTTACAAACTCTACGTTCTTCCCATGGCTTACAACATCATTTACCTCCTTGTATCCGCAGCAGATTTAATAGGGAGTCGGTAAATATGACTGTGTTATATTTTGAATATAATTTGTAATAGTCACAGCCATAGTTAGAGCAACAAGTTCTGCTCGAGCAATCGTCAACATGTCTTCAAGCTTACTTTTCTCACGGAGAGTTTTTTGCATTAGTGAGCTTTTTTTGAGTATCAAGTTGACTCAGCTTTTTGCCTTCCTCAGTTTCTACAACGAGATAGGCAGCAACACCCATTCCTACTTTGGAGGCATCTCCGAAGGCAGGAAGAACTTTGATGCTTCCCCGTTATAACGGGGGAAACGGAGATCTTTCATCAAAGGGATCTATTCAACCAATTTGGTAAAGACCTTAACGGCCTCTATAACAGCTTCAGTGTCTTTAGACTTAAGAAGTGGTCGTCCCACTTAAACTTGTCTTCCCCGATCAAAGGAAGAATCAGTTTAAATTGCGTTACAAATGGTGAGATATAACTTTGTGTGTCAAAGACTTGACTAGCTAGAGATACAATATACCTTCTTGAATATGAAGCACAATCAGGATTACATTTTTTCAAATTTGCTTTCAAGATCAAACATAAATTCATTTGTACATGTGTTCTGGTTCAATCTCTGAAAGAATTTCTGGATGTGAAGATGCTATGTTATGTCCATAAAATCCTCCACTTTCCAGAATTTTTAATATCTCTAAAGTAGTTTGGATAGTTTCTTCCGGGGTATCCTGGGCAATGTGTATATTGTCCATGTAGGTCATCTATAACTACTGAAGATATTGAGTATTTCTTTTTTACCTTCTTGGCAGTTTCTTTAAGACACCACATAGAAATATACAAGGCTGAAACTAGTTCAACCACACGACCTTGAACTTCATCAACCGGGGTTGATCTCCGGCCTTCTCCAAATAAAACAGAGCATAATAATCAAGATCAAAAAACTCTTGATAAGCCTCTTCAACTAAGCTCATATATTCAGGTTTTACCTTATCGTGAACTCGATGCATGACAGCAATGGCTCTACTGTAGTTATCAGATAGAACTCAACCATTACGATCACTATCAATCCATGGCATTTTTATGGACCACTAACCCCTAGATGTATCGAAAGCAGCAGCTCTTTGCATAGAGAAATCAGCCTGGAGCTCCAATGAGTTAAGTTCTGCAGTAATTGGTTCTTTAGGATTTATACACACATTCACCCTGTTCCAAAACTTAGTTAAGTTAAACTCGAGAGAACGATAAATAGTATCAAGATCAAAGTCTTCATACTTTTCAATTTGAGTAATAATTCCAGAATACAAAAAAACCTTATTATCAATGACAATTCGTTCTTAAATACCATCTGCTCCACTAAATACCCATCATGAGATAGTCAACTTAGCAGCAGGGAATGTCATGTCAGTTTCTCCTGAAGGTAGCAAAATCATCTTTTGTTCCTTAAGCATTATTGTGACGTAATAATGGAATCAGAAGCGAGGATGAAGTGTCTAGAGTTACAGAAATAATTTAGCCTCATAAATAGAATCAGTATCATAGATATGAGTTGTTTGTTTTGTACATCAATGACATTTAAGGCCTCAAATCAATGATAGAGTTCTCTAAGAATATTAAGAGACTTTGGAAGAAGTTTCAATAGAAGAGATGCAGATGAAGGATGATGAGGCTCTTGTTCCTCTCTGCACATTTCATTCCAGTATTAATCCTCTTGACTAAACATACCCTCACCTATTATAGAAGTATACAACTATTCTATACAAGATATAGAGGGACGGATGGGTATTTGAACCAATGGATGATGGGGGTAACAGATTTGGACGTTAAAGGACATCTACACAATTACTGATACTTCCATTAAATGAGATGACATCCATCGAGTAAGGTGCAAGAACCTTTTTTTAAAGAGATGAGATCCCTGAACATTATGGATATTTCAATGTCATAAACACATAGGAGCTGAATGGAACTATGAGTTGACTCAAATCCATATATTCCGATGTTCGACGAAAAAGTTCCATCCAAATCATCCTTATTGTCTTATAATTAATTAATTTGATGACTTAAGTTTATCCCAATAACAGTTTTGATAAAAAAGTGTTAAATAATTTAATGTTTCCTCCTTCCACCTTCACAAAATGAAGTAGTTTGTTGTGTGAGATTTCATGAGATTTCTCATTATCTCATATTATTGGTAGAACTCATAAGTCATACGCAATCATTAGGAGTATGAATATTGAATTCTCTGTTGTGCCCTAGTTATCACTTATCAGTCTTTTCCCTCCACCCCTTTCAGTCTTTTTTTTTTTTTTATCAGTGCGATCTGTTTTACCATTCAACGGTCCTAAGGAGTGATATTGTATCAGTGATACATCGGCCACCCATCGGTCTTTCATTCCTACAGTCCTAGCTATCTTTTTATTTTCTTCAGTGATAGCTAGGATTAAATAATATAAAAAAGAAGAAAATTATGAATTATAGCTAGAACGTTCTAGCCACATACCTCCTCCTACTTATAACTTCCAATCTCCATCGTATAGACAATGTTAGAACTCTCAATGTGCCTTTTTTATCACCCTAGTGGTGAAAAGTAGTAATAAATGTTGATCGTTGCAAACTGAATATAAATTATAATAAAATATTCAATTCACTGTTAGTCAATTACTTATTACTAATTAGTAACAACAGTCAACCGGGTCATATGAGTGTTCAAAATCGTAAAAAGAAGCCTTATTGTTACTGTTCCGTTGTGGGATGCAATAATGTTTATAGAAAAGGGATTGAAAACGTAAAAATGCTTTGTCTCCCGCTTCGTAATGGAACAAGAACTCTAAATCAAGGCTATTAAAAGGGTGAATGAGAATGGGACTATGCGAAAGCCTCATTACTGGAGTCACATATGTTCTAAACATTTTATTACCGCTAATTACAATCGCACTCGCGGTCATCCTTACTATTTTCCGATATTATTTCCAACGTCCCATGTACATCCCAGAATCTTTAGTTATAAGGAGCGCCACGGCCGTTTCTTGAAACGAAGAGAAATGAAGAAGAGACTGGAAAAGGAAATTGGACTCAAGTGCACGTATATTTGACACAGTAACAAATTTAAAGAATATGGTATATTTGATATTTTAGAAGTAGTCATTTCGTGTCTCAATCATATGTATTTTTACCATTTCAGATATCCTCAAGAACTACGCATACCGATGGCGAATTTCAATCTATTTCTCATTTACCCATTTTTTTGAGACATTAATTTATCGTGCCATTTCAACGTCCCACCCAGCACTTCCAAAATGGCAACCACTATGCCCAAGGTTCACTATAAAAATAAGAGAACTTCTGTGGATATTAAAGCAGAAGGAGAAATTAAAAATCGTTCCTCAATAAGGAATTTAGTGACACACCAAGGTTAATAGAAATACAAGGTTATACCATTACACGTGTACGACTGATGTTTGACTTACACCACGCTTTTAATATTGACTTCATAATAAATTAGTGGTTGCATGTTTAGACAAAATATGTTTTTCTTGCCCAGAAGTCGGTAGAATACATCAGATCGAAACAAGCCCGATTACATGATGGTCTAACCCAAGGTGAATAGAAATACAAGGCTACACCATCATGTAATTGGGCTTCCTATAATTTTCGATTTCGACGAAACTACTCATAGCTTATGTCGTCACTATCAGGGCTGTACGTCACTATTGCGATTTGTCCGTTTCAGCGGACCAAAAAAAACAACCTTACTCAACCGTCCACCAATCATATAGGTATGTAAATATAGATGAATTAAGTCATAATTAATTATTAAAATCTATTATATATATGTAACTTATGACCAACTCATAATAGTACTGAGTCATTATAATAAAGTTACATATTTGTAGCACGTCCACCCAAAAGGAAAGCTTGATAATTTTTCTCAAAATTGAACATGGAATACATTTTCCAACAAATTATAGTTCATTTAAATGAAAAAATGATTCTGATTAATCCTTTGGAGGCACCATAAATTGTACTTAAAGTAGCCAAAATTCACCGGCACATTTATAGAATTAGTAAATTAATAAATTATATCTTTAAGACAATATTAGGGCTAAATTAAGTCAGATAGATAAACCGGAGGTTTTAAACTACAATTAACACTCTCGAGTATCTGAATTCATCGCAGAAATTTGAATTCAAATCCTGTAATTTACCGTAATATCTCTTTCAAATATTGCTTGTCATTTTATAAATATAAATGATTGAACCTTTGAATATAAAACGCGTTTTCCGCTTCCCATGATACATTTCTGATAATTAATAAATTACTGCAATTATTTCAAGAGTACTTTACAGACAAAAATAAAAAACAAAGACGCACACAACATTTTTCGTATGGATTTAAAGTACTTCACATTGATTGGATATTTGAGTTAGATATTACGTTTAACGTTACTGGTTGCAAATGTGAAGTACTTTAGAGCCAAAAAAAAAAAAAAAAAAAAGACGCACACAACATTTTTCGTATGGAGTACTCTTGAAATATTTAAGAGCGTGATAATTTGTTTCATTGAATACAAGATAAATTAAATTATTACTGCTTAAAAGGGACATAAATAATAGTTATGTACTTTTTAGATTGGATTGTTGCAGTAATTTATTAATTATCAGAAATGTATCACGGGAAGCGGAAAACGCATTTTAACAGAGAGTTGGTGATTTGTTCTATCTGTCAGAAGGAAATACAGAAAGACAACTTTAATGACCACAAAGTTAAACTCCATAAGAATGATGCAAGTATCAAGTGAAAATTGATCATAAGAAGCAGAAAACATTGAACTTTGCTGTTAAGAAAACTTCCTCTGCTACATCCTCATCCTCAGTCACTACCTCCTCCTGTCCCGATGACCCTGCTCCAGTTGAGGCCTTACTGCCTGAACCAAGATCTGAAAAGTCGGTTTCTGCTGAAGAGAAAGTTACTGCAGACACAGAAAATAATGGCGACTCATCAAATTACCCCAGCGGACGGATTTCTCATGGAATAAGACTTCCTAATTTCGATATCGGACAAATCTTCTCTCCCGAGCAGCTCTCTGTAGTCAACAACAACAATATTCCCTCTTCAGAGGACTCTGAGACTAGTGACAATGCCCAGGGAGGTGAGAAGAGCAAGACTGAGGAGATGGAGTTTGTGGACGGAGGCCCAGAGTACACTGCCGTCTTCACGAGCCAGCTGGATGCCCCGATACTTACCGGGCGGGAGCCAAAGCGGAAGGACATCCAGACCAGAACCAGAGTGGAGATTGAGCAGGAAACTGTGCCTAAAGTCGAGAGAGATCATCCTCTACAGCCCAAGTTACAAACATACAGTCCTCAGATAGATGACAAATACTCCAGAGACTTTCAATATGATTGGTTCCGTAAGTTCCCGTGGCTAGAATATGAAGAGGTTGAAAAGTCAGCCAAGTGTTTCGCCTGTTCCAAATTTTCCATTTCCAACCTTGGGAAATTTGAGTTCAAAACATGGAAAAACAGTTCCTCGTTGAAAGTTCATTCTAACAACAAAAAACACAAACTGTCGATGGAAAAGTGGATCAATTTCCTCACATCAAAGAGAAAGAATACCTCGGTTCTCGGCCATGATCAGTCTCAACATGCTGAGGAAGTCGTGAAGTGGCGAACTTATTTAAGGTATCTTTTCCAAACTGTTGGGTTCCTCGCAAAGCAAGGATTGGCTTTTAGGGGCGATTCCGAAATAAGAGAAAAGTTGACGGAATCTAATGAAAACAATCGAGGAAACTTCTTGGAGCTTTTGTCCCTGCGTTCACACGACAATCATATTCTTAAAGATAAACTGGAGGCCGAAGTCAAAAAATTTGGTTCAGCTGGGGCAGGTTTTGCCAGATGGGCTTCACCTGACATCCAAAATGAGCTCATAGAGATTATAGCATCCAAAGTGACGGAAAATATAATTGAAGATGAAAAGACTTGTGCCGGCGATGATGACTACTGGTTCTCTGTGATTGTTGATGAGACATCAGATATGTCAAACACGGAGCAGTTCAATCTGTCACTGGGATATCTGACGAGTGAAGGCATCAAGAAAGAGAGCTTCCTCAAGTTTGTAAAAGTTACCCAGACTGACGGCAAATATTTGTTTGAGAAGCTTCACGAGGCTGTCAAGGATCTCGGCCTTAACCCCGCCCGCACTGTCTGGCCGCGGACGGTGCCTCCAACATATCCGGCATCAAGAAGGGTCTTGCCGCCAGGTGGAAGGAAGCAGTCCCACTGTGTGTCTATATCCACTGCTACGCCCATGTCCTCAATCTTGTAGTCAAGGATCTTCTCTCAGATATAGCCCTGTTGAGAAATACAATGGGGACAGTACAAATTTTATACAACTTCATTGAAGGGTCACCAAAGAGGTCAGCAATCTACAAGTCGGTGAAGATAACAAGTAAAGATGAGGAGCATGCCAAGGTGATGACCATGAAGAACCAGTCTGCACCCGCTGGAGTCTCCGCTACGATGCTGTACACGCTGTATCTCTAGGGATGGTCAGAATCATGAAGAC
The DNA here is from genome assembly GCF_016086655.4 of Lepeophtheirus salmonis. NCBI lineage: Eukaryota > Metazoa > Arthropoda > Copepoda > Siphonostomatoida > Caligidae > Lepeophtheirus > Lepeophtheirus salmonis. The sequence goes on along the minus strand of NC_052136.2, from coordinate 44,075,433 downwards.
CCTCATAATAATGAGAAAAGATAAAGATACATTGTCGAGTTCAACAGCATCTTTAGTCACGAATTTGTTTTCGACATTGAACTGTTGAAGACACTCCTCAGACACAAATCTAGCTTGTCAGATGAACTTCAAGGCAGAAAGGTTAACCTAAAAAAGGCCCGGAAACACGTCAACCTAGTGATTAGGACTCTTGAAGATCTTAGGAATGAGAAAATCTTTGAATCAATCTGGAAACTTGCTGAGTTGAAGTCGTCTGAGATGAAATCAGTATTTGACCGGGAGGACTCAATTGATTTGGAATTCAAGGAGGCGAAGATTCCAAGGAGAATACAGTGGAAAGGAACAACTGAATCCTACTTCCGTGAAACACATTTCGATGTTGCAATCAATAAGATTGTATTAGAGCTTGAGAGCAGATTTGCGACCGACGATACAAACATCACAATGGATATCATTGCAATCGTCAATGACAGTGAAGTGGAGACCTGTGTCATTGAGCGTGTCGCCAAGCACTACAGACTTGAACTCGAGCATCTCCAGTCAGACCATGCAATCTTCCAGCAATTCAAGGTTAATATTATAATGTTTCATTTGTATTATATGTTTAAAATTTATGTTTCTCTAGGCAGATATTGACACAGAAGACATGCTTTTGTCACAAATTGCCGCGGAGTTAATAAGCTCGCGAGTGTTCCGCCTGATGCCGGAGCTATACAAGGTGATCGTTATCCTGGCCTCAATGCCCATCAGCAGCTGTGAGGCGGAGCGGTCATTCTCCTGTCTCAGAAGGCTCAAGAACCACATGAGGACCACCATGGACCAGGAGAGGCTCTCCTCCCTCACCCTCTTGAACATGGACATGGTGATGGTGGACAAGGTGCTCCATGAAGACATGGACAGTTTGATTGACACCTTTGCGTCAAGGAAAGAGAGGAAAAACTTCTTCTTCTAATCATGATAAAGAACACATGCATTTTTTTCTTCATTTTTTTCAAACACATCACCACGTATACATGCGAGTTAAGAACATCAAGACTTGTGAACATAATTTATTTTCTGTCGATGTAACCGTTTCATAGTATATTATAATCTCGTTCATTATCTTCATCCGTTATTATTTTAAAAATATTTAAGGAGGTTAAAATTGTTTGACTTAATTGTATAGTTCAAAAATTTTCTCTCATTCTTGCACCGTGCATTTTATACTCCATTATACTCCTTCCTTTATGAATAGGTCGGCATTGACTTTCCGTCTAGAGTTTTTCCTTTTCATTTTATTTTTCCCAATGTTTGCCTGAAGAAAATAATGGTCAGACAGTCCATTGGACGATATTCTTGCAAGATTTAATCTATGCTGTAGCATTTGCCCTGTTTAAATATCCCACGTTCACCACTGAAAAGCAACCGTTCACCCTTGTAAAGCGGACCGAAAAATCTTCCTGACATACGGCACTGGTCACTATTGCTAGAGTTTTCAATTTAATGTATCATACCGACTGCTGGGCAAGAAAAACAGATTTTGACAAAACTCCCAACCACTCATTTACTATGCTTACGATGTAACAAAATTATATGGAAGAACTAAACTATTATTTCAATATTCATTGACACTAAATAATAGGTTATGCTCCTTGACAATTGTAAGTAGTGTTGTAATGCAAATATTTATTTATTTATGTGCTTCATTGATTTAAGTTTATATTTTTATTTTGTCTTTATTGTTTAGCCTTATAATATACTTGATAATCGATTAATTTACTGCGATTTACACTTATTAATATTATATACTTCTAAATATCTAGGTATGTAGTAAAAACATAAGATTTTTGTGGACTACTCTAACTGGTCAAAGGTTTATTCATAAGTGTCCTTGCTCCGTTCCAGAATGCCGTAGTAGTTACAAGGCATTGAAATCTAAAAAAATTCAGTATAGTGCTTCTTACTTTTCTTAGTGTCTACGTTTTGTTATTCAATATTTTTACTAATTATAATATTTTGAAACTAATAGAGGATGACCTATGTTTGCTAGAAACTCTTGACGTTTAATGCGATGAAGAGTCTCATTTCTATCGTTTCATACTTTGGTCAAATTATCAAATGCATGGCAAAACAACTAGTTTCTGAAGTAAATGATAATATTCAAAAAGATATAAAAATAAAAAGTAAAAAAGTATTAAAAATTGAATAGTGAGGAATATAATGATGATTTATTCTATTAGGAATATTGATAATGTTCTTCAACATTCATAAAAATTTTTGTCAATTGAATATTATATTCAGTTCACAACAATGAACATATGTTGCTATTTTTCACCACTAGAGTGATAAACAAACACATATTGAGAATTCTAACATTGTCTATAATATTTGAAAGAAGTAAAAATTATCGCTTGACTGATAAAATACCCTTAATGGAGGGATAGTGCATTGTTCTGATGTCCCTTAACATCAAGCTCTGTGGCAAAGACTTGTAAACTCGTGGATCATCGCTTATAATTTCTAGAATAAGTCGGCTATTACTGTTTTAAAATACTATCCTTTAATATTTAATTAATCATCGTACATATAAATAAGCAGAATAATTATTAATTAGGCTATAAAAACTGAGGAATTTAATAAAAATGTATCAAAAAAATCAGTGAGGAATTGAGAATCGAATTTTATCATCCTCTATTCACATCCCTTCATTGATTTGAGCCCCTCGTATCTTTAATTTACAAAATGAAAAGTTTACACATCTATATAACACTAATATATCTTCCATTGATAAGTTAATGAGTAATAAATTGTTAATTATCTTATAAGTTATGTAACTAAAAAAAATGTTTCTGACAATATTAAAATATTAGCCTCGCAAGGATCTAAGATTTACTTTAAAGTAAGTTATATAATATATTTATAAATTATATATTTTCCTTAATATTTTATTACTTGTTGCTTTATTTTTATAAATAATGAAATAAAATGTAACATAATATTTAAATGATTCTTGTATTCATTTTTAAAATTATATAACAATGTAGAAATTATGTAAATATACCGAAGTATTTATTCATTATACATTTATTTTATTTTTTAATACTTTATTTGGAATGTTTAAATACTGTGCCATAACTTATAGTTATGGACTTATAATTTATGTACTTTAGTCTTGTAAAGGGACGTAAGGTTTTGCTTGTATCCCTATACTTAGTTGATTTAATATTATTTTTAACAAATGACTATGCCATTTTAATTTAATTTTAAGATAATACTAGATATGAAACTATATATATTATATTGTGTGTACCACATACAAGAGTCAAATATAGTATATTTTGATTTTTTATTATTCGAATATTTATCATCAAATCCAATAATTTTATATAAATATATAAGAAATAAACACCCTGTAAATACCTTCAGCTCCTCCATTATCTTTTGGGACTTTCTGCTGTCTAAAGTTTTTGTATTTTAAATTATGTCAACAATTAGTCAATATTAATTAATAAAATAAATTATAAATAGATTTTAAATCTATATTGATAATATATAGTTTATATTAATATTGTCAGTTTATGTACTATGTAAGGTGAGGACTGAGGACAAATACTGTGTTGGAGGAGAAAAACAAAGACAAAATAGGTTTAGACATAAATTACTACATATATGGATGAACGGAACTTTTAAAAGTCAACGAAACCTCAGAAACTCACCTTTTTCTATTAATTAATAATCAAAAAGGACAAATATGATGTAAACTTTTAAGTAGTCCTTCATAGATACATTGAATAATGAAGTAACTAAATAGTTGTGTTTGAATTTTTATACAGTGAGTGAGCTACAAGTCTTACATGGGAATATTTTGAATTTAAACAAATAATATAAATATTTTAACCCAGCATAATCGGTATAAGTATTCTAAATTTATTTTATACTAAATTTAAAAAAAAAAGTATTTTTTATTAAAAAATATATTTGACATCTACATGTCTAGTTCCACTTTGCAAAATTGAAAAAATTGCTGGGAAAGATATTAAAAAAGCTTCTTTTCATCAATTTTCTAACAAAAATCAAGAGTTTTTAGAAAAATAAAATCTATCATACCTCGAAATTAGATGCTTATTGATTCTATTTAGAGACTTCTCTTAATTTTTGTAATAAACAGAATTACACACAAATATAGAATCGAATTGTACTTTTAAAAACTAATTTTACTTGAAATAACTACATTAAAAATTAAAGTGATATAATAACTATAATGAATTTATATTTGACTTTGAACTTGGAAACAACTTATTTGCTTTTGGAAAATTATTTTACAAATATTTTTTAAATACATCTTAAAATACCTCACCCATCAACTATTTCAAATATTTTTAGATGGAAAATTAGTTGATAGTAAAAAGGAACTTATTTGTTACCTTCATTTCAAAGACGAAGATTTTCACAGCCAATATATATGCTCGGACACTCTTATCATTATCAAACACTGTTCGCTGAAGGAAGATGTAGTTCCATAACTACATCTTTATAACACTCCCATGATTAAGCAGAACACCAGAAGAGCATCAAAATTTTCTTGTGGTGAAGCACAAAGGAAGAAAACAATTAATAAACTTGATCGAATGTCTGAATTTTTTTTGGACGATGAAAAAATTATCTTTATCTGAATTGAAGGGAAAATTACATTTAAATCGCGTTCCAAAAGAAATTCAAGTTATTTGGATGAAAAATGATTCTCAATTTTTATTCATAACTAAAAACTATGCAGGTCTAATAAAATTTAATTAACATATTGTAAGTAGTAATTTATCTATTGTTTTATATAATAATATTAAAAATTCAATAATAAAAAAAATCGTTATTATACAATAACTATCAAACAAAACCAACAGCTTTTAAAAATTGTATCATAAAAGTATAAAAAATACTCATCACTATATCAAAAAAAATAAAAATATTTATTTGGTTAGGTTTTACGATTTAAAATCAAATAATTAGAAACTATATAAAATAGACTATCGAAATAGTAAGTTTATAGTTTAATATTAACGTTTTTAAAATGACAACACGTTTCATTTAATTGAACTCTATCCTGTTGCTCCGATCGTTCATTATAGATATCTAGGTTAATTAATCTATAAGGATTAATTATTACATTAGTAGGTATAATATTATGTTATCATCTTGTAATTAGAGAAGGAGGCAGGAGAAATAGGGGCTAAGGAGAAGTTGAAATATATGTACGTATAATTACATTATTATTTAAATAATGTATATAATTATGTCATTATCAATTCATTCCCAACACTTTAACTTATAAATGAAATTAACCATAAAAATATCTGCTTCTTCTTATTATACACACACACTTGAAAATGAAAAATAATATTAAGTTCATTCACGAGTTCTTCTACATCAATCATAAATTTATCTGCACCATATATACTCGTTTAAATTATATGTATAAATTAAAGTGACTAAGGCATTGATTCCCAACCTTTTCATCACTGCGGAGCCTATTGAATATGTTCAACCAAATGTTATATTTATTACTATTTATGTAATCCCCTGAGCCCTTGTGGATCTCACCCAGTTGCAAACCACTGCGATAAGGTATCATTTTTGTCAAGTCTAATACATAATATTAATATTTTCTTTTTGATTTTACTTAGTTATCAGTTTTATTTTTATTTAAGAAAGTGGCAAAATAGTAATTAGGGAGAGTGAGGAAACATGTAAAAAAATCTTTTTTTTTTTTTAACTGTCATAAGTTTCACAATTTAAAAGATAATTCAACGCCGGGTAACATGATATGGACATTGAACAGAAAAACGAACGGCGTTCATTTACTTATAATCTATAGGAGGTAGCTTGTTGACTATTTTTTCCAAAGATGAATAAATTTTGTTTTCTTGATTATGGGTATAATTATTATCTTTGATGGTTGCTTGCTAAAATATAGTTAATTTAGTCTTTTTTTTCCAGTCCGTTATTTCGTTTAATTGTACCATTCACTGGAAAATATGTCATGTCAAGATAGCCTTCAAAATTACACATAAATTATAATTGATCAAACTAAAGGTAAAATGGACGTTTATTAATTTGTTTATCTATTATAATGTAAAATTTTTATTCAATTTGTTTATGCGATGTACATAAATTTTAACCCGACATTAGTACCTTCAATCTATATTCCTGCGCAATATGAAAGTACTTAATCTTAATTTTTAACATATCCTTTTTTCAATATGGTTGTAGGGCTCTTACCCCCCCCCGTCATCCTTTAACTCCTCACCAATTACCTCCTTTTATCCCCCTCCCTAGCATTTTACCCCCTATACAACAAACAGAAACCATACGACCAAACATTATATCTTTTAACAGCCATAAAAACGTAATTATTAATTTAACTTAATGACGTAAGTATAAGTGATGGATTTGACTTCTTTTGACCTGATCACTTTTCACCTCTTGAAAGTTGAAGAGGATTTTTAATTAACTATACATTTTATTTATTTACATTTATTAATAGTTATTATAATAATTAAAAATATTATAATAAATGTATAACTTAAATAAAATAGTTAATTATTGCCAGAGGTGGGAACTTGGATTCAAGGCCTTTGACTCGACTAGGAGTTGAATCCATATTTTGAAGACGATTTCACATTCAAAGACTCGAAACTTGACTTAGACTCTATAGCTAGGTATTTCAACTCGACTTGGACTCTAAAGCTAGTATATTGTGCACTGTAGACCCAGTATTATAGTTATGGACTTGGACATGACTTGGTATTTTACGTGGACTTGCAGTATAAGGACTTAGCCCCTACTCTGATTTATGCTATATCGTAAGCTGCAGGAGTGGAAACGACATTCCAAAATCTTTAGAAGCTATAGGTAGAAATTATTAGAAACCTACTGGAATTTAAGTGTGGGCTCATTACATTTTGAAAACAACCTATCGGATAACAAATCTTGCCCTTTTACATGTCATGGACTAATAAAAAGAAGCAAACTTAAAAAGATATATGTAGTTCCATCAATATTTCTTCTCGAAACACACTCCTTAATCTTGGTGATTTATAGAACTCATATGTACTTTTCGGTTCGAACTTGAAAGTTTCATTGTTCAACTATGTTAAGGATGAAGTGTTTGGAATCAATACATCTCCATGAAAATTACTAACCTATTTAAAAAAAGTAAAGTATTTTATCAAATTATAACTAACTAATATTAGTTGTACACACATTGTAAACCATTCATTAATTAAATAAATGAATAAAATATTTGAAGTTTTATTAACATAATAAAACATATTTATACCGAATTCAACTAATCACAAGTTTAACATTAGTATCTCCATATAAAGGGTTATATTTATTATATAATTTCTTTAATTCATTTACATATATGCAATGAACATTTTCGATCATTTCAATGGAAGGATTAGGATCCATAACCACGGGTATTGGCTTACCAATTACAACATGTAGTGGAACACGGAGAGGAAGGATACCTAATGAGTATTGGAATATCCCTCGACCAAAAAATATAAGTGGAACAAATCCAAATATTCTTTCGAAGACCAATTGAATTTTCTTTAACCATGGATGTTCAAACTGATGATAAAGTTTATTCTCTCCAAAGGTGAAAGACGGAATAAGATCAACGCCTGTACGAATAGCCATTTTGATAAAGCCTTTTCTTTTATCCAAATATAGTTTAAGTACGTCCTTATGATCTCCGAGATCCATTGCTTCCATGGCACCACCAACGATGAGTATATGGATTAAACCCTTCCCATTCCTGTAAAATAATTATTGGAGTAGGCAAAACGAGTTTATAAAAAAAAATCCTTGTTGGTCCCAACGAACCTCAAGGCAATTTCCATACTCGACTTTGAGCAAGAAATGTATCCACATGACGTAATTAGCTCTCTAATGAACGGTATAATGAAAAAATTGGATGTACTAATTACTCTAGATTTTATATTTGGATAAATTTCTTTTAAATCCTTGTCATTTGTTGCAAATGCTGCAAATACACCCGAAGCCATAAAACCGTGTGGATGACTTCCAAGCAAATAACCTATTTAAAAGTATTTAATAAAACTTTGTCAAAACATCTCGATTTACACAATTTTTGTATATGTACATAAATTCCCCTCCTGCAATAAATTAGTTGATATGATAATAAATTAATGAAATCACGAAAATATTTGTGAGTTTGTAGTTGAAAAGAAATTATATATAATACCATGTTTCAAAGGCTTTAGCCAGTCGATTAGTGGTCAAATATGTGTATGCCAATAAGAAAAGTTGAAAATTGAATATAAGTAATTACTGATTTTATACAAACAAATACAAAGTTATTTAATAAAATTAGAGTACCTTTATTAGAATCTAGATCAGCAGTTTTGATTACTTGGACAGGGAAATAATCCTTAAAATACTTCCAAATCTGCCAATTTCGAACATGGAGGCATATACTTCTAAACATTTAACCGAATTAAGATTAACTCTGACAAACTCTTAGTATATATCTCACCCATTAATATTCCGTCCTCCATTGAAAGGAGTATTAAAGTCATAGATTAACCATGCAATATACGGCCAAAGTATCCATCGTACTTGTGAGGTCCACAAAAGATACAAAAATATGGTACAGCCCAGAGGAAATCCAATAACAATGATACTGGACCAAATTAAAGCTGCGATAGTTTGCAGACGACGCTCAAATGGAACATTAAGTGGAGCAAATTTAATGCCAAGGATTTGAAATGGCTTCTGGAATCTTGATTTATCTGTGTAAACGAAACTGAAATTGAATTGTCAATTGAGTAAAACCCTTATTTAAATAGTTCTTTATGTGTTACCTCATAATTTATGTTGTTCATGGAATAGGTTTTATTTGTAACTCGTATTGAAGGTCCTTACAGAATGGTCATTGAACGTCAGAATATATAGTACATATATATTTTATAATATTAGTTAAGTATTGATGTTCAACTTACATGGAGCAGCTTGACGTTGAGTATTATATATTAATCATTAGTACACTATAACCCAACGAAAAAAAAAAAAAAAATACTAACTGTCGAGTACTCCCTGACCTTTCTAGAAAAAACAAGATAAATTTTAACTATAAGATAAGATGGAATTTCTTAATAAAAAAGTACCAACATTCATCGCACGCTGTTGGTATACCGTGCAGCATGTTTGTCTTCTTTCATAGCTAAACCTGGTATAATACTAGAAACCTGTAATTAAAGATTCCAGCGCTCTCGCTATAAAAGCTCGCTAAATATTGATATCCCCCCCCCACGAGTAGAGTTGTAGAAAATAATACAAGCGTACAATATTTTGGAATTTTTTTACAATAGCTCTGTATTTTTTTTTTTTTTTCCAAAACATTTAATATTTTCAGTATAACCATGTGTTTTTGAAATTTTTTCCTAAATTATTTGACTTTTTGTGAATAGTTGTAGATCTTTGAAAATTTTTATATTTCAAATTGTGTATTTGAAATTTTTAAGAGCAAATTTAATATTTGAAATTTGTAATAACAAATTTAATATTTGAAATTTTTAATAACAAATTTAATATTTGAAATATAATTTGTACATGGAAAAAAAAAAGATTTTTTTTCCATAAAAACACACATTTTTTTGGTGAAACTTGAAAGAGTCTTCCAAAAGCAATGATCAAGTATGATTAAATTCTATCGAAGTAAAATATAACTTTGTATACAAAATTTCCTTTTGTTCTTTTTAGATCTAACTTTTAATCGCAGATACCTTTATTAGTGAGAATGGAGGAATGACCTCTTATTAAACCACATCGAAGGAAGACTTTTTTTGAAGTAATATCCATAACATTAATAGACTTTTTCAGTTACTTCGTAGTGCATCGTATTTCACTTGTATTGGAGAAGAGCGTCTCTTGATTAACCTGTTCATCTATATATGACTTGACATTAAGTAATTCTTGCCTAACTTTTTGTGTTTGGATTTGATTTTCCTTTTCTAATTCTAATAACTATTGAAAAGATCATAATAATTAATTAGATACATTTATTTTTGTCTTGTCCTAACTAATGCTTATAAAATTTAGTGAATACATATATAAATAATTTAAACAAAATTTAAATTTACATAATTTTCTGAACGACTCTTTCAGACGTTTGATCATAAATATAACTTCTGCCATTATAAAAAAGTTCATCATATTTTAATGCCCACTTTTGCTTAGACTTTGTGGATCTCTTTCTGGCAAAAGCAATCAATTTCCTTCTGGATAAAATGATTGAGTCACTGAAATCTTCTGTTATTCTTATAGCCTTTTTAGAACGGGACAATCGAAGGATTCGAAACTTCTCCATTATACTAGGGAATTTAACTCTTATTTTGTCTTTATTAGAATGACGAATCCTCTCAATATCGGAAATTTGAACATCTGTTAAATCAAGTTTCTCTTTAAAGAATTCCCTGACTGATTTCTCTAAATGATTTGCTCTCTCAAGACGTCTTGAAGGAGGAATCCCTGCGATTATCAAATTATATTTTTTTGAATTTGATTCCATTACATCCAATCTTTTCATCACTTTTTTCATTGTATCGGATATTTCCTTCATTTCTAGCAAGTTTTAGAATCAATGGAAAACAAATGAGAAATAATTACAATTAGGGATAGTTTTCGGGATTTTTTTTCGGGCCGAGTAGAACTGGAGATTTTAATTCCCACAAAGAGTAATGCACTACGAATTTTTAAACGAAGGTGGTCATTCAAGAGTATTACTACATCAATTATATAAAATATAGTCTCTAGAAGGATACATTTTTTCCAAATGAGTTTTTCTTTGGAACCACTTAATTTTTGATAGATATTTTAAAAAGGACTATTAAAATAATTTTTGTTTCGAAAAATCTTTTACAGAAATAATTATATATCGATTTCAAATTTCCATTAAATTATCATAAATATTGCGTGATTTTAAAATAAAAAAATTAATTCAAACTATTGGCACTCACTAATCTGTGGAATCTTATAAGTATAAATGGTTGTTTGGGGCTCTAAGTCATTATCGAATTCGTTGACTTTAAGAAATATACATTAAAAACTCTTTAAAAAAAGTGAATACCATAAAATAATCACACAACCTCTGCTAAAAAAGTTAATGCAGATTAGACTTCGATATATAAGTGCTTGTACAACAGATTTTTCGAAACCAAATTGTATAAACACAAAAATATAGTCATGTAAAAAAATAAGGATTACCCTAACGGTGCCTATGTCAATAAGTAATTTATATGTATATACTATACATATAACTTTAATTACAAAGAACCTTCAGAAGTATGGAATAATACATTAATTTAATAAAGTAATGCATTTAAGTTACTGATGATTATGGTCACTGGAATCCAGGGGTGAGATCATTGTTCTATATTTGAAAGGTCCTAATAAGTTGTGTGATTATGTTGTCATCAGTACATGACTGCATTCTTATTCAACTACTCTCCAGAATTCTGAATGGGTTGTGTCCAAAGCTGTGTACCATTTGGCGAAATAAAGACCAATTGAAAATATTTGTCCCAGTAACAACAATAGCTACACAACAAATGTTTGTCTGCTAGGGGCGTTGAGTGTGTCATGACTATTGTTCTATAGCCAATTACACAACCTCTATGAACTCACCCATTTAATTGAATTAAGAAGGTAAGTTCTGAGAAAGGAATATTAATAAATTGTTCAGTAACAAGGATGTACGGTAAAACAAACTTATCTGTTATTACTGTTGTCTCAGTCCTTACTTAGGACTGAAAACTGAAGTCCCGTCCAATTCAGTATCGGTCCGGTACAGTTCAGTCATGCATATCAGTCCTAAAACTTACAAAGTTCGGTCCATGATGACCGACACTCAAATTTATTATTATTATTTTTTAAATCAGTTATAGTACTGACAGTCTTAAGAACCGGTACCAAGTAATGATTTGAACCGTCATAAGACTGGAATGAACTGGACCGAATAAATAAGGACTCACGCAACACTATCTGTGATATCTGAAAAATAACTTCTTGCTGGGAATTTTTTTTTTCTTCTAGCCTAGAAAATCTTCTCAAGCTAACAATTTAGTCACTTAGTTGTATTGCATTGATTACGACGTCTCTGTTGGCAAATAAGGAATTTTTTATATTTAATGTGACGTAATCGAAATTTCAGGCTTAGTGAGGATGTCGCAAAAAAAAAAAAATATTCAGTTATCACTTGAAAATAAGTGCTTATCCAAAAGGTAAATGCACGAAATTACTCCTCAATATTGATACATATATATAGTGCTTGCCAGTTCTTATTTATTTGGTTTAGTCGAGTATTACAACCAGTCCCATCAGTCCTTGGCACTGGTCCTTCGTACAAATTAAAAGAGAGAAAAAATAAAGTAGAGTGAGGTCATCAAGTACCGAACTTTCTCAGTTTTAGGACTGATGTGCAGTACTAAACTGGACCACACCGAAACTGAAATGTACAGAACCGAGACTGAACTGGACAAGATTGAGACTGAACTGATACTAAATCAGGATCCACATGGCAAGTACAAGGTAAAAACAGGTACTCACCAAATTAAAAGATACCTTTTTTGAATTTTACACACCAATGAGTAATTACTCCAGAGTGACCATTTTTGTGTGTAATATGTGGGTATTTTAACATTAATGTTCCAGGTATTAATCGAACCCATTCCTAATTATTAGTGATGCAACGATTAATCAGAATCGGGAATCGGATAATATGGTTTTTTTTCTCCAGGAATCGGCATAAGGAAAATAAGGACTTAATTGTCCATTCCGATTCTGATTTATTACTGGTATTTATCTATTTATTACTTTTCTAAGTTATGAGAAAAAAAAAAAAAAAAAATTACCCCCAAAATTAAGGAATTTTTGTTTTTTACTAGAAAATTTAATATTTGAAATTTCTTTTTCAAAAAATCATATATTTAAAATTTAATTTAATTTTTCAAATGTTTTACAAAAAAATTATTTTCTGTAATTAACTATGTATTTTTGATTTCTTTTGAAAAAACTTATATTAGCATTTTTTTTTTAGAAGAACTCTGGATTTTAGAAATTTTCCTCGAAGAAATTCATTTTTCTGAATTGCTATAGATTTTGGAATTTTTTTTGTCCAAAAAATTTCTTTTTTGGTAAACAGTGAATATTTGTGAAGTTTTTTTCAAAAAAAAATTAATTTCCATAGAGTATCTATGGGTTTTTGAAATTTTTTTTTAACAAATTTCATTTTTTGTGAATATTTTTCTACAAAAATTTTAATTTCTTGATTTTTTTTTTTCAAAAAAATCCAAAAACAAAGCCCTCCCCCAAATATAATCCTGTGGACGCCCCTGATAGAATCGGAATACGGAATTTTTACTAGAATCATGTCGGAATTGGCATCGAGATTTTTTTTTAATTGTCCCATCACTACTAATTATAAGTCATAATTTTGAATTTCATACCCTCTATAATAGATGTTTCTTCATTCGTTCTAATTTTTTCCTGCAAGTTGAATATGGCCTGAGCGTATTCTTTATCCCTTTTGTTGTATTGAACAATATGACTTGAAAATTGATCCAGGGTTACGTAGGTGGGATCGTCACTCTGTTTCTGAGAAGATTCCATCTCTGCATTTCGAAGTTGAAGAATTGATTGTTGAAGGTAATATATCTGACTCTTCATTTTCTGAACCTCAGATTTGATAGCAGTAAATTTCTCATTTTCGCTTCGGACTTTGGCTCGCAGTCTTTCATCCGTTTTCTCTCGGAATTCATCGAAATCCCCAATTTTAGTATCATAAAAGTTCATTCTGTGCTCTATAAAAAAATATTGTTTTATTAATGTTTATTAAATTTATTGACTTGGGAAGAATCAGTGTTAATTTCGTCACCCATTTTTTAATTTGTAGCGTCTACCTCTATTCTTGACATATTGGTTTGACAACATTTTGTCAGACGAATCAAAGAAAAAATTTGTTCTGTCTATTAGTTATTTGTAGACTTGTGAGCGAACAGGGAAAAAATTGCGATCTGATCAGAAATTTACTGCAATATAACGATCAAGGCCATTTTCAATCAGCGATCCCATCAATTTAAGTGCAATCATATTCAAATATACAATTTCTTTAAACCTATAACTAGACCTTTATATGATATATAGATACCACAGTAAATGTAAATCTGGTTCTTCTATTGGCGTCTGTCTGTAAATATTTTTTTTGTTCTGTCAACAAATATGAGTCATGGGAATTGATTTTGGCTGATGTGAGGGTTAGTTAAATTTGAAGAAAAGGAACGTTAAATACTTCCTCTCCCTCTATTTTCCCAAAGTTTGTCAGGAAAACCTTGATTACACATAGTTCTTCTATTACTTTAAAATTGGTAGTTTTAAGTGAATATATTACTATAAACCCTGCCTCTGCTCTCTGCCATTATTGCAGTGATAAAAAAATCTATATATAAATATCGGCACAAATCAGTTACCACGACATTTTTAAGAATCGAGACCAAGTCAAGACCGAGGTTATAAACTTCGAGACGAAAATTAAGATCAACACAAAGACCAGTATTTTTAGTTCGAGACTGTATTAGACCAAATACCAAGACCAAGACTTTGATGTGTAGAGACCAAAACCATAAAAAACAGTCTCGAGAGAAATCTCAAGACAACGACGTGTCTCAAGAACGACACCACTATTAAATGATATTTAATTTTGTATAAATTGATGGGGCTGCATTTTGTTTGCTGTTTATGCTGCGATATAAAAATCAGAACTGAGTGTGATTTTGTAATCAGCAATATAATATATTCATATCCCAATTTATTGCCGAACAGAAAAAACTCCGATCAACAAGTTTGTGAATTAGTCGTGGAAAAACCTTCCATTTTTTATTAATATATGAGCCGGCAAGGGACCATGAGAGCCACTTCAAGTTTAATTGTTTTTCTTTTGGGATAAACTGCTTTGACACTCCAGCTCCACTACGTAACGAATTTCACTTGTATGTCAGAGTATTACTGTAGATTATTTAATCTCTGGGGTATTCAGATAATGGAAGAAAGCTGATAGGTTAACTTTTTATTTTAGCATCAGAGTTGAATATCATTGGAATTAATGATTAAAAACATAAAACATAGGGGGGGGTACAACTATGAGGGGGGATTTTGTAAAAATAAATTAAAGACAATAATCGAATTGATCTATGAGTGCAGAATCCCAAACTGATCTTAGTTTTTTTCTCAGTCATCTGAATTCTGAAATATCTGAGATTATAGTAACTCGGGATTATTATCGTTACCCTTAAAAAAATCCCCAAATTAAAAGTAGTATTTTTTAAATTTTTTGAAGAAGGAGTTTTATGATTATATATACTATTGATTCTATATTTTGTTTATAAGTCGATATATTTCCATATTTAGGTTGAAAAATGATTAAAAACTTTATACTTTTATAACGTATTCATAGTAGATTTGTAGTGATGAGGAATATCATAGCAGCTTATATTATAGAAAAATATTCAATGTATTAATTTGGGGATTGTTGTAAGGATAAAAAAGGATTCTGAACGATTATAGTCCTGAATTACTATAATCCTAGATATTTCAGAATTTAGATGACTGAGAGAAAAAATAAGATCAGTCTTGGATTCTACGCATAAAGATAAATTCCTATTTATTCTTGAATTTATTTGTAGAAAATTAGTGTTCAACTGTGTTATTAATATGAGAAAAACAAACAAATGTGTGGTTATATTGTACCCTTTTTGTCAGCTGATATCCTTGCTCAATCATTTGCACATCTTCTCACCTTTAGTATTTATTTCTGCAGAGCAAGTATCGGTTCAAATACTGATCTATCAGAAAATTATAGTCTTGGCTGACGAAATTAACAATGGAAAGGAGGAAATAAATTATGAATAATTCAAAGAATTTTCCGTCTAACTTAATGCTTAATTCGATATGAATGGATCAACAGTACCTAAATCAACTAGATTCTCTTCATTTATTTTATCAATTCTTCGTCCGATCTTTAAATGAAGTGTAGAAGAATGCCTTTGAAACTTTTTAAATGTATCCAAATCCTGATGAACACCCTTTAACTCGTCCGCTACTATAAATGTATCATCTTTCAGCTTCTCAATCATGGATTGAATGCTTTTAAACTCAACTTCGAATCGTCGTAGTTTGGTCTCCATTTCCAGACTTGAATATGCTCCACCATAGAAGCTGTTATTTTTTGGTACTATTACAGTTTAAATTATTTTGAAATTCATTTCAAAATACGCAAATACAAACAAAGATTGAAACTCACTTACTAAAATTTTGGACTTCCTCCAAAAAATTATTAATTTCAAATCTTAATTTTTCGATATCCGCTTTTGCATCGTTTCTAAAATTTTGTAATATAAGAATATCTTTGTCGTAGATTTCTTCAATATTGCCAGTTGTTTGATTTGTGACTTCTTGTAATTCATTCACTTTGTCCCAAAGACGAAGAAAATCATCTTTGGCTTCACTGCTAAACTCAGAGAGCCTTTGAATTTGATCCTCATAGGTTTGCTAGAAATAATATTTGTTAGCACTCCTATAATATTTTTTTTTTTTGCAGAATTTATAATGTAAAAAAAGTCCCCATAGGAAAATCTGCCTTAGGAAAACTCGCCGTTATAATTTTAGCATCACCAATAAGGTTTTAAAATCCTTATTACCATGTATTCAAACATCATTTCATGGTTACTTCATTTTAATATATATAACATTATTGTTCTGTATACTGGTACTACAGCGTGCCCCAGCGAATCGTTTATGTAACTTTGGAATGGTTTCATTGACTTAATAAAAAATAAACGATTTTCCCCTGTAATATCAACTGATAGATTAATAAATACAAAATAATTGTTGTGAAACAAATTTCTTCGTCAGACCAACAACAACTGGGATGAGGGCCAAATTGAGGTTCAGTGATTCTTGACGTGGGTTCTCCACCATCGTTCCCTACTCGTAGGGTCTCATTACCAGGATTAAAAGCTGAAAGACGACAAAAAGGGAATTGAAAGGAAACCTGGAAGCCACAAAAACTCAAAAGTGATGTCAAGACTACGTGGTAAATTTTTGGTCAATGTGGCCTCCGTTCTCACCAAACTGCAACCCTCTTGACTATGAAATCTATGAGCCGTAAAAAAGAAGGTCTGTGCCACTTACCACTGTCATGGAGAAGTAGTGGGCTGAAATGTTGGAGGAATATGTAAATAAGAACTAAGACCAAGGCCATGGCCAAAGGTGATCACTTCGATATTCAACTGTTTATATTAAGTAAAATAAATATATATAAAGTCTCAATATAGTTTTTTAGAGTCTTGATATAGTTGTGCTTGGTGAAATTCGTTGTCAATTCGGAGGGACAAACCTCTCTCTTATGGGCAACTGGCCTAAGTGACAAAAACTCAAAAATTAAAAACGTGTGTGTTTTTAAGTTGTTTAATGGGCATTGCATAGAAATTTGTTTGAAATAATTATGAACGTTTAGTATATAATCTAATAAAATATGGTAAAATCCATATTATCAAATCTTTTTGTGTAGAGTTGATCTGTTTGAAAAGCATAAACGGTTGCTGCGTGTGCTCTTTCTTTTTTTTTTTCTGATTATTTACTGGTGTGAACTTCTACCTCTGAAGTAAACATTCTCCCTAATCTTTGTTGTAAATTATTTTCAAAATGTATAGCGGAATATTTAAACATATATGAGTTTAAATATAGTTATAATATTTTCCTAGAACTAATGTTATTTTAAATGTAAAAGGGATCCCTCTGTACAGCAGTAACTTTATTTTATTTCCCACCTTCCCTTGAATCATATAGCAAGCAGATGATATTAACAAGGTTCTTAATTTAGTTGTCCCTATGTCTCGCTTCCACCTTCTCTTTGCGCTTTTTTTTCCCTTAGAAACATGTCAACTCTTTGCATGAACATAATTTGACATACATCTCAACTTTTATATAATAGAAGTATTTATTTTTTATATGGACTAGAGTAGGTTTACCCAGCGTTGTCCAGGACATTAAGAAATTAAAATTAATTAAAAACTCTTCTCCTTGATATAAAACAAAAAATAAAGACCGTCAAATTGTAAGAACTATTCTCGCCTCATTTTGTTGTTGGCATGTATCTTTTCCACCTTTTTTTAATAAAGAGATTAAGTAGGTCTGCCCACCCTTGTCAGGATATTAGGAAATTAAAATTAATGATGAACTCTTCTGTTTTACTTTTTTTTGAAAGAAGATTTTGATAAGGTATAGTGAAGAAAAAAATATTCAAGTTGAACTATCGTTCGCTCATCTTTCATGTTATTGTCAAAAATTATTTGTCTTCTTTCCTCGTCTTTTTTTGCTTCACTAAACTGTATACTATCCTTGTAAAAAAGTGTGCAAAGAAACATACCAACTTGAAGCAAGAATCATTCTTAAAATTTTACGTTCTTTATTTTTTGTTTAATATAAAATAGTCCTTTGTTTTTCAAAAGATTTGTTTTTTAGAAAAATGCTATTTATAGGCTGCTATGGGCTTAAAAGCCAAGATTTTTTTTTTACCAGAACCATCTCTTAACCCTTAAGAGCCTACATGAAAAATTTCAGGAAAATCCATTTATTTGTTTGGGCGTGGGTCCCGGAAAAACACACATAGACACAGAGATTTGCATTTGATTTATAGATATTGGCAAGGACTGATTGATGATGACGTCACTAGCTGACATCTAAGATAACAAAATTTTGCAAATATGGGGGGTTTCTGGTTTCTGACTTGGATGTTTCTTTAAGAGTTAGGGCAGAATAGAAAAGACGTCCAAATTTTTGAGACAGATACATCCCTATTAATCAAGCTATCAAAGTTATAGTGGCGAGTTTTCCGACGGAGAATTAACCTAACACCAAAAAATATACCTCTAATCTCCTTAAATTCATATTGATTCTTTCTATATCCTCAAAAATATCATTTTCAAACTTTGTATCAACGAAAGTTTCACCGTTGGGAGAATCATTTCTATAGCCCGAGCTACTATTAATGGCCGTATAAGTTAAATTCCTCAATGCGTTTAACTCTAATTCGATTCCTTTGCGAAATTCGGATAATGCCTGCTTTTCTGCGTACAAAACTTTTTCTAGTTCCTCCATTTTACTCACAACGTCCTCAGGAATGGATTCATATCCAGATTTAGTAATTTTTGTTGAAAATTCCGCTTCATTCCCTGGACTCAAATCCTGAATTCTTGATTCATAGTTGGATCTAGAAAAGTCAATTTGTTCCTGATGAGTCCCAGCCTTATTTGTGGCATAGCACATGTAAACTCCAACATCATTACTTTCAATACTATTAATAATGAGAACATGGCGAGATCCAGCAGTTTGTGTTTGAACTCTTTTGTCCAGTTTGACGACCTAAAATGTATTATGGAGTATAAATTTTTATCACTTTGATAGGTGGGCTGATTCCTAGAGTTGTAAAAAATATGACCAAAAAAGAGTGCGGTACTCTTGTAGTTGTTATAACCTGAACAGTATTTTTTATTGTCTAATGCCGTTTTAATTATTCTAGAGGTGGGGACATCTAAATATGAAATGAATCTCGGAGAGTAACACTGTGGATATGTTGGGGATTTATTGGGTTTAATTGAAATCTGAACAGTAACTAATTCAATCATTAATGATGGTTCAGTGATTTAAATTAATTAATATTTGGGTATATTAAAATATTAACTATTAGTTAAAAACCAAACCAGAGCTCTGTAGCTTACGTAGAAGTCAAGAAAATGACAACTGAACCTGATCGTCGAATTTCCATTCACTCTTAATATTTTCCTGGACTCCAAGCAATTGAGCGTTTCTAGGACCACTGTCTACGCCGTAAGCAAGCCCAAACGTTGGAGAGAAAGAAGGGCTCTGTCAAAAAGGCTAAACTGGACCTGACTGATTTAAAGAAGACCGCCCAAGGCAATTCCGTCAAGTCCAGCTGGGGTGACATGCCTTCTGCCGTAGCCAGGAAGCCATCATTGCCGCGAAGGACGGCTACATTAATGATTAAGAGAGCTCAGATTCACAGTTATTTGTGGTTTTAGTTTTGTTGAAATTTTATTGTTAATAAATAAATTATATCTTATTGAAGTTTAAAATTCAAAGTGTTCAGATTTTAATGGACCAATCTGAATAAGTATGAGTATTTGTTGGATTTTGAGCAGAATTGAGGATCAACATCCGGATAATTCTTGTCCGTGCCTTTGCTAGATACAGTGTGGGATTTGTGATAATTCCCTTTCCCTCATAGATGCTTGCAACTAATCAAACGAAACATCAGGGCAGCTAAGCTGCCCTTAATTTAAACCTTCTTCAAGTTGTTAAGTTTACTATGCCATTTTTCGGTTTTTTTGGTATACCGACAGCCCTTGTTTATTCTACTCAGTCCGATCTTAGGACAGGCCCTATCAGCTTTAGGACAGATGCGCGGTACTCAAGTGGACAAGACTGCTCCCTTGAGTTCTTAATCAGAATCGACACAACACTACCGACAGGTAGTATTTTATAAAACTCCAGGAACAGATTTATATTAAAATGAATTGATGAACAGGAACATCTCTGAACAGGTTCAACCCACTGCATATCTCACACACATACACAAACCCTCATTCAAATTTGTACATAACTTAGAAATCAGATTTGAATGACAAAGGTCCAAAAGTGCGAAAAAGTTGTCATATGGTATGAAAATTACCTATGCAAAATTGCATTGTCCTATCTCTAGGTCGCACATATCGATCAAATTATGACATAAGGTAAAAACTCTTTACAATGTAAATATAACTACTATACATAAATTTTGGATGAAATTGTATAAAATAATTTTGATAGACATTTTTTTAACCCATAAAAAGTGTTATGAAAGTTTAATTTTAAAATTGTCCTATGAAAAAAAAAAAAAAAAAAAAAAAATTGATACTTTGCGTATAGTGTACAACATCCTTTTTTACATTTTCGGAAAGGAAACATCAAAATTTCCCAATGTTATTCCATTTTTTGCTCCATAGGAAAGCTTTAGAAAAAAAAATTATAAATGTTTTTATAGGTTAGAATAATGTATATCACAATTAATAAATCCAAAATAATGATTAATGTTAATCCTTTTGGACGAAATAAATAAACGTTGTCTATTTGCAAACTTTGAACTAGATGTGCTATCTAAAGAAGACATTGTAGGGAAATGATTTTAACATGAGTCAACTTTTCCGAACTAGCCGTAATCGAAATTTGAAAAATAAACCTCCCAAAGCATAAATTCTTCATTCATAATACCTCGTTTCCTTTATACCACGTAACTTTGGAGTTTGGCTGAGAGACGACTGTGCAAGTCATTTCAAGGGAGTATCCTTCACCAGTTCTAAAAGTCGATTGGTCAAGACTGAGTATTTTTGGAGCAAATAAGATTTTGACCATGAAGGACGAAGTGGCTGATTTATCTCCTATAAAATATAGAATTAATTACATTCAATCATAGAAGACAAAAATAAGAGATTAATTTTTAAAGCACCATCCTCTTTTTTAGCATAGCAATAATATTGTCCCGCATCGTTCACTGTAGCATTTGAGATGTACAATTCATTCCCTTCTACTGAATACTCTCCGTTTTGAAAAGATTGGCCATCTCTTGTCCATTCGATGACGTAGTCGTCGGAAGAAGCTGAAGATACAACGCATGATATTTTTCCCGATTCTCCTACTTTGATCTCAACGTTTCCATCGTTTGGATACTATCCAAAATATATTTAAAAAAATTAAAATGTACCTAATACAGGTCGATCCTAAATACTGTAAACCAAGTAATTGTATAAATAAAACACATTTGTAAAATAGGTTGGATTTTTTTAATTTTCTTCAAATTTCAATTACGACTAGTTCGGAAAATAACCTAGGCAAAATGTTATTTTCCTACGATGTAATTTTTAGATAGCACAACTAGTTCAAACCTTGAAAGGAGACTACAGTTCTTTATTTCGTTAATAAAGATTCAAATACAGCATTAATTATTATTTTCATTTATTAATGATGATAGACATTATTCTAACCTATGAAAGGTATTTGTAAAGTTTTCTTTCTACAGCTACCCTATGGAGCAAAAAGAGAGAATAACAGAATTTTTTTTGTTATTTCATTCCTGAATATATATATATATATATAGAAGGATGCACACTGCACGCAGTTTATCAAAATTTTTACCTACTTTTTTCTCTTTTTTTGTTTCATAGGACAATTTCAAAAATAAACTTTTGAAATATTTTTTATAGGTCTAAAAAAAATCTTACAAAATTTACAATGCAAATAACTAAAAATGTCTTCTTTGTGTCTATATTAACTAAGGATAGAGTTTTTGCTTGTTTTCATAGTTTGATCGAGTGCTACCTGAAGGTGACCTCATTGAACAATACAATTTGGCACACGTAATTTACATACCACATCACAACTTTTCCGTACTAGCCGTAATCGAAATTGTATTAGTATTTGACAAAAAAGAAAAAATCAAAATGGTTTCCTTATGCATAAACTACCAGCTTGAAATGATAAGGGACAACGCGCTCGTAAGAAATTATTCTCTAGAACTAAATGAACGAAGAGTCGCGTCTCGGTCGTTCCTTAAGAAAGAAATATTCATTATGCAGATATATGTATTACGGGAAATGTGGAAAATCGGGCAAAATACCCGTTAGAGCGGGCATGTACAGAATGCCCGGGCAATATATAAAATTCACAGGCAACCTGTAAAATACCCAGATATTGTGGCGCCACTTCCTCCAAGTCAAATAATCCTCATTATCAAAAGCCTGCGAT
This sequence comes from Lepeophtheirus salmonis, assembly GCF_016086655.4. Lineage (NCBI taxonomy): Eukaryota > Metazoa > Arthropoda > Copepoda > Siphonostomatoida > Caligidae > Lepeophtheirus > Lepeophtheirus salmonis. The sequence goes on along the minus strand of NC_052136.2, from coordinate 44,052,522 downwards.
AATTAAATTTCAACTTTCCGATTAGGATGTCTTCAATTTCGAGAGATAGAGAGAGAAAATACGACTTTTGGGGAAAATTTTAATCTATATATAAATTATTTAGCTTTATTTATCTATAATTGAAGAGAATAACTTAATAAGCATGTTACTTAACACATAATTAGCCTAAAGTATCCATAAGTAAGAATACCATTTCTGTTATGAAAATACTAAATTTAGAAATTGAACAGAAAAAAAAACTCTTCGCGCTTTAGTCTTCTTATAATACTAGACACCTATAAGGGAAGGCTCAAGCGCGCCCGCTATAAATGGGGTGAAAGAACTGCAAAATACTAAAATGACATAATATAAATCCCATTTGTCATATTTTATGAAAAAAACACTCATTGTTTATATTCCAAAGGTTGAATATGTAACTATATCTAAAAAGAGGACAATGATAGGATTGAGACTGGAAATAAATAATTTCATAAAAACTTTTTCCCCCATAAAAATATGATTTATGATTGACGTGATATGACGCCACATTTTTGAAATTCACTTGTTAAAAACTATTATTTTCTTCCATTGTTTCTACTTTTATGCTACGGGAAAGAGTTACGGTAGACTGTCCAATCATACTGAATAAACTTTCATTTTTGAACTTTTGACGAAGGAAACACAGAATTTCTGAAAAAGTGAGTGAATTCTCGTGAAATCACTCACTTTTGTACTTATTTTAAATCATCTTAGTAATTTTTCAGTTCTCTTACCACATTTATAGTAGGAACGCATGAGTCTTTGCTTTGAGGTTTCTAGTATTGTATGAATAAGCCGTGGGTTCGTTAAAATCTCCTTCTTATAGAAGAATTCTCGCTTATCTACGGATTTTGCATCTGATTTGGATGCATCTTCAAAAATTAAGACGGGATTGAATAGGAAGTCCAAATTTTTTTAACCGATACATCTCATCTGTTTTTCTAATTCCTATGTACCTCATAAAATATAATTGAATATGGATTCATACAAAAACCATATTTATGATGAGAAAATCTACATACGGTTTTTTGTTACTTACACTTCGTGATTTCTAAATTAAGTCTTCATAAAGAAATAACAAAAATATTTTCTATAAAATGTGATATTGAATATGTAAAAAAAAAATATATATAATATCTACTGAATATGCGGCAGAAAGAAAAATGAGTAGACTTTACTTAAGTTGATAAATACAATTAAGACCTAGTTTTTAATTGCAATTTTTCTAAAGTTTGTATTATTAATTAATTAAAATATAAGTTATATCTATTAGGAACTCATCTATATAATATATTGGCCTGTATAAATCGTCCTGTTTTCATTTCCCGAACACAGAAAATCAAATTATGACCACTTTTAAAAAGATATTTAATGAAGGTTTGTGGTGCATCAACAAAAAAATAATCTTGAACCAAAATCGAGAAAAGTACAAAATCCCAATTATTTTTTTTACTTCAGATATAAAGACCAATATTTCATAGACATATTTGAGTCAAGCATTGAGCTTTCTATTTAAATTTGTGTAATGTTGAAGATATTTGATAATTCTAGCTTTGGTTTCAAACTTTTTTTAAAGACTCATATTGGCCCACAGATAGTCCTTCAAATAAAATATATCAGTTTTACATTTTTTGATTGTGACGATCCTTTAAAACCAATTTATAGAGCCTCCAGAAGGTTTAAAGAATATTTTTTTCTTTTTGAAATTGATGACCATTTGTTGATAGAATTGAATGATAATTTGTAGAAGAATACAAATGTTAAATTTTGAGGGAAAAAAATACAAAACACATTCTAACTTGCTTTTTGTGTTGACAGTGCACATATCTAAAATCATATGTATGTATAATAAATTCAGTTACTTTCTTGAGTGTTCAAATTGAAATAATTAAATAATATTATTTTTTTAAAGTCACGTCATCCGTTTATCATCCCATGAGCTCAGTTTTCAAACATTTTGACTCCTTTATGTTGTTATTTGTCTATCACAATGATATATTTGTCCACCGTCGATTTATATACTACTCACACCCCTTCATTAATGTTCGGAACGTGGATTCGTTGCACTTGAATTAAATCAATTTTAAAATGTGAATATCCCTACTCCTGAAATATTTCATTTGGGAAACACAACGTTATTGTCATGCTACTACTGGGCGCGGCGAAAAAATCTTTACACTCCCTTTTTGCTACATAAATGAAGGTTTTGTGAATGTGGTAAAATTATTCCGGTCAAATAATAATAAAAAAAAAAAAAAAAAAAAAAAAAATGTAATAAACAAAGAAAAAACTAGATCTTCTTAAGTGTCTTAGAAACCAATATGCCGTCTGAACGTGACCAACGAATTTCGGTATATGCAATTTTGGACGTTGCCAAGAAACTAGCGGAGGAGAAGCGTTATCATGGGTTCAAACCAACTATCCGGACATGAATGTGATGTTCCAGCAGGATGGTGCGCCTGCACACACGTCCAAATATCCCTACATGTGGTTGGAGGACAAATTGCCTTTCTGATCTATGAAAATGTGGCCCCCTTACCAGATCCCAACCCATTGTACTTTACTTTTTGAGTATATGTTGAGTCCAATGCCTGCACCATCTTTTACCCAAATATCATCAACTTCAAGGACACCGTCAACCAATCCTGGGATGCCATGTCTGAGGACAACATCCACAATGGTGCAAGGCCTTCCTGAGCTGCGTGGAAGCCATCATTGCTGCCAAGGGGGGCTACATCTATGATTAGGCTTGTCACTCCACCGGATCTTCAAATCCTTTAGGAGTTCCAACTAATTACTATAAAATCCCCTTTGACCCTACTACACCCTCAAAGATGCATTTGGATTTGGGTTAATTTTTTGTCTTATAGGTAGGCTAGTCTCTTACTCTCCCAGGTTAAATGATGGACCCTGAAAATTTTATCCCAGCAAGCCCTCTAGTAACCCCAGCTCATATTTAACCAGAGTGGTATTTTCTGTTTAGGTACGCTATTTTGCGCTCAATCCCCAATAAATTAGGATGATTAATTGCTTTAGATTAATGACATAATGATTGACACTTTTTTTATTTTTTTTTATCAACAATTAAGTTGCTAGAACCTGTGAATAAGAATGCAAGACTTGACTGCATGACGAATTCATAATTTAGAAGAAGACTATTTTATGGGAGAAGTTTTTCATAAAAACAGCTTTTTTACGGTTAGTGAAGAATTAACAAGAGGGAAATTTTGACGAAAATAGATTTTAATAAGAGGACATTTGATCCAAGAGTTAGTTTTTTTTTATTGTGGGAAAGGAGGAAGAACAAAACAATTCAAGAATTACTGAAGGCAGAAAACGATAAAAAGCACTTCTTATAGTTTATTGAGATAAAGATTGAAAGACTAAGAATTAAACTCCAAGCCAATATATGTGTAGAGGACCCTCCGTAATGTAGGGCTAAAAAAATTTCCTAATAATTTAGGCGTTGTGAAGATGTGAGTTTATACTCCAATCTTGGCTGGTTCAGTCAGGAAATAACGTTCATAGAGTATGGAGGTCTCAAATGAAGAAATTCGCCATATTATACATTTTTACTACCTGAAAGGGAAAAACGTGTCAATTTTGAAGTGGATTGTGACAGGCGAGGAAAAATGGATCGTTAAGTAAATTTCAAGTGACAGAGATCGTGGTCGAAAGCCAACCAAGCGGAATAAACTGTGGTGCAGCCGGGTTTGACTACCAATAAGGTTTTGTTGTGTGTTTGGTGAGATTGGCAAGGAATACTCTACCATGAGTTGCTTCTCTATATAGCTAAATGCTCAATTATGCCCTCTACAGTGATCAACTCGACCGTTGGAAGCTGGTAATCAAACAGAAGGGGTCAGCATTAGTGAATAGGAGAGGAATCGTGTTTCATCGAGACAACGCCAGGCCGCACATATCTTTGATGACGCGCCAAAAGCTCCGGGACCTCAGATGGTAAGCTTTTATGCATCTACCATACAGTCTGGACCTGGCACCAAGTGACTACTACCTGTTCCTATCGCTGGCCAATGCACTTGGGCTACAAATTTGGCCTCTATAAGACATATGAAAATTGATTGAAATTGAGTGATAAATACGAAATTACTTTTTTCTCCAATCTTATTTGAATTTAAATATAAAGAGAAATAATATTTGAGCTATAATATATAACGTCTATGAAGACATCGCAGCAGGACATATCACCTCCATTGAAAGAAAGTCCCATTTCCTAACTTGAAAGGGGTTCAGTGTCTCCAATAGACAGTTAGAAAATAAATACTTAAAATTTCTTTGCACATTAAGGCAAAATTTCCTTTTTTTTGGGTGGGGGAGGGAAAGAGGACTATTGTCTCTGCAGGCCACTGTAGACACCTCTATATTCATTGCAGACTTGGATAAACTCAAATCCAAGGGGATGCTGGTGAAAAGTTGTGGTTCTAAAGACTTGGGTATGAGTCTTCTATCACTTCTGTGTCATATTGGATGTGTGAGGGGAAACTCCATTTGGCTGAAGCTTCTTCCTTGAAGTAGGAATTGTCCCATAGCAGGAAAACTTTTCTCCAGGATAGTGCTTACGTACTACATGCTCCCAATTTTCACCTTTTAAGGCTCAAAGATAAGGGGTGCATTACTGTACCTACAGATGGAACCCAAGACCTTCAGAGTCTCTGGTTTTTGCATCTGGGAGATCCCTACTGGTATAATTATGTCCTTTTTGGCCAAAAACCTGATGTGGTAAATTTGACCTTAACAGTAAAACATTTTTATAAATAAAAACAATGTTTCATTTGTCTCTCTTTTCATTGTTCTAGACTAAAATGACTCAATAATTTTTTTAAGCAAACATTGTTGACAGTTTGTTAATAATAATTTATTATTTACTTTTTAAATTTCTACAATAACATTAACCTTGATTAGTTTAGAAGGGAAAATGACTGCATTCGGCATTTAAAAATTTACTCGTACAATTTGCTTCAACAAAATACGATATAAATATTTTGAATTGTTAGAAATGCTAATATTTTACTAAATTGTGGTAAGTCTTCATTAAAAAAAAAGTATTTGTGTATAAAATCAAAATATGCATTCCCTTATTAATTACACATGGGAACACTCATTTTGTACAAATGAATTCAAGCCAAAGAATGAATTTATCTTTGAGCCCAGAATCCAAAACTGATCTTAGTTTTTCTCTTTGTCATCTGAATTCTAAAATATTTAGAATTATAGTAATTTTGGGATCATTATTGTTCAGAGTCATTTTTTACCATTAAAATAATCATCAAATTAAAAGTAAGATTAATGAAACTTATGTAAAAGCGTTCTTTATGATGAAAAAGTGTTTTTATTGATTATATATTTTGTTTTGAACTCGATATATTTCCATTTTCAGGCTGAACGGGTGAAAAACGACACTTTTTTTAGACCCTTAGAAACTTATTCATTATAAATAGTGATAAAGAATACAATAGCTTATATTATAGGAAAATATTCAAGGTATAATTTAAAAAAAAAGATTTATTTTTACAAATATACATCTCCATGGTTTTTTGTGCTTGGTGTATTTTTTAAGTGATACTATTTTGAAATATTAAAACTATCTTCTCATCGTGAATGTATTGCTTTATTGTTTAAATCCTGGTTTCTCATTTTAAGGAAATAGTCAACTTTACTCCCTTATGATGTCCAATAGCTATTCTTCTCTCAACGTCCCTCCTGGAATTCGGAATCCGAATCAAAAGATCTCTTGAGATAGAAGATCAAGTTAGAAGTACACCCTAATAAAAATTTGATCACTCATAAAATACAAAATTTAACAAAAATCCTTTGATATTCAAATCTTTTAAAAGGTTTTTTTTAAAATAAAACTTTTTTCTGTAATATAAGATATGATATTACTTATCACTATTAATGATGAGTAAGTTATAAGTGTCTAAACAAGAGTCTGTTTTTATGACTTTTCAGCCTAAAAATGAATTTATAGCGAGTTCAGAATATAATACATAATAAATAAAATCATAAATTTTAATCATAAAAACACTTATAAATAAGTTTTATTGATCCAAATCAGAAATCAGATGCCTAAGAGAAAAAATGAGATGAGTTTTGGATTCTGCGCTCATACATAAATTCGATTATTGTCTTTAATTGACCAAATCCTATCCAAAATCCCTCCCTCCTAATTGTTTCCCTGTCTTATTTCCAAGGTTGTGTTTCAGTTCTTCAACCACTAAACTGACAAAGTCGAACCGAAACCGCAATATATTACTTATTGGTCTCTGTTCTTGTGTTTGTTCCTATTTATAATATATATATATAAAACTCAATGTATATATGGTAAATAATAAATTAATATTTATCAAGAAGTGAAGTTCTGAGATTTTTTTCTGCATATCAGCAGGTGATAGAGTTGTATCTGAACTCCAAATAAGTAAGGCTATGTTTGATGTTTCTCTCCATATTTATAAATCTTATTTTTTGATACCAAATGTCTAATATATTATTATTGAATATAATTTCGTTGTTCATTCATGCCAAATATGACACGCAATTTTACCAATTTATGATTCTAAAAAGTATAAATACAAATGACAAATCATAATCAATTGTACGAGGTAATTTTTAAATTATTTTTGGGGTTGATCTCTTTTCATTGACGCATCATATATCACGGACAATAAGCTACACTACCTATGTCATGTTATTGGTGCTCATTGATTATTTGTATTCATACTTAATATTTTATTCTACTCCAAAACATGTGTAGATAAAGTAGTAAGTCCGCCTCTGAAACAGTCCCAGAGTAAGTCGTGCGGTCTTTTATTTTGAAATGACCAAGGTTATACCCTTATATATCTAGTAGTTCAAGCAGTTCTGGTTTTTAACCGCTAGAACTGGAACAGATGTTTATCGGTCTTCATTTTTTATGTTGCTTGGTTGATACAATTGTATCTGATTTCCAAATAGCTAAGGCCTTCTGGAGGATCTGGAAAAATGGTTTTATTCACCAGGCGATGTAAATAAAAGAGGGAAGGGGTTGGGTAGATTATGGGTTCAGGTTCACTACGATGCTTGTCATGGCCCTATAATATTTCTTAAGCCTGGGGTTTTCCAAACTTTATTATGCCAAGGCCCTTTTGCACTAATACATTTTTAGCTGAGGCCCACTTTATAATAAACATGTGCACTATGTATGTGTAGACTGAAAGCAATCTTTAATTCTCCATCTTTCATTGTCTTAAGCAACCTTAGTTTTTGGGGTCCCTGTTAGAACTTGGGGCACTGTGCACTCTGCGTATGACGTAGCTCCGGTCCTGTTTGTATCTAATATTATTTTCTGGGCCGGAATTTTCAAGCCACAAACCTTGTTTTAAGTCCCTCTTACTAAACTGAGCCTGAAAATGAGCTAAGACGGAAGACCGTAACTGAGACCTAAAAAGCTGAACCAAAACCGTTGAAGTAAAGGAGCTGAGACCAGGACCGATAGAACCGCTGAACCTGAACCGGGCACAACCTCGGATATTTCTCCTTATTTTAAAATTTTTAAGAAATCAGGAACAAGGAACACTGTAGTGTATAATGACTTCTGTTAGCAGATATGTTGTCTCTCAAAGTTACAATATTTCTCATCACATTAATTCAGGTGGTGTTTTTATACTCACTGCAATTTAGACCATATTCTCTTAATTCCCAGATTGTACAATTTAAAAGAAGGAGTTGATTCTTAAACTCTCTTTTTAAGTTGTACGTTTCTTATGCTTTACAGTATTTAGGGTCTATCTTGTATACCTTAATTGCGTACCTATTTATAGGTGAAACTTACTTTTTTAATGAAGAAAGCCTTAATCACATTGAGAGTATGTTGAACACTTAATTCTTCCTCCTTCACCATGATTGAACAAGTGTAAACACCAGAGTCCTCTTGGGAGACTCTTGAAATATAAAGAGATGATTCTTTTAAAGAAAAACGATCTGATCTATAGAGCATGATACTCCCAGTAAAGAGCATTTGACCATCCTTTACCCAAATTCGTACAAACTCACTAGAATTCTAAAATAATCATTAGAACGTGGCCAATTATCATTTTATGGGGCACAACATCAATACCCTCCCCTCTAGCCACGGGTAAGTAAAAAATCAAGGATGACTTGCAATCTTGTATTAAATGCTGGAATATTTTTATCAATTGCTGTTATTTAATTATTTCATTTCAAAATATAGCTCTGAATATGTAAAAAAGTGATATTATAAAAACTCCTTTAAAGGCCAAACCCACTGTAATTGAAAATTGAAAATTTTAAAGGTTATTTTCGTATCCTATAATAATAATAAATGTAGATTTTAGTTTCCTGGTGTTCCAAGCCTGAATTTTGTTCCATAGTGTTACATATAAAATGACCGGCATTCATTTGAGCAACATTAATTTCATCTAGGGGCATCTTAGCAACATTCATTTGCCCAACTATTTATTTTGGCGAGCTTTTTACAGTGTCGTTTCATATAGTAAATCAAAAGTAGCTATAGAGTAAAGGAACTTTCTATAGTTTATTTTGTCCTCTAAGAATGCTGAATGTTTCTTAATTCAATGAAACTAACAGAGTTATAAAGGAGCGCCCAAAAAGATACATCCCAACTCTCTTGAAGCCTTTTCCTGAAAAGAACTAAATGTATATGCTTTTGAACAAAGTCAAAAATGGTTCATGAATCAAATGTTTAGTTCCATAACAAGGAAAGTGACAAGAATGCACATCCTTTTTTAAAGATTCTACTCTAAGCACCTATCGATCAAAGTGTTTGAATAACATCTTATTTAATAAGTTTTCTAAATGCATCCCTCCACATAAGCTTACGCAGTTGAGGCGAAATCTGAAAAATGCCTCAGTTGCTCCTCCTAGATTTTTACAATTTGATTTGAACCACCACTATGGTGAGTGATGACGTTTAATAAATACGTCATTCATTTTCTATTGTTTACCATCTAAAAATATCACTGAAATTAACGTTGTTCAAATGAACGGCACGATATATTGGGATAAAATAACGAATCCAAGCCTGGATAGCACAAATAACACTGGACCCACCGTTGCTTCACAATCTAAGGAAACATCTTCTCCAACGGACACATGATGCTTGGTTGGCTCAGTCAACATTTTTGGCTTATACATCACTGCTTTTTCTTCGTTTTCTCTCTCTTCTGAATCTTCATCTTCGTTATTCCGACTCTCCCCTTCATAGTAGTCATAATAGTAGTCCTCTGAACCACTTCCATTCCCAGAGAAATACTCATCCATATATTCGTCATTCTCTTCATCTTCAATATCATCCAACTCTTGATCCTCTGTCAGCACAAGTACCTATCGAGAATAATAATTAATATGAAATAAACATTGATTACAAATAAATAACACCAAACATTTATTAAGCGGTCAGAAAAGGGAAATTGAAACAGTAGCTGCTTAGTGCAGGTGACAATTTAAGACAAGGTTTGATAATGTGGAATAATTCATGAGCTAATAATAAGGCATAAAAGAATACCATTAAGGATAAAATGTACGTCTAAAATGAATAATCAGGATCAGGGCGTCGCTAATCCGTTATATATATACATATATTTGTTGTTTACAAGTTGCGATGTGTGTACAACTTGCATCTTGTATAAGAAAATTGTACGAGTTTCAATTTCTTCGTCTTCAAAATTACTATGAATATTCTAATTACTAACTATAGGTACATTGATATTATCATTTCATTTAACCTATTAAAATTACATGGTTATTATATATGTAAAATATAATTGCGGATATTTGAACTTGGATATGGCCCACAAAATACTTCTATTTTAGTAATTTGTATTAAAATATTCAAAAATTATACCCTAAACATATGGATCCTCCATGAAATATTTAAATATCCTAAGTACTTTAAATCCTTCATTTAAAATTAGACAACTCATTTTGGATTGCAAATTGTACAAGTTTTGTATACAATTTCAAAAACTGTAACTTGTACAGAACATGAGCAATTTACTTATTTACATAAGTAATTGTATTACGGTGTTAATTGATGACAGGTCCCATTTATCTATCATCTGTTTACAGTTTTTCACCAAAGTTTCACGCGCAGTTGTTATGTAACAGAGATTTGAGTTCGTTGATATGAATATTTCTTTCTGACCTTTTATTTTTATTTTTCAACATAGTCTCTTTGAAACTCTGCACACTTCTCCCAGCGATGCTCTCATTTTTTAAAACTGTTTCTTTTATAACTTCGCTGTAGAGTTACAAAATTCAGATTTTTAAAAAAATAAACACCCTCACATCAACTCACTCAAACGACTGTTAAATAACAACTACGCTTCCAAAAGGGCTGAAACTTTGGTGAGTAAATGTTCACAGACTCTAGATATATGTAACTAGCTTTTATTTACGAGTGCTGTAATCTTCACGTTGATTTATGAATATTTAAAGGAATTTACTATAATAGGAAATATTACATTTTCCAATTATAGGGCTGAATGAAGGGGATTCTACCGAGATCCAACTTTTTTTTGCCTACTTACAGGGCATGAGTAGACTCAAGCTCTAAAAAATTGGTAAAATGGAACACGTAGATTGGCTTGGGTGCCATTTTTAATATTTCGTATGAAATATTTTTATGGCATTTTTTGCACATATTTATGCTATTTTGAATCAAATTTAAATTAAAGCAAATGTTCTTGTGAGTATTTTGAAATACCCATTTTTGAAATCGGTAAACTTTGACCAAAGTTATGTCCCACTGAATTTCGAGGATATTACAAAAAGGGCCTTAACTTTGTTTCTAGAATCTTATGCTGGACTCATGGGAAAAACTCTAGAACATAGGGAGGGACCAGCCTCTGAATTTTAATCTCTACCTCAAATCGCAAGTTGAATTACCCAAGTCTACCCAACGATTATATTCAATTTGTTTACTTGGGACAATTACCTCAAAAACAATAAGCGATGCATTGAAAATGGCAAAATCTAAGAGGTTGGACAGTGGTGTGCCATTTGTTAGGGGACGTTGCAGTATACTAGGGATCTTAGGCTTTAAGGAGGATTATAAAACAGTATTGGGATCCTTTTAATCCATATGAACAAAAATGGTTCTCATATCAACTGATATCGATCCTCCCTCTACACTAATAAATCAGCAGTGGGGAATAAATACAGCACTTGCTGTACTTTGGGAATTGAAAATTCAGAACACTTCTTGTTCCTATGTCTGTCCGTGCGACAATGAATTAACCAAGTGGAGGATATAGTACAGGAAAAATGGAACTGCAGAATCACTAAGAGTGATTGGCTAGTGTCAACGTCGGCCAACAAGGACTTGCAATTATAACACTGCAACAAATCCTCAGGGCTCCGTCTTTTATCAGTACACACAAATGTTCAATCAGGTTTTGAATCTACTTAGAAAAGGCAGGGGCGTCTGTTGTGGCTGTAGCCCCCCCCCCCTCCATATCAAAGAATTTCCGTTTCTTAAAAGATTTTTTTTGTCAAGAGGAAAAATTTTGAGGAGAAAATAGGGGTAAAATTTTTTTTAAAGGATTTCTTTATTTTTAAAGGTCATTCAGTCAAATTATGCAGCAGAGGAAAAATTTTGAATTTTGAAATTTTTCAAAAAAACACAAGTCATAAGTGGAGAGCAAAAAATCGTTAGTTTACAAAAAACAACAACATCAAGCGAAAATGGTCGTGGTCTAATCACGGCGAGCCGGCACAGACGGTGGCCAAACCAGGATTAACGGCAAGGAAGATATGTGTGTTTGGGAGGTAATCATCATGCTCAAAAAGATAACTAAAGAGGGGGATAGTGCATTGTTTTTAACGAATAGTGAATATTCTCCATAGTAAATAACAGAGGTGTAAACTTGGATCCAAGACTTAAAACTCGAATTGATCTGAAACTCAAAGAATCATGACTTGACATGGACTCGATAGCTGATACTCTTGACTTGACTTGGACTCCAATGCTATTTTATACTGAAACCTATATTATAATTATGGGCGCCCCGTTAATTTTGTCTTAGATCACTTTGGCTTAAACCATCTCGTATTAGCACATTTGTGCTGAAAACATTTTGCCTTAAGGATATTATTTTTGTTTTTCTTATTTTACTAATTTTTTTGTCCCTTTTGTCTATGGTTCGAATTAATGACAAGGGGAGACTTTGTTGGGGTATGCATTTTAATTTTGGGGATAGTTATAGTTTGTTAAATATTTATTACTGCTTGCCATTCATACATAAAATAAAATTGGACAAATTGCAATTTTTCCAACAGAAAATAACAATTTCATGCGTGTTATGGTAAATAATTACTAATACACATTTAAGATTTTGATCAAAAAATTCTAAAGGAACATCAATTTAAACCAAAAATAACAAAAACAACCCATAAATCTCATATATTAAGGGGAAATTAATTGAGGCAAAAGGGTTTTAAGGCAAAATGTCCTAAAGCAAAATTATGTAGGGCCTTAATTATAGACTTGAAATGAGCTCTGGAAAAGATGAGCACTTGTGCTAGACTGGATAAAAATATTCAAAGAATTGAGTCTTGACTTGGTCTGGAAGTTTGATAACTTCCCCTCCCCCCTCTCATAATAAATACACCGAAACTTAAGTATTCCTATAATATTTTAGGAAGAAGGAATACCTTTTTTAGGTGGAAACTTGAAACTTACACTCTTGTGTTATATTGGTTTGAGAGGTTCTGTGACACGACATTAGAACTCTCTGCAATTGTATAGGTCCCCATTTATTTCAAGCAGATACTACTTTTTAATTTTTTTAGTCGGACGATAAATGTCATCACAGCAAGATTAAAGGCTTAGGGCATAAACTCTTTTCCGTGCGGGTCACTCTCCAACAGAGGTAGCCAGGCTGACGGGAATGGCTCGCAAGACCATCTACAATATTAAGGAGATACTTTTTTCTTTCCAAATGTGTAAGTTTCAAGTTTTCACCTGTTAAAGCTAGTCTTATACCCATACTATGCTCCTAGATCAGATAGAGTATTATTAACACACTAATGTTTACTTATATGTCTATTTGACCAATTAAAGGAACGTTTAAAAAAACGGTATTGCATAATTTCTCGAATAAAGTTTCAGGTAGAAAGATCGTTGTACGAGGTCCTAGATCGTATATATTCACAACTGACAATTACATTTTGAATTATGATCTCAAATATCAAATAGAAGTCAAATCCCAATTAATTTGGCATCATTAATATCAAAACCATACCTTAATTTAAAATAGAAAGAACGCAAATTTTTATTTAAAAAAAAAGAAGAAATGAAGAAGAACATCACAGTTCTGAAAAATAATTATATTTATATATTTTAAAAAGACATAACTAGTCATGACTTGTCTGACTTGACACCTTTTGTATTGCATTCAAGATGACATAATAAATTTTTTCATTTTTGAATTATGGAATGGGGTTTATCAATTCTATAATTTACTATTGACCTTAAACTTTCACTGATATAGTTATTTCATTTCAAAATATAGCCCTGAATTGAAATTATATTCAAAAACCCATTTAAGACCCAAACCGTTTACGATTGAAAATTTTAATGATCATTTTCGTGTTTTATGTCTTAAATAACAATAATAAATGTGGGTTGTTGCCCGAGGGCGAAAATGCTGTTGCGTTGTGTTATGCTTTTTCTTTATATACCTTATAAATCCATTATAACAATTTGTGTTAGTTTTTTTATTAATTTTGATTCATATTAATTGAAAATTGAATATTCTAAAATAATTAATTTACAGCAAATACTTAAAATATCAAGTTTAGAATGGGAAATTATTCCGTACAAGCTCTCCAACTTTTTTTAATATGATACAATGCTCTTTTATGAAGCCTTCGTTATTCGACATGCATTTTCTATAGTCTGCAGTTTTTGGTATGCATCTGAAACATCCTTAAGAGAATGCAACTCTATGCTGTTTTAAAAATGCAATTTCTTCGAATAAATCTAAATTTTGAAATTTTTAATGAAGGTTTGGTGAATTTGGTTGTTTTGTTGACTTTTAAGTCGTTCTTTTGCTCTTTTTATTTCCCTTTTTACAATTTTAGGAATACATATGCGTTGCCACTAATCTAATATCAGCTGATATTATTTATATCACACTCAATCTTATCAAAATTAATAAGTTCATTTCTGGCACCTAAAGTTCCTTAAAAGTAATAAATATTAATAGAATTTAAGATGTTATTAACTTATAAAGATTAACTTTAAAAAAGAGTGTGGATTTGTCTCCTTTACTTGAACTCAAGCAAGTTTTTTTAGAGCTGTAGTGAATATTTCCTAGAGCAAAATGGATGAAATAATTAGAAAAATATTACAAACTTATACAGCGTCATTTTGAGTCTATTTTTTCATGTACTCTACAAGAAATGGCACACATCAAAGACTGTTTATTTAGTGCAAATTGTGATGTTGATATGTTTTTATTATATATTGCATCTATGCATTCTTAAAAAAGCTCATTATAAAATGTAAAACCCATTTATTTTTGAGTATTTATCCCCATTTTTATGGACAGGAGTCCACATTTTTATATGAAAATAGAACACATCAAAGTCGGTTTATTTAGTAGAAATTGTGATGTTGCTTCTAAATATGTTTATTAAAATTTGCATTCTTAGACAACTCAATTATAAAATAATTACTGACTACGTTAAAAAAGAATGTTGTTCCCTAACGGTGGGCGTCGGCTGGGGATTGGCTGGAGGTGCTTTAGCCCTCGCAAATAAAGGAATTATTCTTTTTACTATAATTTTTTGATCATTCGGGTAAATTATGCAGCAGCAGCAGGTTTCAATTCTTTTTAATTCTCCAAAGAATCAATTTTTCTTGAATAATTATGAATTTTTTAATTTTTCAAACTTTTTTTCTATAAAATTTATTTTTTAGTGAGTAGCTATGGTTTTTAGAAACTTTTTTCCCCACAAATTTAATATTTGAAATTTTTTTCCAAAAAATTTAATATTCAAAATTTAATTTTTTAAATTTTTTTTCTGATAAATTAAATATTTTCAATAAATTTACTTTTCTTGTGAATAGTTATTGATTTTTGAATTTTTTTGGTAATAACTATAGAATTTTGGAATTATTTAAATTTAAGGAAGTTCTGTCTTGACCGGTCTCAAATAAAAACTCGCATTCAACCGATCTGACAAAACCAATTATTTCGAACCGAATTTATAGATGAATTTTTGATGACGTCAGCTGTGTTTCAAAATTGTGATCATTGACCTAAATATTCTAAAGAGTCATATTTGTACGGCTCATAAATCAACACTTGTCCGACCGTTTGGGACAGGTTAATACAAGTTATATGCTGCCCGAATTGGGACAGGTGGTCCCAATTCCTTCAAACTAAGTTCGTTTTGATATTTGACACAACCGTTTTATAGTATAATAATTGGATTCTGCTTTATTTTAACAACTTTATATATTTCTATCAAAAGATTACCTGGCGTTGCTTAGCCAAGGAGGGAGCAGGACATTACACTGATAATGGTCAAAACAATAGAAAAATTATTCAGAAAATAATCAATCCGGTTAAGTAAGATAATCCACAAAGTCTCATCACAGTCCCCCCCAATACTCCTACTATTTGCTCTCGTAACCTTAGTAGTAGCATTATGAATTTGAAAAAATATTGTGTTATAAAAATCAAATAACATACCAACATATGTATATGCATCTACAAAATTGTCTAGATGATAAGTCAATTTTTGCAAACATTGTAAAAATAATATAATAACAGGTTCCAGAAATTGAAAATACTCAATTGCAATGTTAAAATTGTATGTACATAATTCGTAGTTTTGTGGAATGTCTGC
Source organism: Lepeophtheirus salmonis (assembly GCF_016086655.4). Classification (NCBI taxonomy): domain Eukaryota; kingdom Metazoa; phylum Arthropoda; class Copepoda; order Siphonostomatoida; family Caligidae; genus Lepeophtheirus; species Lepeophtheirus salmonis. The sequence continues at coordinate 44,036,607 of NC_052136.2, read as the reverse complement.
TAAAATATTGACATTTGATGAAAAAAAGAGACAAAAATAATAAAAAAAAAAAAGAAGAAAATGGCAAATATTTCAGATAAACGTCAATTTTTATGTATCAAATTTATATGCAAACGAATCCCCACACACAAATTTATACAAAATTTAATTCATTTACGAATCCATTATTTTATTGAAAGTTTTTTGCACATGAAAACAAAAAAAAAACGAAATTTCAACTTTCACCAATTTCTTTTTTTTACCAATAACATTTTTCAATCTTGATTAAGTTTAGAAAAACTTATTCGTAAGGTTGTTTTTTGAAGCGCCAATCATTTATTGATAAATAACTCAACCCCCTATCTAGTCTCCTGGAGCTCCAAAATACGGCTTTTGTGTTTTGGGAATAGCATAAGCCCCCTTATACGACCCCCCAAATCGGACCCCCATATTATCCTGACCAGGGTCGAAAGAGGCATCAATAAAAATTGCAGCCTCCTAGGTTCAACGGCGTGGGCCACGTATAAAGGACGCACAAACAAACTATTTTATATATATATACAGATTTATATTTCCACAGGGTTAGAAAAATATACATTTTGAATAAAGTTTGCCCTATGGTTACTGACGGGGGTATTTAATTAATAAATAAATAAATCTATAACTGCATAAAATTAGAGTGAATGTTTCAATATTGTCGATATATTGTTGATTCAAAGGAAGAGTGAGTATTTTTATCAATCTAGGGGTGTATAATGTCTCAGATTACTAACAGAGGTTAAATGACATTTTTTAAATATTTTTAGTTGCATTTTTAGTAATTTTAGTATTACCTATTTTTATGGAAGGCAAAGCCTTCTTGTTGCCTTTTTTTTTAGTACATTCTGTAAAATTTCATTTAATGAACTGTTTTAGAAAAACTAATTTGAGTAAAATGATCCTTTTTTTCCTAGGATTTTTCTATTTTTATCAATCAGGCGCACCCCTATTAAAAGTCCATGGCACACTACGACTGCAGTAGTTACATTAGCCTTTGGAGGGCCCTAAAAAAGGAGTAATTTTTTCCATTGTTTTTCCTGTAATTTATATCATTTGAATTATTGATTATTTTGCTCTCAGTTGATGTAATTACATCAAAATTCAAATCTCACTTATTCATGATCAATTTAAGATAATATTGTAACGCTCACTACAGATGGGCTAGTTGCAACAAGTATTACAATTTTCCTTGTATTGTTTATTCTTCTATATTATTTAGATATTTACGTTACGCAACAGCTATGGTTTTTTTAGCTACAGTATTCTTGAGAGTAAATTTATTCGGTCTAAAATACTGATCTAATAATTTGTAAATAATACATTGAAATAAATATTTCAATATTATGAAATGGTTATTTACTCATCAAAATAAAGCGGATATTTCCAACATTGACGAGTCGCATCCAAATAGAATATTCTCATAAAAACTAACTACTGACTACTATAATCTTTAAATATATTTAAAAAAATGGGATCATGGGAGATAAACCTTTTTAAGTACGCTTCAAATTATCTTTTTTTATTAACTCTTTGTTATATTCTTATGTCATCATCGCGAAATAAAGGCTTTGTTACGAAGTGCCTTCCTTAGTAAAGCCTAATCTTATTAATTAAGCAATGTTTATTTGTTTGAATTACTCAAAATAGTCACTGCATATATATATATCATAAATATTGGAGAGGAAGAAGAACTCTTTCAAAAAGGCCAAACTAGGTCCGGGGGAGTTAAAGAAAACAGCCCAGGTCTCAAGTCCATGAGGGCCCATACAAGATATCTTAGGGTTTCATACCAGACTGCTCAGAAAGCTATCACAAAAGTGGGTGGAAAGATCCTTCTGAGGGTGGAGAGGCCACTTTTGATACCAGCAATGAAAGACACCCATCTTCTACACTACAAGACTCTTTTAATTTCTTGTACAATCTTTTTGGAAACTCCCCCACCCCTACAGCTCTGATGCCAACCTCCTCGATCATACATTTTGGGTGCATATCGAGGGGAGGCCCTGAAGAGTCCACTCAAAGCCATTATCAGCCAGGACTGGGACGCCCTACAGATGACTACATTTGTAGCACGTGTCAGGCCTTCCTCCGCCTGGAAGCCTTCATTGCCGCTATGGGGGCTACATTAATGATTAAGAGAGCTCAGATACACATCTATTCATAGTAGTAATTTTGTTGAAATTCTATAGTTAATAAATGATATCTTAATGAAGTTTAAAATTCAAAGTGTTTCAGATTTTAAAGTACCCCTCGGTAAGTTAGATCGAACTGAGACGATAACTGTTTGAGTAAAGACAACACTAATAGGAAATAAATGACCCACTTACGTTCAGGTAACTAATTGAAAATAAGACAAGGAGTAGAACAGAGGAAAGAGAAAGATGAGGTAGAGTCTTCATTACAGCTTCACTCTAATATAACTTCGATTTAAAACTGTCTCTTTTTTGCAAAAATATAAATTGAAATGTAATACAGCACAGACACACCAAAGCAAAAAAATAACAACAACTATTTCAAAATGGACACATTTACATTTTTATTTACGACAAGATTTACAAATGTGTGTATTTTTAGCCACACTTTTCCACCCTCTTCCTTGTCTTCGTTTGTTCCAAATGAAATAAGTTCACATAGACTATACATGTACGACACATTGAGTATTAAATATATATGTATATATATATACAGGGTGACCCTTTGAAATTATCCCTTTCCCCCTTTTTTTTGTGAAAAAGTCAATACAGATGATTAAAATGTTGAACATAAGTTATGTTTCCGTCTCGGTTTGTTTGCTTATAATCAGGATTACGAAAAAAGTTATAAAACCAATTTAGATGAACATTTGTATGAACGTTATATATGGTACCAGTAAAAGTTCAATAATTTGGAGAGGTCAAGGTTAAAGGTCAAGGTATTATTATGACAAAGGATCCGTTTAGTATAAAAGTAGGTTTTCTTTACTAAAATTATTTTTAGATAACGTTATTATGATAGTTTTTCAAAAGGTAACGGTAATTGAGTATTCACCCTTCACAGTTTTTATCTGGTTATTTGTCGTATATTTATTCCTTTTGACGAGTAATTTTGAGCATTTTCCTTTTTACCTACGTACGCATTTAGACAAGTACTGATGGAATTGACAATCTTTTGTTTCCTGGCCTCTCACTCATCACCAGGGGAGCTGGAGATCAATTCAAAGTTGAGGAGCTGGAGGTAGCTTTATGAAAATATATTGAAACCACATAATACCGCAAGTTTTTATTCATATGAGCTTTCATAAAGTATGGTGGTCAATTGCCCCCTTGTCCCCCTGGTCTGGGGTCCTATCACTCATCAGTAAATTGGACAAAGTACTTCTTTGTCTTAATGCTTTATTCTGTACTTCTGAAGGTCATTTGTAAATAAGGTTATAGGTAGACAGGTAAGTAGTTACAAATTACTCACAGGTCTTAAAATACCCGGTTCTACTAAATAGAGATCAATGTTGGCACGGGGAACTTGATCATTATTTATTTCGATTATTTCCCATGTATAATGACCATGGTGAATGAGAAAAATTTGTGATACTTCTTGGAGGTGTGGAATAGGCCACTGTTCTGCTTCCAAATTTACCCTGAATTTGTATTATTTCCTAGTATCCAGGGAATAAGGTTTCCTGTTGGGTCCTCATGTAGAAGTTGGAGTTTTCTTTCAGTGAGTATCCCATCTAAATCATCCGTTCTAGGAGATTATGACCTTACTTTTCACCCTATCACGACCACTTTTATTTCTTTTCCTTGAGTTGATCTCTAATTTTTGTGTTGTTCCGCGGCTCACAACCTCTATTTGCAAAAATGAACCTAGGGGATGCCGAGTATTACGATGATTATTTGACGCCAAATTTTTTATTTCTTTATCTTGTGGTTCAATATCTGCACCTTTTTCAGCTGCTTATGTTTTCAGCCATAGAGACGACGAAGGCAGTTCAATGCAGTAAGGCTGTAACAGATTAAAATCTTCAGTCTGCAGTAATGAATGTCAGCTATAGCCAAGGATATAAAAAAGATAGAGTGAGAACTTGAGATTTGAGTCTCACAGCTTCAAGCTTATATTATTTTTTAGTGTTTTCTTTCAAAATAAATGGCTTTGACTTACGAACTCCATCAAGGAACGAATATAACTCGTATGTCAAGGTGTCACTATATTATTTTGATATACTACATATATATTATAATTTCAGAATCAGTTGAAGGAAAGAAGTTGATTGTTTAAATTTTTATTACACTTTTAGAGTCAATCAGATTCAAATATCATTTCTCTATTTGTAAATGCCGATTATTAATGTAAGAAAAACGAACAAATGTGACGTCATATATTACGCTTTTTGTTTGCTGATACTTTTGTTTAATCATTCATGCATCTTGTCCCCACTATTTATTTCTTTCTATATTGTTTCAGCTATCAACTGACATCATTTTCAATAGAGTGTTTTGATGTGACGTCAACATTGTTGATATGGGTGATTTTGGAGCCCTAAACCGCCAAGTGTTATACCATAAAACAATTTTTATTATTGCTTTTAAGGAAAATAGTGAACTTTTGGATGTCCAAAGGGGGCCAATGATATAAAAAAAAAACTTAAACCGTGCAGTCTTTCACTAATATATCCCTATAATGCCAAGTTTAATTAAATATATCATACTCTAATATATATTAAAAAGTAAGAAAAGACATTGTTATAAAACATTATTTCCATATTTTAGACAATAAAGTTAAATATTACAATGGAAGGATTAAGATATTTTTTTCTTATAATTCTACTTTCCATGCGTCACCCGGTATCAAATTTCACTCTCACTCTCAGTATCATATTTTTCCCTTCGTCTTTTTTGGGCACGTCGTTAGTTTTCATTCACATGTGCTTACAATAAAAAAAACGACTCAAGATAATAATTACTTTATTATAAATATACATTTAAAGCGTGTTTAATAGTGATGTATTTGGGGTCTTCTCATTTCAAATTGACTCGTGTCAGTGACACCCGACCTGATATGTATTTTTTTAATACGGACATGATCACTTTTCCGCTCTACATTCTAATATATCGGGTATCGTGGATGGTCCATTATAATCTCTTTGACACTTTGAATTTTAAACTTCAACAAGATATAATTTAGTAATTAACGCTTAGCTTCCAGGCGGCGGAAGGGCTGGAACCCGCTGCAAATATAGTCTTCTGTCATGGTGTTCCAGTGGCTTTGAGGGCCTCATATTTTTGGATGACAGACACTGCACACCTCGGTTGGCATCAAAGGTTAAGGGGAGGGGAAAAAGTGTCAAAAAAAGAGTTCAAAAGACTAATTGAGAATAGTCTAGCAACGGAGGAGATAAGTTTATTTTATTACTGCTGTCAAAAGTGGCCTCTCCACCCTCACAAGGCTCTTTTAACCCACTTTTTTGATAGTTCTCTAGACAGTCTGATGTAAAACTCTTAGTGGGCACTCATGGAGTTGAGAGGATTTGCCTGGGATGTTTTCTTTAACTTCTTAATATGAATATGAAAATTATGAAATAGTAAGTGTTGGTAATGTATTCGGCAAAACTCACTTAAATTTTTAAAGCTGACAGCGCCCCTGTTCGCATATATATATTACCCAAACTATATATATATATATATATACCTAAATCTTACACTAGTGTTTAACTCTAACTAAAATATGTACTTACATATAAATAGGTATATGAGTCTTAGTCAAATATATTTGATGATAAATGATTTAATAAATTTAGTTGCTTTACACAAAAAAATAATTATTGATTAAACCTTGAAATCTAGTTAATCATAACAAATTTATATTCAACAAGTAAGTTTATTTTTTTATAACTAACTAGTAATCCTTGTTCCCTTAAAGAAGAAAACAAGGTTGTTACAATGTAGACTATTATGAGTGATGATACAAATATGATATTGAAAGACAAGGGGGGGGTATTTTTACCAGAAAAGGTAGTATGCGCTGTAGCCCCTCCCCAAAATTAAAAAGTTTGTACTTTTTACTAGAACAAAAGTTTTAGCAGAGCAAAAAAGAAATATTTAAATTCTTTTCCCAAAAAATTTGTGGACAACTATGGATTATTGAAACTTTTTCAAAAAATTAAGTATTATTTTGTTTTTCAAAAAATTAAATTTTGAGTGTAGTTTTGATTTTTTTTTGCAAAAATTTTATTTTTGAACTTTTACGTTTAGAATTTTTTTGAAAAAAAATTCAATATTTCATTTTTTTTGATGAATTTAATCTTTTGTGAACAGGTGTATATTTTTTTCCGAAAAATTTAATATTTGAATTTTTTTTTTACTTACACAGTCTTTAAATTATGAAATCCTTATTAATGACCTAAATCATAAGAAGGATGCTCCATGTTAAAGAATAACTATAAGGTATGGAACAACGTGGCTCAATGGACAGCGCATACTTGTTCTCAAGTTCTCCTGAACTCAATGTGGGTAGGTTCGTGCCTCAGTTGTTCCTAGAGAAGGAAATATACTTCATGTTAATGATGAAAATCCAGTTTAAAGTGAGGGCATGTTAAAAATGAAATCGAAAATCAACATGGTAACCCTGCCAAGAATGTTAGGAGGAGAGAAAGAATAATACTGATTACGTTTCATTAGATCAGCGACAATCGGTTGTCACATGGGAGGAAGGAAAAAAAAAAGGAAATTTGCTAGAATTACTCCTATGTCAATCCCCAATTATACTCCGTGTCCCACATACACTTACAATTATAAATCTGCAACAAATCCTCAAGATTACACTCTGTCTTTTATATAATATTGGACTACATTTAGATTTATGTCTGTATGAAAACGTTTATTGGTACACCAAAAGCTTCCATAAGGTTCAAATTAAGGACAAAGAGATATTTGGTTCAGTCAGTTAAAGAATGCCTTGAAGGCGAACAGGCAAGGTGCCCGTCAATAGCCTTGTTCGTGAATTTGATAGCAGCCTAACACTATGTACCCCTTGGTGAAGCAAGACTTAAGGCTTAATTCTTAGAAGATAACTCCTTGTCAGGTTTGGTGCAAAATCTTCCTTAATCTGCTTGAAAATCATGACTCTTAGCCTCCCCCACAACAGTGACTGTTCCCCTAAGGATTTGGGTATTTTTAAGCACTTTAGGGGGAGGATTTCAGGAGTCTGATACACAACAAATGACCAACGGGAGGCCGCAATCATTACTGCTTGATCCAACCTAGAGATAAGCTTTATATATTGTACAACTGCTGTGCAAAGTTCTGTACCAGGCCGGAACTACTCGTTAAGGGAAAAGGCTGCTATATAGATTAAGAATGTTTTCCATGTTTGATTATATTTTTTGAAATATGTTAATTTTTGTAATTTTCAAAAAGAGTTGCATTTTAGACGGAGGAACCTGTATTAAACAAAGAAAAGTCATAAATATACGCCTAAAATTTTCAAACAACTGCCTAACTTCTGACAACTGACTCTTTTGAATTCCACACAAAATAATTAATTTTTCAAAAAGCAGGGGGTTGTATAATTGTGAAATACACAACTTGACCCGCGCCCTAAAAGTCAACTCAGTATGCATTTATAATCATAATTGTTAAGTATAATAATTAAACACTTTCTTGTAGAGGAAACGACAACATCACTCCATTTTTCCCAAAAGACGATAACACAAGTTGTATAAATCAAAAAAGTTTTGTTACTGTTTTATAATTATAGTTACATTTAAAGTTTTGTTTTACACAGTTCTACAAATCATAAAAGATGGGTGACGTCCACCCGTGTCCATAGGCCGAACTTAGATATTTTGACACCAGGTGATTTTTTCATTTTTGTTTATTTTTAAATATGTTTTCATTGAGAGTTTTTATAGGCTTAGTTATTTTTAAAAGAAAAGATGCAAAATTTGATAAGCAACTTATTATATTATAGTTGTGGATGATTAGTTAATAATTTAGTCACCAACTTTTTTTTATAAAATATTCTGTGAGACGATTTTTGTAAATATTTACTTTTGACAACTTAAGAGTGTCTGACTGTATTTCCAAAAAACAACAACAACTTTAGAATATCGCATCTACAATGAAATTCGTTTTCATTTCTACATATTTTATTGTGTGACATTTGTATGGCAAGCATTTGAATCAAAAGTTGGTAATTCAATGATTTTTTGCACTTTTTTATGCAATATGTCCCCCTCCATTTTAAATAAGAACTTGAATAAGGTGACAGAAGCACAGCAGACCTTGATTAAGTCCGCTGACAAGTTGTTCCACTCCTCCATGATCACGGTGTTCAGGCCATCGACATTTGGGTCTTGTTTATCTTTCTCTTGAAGACACACCAAACAGCGAAGTCCAGAAGGTTCGTGTCGTGTGAGGACGAAAGTTAGAATTCTGCCGGCCAGAAGGCATCCATGTTTTCCCCGCTCAAAAGCTGCACTTCTAGGACGCGTGTGCACATAGTAAACACATAGTTGTCCCTGGGGCACTTCAACCATGATAAGCCATGGTACCTGAGGGCCGTGTTGTACGGGTCCGTGTTGACTTTCTAATTGGCCTTGAAGAAGTAGGGGTGCATCTTGGTGCCGTCAGATACCACAATGCCAAGGTCCATGACCTGAGCTGGATGTTTGGTCTCGAAAGTCATTTCGACTTGACCTCTTGATTCAGCAAAGGAGTGATCATTTATCTTGTTCAGAACAGCATCCACTGTGAAGAGGGGAGATCGCACACCCTCTGCTGTTTTGCTATTTGCTCGGACATTTTTGATTGCACAAAAACAAAACCTACATCAAATTTTAGCTTTTTGTCAGCTCTTGTAAAGTAAAAATTTGTCAGACTTTTAGAACTGAGTACATTTTTTGAGTCCTCACCCTGTACATAATACTCTGTTCATTTATAATTTGAATTTAATTTGTAATAATAAAATTTGTTGTAATGAAAAGAAGGAAAAAAATATATATATTTGAATAAGCGTGCCCCCATCGTTGTTACTATTACGGCTATAGTGTGTATAAGAGTGAAATACGATTTTTCCATTATATCGGTTTTAAGGTATTTGCTGGGTTTAGTACATTTCCTGCAGCTATTATCATACCTTTTTTATCCGTAGTCAGTATCGTTTTTTTATATATATGAGTTTATAATTTTCGTTCTTTCCTCTTTTATTTTTTCAAATGCCAGTTTAATGAGCCTAGATTTTGTTTATCACTTCGCATTGTTTCGTTTAATAATTTTATAAAGTCCTCTGTAATAAAGCCAGGTCTCCTTCCTGTCTCCTAAAGTGTCGTGCCGATATCTCACTATACGGTGAATTGGATTCAAATTATCTGAAACTACAGGATTGCCACGAATCATCGTCTTTCGCTTCAAAAATCCGTTAAAGGGATTTTCTTTCCATACATATTCCTATTCTGTTTAATTCCGGGTTATCACCTCTAGTTTTAATCCTCTGCGTGTCAACTCTTTATAGGTGAATATGTCATATTTTTATATCGTCAACTTTGGTTTTTATCTCTCCCTCTTTATCGTTGTCGATATTACATTTATATATTTGTGACATTTAGTGATTCTAAAAGGGAGAGTCCTTTGGGATTCTACTTTGATTACCTTGTCATCTGTTATGGATGAAAACATTTTCTCAGTTGCTCCCTAGAACGCGGCTCTTCTTGGAGAAAATATCTTGAGGATAAGGATAAAGATAAGGACACGGGTTTCCTTTATTCCTAAGTTAGAATATCTCTTGCCAAAAAAAGTAACGGCTAGTAAATTGAAAACAATGTCTTATAGTAGTGTTTGTCAACACAAATCGAAAAATCGAAAGAAAGGTAATGTAAATAATGAAAATGACCAACATTTATTGTCATATTGTGGAGCCGTCAACTGAAATTTAAAAAAGTACTTACGCTTGCCATTTGAATATATATCCTATGGTACAGTTAATGATTCTAAATGATGAAAAACTTATATCTATTTACTCACAGAATTGATAAAAGATGTCCGTTAAGTAAAAACTAAATGCATCCAGGTAATCTTGCTTTAATTGTAAATGTGGTTTTGAAATTTAACCAAACTAAAGTGCACTTCATTAATTCGGACAGAACTCATCGTCCTCTATTTACAATTCAAGAAAAAATCACGAACAAGATTACCTATATTACCAGTTGAGATTGATCTTAAAGACGAAAATGACAATCTGTTCAAAAATACGTTGGATTGCCGCAAACTTATCCTTGCGAGAGATGGAGACCATACCTTTGACATACAATTTAAGTAAGGCCATGTAAAAGTGTGTGAGAAGGCATTACAATCTATGCTTTTTGTGAGGTAAACTATTTTTGCATTGGAAATTTATCCACTACTGAAAAGTCAAATTTGAAAAATTCTCAATTATTAATAATTCAAGATTTCAAAATTGGAATTATGCACATTCGGATTTTGTAATCAATGTAAAGGGAAATCCAAAGAACAACGTCCCTTCTTTGATTCCTTTAGAGTCGGAAATTGAATCATTAGAATTCCTGGGACAGACGCGGCAATATGAAAATTGTTTTATCTTTGGGTACTATACGTCTGTTTGCTCGTCATGTAAGGATGATTACGCGTTCTGTCTTCTAAGACAGTTTAACTATTTTTTAACGGTTCGGGTTCAAATAGAGGAGTTATATCCTTTGTTTCTTAATCTCTCGGTGATCCCACATGTCAAAAATCCTACTCAAGTGCAAGTGACTGGCATAACATTTCAATATCTAATGAACAGGCTAAATTTGAATTAATCAATGCTTATGGTCCCAATGTAAAGAGTCAATATTTCTTCCAGGCCATTATTAACAATTGCAAAGGTAATAATTTACTAATCTTACTAGTAGGAGACCTTACCGTTGCCCCACATTGTGTCAACAACTCTTATGAAAATAAAATAAAAATTTGGAAAAACTTAAATGTGAATTAAATTTGATTGACGTAACAGCCTATTTTAGCCCCAGTGATAGTGTGTTATAGAGAAGAGGCCAATCAAGGTCACGAGTTGATTTAGCTCTTGCGTCAAAATTCATTCATCAAAATACTAGGTAAGCCTTCTATCGTTCTGAACCATTGTCCGATCACAAGATGATAGTTGTTAGCTTTGTACTCAAAACTTCTTCATAGCCCCTGTAACTTCTTTCGTGGTTGATTGAGTATGAAAAATGCATAAATTAAATGAAAACTAACATAGCAAATAGTTTTAATGCTTCATTTTCTGTAAAAAAGTTATGTTTTCTCCTTAACCGCACAATACATAGTAATGCTAAAAGCTCCATTTGTGAAAAATATAAGTGATGGATGATTTTAAAATTAATTGGAACGTACCTTGAACATGGATTCACTTTTTCAACGAAATAAACTTCTGAGTTTTATAAATCCTTCTGAATTGCAGATATCGCCGAGTTAGAAGCGAGGGCTAAAATAGAAAATGAAAATAATTCCCTTGGAAGGATTAAAAACCTTACCAACAAAAATAATTACTCATTCTCATTAATAAAGAGAATAGAGTTTGGGAGTAAAACTTTAAAAAACAATAGGACTTTGCAGAGGCATTTCGTAAAACCTTCCAGTAGTTAGTTGGTGGGATCAGAAGTAATTTCCCTAAAAGGAAAATGAAAAGAACCTCTGTATTCTCTAACGAGATATTATCCGAATACATTAGGAAAAACTTAAAAGACAATAAGACCTCTGGTCCAGATGGGATTAGGGGAAAGTTATGTAGGATATGCAGAGAAGAGATCGTTCTGAATATGATACAAAATGGAAAACTTTATGGAGAAGAAGGTATATCTGCCAGAAGCTGTAACTAAAGGACGAATTGTTCTAATCCCCCCAAAAAAAGGAGATAGCTTAAACCTTGACAATTGGAGGCCAATCATTGTACTAAACAAAAAATACACAATAATTTTAGGAGTTATATCAAGTCAGATTGAATCTATTTTAAATAAAAAGATAGGCCCAGAGCAAAAAGGGTTTTTAAAACGAAGAAAAATATATGACCTTTCCCAGAATATTCAGACAGCGATTAAAGCAGTGAATATGGATAAGCATGTTAGACTTATTAGTACCTATTATTTAGAAGCCTTCGATTCCCTTCTTCATTCTCACATTTTGAGATCGGGGAAAAAACTACTACATATCTGCTTTTTAAACCTTGTCAGGGTATCATCACAAGTAACGAAATGGTAACCAATTTACTTGAGCAGAAGTTGTTGCATGGTATGTAGGGTTGTACTTCACCCCTTCCCCCCCATCCCATCTCTTTGTTGCTGTAATAGAAGAGCTAAGAACGACCATGACAAATAAATATCTCGGATTCGGTGTTAGTTTAGGCTATAAATTTACCAATATTGGCGAAGGATGCCATATTAGAGGAAAAAAATTGGTTGGAGAATCATGATCACTGGAATTAAATTGCAGCACCCAAGGAGATCAAGAAATCGATTGGGTGGTAGGCTCAAATATTTTGTAGACATAATCACAAAAAACTATTCAAAATTTTTGGTTGATATAACGAAGAATCCCAACCTAGATTGGAGATATGTAATAACATCAAGTCCATACTATGGATATATTATACTTGGAGCTGCTCTTATAAATGGATAAATTGACGACTTTTTCACTTTTTTGGAAAGCGACTCTCAATTACGATTGTGGAACAATCGTGGATATTATTCATAAAAATTATGGAAATAAACTTTTTTTCAAGAGTTAACGGGACCCTGTGTCTTTGAAATGGGAGGCACTTACAAAAAATCAGCTAAGAATGCATGATATTGAAGGTCACTCTATTTTTTGTTTTACCGAGAAGTTTACTTTTCCTCTCAATAGGCATTCCAAGCTACACAATGTGCCCCTTCCTTGTGATTTGAAAATATATTTTTTTTAATTTCAGAAGAGGACTCTGCGTTGTGAATGAATAGATTAGGGAATTCAATCTATCAAGTAATTGGATACATAGGGGTGTGTCTTCAACTTCCCAAATAGCTGATGGAAGAAAATTCACTGCTCCATTTCAAATAGCCACAGGAATTCTGTTTTTCAGGACACAATGTAAAGATTGTGGTAAATTATTCAATACTATTAGACACGAATTTTCGGAATGTCCACAATTTCATATTCTGAGAACATTTATTAGTTTACACCCGAAGGGTCTGGAGGACAATAACGTTAACATAATTACGGCGTGTCATTAAAAAGTAATGAAAGTACTCATTAAGTTAGATTAATTGGGAATGCTTTATTAAATATTAAGAGCTACAAAGGAAATAATATAACTGTACGAGAACTTGTGGTTGTGGAGGATATTCGTGCTATTTTAATTTCGGCGGTGGCAAGACATAAAACATTCAAATTGAAGATCTCTTAGGGCGATTGAGGTTGCTTGGGACTGGGCCTCAGATATCCTTTATCAAACGCATTAAGAAGTTTTCATACTTTGCAGAAAACACTAAAACTTTAAAAAAAAAAAACGAGTTTAAAAGCAAATGTTTGTTTTTTTTTGTTTGTAAGCCTTAATCTGGTGAAAAAATTTTACACTATTATTCTTCTATTATATTTTTGTAAATGCGTCTTCACCAGAAAATTTTAGATAACTATAATTTGATAAATTATTTACTGTCTAAATAAAGGTTAAAGTAAAAAAAGTATTAGACTTGTTTTATTCGAACCTAAATCTCTGGAGATGATTTATATAAACAAAAATAACATCAAACTGAGGAAATTAGTGCAAGAAATCATCATACACCACAGTGAATATTTAAGATACAAAAACATTGTATCGTAAACTGTGACATCGAGATAGATTTAAATATAATTAAGAGCAAAAATTTACACATAAGGTTAGTGACACCAGGTATTTGATGAACTTCAAAAGGAAATTTCCCTTCTTATAAATTGGTGGAGATCTACAATAAAGATGCTAGTCCCATAAATCCTGAAAGTAATATCCATATTTTATTTTTTTAAATAATATTTGTAACTAATTTTAGTTAATGTTTATACATTAGTGACAGTACAACCTATTAAAAAATGAGACTTTGTTAATGCCAAATTTTATCTAGAATAGATAAAATTTTTTATAAATAAAATATATAATTAATGGGTATCCTGTAGATGTTTGCTGGCACGTCATACTTTCTCTTTCTATCTTGCGATTGGAGACAACACGACAGCAGAACCTTCTAATTCAATTATCCAAACCTTTCCCTAAATAAGAAATATCTTCGGTACGTTAAGGGCAGGGATGCGAAGTGAAGCAAAGAATATATTGACGGAGGAATAGGAGAAGGATATCGACTTTTTCGAGTTATTCAGTGAATTAGCACTTCGAAGGGTCACGAAAGTAGATTGAATGTCTCATTGGGGGGGAGCGCATACTTAAATAAAGAAAAAGAAGCATTCCAAAATAAATTAAAATTTTTTAGTATATTAAAAATTAAAAACATTGAGTATATTAAAAGATTAAAAATATTGAGTGTGTTAATAAATATATATATATTTAATAGCTAACACATTTAAGAGTTAAAAAAAATGGGTATCATTGTAAGGAACTTATATGCCATCAAATCCACTAAATCATGCAACAGAAAAAAAAAGTGGAGCATAAATGAACTTTAAAAAAAGAAAGGAAAATATCAAAGAACCTCAGATATCATAATGTCTTCAAGAATTCTATAAAAATGAGTAACATCCTTGAGACGCTTCCTCCACATAAACTCTTTGAGATGTGTCTGGAAAAGCTCTATAGATCTATTCTTTACTCCTAACCGTCTCAAGGGTATGACTCCAGAAAGGCTTTATCGTCTGAGTATGAGCTCCAGTTAATGGATACACAAAGTTATACTTATGCTTAACTGTAAAGTGTGCCATATCTAACCCATTCCCAAGGTTACGATAGGCTGCCCAATTGTCAGAAATGACACTTGTTCCGGATAAAACATTCTCTGACATAAGTGGTACCAATGTTGTCGCTGAGCAATCTTCAACTTTAACTAGGAAGCATTCCTCACTCTACCTATCAACACCTCCAAAGACATCCTGGTACCTCTTTCTATTTAGTCTTATCAAATTTAGATTAATCTATTTTTGCAAAATACCCCAATTTTTACAGAATTTTCAAGAAATTATTGAGACGGGGTATTTGGAAGCCCAACAGCAAGTAAGTTCTACTAGTTTGCAGACGCTTAAATGGCTCTTTGATTCCTTTTTTGTAATACTTTTCTACAAGAACTCTGGCATTCCAATCAATCCATATTTTTTCTCAAAAAACCATGTTTCCGAAGCCATTCGATGACGTTGTACTCGTCACATACAAAGTGTTTCGACAATTCCATGACCTCATCCTTTGAAATACAATTTCCGACTGACCAAGAGAATAGGAAATTTCTCATTCAAAATGTACCCGCAAATATTATTTTATATGTAAGGTATAACTGGATTGGCATACTCAATTACATTGGATTGATTATACAAAAAGATCTAGAAACTGCTATTTGAACATACATAGATGCAAATATACAATACGAATTCAAAAAATGGTTTAACCAACCTTTATATATTTGTATTAAGGAAAAAACGTACATAAATACAATTTTAATATTATTATAGAATTTCAATAATATTTGTATTATAAAATTTACATAATACAAAATTAAGTTTATAATTGATTATAAATTAAAATGGCTCTGACAATGTACTGACTAACTGACGGTTTATTTTCATTCTCTTACCCTCTCATCGGTGGCAAAAATTGTAGTATTAGAGTGTCATTCATTAATAACCTAATTGATATTAAAAATGATTAAATTTTGGAACTACAAAATACCATAAAACCGGTAAATATATGTACATACATTTTTTTATTATGCTGAAAGACAAAGTTGATATTGTAACTTTATGTTATGATAAAAATTTGGAGATTTTTGATTGTTTCCACCTAATTTTTCAATCATATTTATATATGATTCTTCAAAACACTTTCTCTATACTTGATTTTAGTAGAAAGTGAATACAAGAAAGCCAATTCCTTCACTTTTTGCGGTTTGCCCTTACCTGTCTTTACTAGAGATTTGATTCAAACAATCTCGAGAGAGGTCTAAAAATCAATAATAAATCATTTATCACTTTTTACAAGCAGATTATCTAACGATTTGTACAACGGAATCACAGAGTAAAATCTTAATCTCATTAAAAAAAAAAACGTTGTTAATGAACTTGCCCAATTCCAAGTAGGTTAATGCTATAAGGCTTGAAAATAACCATAACTAATCAGTCACCACTCTTTAAAGAAACACTCTCTACCACCTTTCCGTACGCAAGCTCGTTTGGTTTCGTGGTTACTTTCGATATCCCAAGAATATACCATCATTAAGAGTAATTCCTTGAATATTATAAAATTATTAAAATTCGGAAAATAAAAGCGTTGGTCTCCCACTCGGAGAAGAGTGTCCAAGGTTTGATGTTTTTAATAACTTACAGTAAATTTTGCCTTCAAATGGCAGTTTATGATTCCATGTCCAATTGGAAGACAGTTTTAATTAGTGATATCCAAATTATGTCAATAAGATTTATTTGCATTTTGGGCTCTTATTTGCATGTTTTTGCATTTTTTTAGCTATCATTTATTTATTAGCCAGTTAGCCAATACTACTACTATACTATTGATGACCTAACGGAAAAATTAAAATCTATTGACAAGAAGTTTGAGTCTCTGAATAACAAATTAGAAGGACTCACTCAAGAAAATATAATCATCCAACAAGAGAGTTGATAATAAAAAGGAGCTAGATAATCTCAAACAATGGACTGATCATGAACTACGCGATGGAGAGAGGACAATAGAAGAAAATTGATCATTTATGGCCTTTCGTCAGGAATAGAGTCGAAAGAGCTAATTGTAGAAAAGTTCAGAATTTAAAAATGTAAAATCAAATACGCTTTTCGTATAAGGAGCAAACAGAATTACCCACCCACAATTATAGTGGGGTTAGTATATGACCTGACCAAAAAACTTATAATAAGCAAAAAAATAGAAAATGTGAATGTCAAAGCATCCTTTACAAAATACCAAAGAGACACCGACCAGAACGTCTATGAAGATTGTAAAGAAAAAAGCGTGGTAAACCCAGACCTCTTTCAGCTTGTAAGGAGGTCTGGACAGCTAAGAATTATCAAAAGAAAAAACTAAAGATATTTTTCATAAACATCAGAAGCTTATTTCGCAAAATCCATACACTTCAAATGATTATTGACGACCGCCAGCCTTCATTGATCTGTATCACCGAAACTTGGCTAAATAATCATATAAACTCCGAAATCATTCTAAACAACTATTTTCTAATTTCTCGAGGGGATTGCAACTCATCGAACAAATCCAGAGGGGGTATCTACTGCCGTAATGATACAAGAGCTATTAATCTCCAGGACACTCTGGTGAATTTTTTGAACTGTATACGATTCAATTTCAAAATTTGAAATGCACTTGGATATACAAGTCCCCCGAATAATTACAAAAGTGACCTTTAACTCTCTTCTTTCATGAAGGAAATTAATAACTCAACCATAATGTGCAAGGACTTCTATATTCCTGCAGTTGACTGGAATAATCTGACATCTTATTCCAACGCAGCAAATCTACTAATCCAAGCTTTCCCTGACTCCTTTCTCCACCAATACATCAATGCATCTACACACATCAAAGAATACATATTAGATCTTGTCTTCTCTAATTCATCATGTAATATTAAGACCAAGGTCAAGAAGGAGGTGATCATTATTCCATTATTAGTGATGTTGATTACATTGTCAAGTTTAAAAAACCACACGAGTCACCCACCTACCTACACTCTAGATTTTAAAAACGCTATTACATCAATCCAAACAAGCTTGTTATCCATTGACTGGGTTTCACTCTTCTCCACCCCGAATATCTTCACGAACATGATACGAGGTGTCGAGGATATGTCGTCTATATTTCCTGATATACTTCACTCTCTTATTGATAAGTAGGTTCCCAACAAAAAAACTCATAATAATAAGGACTCTCCATGGACTAATCGGAGCATCATCTTATTAGCAGAGAAGAAAAGAAAGGCCTGGTGCCAATACAAAAAATTCCCATGTCCTCAAAACTTAGAAAAGTATAAAGTTCTACAAAATGATGTTTAGCTTCTTGTGTCTTCGAGTAGGCGTAAATCGGGCCCGATCAATATGATTTTTTACGAATTTGAGTTGGATGACGATACTCGAATGACCGATGATCAGAAGCTGAGTAATGGTATTTACTTCCATCTTACTATTCAACAAGTCGATGCAGGAGGGAGTGGTACCGTTTGACTGGAAATGCGCCAATATTATCTCAATACACAAAAAAGGAAGCCATAAGGATGTTCGTAATAACCGACCAATTTCCATCACAAGCCAGATCTCTCGACTAATGGAGAAGCTAATTAATTCTGAAGTGAGAAGTTTTTTTGACAAACACAATTTGATCTCTCCCAGACAACATGGATTCTTGTGTTACAAACCCCTTATCATTCTGGGAATATGTCACTCGATGTAGGGCCTCCTCACTGGATACATATGTCTTATACTTTGACTTTAGCAAGGCATTCGACAAGGTGCTGCATTGTGGGATCGAACACAAACTATATTGTATTGGGATTGGGGGTGAACTATTGCAGTGGATTTCATCTTGGCTCAGAAATCGAAAACAGCGAGTTCTGATAAATGACATTGAATCAGCTTCAATAGGTGTTCCATCCTCTGTACTTCAGGGTAGTGTCCTTGAACCTACCCTCTTCTCTGTCTATATTAGTGACCTGTTTGACAACCTCAGATCCAAAATATATATGTATGCTGACGACACAAAGCTTGTTTGCCGTTCAGAAGAGGAGCCCAAACATGACCTCAGAAAATTTCTGAGGTTGAGCGACCATTATAGAGTTCCTGTAAATCTTGAGAAGAGCTCCTTTATCATTTTTCGGAGCGGTGCTATTGATCTTGGAGAGATGAAAAATGTGGGTGTCTTGAAGGATCTTGGAGTGCTGACACCTTCTAATATGAAATTCAGCACTCACATTTACAATATTGTTAGAAAAGCAAACAGAGCGCTTGGGTTTTTGTAAAGGAGTTTTGAAACCAGAAATATAAAGCTGATGAAGAAGCTTGATGAAGCCTATGTTATGCCTATTTTAAACTACACTTCTCAGTTGTGGAATCTAATGTATAGAAAGGAAACCAGAGCTCTTGAAAATGTATAGAAACGCTTTATTAAGATGGTATGCGGCGATATATCCTATGAGGTTGGTTTACATCTAGTCGGGCTGTTGTCGCTTGAAAAGGGCAGGAAACTTCAGGATGTGGTTATGATGTTTAAAGTTATTAATGGACTGACTCATTTTAATATCAAGCCCAAGGTATGTAGGGGCTTCCCTCCAACATAGCTTTTTTAATCGAATTATGAGGATATGGAACAGCCTTCCCGAAGAGGTTACAAGAAGGTCTTCACTTTGCGGTTTTAAGAAACTTTTAAAAAATAATCCACACCACATTATATCATTTCATTTTACCATATTGTTTAATTAGATTTGATCATATTGTTTTATTATACTTTATCATAATGTTTTATCATATTTTATCATGAGTCGATAATATTGGGCTTTTTTTAGCACTAGTCGAAACCAACCAAATAAATAAATAAATAAGATTAAGTAGGACTTGAGATCAATTTATGCTGTAGTAACACATGTACCCCTTTGTGTGGTCGTGTTCTTTGCCGTATGTACCTATGTATATTTTTGTAATGTATACATATCTTTACTATTTTATAATGTATGTATGTACTATGATTAACAGCAATAAATTCATAACTAACTTTACTTTATGATTAATAATGTTATATCGTAAAATTGTTAAATATTATAATAATTTAGTTCTTTTTAATTGCAAAGTTGTTATTGCCTAGAATAATATTTAATATTATGAAGTATCCCAAAAATCCCTTACACAGTTATTTTTCCATTGAAGAAAGTATAATTTTTTTAAAATAAAAATATATGTAAAATTAATTAATATTATTTTATTTCAAAATTATTTAATATTATTTTATTTCAAATTATTTAATATTATTTAATTTCAAAATCATTTAATATTATTTAATTTCAAAATTATTTAATATTTCCATAATATCTTTTAAATGGGAAATAAATTGATTAAATATTATTTAATCACTGATAATTTATGTAAAAATATATGGAGTTACGACAAGAATTATAGATTTTTGGTGTGCCGTCTTTGTAATTACAGAACTATTGTCTTGAAGATGTTCAAAGTAGAACAACACCGTAAAATCCACATTCACGAAAGGAATTTGTAACTTCATACAAGTCATATAATTAATTCCAATTCTGAACATTTCAATTTTACTGCAGATATAACCAAAATGCTTATCTCTTGCAATATTCCGCTCCATATCGTTAATCATCCAAATTTTCTTAAGTTAATTGAAGAATACACTGGAAAAGTAATTCCTTCTCGCTTCTCCATCACCAAGTCAATGGATTCTCAAATTAAAGTATTGTTGACCAAGATTTAAAAAAAATTGAGGGAAAGGATATAGTTTTTGCATTAGACCGAACTACAGACACTCAATAGTGGTCCATGACTGCAGTGTTGGTTGTTCCTTTGTATGGTTATTTTTTGGATCGTCCCTATTTCATTAATTTGGAAGGTATCCAATGATTACAAGTGTTGCTGTAAAAAGTATAAACAACGTTTGCGTCTCCGATTTCAGAGACGAAAGACTGAATGTTTTCATTACCAGTTAAATAAAAGCAGACGAAAATACCAAAAAAATATTTTTCAATTATGTTGCATATCACTTGTTTTGCTCTGAAGTTAATATATTTTTTAAATTCAGGTGATCTAAAACAATTGACTACTACGCCAAGTACTTTAATTCATTTAAAGGGTATATTAATGTTAAGTATGGAAACAATGATGCAATCTATAAAAAAAAGAAGATGTTTTGAAGAATAATCTACTTTTGTCAGAAATAATGTTTATTCAAAATAATTTAAATCCAATCCATGTAACCAATAAAACTTTGAAAAATAAATTATTGCTACTCCCAAGTATAACTATTGTAGAAAATCTATGCCAGATATTACACTCCAACCTTTCAAAAATGATATCTGTAGGCGATAGTGATACATCAAATTTAGAAAATTTGCTCCATAAACCATCAATCACGATACCGAGTCTTTAAACTCCAAAACACTTCTATCGTTAAATTTAATTCCGAGACTGTTTTTAGCACGATGTCGTACATAAATGTACCTAATATATCCCGTCTGTCGAAGGCTCAAGTCAAGAATATGATAATGAAATTGAACATTGGTATTTATTATGAAGATAATGAATGACTCCATAAGTTCTAAATATAATAATATTAATAAATAATTAGAAAATTGTTACTTTAGTTTTAAATAATACATAACTTCATCCATCATTTTATAACGGTTCCAATACAAAATTTAACTACTTAAAAATATAAGAAATTAAACGCTATTACTAACTAAGAAAGTGATAATAATATTTTTATGATTTATGTTATCATTTGACTATTTTCATAAATCAATTTTCCATTTTATTATCATAATATCCTTCACGTGATAATCCATCAAACAGGACCTTTTACAGTACATGTATGTCCGACATCACACAGAAAATTCTCTCCGAATCAAAGTTAACAATATCAGTGTTTTTGTATTTAAAAAAAAATCCATATCGTGGCTGCTGGTTTTAGGTGCCTTTGACTTGTTGATGGGAGTGGAATATTGCAAGAGATAAGATCACTTTATTGTTCTAAATAAACCTAATTTTATTGGTACCCAAAAAACTCATTACAAAAATACACAAGCATGTATAATCACGCAAAAAACAATATTAAATACCCTATTTCGAACACAAGAAGCACAATGAATTATTGAGATACACCACAATTTCCAAAAACAAATGGCAAAAAAAAAAAAGAAAAAAGAAGTACCTTTTTTGGGGAAATAAACAACTTTATATTTTCTCAGACTTTCGTATTACCTCACAGAAAGCTGGGTTCAGGTTAATTCTATTGACAGAATATAATATTTATTTGGCTGAAAAAAATCATGAAAAGCGAAGACGTTTGTGCAAATATAATCAAATACGCACTCAATAGATTAACTGAACTTGGTTTCTACGTCAAAGTATTTTATAAACCTAAAGAATTACTTAAAGTCATAGATACTTTCTGTAATTATTTATATAAAATGACGGTTGTCTCGGGAAAGTTAAATCGTTGGTACTCTCATTGCATTGGGTCCTCATGAGCCACATAAACATAACCCTCGTCTTAGAATTGTCCATGAATATTTTTAAGAACATACACTAAAATCAACAGACAAGCTCAATATGTTAATAATTAACATTGATGATTGGATTCATAAAAAAACGAAGAAGATCAAGGGCTAACTCTGAGAGTGAGAAGTCAAAGCAGCTAAGATCCAACATCAAAAACTATGAAAAATTGTGAACAACTAAAATGATAGAGGCGAATCAAAATTGGTTGTGTTCCAATCTAAAGATGATTTCTCTGTTGAAATTCTTGAAGTCTTTATATATTTCCCGAGATTGTCTGTCTTTATTAAAATCCGAAAAACTGACGGATGGCATTTAATTAACAGTCTTAAACAATTTTGGCTGTATTTGCCCCAAGTATTTCATCTTATCCATTTTTTACTCATCCAATTCACTCAACTTTATCAACGTGGCCAACAAAATGTTGAATTACCTCTGTTGCAACGATACCTCTCACTTTGGAGACTATTATTTCTTACGAGATAAACCCATTCATATCTTATGAATCTGTTATGATCCTGGTATCTCATTCACAAGGAAGGTGTACACCACACTACTCCCCTATGAGGTATAGTAGTTTTTTCCTTAGATGAATTCTCTCCCCCCCATCGTTCCTCGTGGAATTCTGATTCTGAATTCGAACATCTCTTGAAAGGGGGATATTTAAGATAGAAGTATCTTACTTTGATTGACTTGATCTTCCTTTTACGAGGAATGACGTCATGAAATTGGAAATAATATGATGATAATGTTGACTATTTGCTAGTAAACCCTAATAACAGATGGGATCACTTAAAAAATACAAAATGGAACAAAATCCTTGGAAATGCATATTTTTTTAATAATCTTTTTTTATAAATTATACATTGAATATTTATTTATAATATAATCTATGATATTCCTCCGTACTATGTGTTATGAATAAGTTGTAAGTCTATACAGAAGAATGCCGTTTTCATCATTTTTCAGCCTAAAAATGTAAATATATCGAGTTCAGAACAAGGTGAAGAATCAATAAAAACACTTTTGAATCTTAAAAAAAATGTTTTAGATAAGTTTTATTATTCCTACTTTTAATTTGGGGATTGTTTTAAGGTTAAAAAATGACTCTGAACGACAATAGTACCGAATTACTATAATCTCACATATTTCAGAATTCAGATGAATGAAAAAAAAACTGAAAAACCTTAGATTCTGCGCTCATTGATAAATTGGGTTATTGTCTTCAATTCATTTGTACAAAATCCCCCCCCCCCCTTAACTAACTGTTTCCCTCGGTTATCGATCCTTCTGCTCAGCAATATTATAAATCAAGGATAAAATATATTGAATCAATGTTATATTTCACTGATCCAAGTATTTTTTATCGTAGTGGATACGTTTTACTTCCACATCAAATTTTTCATTAGCTTGATAGATGATAACTCAGAATTGGTAAAATGCAAGCTCGTCTTTAACAAAATAGAGGGATGAGAAATCCTACTCAATAAAACCTTTTCTCATCTTTCGAACACAAAATTGATATTTCTTATAAGCTAAATTTTTGAAATATAATAGACGGAATCAATAAAAAAAAAATAAGATAACGGAGTATTTATAAATAGTGAAACTAATGTTATTTTTGTATATAATTAATCCCAAAACAATTGTATTATTATTTTTTTACACTGTAACTTTTTTCTTCAGTAACACCATTTATATTAATGAACTCTTATGGAAAATATTTATTTATTATCTGTAATGAATTAATTTGTGTGGAGATCCCACATTTTCATTATTGTAATATTCCAATATGGTGACTAGCAATTTAGTTATTTAGGAGAGGATTCCCGCCTTAATAAGTTTTAGAATTGTAATGGTATTAAAACATTCTTGTAGATGTTTGCATAGTGAGGTCTCAAAATTAGAAAATTTTAAAAGACGATTTCACTTCTACATATTTCTATTTTTGTACCATTTTTATGGCAAACTTTTGGAGCAAAAGTTGGTAATTCAATAATTTTCTATACTTTCTATTCAATGTCCCCCCCCCCTTCTGAGTGAGGGCTTCAAAACGGGGACGAACAGAAGCTCAGCTGGACTTGATGAATGAAGTCTGAGGGCAAGTTGTTCCACTCTTCCGTAATAAGGCTCTTCAGAGCATCGAACTTCGGGTGAGATGTTTTGTTTGTTTTATTGTCCAAGACGCACCAAACAGCCAAATCCAGGGGTTCACTTCGGTGGGGACGAAGGTCAGAAGTCTGCCGGCCAGAAGGTGGCCATGCTCTCCCTCCAGAAATGCTGCACCTTCTCAGCGGTGTGTGCCGGGCGCCGTCTTGGGTAAACACGTAGTTGCCCCTGGGCAATTGTCTCTTCAACTATAACAAGACATGGTACCTGAGGACCTTGTAGTAAAGGTGTGAGTTGACTTTCTCATTGGTCTTCATAAAATAAGGAGGCATCTTCCTGCCGCCGGACGCTATGACGCTGAGGACTTATACCTGAGCTCGATGTTTGGTCCTGAAGATTTCCTTAATCTGAGCTCTTGATTCAGCCGAGAATCAATATTTCTCATATCCAGAACAGCGTCCACTTTGAAGATCCTCTTGTCAGAGATCGACTTGTGTACGGAGGAGATCGCACAACCTCTTCTCTTTTGCTTGTTGCTCGGACATTTTTGATCGCAAAAAAACAAAACAAACATCAAATTGTAGCTGTTTTAAATGACGCCAAGTACAATATTTTTGACTTTTATAACTTTGGCTAGACTCCCTCGAAGAGGATTCTAATTTTCGAGTCCTCACTCTATAATTATCCAAGTGTGTGACTTGACAGATTTAGGACTCGAATTTGAAATTCCTTATTTGGGACTTTATCTTGATTTTGAATTTCAAGTCGGACTCAGACTCGCCCTGAAATTGCAGCAAATTCACAGCCCGAATTACAAGGATATGTCTATCTTGGAGGGGGAGTGGGGGAGGGGCATAATCACACCAGATGAGTTACAAATCTTTGAAATATTTACTATACTTGTTTTAAAAATAAATACACTAGTTTTTTCACAAGTTTTGAATCACCTAAATGTTATTTACAGGATATAAGTTATTTGAATCTACAATTAAGATTTATGTGTTTAAATTTTTTTCTCTTACTTTGTAAAAGACACCCTTGAAAGTTTTTTCCTTCGTTGGCTTATTCCTTGATCTTTAAATATACATATATTTGTGTTTTTAAGTAAAAAAATTTATAGTAAAAACAAAAACTTTATATTCCCAAAAAGTTTATGCAGGAAAAGAAACCAAATCCTTACATTACAATATTTGATCTACATTAAATAAATTTGATCTTAGTTAGCACTAGACTTAGGATTTGTGAGCGATCAATAAATCTCTTAGAAAATTGTAAACTTTTCTTTACCGGTATGAAGTAAATTGAGAAAAAATGGATTCTAATTAGATTACACAACAGCTTTAATAACCTTTTGAGGATATTTCTGGAAAGCCACTTAAAATCAAAAAATCTCTCTTCTCAGAAGGAAAACTATGAATATGATAAAATCAGGGTTATTAATGTATATTAGACATTTAAGGAAGTCAGATTTCGACAACAGCAAATTGAGAGGAAGGAATTTTTTTGCACAAATTGGACTGTTTAATCATCATTTTTGAATCTTGAAACAAAGGAGGAATCCTTTGCACTAAATTTTCCCCAAGTCTGACTGTCCGTTGTACAATCTAACTTGAATCGTGCAGAAATGATATATTAATAAATTTTCCAATTAAGTAGCTTCTGATTTCATGATGTCTAGACTCTTTGAATTAAATTAAATGATGAACTTAATGAAGATCAAAAATGAAGAGCAATTATAAAAAAGAAGGGGAAATACTTCAAAGATAAATAACTTTAATAATTAACAAAAATCCTGAACTTCCATTTCTACATAAGGTTAATGAGGAGGTGGACGTTCGATACCGGAACCATGAATGGATTCCTTATATTAGTTTTGGGTGCATATTCACAAATTTTCCTTGGAGATCCACCAAGTTTTTTTATTTGCTCCGCAAATATCGTGCAAAAACTTGAAGATTTAGTAGTACTTGACAGAATTGCATATCTAATATTATGATTTGTAAGGGATTCCAAGGCAATGGTCGACGGAATCAATTGACCATGTGGGAGTGGATGTTTTATTTAAGTCCTTGATCATATTCTCCCTAGAGTTGGAAATTCTCTCACACTAGGGATGAACCCCCCGCTCCATAGCTGTCCCACTGACGTCAATCCTTTATATCATTATTTATTTTTTCAAATGAATGATTAGTATTGTATTTTAATCTTTATTGGCAAAATAAATAACTTTTGTCTCCTTTCAAACTTTTAACTAGATATACTACCTAAAAATGACATATTGGGAAAAATTTTCATAGGATATTTTTTATCATATTCCAACTTTTCCAATCTAGTTATAATCGAAATTTAAAAAAAGTTAATAAAACACCACCTAATGTACAATAGCTATTAATTCATATTTGGCTCAATAAATCGACACCATTTTAAGAATAATACAAGGACAGACAGTTCTCTGAATGCTAAAGTAAAGAGAATCAACCTAGCCCAGGTAAAGGGCACGAGTAACTCTGATGCTTTTAGTGACACATATTAATGGATGAAGGAGTTTTCCACTCTCCCTATCTTCGATCTTGCAAAACCATTACCAAGAAGAAGTATATGGAAAGATATGCGAAAAAAAAGTTTGATAGATAGATGTACACTAGGAAGGATTGCTCCTCTGCCATCTCCATTATGCAGGGTTACCTTGATTTCAAGCTATTCTACAAAAAAAAAAAAAAAAAAAAAAAAAAAAATGTAGGGAATTTTTTTAATGTTCCTTTAATTGTTCAGATGGAATTGCACTGATTAAGTATAATTAAACATTGCAGAATTAAAATTACTAAATCTGCAATCCCAAAGGAGACATTTATCGGAAATTATACGGTACCTTGTAAGTTGGAAGTAAATTCTATAGACTCATGTTTTTAGTCTATTTAAACTAAACTAAAAAAAATAGTTTCCCTCTAGTCCGGTTCTCATTAATTTTGTCATTCCAGGATTGGTCGTTATCAGTCATTTATACACTGTCTGATATTATTATTTATATACCTATTTATACATATAAGTAGTCATATGATTGTATCGATAATTTTTGAGAGCTAAGCTTTCCAAATGATGAAAGATAGCAACGCATATCCTGCTTATCATTTATTTTTTCCGTCCCTTTTATTCTTTTCAATTCTAGCAAGAAGTGAAGAAAATATTAAAAAAAGTAACTATGGGACATTTGAATGGGAACAAATATCTAAATGATTAGAAAAAAGACTGAAAGAGTTGGAGAATAGAATAATTAGGAATGCCAACCCGATATAATAGTAGGTTTTTCACCATTTTAGTCCAACTCTGTCTAAAGTTGGTCATACTCAAAATGCTTTTTCGAAAAAAATATTATTAATTTTGTATTTCTACTCTGCAAATACTTTTTCATACGTTGAATAGCAATGAGCGTAGCTCTTTCCTTTATTTTCAAAGGAGAGAAATATATTTTAAGGGCTACTAGTAAAAAAAAAAAAAAAAAAAAAATATCATCCATCGTGTGGCCTAATGACGGAATAAAAGAGAAACGTTCATCTCAGTTTATAAGTTTATTCTCTTAAAGCTTAAAATGTTAATTTAATAGCAGTCATATTATTTGTAATATATTCTCAGAGTGTACAACACAATTGTTTAAGCAAAATTGGTTCTACTCGTCTCCTTAAAGGAAAAATCTATTAGATTATTCGTACAGGTAATTAATGTTTTATTTATTCATATTAAAAATAAATTCAGGATTATTTGCTTTATAAAAGATTCTATAAACCGACACTTTAAAAATTATGCCAAACTCCCACGTAAATAATTATATTTTGGTACGTTAACAATATCCAGCTAATTGTGGAGTTTATTTTTAACTTTTAATGAATTTTTTTAATTTAACCTAAAGCAATATAATTTAATCAAATGAAAAGTTTTTTAGCTAACAAAAGGAAATATTTATGTGAGTTGAATATTAAACGTTATCAAAGCCATATTGTGTCTATGTTTTACATATATACCCGTGACTACAAGTATAATACCTCTGACAAAATAATAAAGGATGTTAAATCTATAATTATTATCTAAAAAAGTTAATGCACGTTGTTAAATACTTCATTATTTAGCAACTACAATATACAATTTCCTTCAAATGTATTTATTAAATTAAAAAAAACAACAAAAGCATGTGGAATAAAGAGTAAAAATAGTTGTAATTTTTTCTTAGACATTTTTCTGGTTTTTATAGAACAATAATCATTTAATGTTCTTTATGTCTAATGTCTACCAAATGTTACAATCAATTTATTAAAAAGCAAATTTGGTGATTATGTTATTTCGAGAAATGTGTCAATAGTTTTTCTGCCTCGGTCATAGAATTAAACGCCTTTACATTGTCTTCTTTGAAGTCATCCCCCCCCCATGTAAATTTTTTTCCTTCAACTTATGAAGCATAAGTATTTTTTAAATATATTTTTTTTGAGCATCAAAATACCATTCTAATATCATAAATCAACACCGGCCCTCAGGCTGTACAGGTGAAGTGTTGGCCCAAAATAGAATTGAAATTCTACCACAACCGTGTTTGGAGGTACCAATTAACCTTTCTAATATTCTGTCATACACCCCAACCCAGAGGTTGTGGAGGTTAATATTTCTTCGTCGCCCCTGCCTGAGCAACGATAAATCCTCATAATGTCACAAAATACACCTCACCTTACAGGTTATGCAGGTGAAGCACTGGGCCTCAAGAAAACACATGGATGGATTTTGCTGAAAATTTTCATGTATATTCTTAAGGCGCCTGAAACGGTTCTGCTAACAATTTTTTTGGTGTTTCAAGGTCATGGTGGCCTTAAAATAGCATTTTTTTTATTTTTTAAATTCACATGTTGTACAATCTGAATGTTGGGATATATTTTGGATACTAGAAGGGATCTTTGATGTTCAAAGAAATGGTAGTTGAATAATTTAATCTGCCTTAGGGACCAGCAGCCCACTACCCGTGGGCGGGATACTATTCTAGCATATTATAAGGGGTTTTTGGTGCTTAGAAATACAACAGCGGTGCAATTTAAGCTGCCTTGATATCTAGTACTTCACCTGCACAACCTGGGCCTCGGGGTGTATATTATGATATATTGAAGATTCCTTGATGTTCAAGGAAGCGGCGGCGAAGAAATATATTACTTTACTTGGGCCCAGCAGTTCAACAGCACAACCCATGGGTGGGATGTATTATAACAAACTAGCATAGGCTTTAATTAGTAATGACTTTTCTATTTATGCTACTTTTACCAAGCCATTATGCATACATTTATTATTACTATTGGAAAGTAAAAAAAAAAAACGTTTCAAAAGTGGATAATACAATCAGTGTATACCCGAAAGACTGTAACAAATGTTAAAACTTATATGAATCATATAAATTTTGGGATCTCTCTATAAAATTTTTGATATAAATAAGTGAGCAATTGTGAACAAAGTTTGTAAAAGCAATTTTTGTGTTCCTTCATTGACAAGCTTGGAAAACAAACGCAAGCTTCACTACTTCGGGAAGAGAAATCTAGAAATTTTGTAGGCCATAAAGTTCATAAAAATTTACAGAACCTTCATAAAACGTACCTTAGACAGTTACAAGGAGACAAATAGTGTCAAATATCGTCCTAGAAATGATCGACCACGAACAACAAAGGACTTCAAAGAACATAAAAATAATATGAGATAGGATTCAGATTATTTAAAGAGGGCCATCGTAAAATGGTCATCGAGCTAGGCATGGGCCACACAACAATTAAAAGCTTATGAACAAGAACTTGAAGATATTACCTTACCTTCATCTGAAAATACAGAGTATAAGAAGAAAGACAACAGAAGTAAGAAACTTCTCAGTTTGGTGAAGTAGATTATGTCTCCCAACATTATTTTAGTGATAAGAAAGCTTTTATTGTTGAGGCTAATTGAATTCTCTTAAATGATCGAGTTATAACTATAAAATGATATTATACGCCCTGTAGATTCAATTGGACGCAAAAACCATAGTCAGTGATGGTATGGGGAGCCGTCAGCAGATCTGGTGAGGCATTTTTAGTCATTGTATCCTCTGGAATCAAAATTAACAGCTTAAAGTACGTATTCCCCATCCTGAAAAAAGGTCTTCTTTCATGGGTAAATTCCCACTTCAAGAAGATACTTAGGCCTTTCAATAAGATTGCATAGAAAAACATTGTTCTAGTTACTACTATAAGCACATAGTACAAAAAGAGGATTGAGATGGCAGCTCTTCTCTGTGCTGGATAGTCCCACAAGCCATCGGGCCTCAAGGAAGCCTATTTACAATATCTTCCATACATAGACACATTGTAAATCGTCATTCTTCTGGCACTGTGTGTTCATAGTGGCAACTAAGACAAAATTTTTTTAGCAATTAACAGCTAATTGTCTGTTTTACAATATTAATATGAAAATTGTAAAAAAAAAAAAAAATAGTAGATGTCCTTTATACGTTCCCACACCGTTGAACCTAGGAGGATAAAATTTTGCATGGGTCCTTCTTTTGAGTTTACCAAAAAGAGATTGGCGTTTCAAAAAACAACTATACGAATAACTACGTTTTCTAAACTTATTCAAAATCAAAAAAGTTATGGGCAAAAAAAGAAATAAGTGAAAATTGCAATTTCTTTTATTTCAGGTCCAAAAAAATGAACTTCTAATGGAATATGGGACTAGTAAATAGAATTAATTTTGTAGAAATTTTTCTGGAGATTAGTTTGCATATAAATTTACCATATAAAAAGTGATGTTTAACTGAAATATCTGTCATTTTCTGAATAATTTTTCAATTTTTAATCAAACATCAATATTTATTTATTTTTTTCGACGAAATTATTCTTCATAACTTTTTGTTTTTGAAAGTACGCAAATTTTTGGTAGGTTTGTGCTTCTTTTACAATTCCAATAAATGCTATTAGCTATATTTTTTTTGCAAAATTAGTGTAAAAAAGTGTTTTACAATTATCTTCGCGAATTTCGATTTGGGAATTTTTTTTTTTTTTTTTTTTTGAGGGGGAGTTGCTATGATGAGACTTGTAGGTTACCTTATTTAATCGGATTGATATTGGGTGAATAATCCAAGAGAATTAAAATTATCAGAATCTTTTTCGACAACAACAAAACATTCATATTATAATTGAAGTATTTTCTGAATATCTTTTTAGTTTTCTCAATTAATTTGACCATTTTCAATGTAATTTCCTTCTCCTTCCTTAACCCAAGCAACGTCTGGTAATCCTTTCCTGGTGTTATATATTATTATTTAATGAAAGCTGAGAACCTAAGCTTAACGTTAATTACGAAAACTTTTTCATTTAATTAACTAAACTTATTAAAATTATTATTTCCATAAAGAAATAGATGGATATACTTAAATATTCTATTATAAAAATTTATGTTTAGAAAAATTTATCGTAATGAAAGCAAAGAAATGTGTCTTTAAAAAATAAAAACTACAAATATATGACTTGCTTTTCATTCATTAAAATATCGAAGATCATTAAAATACAAAAAGGGCAAATTTAAATAATGAAACATTAAAACTATTAATACGAATATAAAATATACATTGTTGGAATTTTAAATCCAGAAAATTTAAGGAGAATGAATATTACAATTTATTTGCCAAAATTAATTTAGCAGTTTACAAATCTTTTGCTCTTATATGACGGGGTTTATTATAGGAAAGTCAATCACTCAAAGCAAGACCCTCCAGCTACAACTACAGCCTCCAGCCTGGCAGGGCTTGATGAGAAACTCCTTGTCTATGCTGGCCACAGCCTCAACCATGAACCACCACTAGGAGTAAACAGTGTTATGTGCACGCTAATTGGACACTCACTCCAAGACACCCCACGATGGTGGTCCAAAGGGTTCAGATCTGGCCAGTAGTAAGTCACATTTAATTTACACAAAGCCAAAGGTTTTAAAATTGTTTTTTTATTTTTAATGAATAAATAAGCGCCCAATTAATCGATTCTGACAAACTGTATGACACCGGGTCTGTTAATATTAATTTAAACTCTCTTGCATCTTTATCTATGGAGTTTTTTGTATCCTACGGCGTGCACCCTGTAGAAACGCACACAATACCCACTTACGGCGTTCTTATTCTGAAGCATCTCAAGGATTTCGTATTTTATATAATACAATTTAGTCAGCTGAATCGGATGACCACGATTTCATTAACATAGTGAAAAGGGTTGCTAATATTTTGAGGTCTAAACTTGTCCTGGATGTAAAATCCTACCTTGTAAATGTTCATCTTTCGGACGTAGAGTAAATTGGATTCTTGATGGATAATTTATGATAAAAAATATAATTTGCTATAAAATGTCTATTTTAATATCTCAACGAACTAATCAGTTTTTCTATGCTACTTAAAGGATGCTGTCTCTTAGATAATCAATAATGGTTATTAGGGATTATTTAGTGATCCTAGTACGATGATGACGTAACTGGATGATATCTTTGATGATGAAATTAAGTAAACATTGTTCTATGGAATAGCTATTGCGTCCCATTTGGACACGTCCTTAAGATGTAACCGATTACGGGCAATAATTATTTCTGGTTAATTAAAACCCATTTTTGGATAAATAATATATATATGAGTGACTCAAATAAGAGAATATAAGACATAAAATAGTTGAGGGAAAAAAGGATTATTATTACTTCGGATCTTTTAGCTGCCCATGATCGAACGAAAGTTCCCCTCCCCCCCAAAAAAAAAAACCAGGTCTTCTATTATTAGAAGCAGCTAAAAGTATGAGCCAAAATGTGGAAAACCTTTCATTTCTATAAGAAAAAATTTGTCAAAACAGGGCAAAGTAAAGACTGAAAAAATATAGAGTATCAAAGCAAATTTTAGTCCTGAATTTCCTCTCCGCATACGAAAAAATGATTCCGAACCTTACTTGAACCGAAAAATTGATGGATTACCTGTGATAGTTTAAGGAAAAAGAATTTCTAAACTATTATCGGTGGATAATTTTTTATATGGGATAGGAGAGGAACAGGCGATTGCTGTATTTAAAGCAATTAAATAATGGGATGTTAGACACAATATCAAAGAATAATGTGTTTTGACACTACAAGTTTAAATACCGGCAAGAATAATGAAACTTGTGTTGAAAAGGTACTTTTACTATTTGCTTGTAGACACCATATAATGGAATTAGTTATTGGAACTGTTTCTCGTAAGTGTATAGGTGCCACATCGTTAGGAGTTGTTCCGTTGTTGAAAAGATTTAAAGAAAATTGGTCATAAATCAACTAAACTAACTATAAACCCGGAAGTGTAGATGAAGAGGTGGCCAGTCTTTTGGAAGGCATACCAGATAGTATTATTGAATTTGCAAAAGATAATCTTGAAGAAATATATTCAAGAGACGAAAATAGAGCATTATTAGAAGTGTTAATTAATTACAACATTTCCAAAAAAAAACTATATTGAGACATCAGAAAAAGTTGCTTCGCTCCACATATGTGACACTCATCACATAATATAGTGGATTAATAATAAATGACGAGTCACAAATTCAATGTCTTCTATAAATCCTGGAAGACCATCGAAGGATCTACCCCAACACCAACAAGAAAATACTGACCAAAAGTCATTAGTATTTGATTAAAATTTACAATAAGAAATTATAAATTTTTTATATCTATGATATAATAAGAAAATATAAATATACTGTTTTGAAAATAAATTTACTTAACAAATGAAATAATTTGAACTGAATAAATCTTGTGTCTAAATATTTAAATATAAATAAAGTAGGTGCTTGCTCATTAATTTGATGTATCATCAAAAAAAAAAATATTTTTTTGTTAAACTTAGGCAAAAGTTGCGTAAACAAAAGAGAAGAACTGATTATTTTTTTTGAACACTTTAATTACCAAGTTTCTAGGATAAATATTAACGAAAATGGAGCTTCAAGGAAATAAGTGGCTTGTTTAGTCCGTGCCAGATTTTGCAGTTCTAATATTGTAAAGACACTTAATGTCAATAGAACCACCGTTTGGAGGGCCAGGGTTAAGATTAAAAATGATGAAGACATTAGTGATTGGTATAGAAGGGTAAGGCGATCAAATGAAACCCTGAAAATGCAAAAAAAAAATTATTCTTTTGAAAAATCGGAAGAAGAAGATGACGGACTTAAAGAAGAAGCAGTCGGCGAGCCGTTCCACGGTATTTAATGCCGTAAAAAAGAAGGTGACAAGTCTTTCCGGCATGTTTAACATGCTCACTCAACAAAAATTACGATGTGATAGGTGCAAAAAGCTTTACAATGACCTGAGGTATCATAGAAACCGAATTGTATTCTTGTGCGACGAGAATACATTTACAGTTGATCCCGTGTACAATAGGCAAAATGATCGGATATTATGTTTTGAGGAAGTCAACTGTAACCTCCGCGAAGTGTCCACTACCAAACATCCGGCCTTAGTAATGATGATCGGCATTGTTTCATCTAAAGTTCAAAAGATAAAGCCAATTTTTTCCACGTTGGATACAGAGTGACTTTCAAGGATTACTTAATATTTTGGAAACAAAAGTACTTCCCTAGATTTGCAAGATCACAATGCAATCGAAGAAAGCCGATTATTGCTTTCAACAGGACGGGGCTCCTGCACATATGGTAAAAATAATGCAGAATTGGATGGCAAAAAAAAAGAAGTCCTGGACGAAGGAATTCTATTCACCTGAGAGCACCGACTTGACTCCTATTGATTTGAGCATCTGGTGGTGAATTGAAAGCAAGGCCTTTATACAACGTCACAGTAGTATTGAGTCTTTGTCGACACTCCTTCTCAGCCGATTGTTTAATGTCGAATGTGCAAAGTGTTCTGGGGTCGCGTGGAACGGGTGATTGAGGCTGAAGGTGCTCAAATTTATGAATGATGTTCTCTAATGAGTAACACCAAAACATGTTAGAATAAAACAAAATTCTCTAGAATGTCATTTCAAGCCATTTCGTGTAATTAATTGTTCAATATTAATTACTTTCCAAGATGTTCTGACGGCCCAGTATGCACTTGTTACATTTAAAAACGCTATCAGGAAATATCAAGCTAATTTTTTTTTTTTCAATTATATTCTAATTTCTTGCTTTAAAAAATGAAATATCTAAGAAACTGTCTTTAACATTTTGTTTACAGTAAGATATTTCCTATGAAAACAATATATTCTTTAAATCACAGTGCTTACTTTGTTAGTGAGAGGTCAATTTTTGAAACCCTTAATTTCAAAATAAAATATAACTCTCGATTCCAGCTAGACTCTTATGTAATGGGATGCCCAAGTCAATAATTTATACTTTCCTTCTCTATAAAATATTGAGCTTTAGACAACAGATTAACAAAAAAAGAATTCATAATAATTTCATGTAGATTATAAAATTAATAATTATATGTAGTAGTAAATTTATAAGCCTCTCGCCTATAATGGGTTAAAACGGGACTAACGTCAAAAGATTAACCTTGTATGTCAGGAAATTAATACTTTGAAACTGGATATGATCACTTGTTGCAGTAACAGGCTTCAATCAGTTGATAATTTCACCGTATTTAATTGAAAGGTATAAAAATGATAAATTCATGCGTTTCGTTGATAGAGAAAATAATATCATATCAAATTCTGTGCAAAAGAATAACATAATTACTTAATTTAAGCTACAATTTCTAATCATCGAAATTTGTATATCTATATGGATATGTCTCTTATTAACAAAGTTAAAAATAAAAGACATAGAAACTAAATTCCAACTTACTAAATCCACCTGAAATTGATAGTAAAATCACTGTCATATTCGAAGGAGCAAGATGGACTGTCAAAATATAAGTGAATTTATACTGTAATTTAACATATGCTTGAATAAATATAATGAGTTTGTTGACAAGTTAGGGCCAAACGGGTCAGACTAAGAAGGATTGACATAATTGAAAGTATTAGAAGTGCTATTTAACTGAATGCGAAAGGAAATAAACAGAGGAACAATTATACAAAGAGACCTATGGAATAAAATGAAACTCAAAATGAATACTATTGATGACATGTTAAATCCAAATTACAATGTTGTATCATTAAAAAGTAGTGCTTAGATTATTCTAAAATATTCCAATTGTTTAATATTCTAAATAATAATTGAAAAATACCATTTTGCTATCAGGGGCGTCAACAGGACTATATATATACAATTTTTTTGGTGGGTAGGAAAAATAAAAATTTAAAAAAAATTAAATTTCTAATATAATATTTACTGAAAAAAAATTGACTACTAAAATTTAAAATATTAATTTAAAAAAAAACTAAAATATACCATTTTATGTTGACATGTTTTTCAAAAATCCACAAGTGTTCGCAGTGAATAATTTTTGTTTTGTTGGAAAAATATTTAAAAAATCTCCAGCTGTTTAAAAAAATTTATTTTGGCAAAAATTTAAAAAAATTAAATTTCCAATATAATATTTTTTAAAAAATATATAAATATCAAATATTTGCTAACAAATTTCAAAAATACATAATTATTAACAGAAAATTATTTTTTTTGGAACAAAATTTTCAAAATTATATTTCTAATATAATATTTTTGAAAACAAAATTCAAATATAAAATATTTCAAAATACTTAATTATAAACAGAAAATTATTTTTTTTTGAAAGAAATTTTAAAAATTAAATTTCTAATATGTTATTTTTTGAAAAGAATATTCAAATATAAAATATTTGGAAAAAATTTCAAAATACTTAATTATTATCAGAAAATTATTTTTTTTTTGAAGAAAAATTTGAAAAATTAAATTAAGTTTCAAATATTAAATCTTTAGAAAAAAAAATCAAATATTAAATTTTTTAGTAAAAAGCAGGGGGGGGGGGAAGGCTATTTTTTTCATAACTTAGAAAAATAATAATTAGTTAAATACCTGTAATAAGTAAGAATCGGAATCGTAAATTAAATCTTATTTACCCTATTCCGATTTCAGAAAAAGTAGCGGATTCTCCGATCTCCGATTCCAATTAATCGTCTTATCAGTATTAAAGACAAATATGGTCAATTTAATAAAAGCAGAAAAGGACCCTTCTGCCTTCTACGAAAAAGTAATTTTATTCTAATATTTACGAAGGCTTTGATTGTATATTATTGAAAACATGTGCAGGGCGTAAGTTTTCAAAATGCAAAGTCTTGAGAGAATCTAATGGGCAATGAACATGAAAATATGAAAAATGTTGGAGATGCAACAGATGTGATTGTAAATTACGCAGACTTTGTTGATATAATTGAAAGTAATATTGATATAGATTAAATAAAAATGACATGAACAATCAAAAAAAAGTTAAATTTGTCACTAAAACCTTTTTGTTTATCATCAAATTTTTTAAAAATATGTAAACACTTAGCTCTCATTTTGTAATGTTTTTATATAAAGGTATGTTCATGTGGCTACTTTCTTTACTTTGCGTCTACATAGAAAAGGTTTAGAGGATTTTATAATTACTATTTCATTGTTGAAATAAAAAAAGTCTCTTTCTAAACAAAAGCGGCGTTATTAAAAGAAAAGTGGAATACAAAAACGACCACAAAGGAGGAGAGGTTGTCTCGAGCTTAGCTTTTTTTAGATGTGTCAAAGAACATTTGACCTCCAAGCTCACCCGATCTTAATCTTTTGGATTATTTAATCCAAACAAAGGTTGAGGGAACAGATCTGTGTTATCCTTGGAGTCCGCCATGAAGGTTGTAAGAAGACTACATCCGTAAGGTTTGTCCGGTCTTTAGGAAGAGAGGAAGGCTGTCATTGAGGCTAAAGGAAGCCATATTGAATAAAAAATGTCGATTTGACTTATATTTCACCGGAAATAAACTTAACTTTATTCTCACTGTCTTCATGAACTAGTTTTAATAAAGTTTCACAAGAATCCTCATTGTAAACTTAAATATTACTCATGGAGTATATATGTCATTTTGATTACGCGTATGGAAAATTACTAACAATTGAATTGATTACAACTTGATACCTAATAATATTTGAAGTTTAAATTAAATCAATTAATTGAAATTGAAAATATCGAAGTAACATTAAAATTTACTCAATATTTTGCTGTTAATTGTCAACTTTTCTGTTTTTTCCCCTTTACTAATGCTCAAATTGATTGGTTGTGTAAGAATGAGTTATTGTTAAGTTGTGAGCAATTCCTAACAATGATTGAATCGCACTATGCAACAAAATTTATGTCTTGGATCCCCACCGGCTAAAACCCACATTTCTTATTATTTAAGTCATAAAACAAGAAAATGATCTTAAAATTTGCAATTGTAATACGTTTGGTCTTTAAATATTTTTTTTTATCATTTTTTTCAGATTTAATTTCAATTCAGAGCCATATTTCGAAATGAAGTAATTATGTAGATAAAAATTTAAAGAAATAAAAATTGATAAAAAACAGTCCAACATTCTAAAGATGAAATATAATTTGAGTTATCTTGAATTCAGTTCCTACAAAATGGGGACATTGCAGTTGTATGAAATATTCAATAAGAAAACTTAAAGTTTTACTAAAAAATCTATCAAAATCGTTTTTAAGTTGTAATTTTCTGAAGTTTTAGCTTAAATATTACATATATCTTTTAATAGTTTAATTTTCTTATTGAATAATTATTTGACAAATTGTAAGAAGTAATGAATATTTTAGAGGCATAAAAAGTTTAGAAACAAAAAATAAATAACTCGATTAATACTTACTTATTCGATTTATTATTATATAATTATTATAAATATATACTTATTATCGATTTTTACTTATTACAGGTATTTAACTAATTATTATTTTTCTTTATTTAATCAATAAATACTAGTCAAATACTTTTTAAATGAAAAAAAAATATATATAAAAAATAACATTATACATATAAAAAAATGTTAATAGTCATTGTCGGTTTCTATGGCTTAAATAACAATAATAAATAGGAGTTTTAGCTGGGAGGCAAAAATAGTGATGCGTAGTGTAATAATTCCATAGTTACTGAACACCAACTGATTTTACCTTTTTTCCTGTTTTTTTTTTTTTTGGAAAATATAATAAAGGTAACAATGTGTCCCATGAAATGAATGGATTTTCACAATTTATATTGATTTGAATTACTTGGAAATAAGATAAGTAGGAAAGTTAAAAAACATAATTCTTGCAAATCTTGCCTCTCACTGATTTTATTTTATGAATTTAATAGATTTCTTTAGAATTATAAAAATTGCTTTTATAGAACAATGAAAGAACAATGAAATTCAATATTTGGTTTGTTAATATGCTCATTTCTGATATATGTTATATATTTACCATTGAGTTCATTTTGTAGTTTATCCCGTTTATTATTTTAATCAATAGTTTTCTCTCACATAGGAAAAGATAGGATACTAATGCTTTATATAGATTTTTCAATATTATTGTTTTTTTCTTTTTCTTTTAAAACTGTCCTGAAAGTCAGTATAATTGGACTTATAAATGTAGTGTTACTTAGAGAAGGCACACATAATTTAGTAAATGTGGTCTGCTTCCTTTCTCAAATTTAAAGTTCATCCGTTTAAGTCTTAAGGTGGTAGATGTTTAGTTATACTAAAGAATTTACATATATCGTGATCTGATATTTAAAAGGGATATACACTATATTATAAAGAAGTCAAATTTGTATATTTGAACCATATAAACAAGTTGAAAAACATGTAATCCTTCCTTAATGGGAAAATTTATGTTATCCCTATCTTTATGTACGGATCTTAGATATGGAATCCTTCCAGAAACTATTTGGTTAAGTCCCTGGAAAAGGCACCTTTTAGGTTTGTCCTTATTTTTCTATATTCATTCCTCAGGGAAGTGAGGCCAGTCTCAGCGCTAGGTAATTTCGTCGTAAACTGTTTCACCTTAATGCCAATTTGCTAAGGAAAAGAAAATTAATTCTTCAGACTTTCAATTCCAAAAAAAATGGGTCAGCTAAAAATACACACGATTTATATCTCTGGTATATTTTTGACTTGTCGGAAAATAATAATGATAATATTTCAAATAATCCTTTTTTTTATAAATGGATCAAAATATAAGTGTATTATCATAACCCATTATATCCAACTGGTCTTATTTGAATTTACGTAAATAAAGTAAATTTTGTAGATATTAACTTCAAAATGTTAAAGGTCTTACTGAAGTATTTAGTGCGGTTGAAGTATAAAATATACATAACGTTAGTTATCACTGAGTCTGCTTTGAAGAGAGTCTAAAATGTCAGTGATATAACCGTTAGTCAACTTCCTTTTTTTTTTTTTTTTTTTTTAGGTCTATTCCAAGTACCAGTATAAATGTTCTTGAATTTCTATTGTTAATTAAAAAATTATATCTTTTTGAAGTTTAAAACTTTTAGTGCTCAGTTTTTAATGAACCACTCGATACTGTATGTATCTATGATACTATTAATTTTTATGGGATTGAGGTTTGGAGACTAGCTTGCCCTTCCATAACCTTAAATGTTTGTTCTTGAGCCAATACTTTGTTGTATTAGCTGTATTTTTCCATGCATTTTCGTGCTTGTAGACTCCTCGACGGCCCATTTCCTGTTGTGAAATCTCAAGATCTCTTGCATAGAACCACGTGGACTTGAGGGTATTGGGCTGGGTTGTTTCCTTTAACTCCCTCGGATACACTTTTCCCTTTTTGACTGATCCTTCTTCCTCTCCAACATTTCTGACTTGCTTTACGGTGTAGATGGGATTCTGGAGATACCCAACTGTTTCGAGTGCACAAATGGAAATTCGTCGACCACGTTCAAGTGTCATTTTCTTGATTTGTACATAAGCAAGATAACTATGGTTTCCTTGGTTTTATAACTAATTGTTTAGCTTTAATGTGTCGAAATATTATTTAATTTCAATTACTCAACTGTCATTAATTATTGAATTTGTGAGTATTCAGATTTGAATGAACCTTTGAATGTTGGAGGGAAAAAATCCTACTCATACCCCCAAGAACGTCATCTTTAGCGTCAATCACGGGGGGGGAGGTACATTATGTTTATTCTGCAACCCACATTATACTCGTAACTACTTACTCTTACAAACAGGAGAGTTGCATATGTAAAACAATTTGCAATTTAACAGATTATGGTTTAATATTATATTAAATGGGTGGGCGTTTTGCTGTTATATTTCAAAAGTGTAATAAACAGCATTAATTGGGTAACACAAGATTGCTACAAATGAAAATCCCTAGAAACAGAGTCCACTTATTAAAATATTGTACAAATAAATTAATAAAATAATTAAAATAGTTAGTTCTAAAACAACTATTTTGTATTTGTTGGGTAAATATTGAACTGATTAAAAAACCATATCTCCTTGGAACATTTATGGATTACATTAACCTTTCAGAAATAGCTTATATCTTTTTATGTTTAATTACAGTCAGATAGTTAAGTGAGCTCGAAAACTCACTCTTAAATAATTTCGATAAGCGGATTTAAAATATAAGTAAAAAGATAAAAAAAGCCTGGTATAACTTCAAAAACTGTCCGTTACGCTTAATCAATCAGAACCCTGAGCATGTTTTTTTGCAACGAGATGGTCCCCTTTGGTGGTAATGATAGATACAGACACAAGACACCCAAAGTTGCTCATGCTCAGTGTACTCTTTTGCCTGGTTATGGTGGTTGTAACTTCAGAAAACCTTTAAAACATTTTCCAAAGAGGCCTGTTTCATACTCATTTTTCTGGTTGGGTTCAATTTTGGTTCGCAAATGAGGAGAATTTGGTCATTTCAAAACAAAAGACTGTTCAACTTTGACTAGCACTGTATTAGAGGCGGACTTACTACTCTATCTACAGTTATTAGGAGTAGAAGAAAATATTAACTATGAATAAAATAACATATGAGCATGGATAACATAAAGTAGGCATTATAGCTAATTCCCCGTGATATCCTATGAGTTAATTAAGATTGTCAACCCAAAAATAATTAACAAATACTTCGTACAATTAATCAGCTTTTTTAATTACTTAATATTTTCTTCTTATCCTATTAACTGAAGATGAAGTAGTAAATCCCCTTCATTATCATCCCAGACTTAGATAATACGTAAAACATAAATAACTAATTAATTCTAAAAGACTCCAGGGAAAGAGCGTACTCCTCAGAAGATAATGTGTTTCCTTCTCGTAACTGATTGGCTAAAAAATGTCAGTTACCATAAGATCTATTTGAAAGTTTTGATTGGGTTTTATTTTCTATTTTGTTGGGTTAATTTAATTATCTGCTATAATTAGCCAATAATAATGGTAGATTTACCATTATGGTAATGGTAAATTTGTAGTTTAGTGTATTAAAAAATAGATCAGCTACAGATGTAAAGTCTCTAGGCTTATTGTCCATGAAAATGTATACCCATACCAAAAATATAAATAGAATAAAGTTGTTGATCAATGTCCTCAAACCTGATAATTGGAATCCAACAAAAGGCTCAAGAATTTGGCAAATAATATAATCAATATTTTTTTCATATGTGAGGGATGTAAATTTTTTAAATTCTGTTGTTGAAAAAAGGATGTCACAAGGCTTTATATTCTAATTTTGTGTACTAAAATTGTTTGTTTTAGCCTCATTTTGTAAATAATGTTTTTGAGGAAGTCTCCAGAACGGAGGTGCAATAATATCTTAGGCTTTAAACCTTATATAAACATTAAAAACAAAGCTCTTATTTATGTAACACTTTTTATTTGGGAATCTATCTCATGTAATTCAAACGCTCATTCGCCAAAAGGAATTCATCTATTCGTCCTCTTGCCTAAGTCTTCCTGTTTCTTCGGAATTATTCCTAGATGAGTTTTGACTGGTACTCATACCAATTTCGATGGTAATGTCAAATAAGTTCAGTCCCTGGAACGTGTCTCTTTTGTGAATAAGGACTGACTCAAGGAGATAATGAAGAGTTCACATCGTCTTGGATTAGGATTTATTCAAGAGAATATCACTGAATATAGTCCATTTCTAATTTCAAATTTATTTTATCACTTGCTTAAAAAATTATAATATTAACAAGATTTGGCAGAATTATATCCAAGTTAATTTTGATTTCCACACTATGTATACAATTTCATAATTTAAGCAGGTAAAGTAAATCAGAAATGATATTATCAAGATCCCAACAGTTCTTCAAATATTTCATTAGAAATGGATTAGATCATTTTTAAACTTAAAATTGTGAGTGATAATGATAATTTAAAAGAGAAAAATCGTTCATATTGTATATTCCTGGAAATCGTTCACTCTCCACGTATATAACAATTTTTAGTACTCCTTGAATGAGTAGATGAGAAGCTTATTCCTTCTTCTTATATTTATGTCGTTGTTGTTGATTCTGGGTCTGTCCACTCTTTCCCTTGAGTCCTTTAATTAATTCTTCCGCAGCCTGGTACTGATTGATCTACGGTTGGGACCCATTCACTTAGATTAACAAACAATCTATTATACTTATGAGATTCCATTAGGCTGTGAGTGCCAATAGTTTGAAGTCTTAATTATAAGAGTATCAAAATTATACAACTTCTGATATAAATTAACACACATTTGAAAGTGATATTTCATCACTTTTGCAAAATATTTTTTGAATAAAAAAATTATTTTTACAATTTTTATTTAAATGTCTACCAAAATCCAGTAGATTCACAAAGAAAGAATCATTCATAGAAAATAGGAATCCACCCAAATATCCATCTTCTGTAGTAATTAATATTGGAAAACTATATTTAACTTGATGTAAAGGGATATTTGGAAACTTATAATTAATTTAACATTGCTTTCATTTATAGACATATCGGAGCTTCTGGAACAAAAATATAAGTTTCAAAAATATATTAGTCGTTTTTCAATGTGAGTCTGTATAGCTAACAAGGTTTTTTTTCTAGATTTTTCATAAGATTTCTTAAAATTGTACTTGAGAATAAAATATTTTTTAGGATATCTAGTTTATAATTATTTTATAGTAATAGCTTCCTTTACGTAATTCATT
Source organism: Lepeophtheirus salmonis (assembly GCF_016086655.4). Lineage (NCBI taxonomy): Eukaryota > Metazoa > Arthropoda > Copepoda > Siphonostomatoida > Caligidae > Lepeophtheirus > Lepeophtheirus salmonis. Next base: position 43,991,958 of record NC_052136.2, on the reverse strand, counting down.
CAATTAAAACTCGATTATATATTGAAATGAAATGGATGTAATTATTTTTATAGATTATATTTTGCAAACTTTTCGCATTAACAAAAAAGTTTTACTAGGTAACCTATTCATTATAACTTGGTTTACTAGAAAAAGGGAAAGTTAAATCGATCATATATTTCCATCGGCGTGCATTCGTTTGAGGAACATAAATAGTGATAAAAGTTGTGTGTATAATGGGCATCTTAAAAAAAAGAAACCGAAAATCAAAATGGTAACACTGCCAATTTGACCTATATTTTGGAAAAGATCATCTACAATCAGGAGTGACAAGGGAGGAAGGGGAGAAGGAAATAGCAAGGACATTGGCAAAAATTACTCTGATCAATCCTCAATTCTAATTGGAGTACAACAAGGACTTACATTGTAGCCCCGCAACAAATCCTCAAGGTTACTCTCCATCTTTTATGAGCTCACAAGAATGCTCAATTTGGTTTTTAATATAATTAAATCTATTTAGGAAAGAACTACCCAGAAATTAAATAATAATGACAACTACTAATGCAACGAAAATTAATTCTTCAGATTGCCAATTACAAAAAAAAAAAAAAAAAAAAAAAAAAAAAAAAAAAAAAAAAAAAAAAAAAAAATAACAGGCCAGTTAAAACATTCACATTATTTACATCACAAAACATAAATTTCCGCGAGTGTCATCTTAATAAGATTCACTTGAGCCAGTATTCACTAAGGCGAGCATTTTTTCAGCATCGTCAATTTCAGTAACATTTTCATATATTAAACCAACAGTATTTTTTCTCTAAATGAAGCTAATATTGATCAATGAGATCTGAAAAATATTGCTTCTCAACTCCCTTGATACCTTTTCCTAAAAAGAACCAAATACATATAGTTTTGAACGAAGCCAAAAATGGCTCATGAATCAAAGGTTTACTATCATAGTATTTGATAACAAAAATGATCAGATCTTTTTTTTTAAGATCCTAGAAGTACCTATCGACCGAAGTGTTTGAATTCGATCCCACTCAATAAGTTTTCTAAATTCATCCCTCCACAGAAGCTTGGAGAGTTGAAGTTAAATCTGATAAGAGACTCAGTTGCTCCTGCTAGATTTATTCCATTTGTTTTTAAACACCACGCTCGTGAAGTTTAATAATGACGTCATTGATCTTGTATTATTTGTTGTACGAAAATATTGCTAAAATGAAGGACACTAAAAAAAAGCCCACTTCATTCATCCAAATGTTTGTGTGTATTATGTTTGAAATGTTTCAACATTAAGATAATAACTAATGTATCATTTTCATGCATTGGTAATCCTAAGTAAACATATTTTACATTATTGTACTTATATATACAACATTAAGTACCTTATTTTATTCCATTAGAATTGGAGTGTCTGGGAATAGATCAATTCAACATATCCATTTTATCACAAATTAATGGATATAACTTTGAAGATTATGTAAATCATAATTCATAAAACGACATTTTAAGGGTCTTTGAAAAATTATTTGTGTATTTAAAGTTACCAGAAATGGAATAATACCCACCATGATCAAAAGAAATAAAAAAAATTGTATTTCTCTGAAATTGAAAGGTAAGCTTAATGTTAAATTCATCAAATTAAATATATAAATGAGTGTAGAATATTTTTTTTAGAGCAGTTTCTCTTGTGATTGAATAAGTATTTACATTTATTCAATAAATAAATTGATTGATGGAATTAAACATTGACAAGTGAATTTACATTAGTATTTGTTTTACAAGTTAATGAAGTTGGATCCGGATTCTTATTCTAAATTGAAATGAATGAATATATAGAGTTTTAATATTCATATTCTTTGATGAATATCACTGAAGACCGTTATTACTTATTACAAAGGTAGTTACATATTCAAATGCCATTGTATGATACTTCAAAAATACTTATAAAAAATCATTGAAATAAACTATAAGTCACCGATATGGGTATCATAACTTGGCTTGATACATTGGAAGTATGAGTTAACAGTCCTAGATATACAACTTTGAGGATTCGAGTCCTTTAGTAACCACATAATGCAGTCTGTATAGTTCTCTTTGGACAATAAAGAAGGTTTATGATTCTATTACAATTTCAGACTGCTCCAACTCTACTATGCTTTACAGTTTTTCTCGCACTCGACATTTGACTACCTCCCAGAATACTCTCAGTAGTCGTTCGCGTCACAGCCAACCACCTCTTCTTCTGACACATCCTGAATCATAACGAAGTGGAAATAAATATACTTGCCTACTATTACGATAACCCACTTAAATAATTTTGAACCTAGCAGAATTCAAGGTTATAATTTGTTTCCTCCTTGATGGGATTGTCGCCTCTGTCCTTAAAACCTCTTCAGTAGATACAATATATTTATTCAACTAATCATTGTTTGTAATATATTCACTTTCTTTACGCTAAAAATATGTCAAAAAATTAACTATCATTAGTAGTTGGTTTGAATGTAGTTCGAATCTATACAGTTGTACTACTTTTAATGATAAGAACACGACAAGAATTCGACTGGAAGAAGTACTAATCACTTCTCCGGTATCAGTCAACTATAATTCTACATGATGGATTATTCATATTGGAAAATACTCCATAACTACATATATAGTGATCATTAATTATTATGATAAATAAATAAAATATTTTTCATCAAAAGAAAATAAATTCATTTACCTTAAATGACATACGAGTATTAGCATATTAACAATACTTATTTATTATGCCATCATTTAAAATTAGGTTAAGTTATGCATCTTTGGACGTTTCAAATTGTCGGACATTTAACGGTTAAGTCGCAAAAATTATTCAGTACTTCAACCAAGGATATCAAAAGAGATTGTTATATAATCGTCACACATTTTTAAATTGTCCTGTAAAATTTAGAATCGATTGATCGTATAGTTTTTTAGAAACAAAAGTTTAAATTTCGAGGTTCTAATTATTTGTAGTTAAAATTCAACACTTCGATATTTTATGGTGCTTGATCATATGAAAATATTTCCTCTCTAGTTGGTTATATTAGAACAAAATTCCTTTTTTCGAGTTCCATAGGAATTTTGACATTGGTATTTGATTTATTTGCTGGATTTTTTTCATATTATTTGTGAAATAATTGCTCTCTGATAATATGAACAAAATAATTTACAAATTCATATTATGGGACAGTGTTTTAAATTGATTAAAATAACAAATAGCTAGATACGGAAGAGAAACTCATTCCAATAGCTGTTTTTTAGGAAGAAGAAAAGGAGGAACAGACTTACGGTACATACAACTCCCCCACACATCACATCAATCATATTAATAATTAATAAAAGGGATCAGGTTTATATCCGTGCATCCAACTCCGTCTCGGGAAGGAATTTAACGGATCCACTTCGAAAAGATAATGTAATTTATTCTATGGATACCTCAAATACATCTCTGATTGACGGTTAATTCTCTCTCTAAATTAGAACTGTCCAAGTGTCATATGGAGTCTCTCATAGGTCGAGTCGCTTCACTCCTACTCATCACCTTGGGAATGATCAAAATTTCCTTTTCAAGAATAAATCATTGTTATGGATCCCTTAAAGGTGCGCATACCTACATTAAGTTTAACTGGATTATCATGACTATTCCCCTTGATGCATTGTCGATGTGGGGAGTTGAATCTTGAAGTCAATTGAATGTATACCTTTTATAGAGGGAAAAATATGAGACAGCAGAAAATTCTTTATCCAATATTATGTTCTACCTTTCCCAAAGTTTATTACACAATCAAGAGGAAATATTAAAACTAATTCATCAATTAAGAACTCAAATTAATTCCTTTATGAGTTGTATATTATAATATTACAGTAATTGATTAATAAAACAATGAATTAGACAATATAAAAACAATCTTTAGTCAATGAGAAGCTGAATTTAGCAATAATGGAGTTGCAAATTGTAACTTATAAGTTCCTTAATCCTGTAGGAGTTCAGCTTCGGTTTGTATTCTTAAATATATTAAAATTATCGAGGTGCAAGGTAGACTTTCTTTCTTATTAATAAGTCGAACCAAATTGAAAATGAATCTTCCAAGTTAGTGAATGAAGCCTTTCTCAACAAAGAGTATAACTTGGATTTGTAGAACGGTAATACAAAGATGTCTAAAGCAGCTACTGATGTTCTAATTAATAATTAATATTGATAAATGAAACCAAAGAATGTAATAGGCTAACATCATCTATCAGAATACAAATGATAACTCTTGATTGCTGAAGTAAATGAAGGATTTAGAGTTAGAGCCAATTCCTCTTCATAATTGATCCAACATACTATCAGGATGATAATTAATATTCATTTTGACATGGAAGAGTCTCAATGAAATATATGATAGTATTGGAAATGAGGATTTAACTCTGAAAGACTCTATAGGTACTTGCCTAGAGTTTGAATCCGAGTAGAGATTTAACAGTGAAGCAGATATTGGAAGTATCCATGGAGTACATGGTATCATATCTCAGAACTGGGTCCATTATATTTTTTCCTGAGACGGAGTTAGAAACACAGACATGATTCTTTTTTAATTATATAAATACGACAAAAGGAGGTGTGATGATTCTTCTTTTTCTAATTTCTTCTTCTAATTTATTTACCGTGTGTCTGTTCCTCCATCGATTCGTTCCCATAAAATAAAGGAGATACTTCATCTCAAGGATTGCCAAATAATCAAGGATTCTTCTGAGTACAAGAGTATTTATCTCGTATAATTTTGCTATTTCATGGTGTCTGAAATTAAGAAACAGGATTCGAATAACGTCCGAAATTAAATTTTTTGATTTGAAACTTGACTGAATTGATGAATTTTGGGGATTTTTTGATAGTGTTTTTAAATCTTTAATAACGTCTTTATTCGATCTTTTAATGAAAATATTTTGATACTATTCTTCTTATTAACATATTCATCAATGTGTTTATTTAAAAAAATCTCAAATATAAAGCAAGATATCTATATAAAGTTTATGAACATAAACACCTCTTCGATGTGTCCGACGATGCTTAACTTAACCTATATTAAAATAAACAATCGTTTACATAGTAAATATCATTTTTCGGCCAAATGTTCCAAAAAGTCCATCGGTTAAACGTCATTTGGAAAATTGTCTTTCGATATAAAAAATTCTTTTTAGATGATTTTTAGACACTTTTAGATATAAATGTAGACTATTTTCTTTAAAACCACCTGACATCACTAAATAACCAATACATCTTATTATTTTCCGTTAAAAATCAATGAAATTTCCTTGTTATTAAGTAAAAAAGGTCAGAAAAGATGTCAAAATAATATTTAATGGAGATAATTCATAAACATAATCGTTTTTTCTTTGTTAGAAACCAAATGACTCAATATTACTTAGAGTTTTATAAACTTTATAATGGATTACTAAAACCCTCATATATATATTCATTAAAACATATATCCTTTTTTCAACTTTTCTATTAGATGTTCGATAATTTAGAAGTGTGGAAATAATTTTTGTAATAAAGTAGTTAGTTTCTTCAGTGTTTTTTTTTTAAGAAAAATTACACTCACTGATGGAATTGTAAGCAGTAAACATTTTGATGTGTAAAAAAAAACAAAAAAACTGATTAAGGTGATAGATTACACAGGGGAACACTCATTATGTAGAAATCAATTCAAACCACAAAAGGAATTTATATTTGAGCACAGAATCCAAAACGGATCTCAGTTTTTCTCAAAGTCATCTTAATTCTGAAATATATGGGATTATAGTAATTCTTCACTATTAGCATTGATAGACATTTTTACCCTTAAAACAATCCACAAATTAAAAGTAGGATTAATAATACTTATGTAAAAGTGTTTTTTAAGATTCAAAAGTGTTTTTATTGATTCTGTAAATAAATATTTTGATAAAGTTTTATTTTTTATTCATTTTCCTTATTTTAAAAACCAAGAAAAATGTAGAAATTTAAATAAAATAATTTTTCTGAGCATGTAAAAAGAACCAAAAAAAAAAACCACTTGAGAAATAAAAACATTGTTTAAAAAAAAAACGTAAATCAAAAATAATCAATATTCAAAGCTATAAATTCAAAATAACGTTTAAAATAGGAAAATTAAAATCCACTTCATAGACTTCTTCTTTCAACTTACCCTGAGGGATATTGACTCATTACCTTGGACACGTTATTGTTAAATTCTTTGAGCGTCATCATTCGGTCAATAGACCTCAAAAGCAGTAGAAGGGTCCTTTTCTGGCATATATAATCGATAAGATACTCTTGATCAACTACTCAATATATTAAAAAAACTAACATGTTCAATCAAGGTAGCAAATAATTTTAATTTACACCTCATATTCGTTGATCAATGTAGCCTGTAAAGGGTTTATATTTTTATTATGCATAAGACGAACCTTTTTTTCTAGTATGAAAGTTAATGAAAAATCCAGAGTGTAAAAATCTAGGCTAGATGATGCTCAGTCCAAAACTTTTTATCTATGTGATCTGTTAACTCATTATGATTTAGCCTAGTCAATAATTTTTTGTCCTCGCTTGACCCAATTGTAATATTGCCCCCCCATGGACCCCACCAGCCGACAGGACACCTCTCAGGACTCTATCTGAAGCCATCATGCTTTTAATCTTGTAAACCAGACCCGGGGAGCACCTTGCAACCTTAGTGATCTCTTCGAGACTCACTTGGATAAAATAAGAGACCCTTTGTCTTTTCGCCTCCATACTGACAAATGTTGGTTTTTTAATGTGTTTTAATTATTATTTATAAAAAGAAATTGCCCTTACTTTTAAAAACTTAACCTAGTATTTCAAAATATTCACCTTAAATTAATCCAGATTGATTTCAAGCCAAGTTCATGATTTCAAATCACACATTATATGTGATGGTCATGTTACTCTGAATTGAATTTGGCTTTTTGGAAATACTAATTAAGGAACATATTGATTCTTCACATACATTTATTTAAAGTTAGGTATAATTCCAGCTGGCCTGTAACCCTGATAGAGATATTATGACAGCATACTTTATAATCATATTTTTTTTCTTCAATATATTAACACTAGATGTTATATAGATAATACATATTGACATAAACATTAAATCAAAATGCATTTTTTTTCAAATTTACGTTTCGCAGGACTAGATTGAATATATTTTGAACAATTTAAAGTGTTATTTCTCACTAAATTCAGGTACAATTTTGTAAAGAAACTAATTCAAAAAACCCTGGAGATCTTTAAATCAAATGATTCTATTCTACTAAATTTTTATTCTAATATATTGAAAAGATTTGATTGCTGTTTCATTTTCCCAAGTAAAATTCGTTTGAAAAAAAAGTGATCAATTTTTTTTTCATAATGCAATCTGGCTTTATTGATAACCTCGGTCAAACGGAACGGAAGCTTTGGTAGGACCAGGCAACCTCGTACGGACCCAGATTTGCGATTGTACTGGTTCTGTTTTTGCAATTTTCATTTACATTTCCCAAGGAAGAAATTACTCTTTCCAAAAAAAAAAAGGCAGTGCACCAGCCCACACGGGTAAAAATTGTAGGATGTCTTGGTAACAAAATGAACTCACTTTTGGAGGCGGGGTTTGGGCATACAAAGTCCTTGGACTTGAACCCAAGCGATTTATATCCCTGGTGAGGGTAGACCTTGAGGCTTATGTCAAGTATCATTCGTCTGTAGATGCACTGACTATGTCCATCATCCGTAAAATGGTAAAGATGGATCTGTCTGATGTCACCCTGGCTAGGTTAATGGGCCATTCACTCCATTGATATCCAACAAACCTTGTCGTTGAATGGCTTTAATTCCTTTCATGGAAATGATGTGGGCGCATTCGTGTTTATTCCTCCTAAGAGTTTCATGTTGAGTGTTTTTCAGGGATAATCTACAAGATTTTTTAAATAGTGAGCCCATAAACATACATATTTGTTTAAAAAAAAAAAGTTAAGTAACATAATTTTTGCTATAACCTTATACATAAAAAAGGAGCAGTCAACAGAAAGGTCCTAATTATGGTTACAATCCGATATTATGTAAATATAGTTTCTATGTTTCCAGAGCTTGTATAATAAAGTTTTGTTTGTATATATTTAGTATGTAACAATACAAAACATTAGCATTTAGAAATTATTCATTTTCAGCGATATATTCTAATTCACTATGAATAAAGTAGTAGAAATTTATGTTTAACTATAGAACTTGGTTATGAATGAACTAATATCATTTTTATTTTTTAAACATACGAGTTTTCTTCTCATAATTACAAAATGACTACAATTGGATAATAACTTAATTTGTAATTCACTTCGTAATTTGTAATATTCCCAAAAATATCTATGCGACACCCATATATTTTAATTAAATACACAAACAGCAATAGAAGCAAATAGAGCATGAGCAAACTGAAAAAAAAAATTATCTGCATGTTGGTGTGAAAGACTAAATGAGGACGCCTGTTGAGGTTAATTTTTAGAGTGCCTTTTATGGGGGTGTCATATATATTTATTGTAATATCTCGTGTATAACTTATTTATAGTTCACCATCTATGTTAATTTTTAATTTACCATACACTTCCTGTTACCCATCCCCCCTTCTCAAAAAAAAAGAAGAAAAAAAAAAAAAAGAAGACAAGGAGTTTTTGCTTTTTACCAGAAAATTTAATATTTGAAATTTAATTTGTAAATTTTGTGTTATTTCTTTGAGAATAACTGTCGATTTTTGAAATTTTTTTCAGGGAAATTTAATATTTGAAATTTTTTTATGAATATCATTTATTACAATTATCAATATAATGGATAGAACAAAATTAAGATAAAACTAAGAATAAATCAAGAGGGATTGCGATAAAATTAATCAAAAAATCAACCCTCTAGGTCAAAGCCCAACCCTTCAATATTAATCACTTATGTTTTTTTACATACTAAATAAAACTCAAGTCTACCACTACAAAATAGTAAGGTACATAAAATATGAAAATGTTAATGATCTCATTATCCGATATCCTCAGTTTTAAAAACTCGTCTATTATATTATTTCGATGTGTTTTTGTTTTTTGTTTTTTTTTGCCTATTATTCAACATGAACTTTTGATTTAGCTTAATCATTATATATATATTTATTTAATTATTTCGAATAATTTTAGAATTTTGTAATCATATTTTTAAAAAAATACAAAATCCGTGAGTAATTAAAATTCAGTGAATTTTTAATCAAAGTTTTGTGAAAAACAAAAAGACATTTTTATGGAAGAACGATGGAATGAGATACAGAATGAGCGAAAAAGGAAAAAAGAAGAACAATAACAAGAAGACTAATGATCAATAAACTTATAAACTAATAGGAATGTTTATACCTCTGCCAATGGTATATATTTGTAGAAAGGGGGATTTATCTTTAGAGCCTTAGGAAGGTTCACGTCCATGGCAACTACCCAATTTGTTAAATTTGATATTTTGACTATTAATAAAACAAAAATTCACAACTGAGTATTTATTATAACATCAACTATTGTGTCCTTCAATCTAAAAGGATACCCCATTAAGGAAATTTTAAGTTACAAAAATATATATACGTGAAAGGGGCGGATTTAATCTTCGAGTCCTATATTTATGAAGTAAAATAATAAATTCTCCCAATTCTTGATTTTTGTTGAGGTTATTTTATATATGTAAAGTAATCACATAAATGGATCAAACTTTTTTTATCCTGGTGCTTTGTTAGTCCTAGAGGGACAATTATTGTTGTTTGTTCTTTGGGTATTTTGTCCTGGGAGGAGGAACTTGGTCGGCTGGGGTTTTTGTCCTGTTTCCAGAAAACATATAATTAAATTATGAGTTTGCTTAGAGGGAGTGTGAAATTTGTACAGATGAGTAATATTTAACGAAAGAACGACCTTTAAAAATTGGAAAAGAAAAACGGTTGTTGCGTGTGCTCTTTCTTCTTTTTTGTTTATTTTAATGGCTCAAAGTGGTATTATCTTCTTTTACTGATGTATGTGTTATTACCAGTGAGGAAACTCCACTTTATTTTTTAGCTTGTCCGTTTTTTTGTTTGTTTTTTTGGAATTGGTAGTCTGAAGAATACATTTTATTTTCCTTGGGAGTTGTCATTATTATTTAATTACTGAGTAGTGAAAATCCTTTCCTAAATAGCTTCAATTATATTCAAAACCTGATTGAACATTTTTGTATGGGCATAAATGACGGATTGTAATCCTGAGGATTTGTTGCAGAGTTATAGTTTGTAAGTCCTTGTTTGAGTAGAATTTGGGGATCGACATCGGAATAGTTCTAGAAAATGTCCTTCTCTATATCCTTTTTTCCTTCCTTCCTCTCTTCCCACAGCTGATTGTAGCTGATCTAATGAAACGTCATGAACATTATTCTTTCTCTCCTCCAAAACATTCTTCAAATTATGAGGGTTCCCATGTTGATTTTTGGTTGTTGTTTTTTAACATGCCTAATTTACACTGGATTTTCATAATTCATTATTGCCTATTTTTGGTGTAAACTGTTTTAAAAATGGTCCATAAAATAAATATATATATTAATTTAATTATAATTACAAAATTTTCCCTGTACTAATGCTATTTTAAATGGTGAAGGTTATCTTCTTTATAGCAGGGATTCATTTTCTCCTCCCAAAATGAATTTAACAAGCAGCTAATATTAACAAAGTTTTTAATTCAGATGTCCCATATGGCTGTGCAGTGTTTATGTTATATGTATATTTATATCATATTATAGTGACGTCACTGATATTAACGACTTCATGAGCATTAATAAACAATCAAGTGATTATAATACATGGTGCAGTGAAATTGATTCATCGAAAGACCGCAATAGGTACAACAAAAGCTTCCACAAGGTCGAGATCTACGCCAAAAGAATTGTTTAAGGCAGTTAAAAGCACCATTCAGGGCAAAATAAGGCAGGTGACCATCAATGACCTTGCTCGTGAATTTGATAGCAGCCAGACCACCAAGTGCCGCTTGCTAAAGCAAGCCTTAAAACTTATAGAGATATCTGATGGTGATTTTCCTCGCCCAGATAGCTCCATAATTGCAGGGCTAAGTTGATCCATGTTTTTGGTTATGGTGCTCATATTTTTGGATTGGTTTTGCTATTTTTTTGTTTACAGTTTCCTTAGACAACTAATTACATTAGGACCATTAGTGTGCCATTAACAAAAAATTGTTGCATATTCGACGGAAGGGCGACTATGCATATCTAAGACTGACTGTGTTCTACAGGACAAAAATGGTGATGCTGTCGAGGCTCTTACTCTTCTCACTGATAAAAGTACTTTAATATCCAGTATTTGCACAGAAATTTCATTCCAAAAGGAAAACGGAAATGGTCATCTAATGTCTTCTTTTTTCTATTCAAGTCGTAACATTTAATTTATTAGGTTTATTATCATTTGAGATAATAAACGAACTCCTTATGTTTAATGGAGTATAAAAAAACAATATAAAAATAATATTTAAAAAAAAAAAGAATATGCGGATTTTTATGAGAATAAGCAAAAACGACAAAATTATATATTTTATTGATCTTAAATTGAATAAATAACTTACTGTAGATAAAAGTTATAGACATAAATAACTTTTTCAATTTTGTCGTCAGAGTAAATCCATAGTTAATAAAAAGGTTTAAAAAATTAAAAATCTAGAATGAATAGTTAAAAACTACATCAGTGGTTTTCAAGAAAGTTTAAAAACAACTTCTATTATAAGTGGATTCAAACTAAAAATTGACAGCATGGTGAGAAAATGAGCATTTAATTTGAAACAATAAATTTATCTTTAATGAAAGTAGTTATTTAATTGAAAAATGTTTTGTTCGATGCTAATTAATTCAAAAGTAATGTTATATTTATTGAATCAAAGAAATAAGTGGTTTTTTTTCTTATTTAGTAATACTGATTTTAAAAAAACATATAAAAAAACGGCTGAATTAATTTTTTGATTGATTGGATTCACCATTATATGAGTTCTAACCTAACTGATGAAAAGAAGCCTTTTTATAAATACGATACTATTTTTTTGCAACTACGAACAACTACATTCTATTTTATCTTTTCTTAATTAAAGAATATAAAACTTTTATATAACAATACACTATTTTTTTTTCAAAAATCATGAAATTGTATATTAAATACATACCACAAATCTTATATAAAAAAATCTAAAATATCATCATGTGAGGGAGTCCTTGTACTTTTAATTTTAGAAAGCTATTTTCATAATGATAAAATTTATATCCTTATGAAAGAGACCAATATAGATATATTTTGATTTGCTATTAATATTACCTTTTGTCTATCATGCAATATCTCTGATACTCGACTCTTCATCCCTTCAGCATGCCTATATTTTGAGAAAAAATGTTCCAGGTTCTCTTTTTTAATTTTAAAGAAAAAACAATGCCTCTCCTCCGGCGATTTATTAAATATGTTGCCAAGGTATAAATATAAGTTATGTTTCTGTGAATGAACCAAGGCATGGAAAGTCTAGTCTTCTGGCATTTAATGTTCTCGTAACACAGGATTTTCCCCTCATAAATTCCTGTTTGTATTTTATTGATCTCATTTATTGTGTTTTATTAGACTCTAGGACCTAAAATCTTCGATTCTATCGATTTCCCTGTTCCCTTATCAAAATTAACATACACTATTCTACGGTCCAATCTTCCTTCCATCTGCTTTTATGTTTATATGAACTCTTTTACTTTCTAATTCCTCGAGGTAAGTTGAATTAAGGTTTTTATTGAAAATCTCAAAAATATAATCAAATTTCTTTTTGATTGACATCTCCGACACAAAGTCCAGTCGAGTTTTTTTAATAAAAGGATTGTATTAATAATATTTAAAACATCTTCCTAAGTATTGCAGATGTTATTCTCTATTTAGAATACCAAATTATTTGGTTTCATTGTATCTAAGACACTGTAGAATTTGTGGAGGTTTTCTGTTCTTTTAAATGTTACGTAAATATTTATGTCCAAAATCACTCGAAAAAGGAACTTAATAAATTACTACAAAGGTTATGGATGAATTATATATATCTTTGCAGGCTACGGCTTAAGCCCCAATATCCATAGTACAGATATTCGTAATTCAATATCGACATACGTCGATACGTCGTTACTGTATGTTGGAACAGTTATGCTTATACAACATAATAATTCCTAAAAATATTTCCAATCCATAATTTGAAAAACTTATATAATACAGAGTTGCATTTTTTCATTGACCCCAACTGTTATGGAGAAAAAAAGACAAACTAATTTTAAATATATGGGTTAATTGTCTATATCTTTTTCTACGGTTTTATATTTATATGTTCCTTCAATTGGTCAGATAAAATTGTACTGATTAAGTATAACTAAACGTCTTCGTATTATAATTAATCCATCTGACCTATAAATTGTCTTTGAAGCCATACATACATATCGTGAAGAAAATTTTGTTTATTTTGTCATGTTTAAAAAAAATCAACATGGTTACATGAAAATTTGAAGAATGTTGTTTATTATTTTGTAATAAGAGTTTAATCAAAAAAGTTAATTTGAAAATTAATATAACCAATATTCATAATCCAGTTTTCGGAAAATTTGTGCACCATTGACAGTTAAATAATAATCTTTCTTTTATAAGTAGAAGAAAGATTTATATAGAAAAATGTATAACATAGAGGAACACACATTTGGTAGAAATTAATTCAATCCAATGCTGATCTCAGTTTTTCTCTCGGTCATTTGAATTCTGGAATATCTAGGATTATAATAATTGGGACTATTTTCGTTCAGAGTCATATTTTACCCTTAAAACATTCCCCAAACTAGAAATAAGATTAATAAAACTTATGTAAAAAGAGTTTTTATTGATTCTGCATCTTGTTCTAAACTCGATATACTTATATATTTAGGATAAAAAAGAGGAAAACGACACTCATTTTTTGAACATAGTAACATAATATATAGTTATGAAGAATATCATAGCTTATATTGCAGATAAATATTCAATGTATAATTTAAAAAAAGATCTATTGGAAAAATATGCATCTCCAAGGATTTTGTTCAATTTTTTATGTGATCCCATTTTGAAATATTAAAATTCTCTATTCATCGATCGTATTACGATCCTAGTATCTCATTCCGAAGGAAGGATTCCCCTTTTCTCCCTTATGAGGTCTGGTTCTTTTCTCTTCCTGTCGTCCATTGTGGAATTTGAATTCGAGCATCTCTTGAGATGGCTGATCAAATTAGGAGTATCTTCTTTTGATCTTCCTTTTACAGGGTATGATGTTATGAAATTGGAATTAAAATCAGAAAAATATAATGATAATATTGACTATTCTCTGGTCAAACCCCCTTAAAAAATAAGATCACTTAAAATATACAAAATGGAACAAAAATCCTTAAAGATCTTATTTTTTAAATAGATATTTTCGTAAACTATAGAATATTTTTCTTTAATATAAGCTATGATAGTCATTTGAACGACAATAGTCCTGAATTACTATAATCCCACAGATATTTCAGAGTTCAAATGACTGAGAGAAAAACTGAGATCAGTTTTGAATCCTGCACTCATAGATAAATTCAATTATTGTCTTCAATTCATTTGTACAAAATTTTCCCACTAATTGTTCCCCTGTGTAATATACAAGTACAAATATTGATAAACCTTGTTAAATGTTTTCAATTATCCGTTAATTTAATGCATAAAAGAAACTTTAATTAAGTTTGTTTATAACTAACCTTCAAATAGGAAAAAAAAACTACACTCTTTGAGAAATATTGTAACTTTTGTCAAATCGAGGTTGAGTCCTCTCATCTACTATTCTATTGTATCCCTATGATAGACATTTGAGCCCTTTTATGATCAAAGCTTTTTGATTGGTTAAAATAAGAGTTTTTTTTATTTTCTGGGATATTGTCTTTTTAATAATGATTAATTTTTAATGACTGAATATCCAGTTTATTGAGCTCCGTAACCTGTTAAAAAATAATAAACGATGACCTTGGTAAATTTTTGTTGATTATAGAGTAGAGACCTACAACTTTCAGTAGCATTTATTTACAACTTTATCTCCGTTAGTTTTAATTAAAAGGTTTCATTACATAACCAAACAAAAATTAACAAGTTTTGTTTTAATCTAAGTGTAAAAAAGGTTGCTGCAACAAAACAAAAAAGGCTTCAGGTGTGCATCTCATCTGCAACAACATCAGTCCCATGAGGGATGCAATAAGCGTGTGCACCTCCATCCGGACTGTTAACAGCATCAATAATCATATCGTCCCCATACACTGAAGTAGAACCAAAACTTCAGCAGCAACAATATGACGTTTGCTATCCTCACAGCGTCGTTGTAATGATAGGTTTGACATAATCCAATTAATTGGCAATATACTTTATCTTACATAATTTTACAGAGTATAATATACATCAATGAGTACTATATATACATGGACTTAAATTACATTTGGGGGGGATCACTACCAAAGCTACGTATTAGTATAAAAGCGTCCAAATATCACTAATTTACCAAAATTTTAATAAAATGAAATTTCTATAAGTTACAATTATGAAAAATACTCGATAAATGGACCTAAAGCAACGGACCACTTAGCAAGAAATAATAAAAAATACACTCAGTTCTCAATTAATAAATATATATTTTAAAGCCAAATTATTATCAAATTCCTCATTTCTTCTCAGATCTCAAGTTTTTTACCTTATCTGAAATAATGTTTGGAATTCAGGGTAATCATTCTTTGCATATATTTCACGAACAAGGCATCTGCTAGCTTGATGTTTTTTTTAAAAATCTTTTTTTAAAAACTTTTGTCATTTAATTTTTATGTATACTTCACAGGTTTTGTTTTACTCGAAATGATATATGTTTTTTTACATGCAGAGCTCTAGAAAACAGACTTTCTAAGACTTCTTGTTCAAGATGGTGGCGAACTTCAAAAAACTCATAAACTCACAGACATTCATTTAAATTGCATGGGCAATGCAAGGCAGCGGGTGTCCTATGCAGCCCGTTTCTTTTACATCAATATATAAATTATAAAAATATCCTAAATCATGTTTAAGTGGTTTCTCTACTAATAAGCTTGAAAAAAAAGAAAATATTACGTTCCAAATTATAAACTATTAAAAATATAAATAATATGAGATAATTTTGATACTTCTATTTTGTATAGTTCCACCCGATGACGTCAGAGACAACTATACTATTTTTCGAGGGAATAAAAATTGTTGCTGCCAAACCCTGAATTTAAAGAACATTGCTCATAACTTTGTAATTTAGTTTTGTATCTGGACTCGACTTCTTATTACTAATTATAAGAAATTATTGGAATGGATGTCGTAATATGATTTTAATTTCACACGTATATCTTCCACCGTCTTTTTAATATCTTATATAGGTTTCTTCATTCTTCTTTTATGTGTCGGGACTTTTGATCTAAGATCTTGACAATAAACTATTTGATTAGTTGAGTTCTACTTTTTGAACAGAGTTAATGATTGAAACAGAGTTTTCCTACAAACACTTGAACTTTTGTTGCAATTTTTTTCCAAAATATTTAACATTTAAAGTTAATTTTGGCAAAAAAAATTCCAAAAAATTCTAAAGCCCAACCCTCCCAAAAATAATTATACGAACGCCTATGTTATTAGGCTAAATCTGGTAAAGGCCTATATTGTAAATTTAATTTAAAAATAGATTCCTAAAATAGTACAGAGCCTCGCTAAGAAGGTCTACACTTACTTTGAACCCTGTATAGTAAAAAGAAAATAGCCAAAAGGAAATTAAAGCCAGTGTCTATTTAGTTATCCCTGATCTTGTAAATGACTCCCTTGTAAATTTAATTATCAGTACATGACCAAAATATGATGAAGGACTGCGTCTGCTTGGTAACCCAGATCTTGTAAAAGCATCTCTTGTAAACTTCCTTTAAAATAGTAAGGAGCCTCTTTGATAAGGTCTACACTTCCTTTATAAGTTAGATTCAGAAGGTTATTGAAGGTTCATTCTTAGGTTACTGCAACCACCTCCATTGCAATGGATCCTCCAGATTCAATAAAGTATTATTCCAGAAAAAAGTCATTAAATCATATACTTTTCTTTAGAAAAGCCTACAAGAATCTCACTCAAAAATGAACATTCTTTTCTATAACCCACATTCTGTTAAAATTTGTTGTATAAGAGGTCATTATAATCAATAATTTAGAAACTTAAAATCAAATGTTTCCATTATTCTTATTGTGCAATCCGTTCCACTTATGATACCACAATAGTTAAGAACAGCACTGGAATTTTGATACTTAAAAAACCTACTTGTACTGATTGGAAATTCTGAACTGCCTGAATAGTGCTAACAAAGAAGATTTTAAAAGTAAATATCATGTTTACGGAAATATTCTTTCAAAATCTAATTATGGAACTTTCAGAAATAATCAAATTTGTCATATTTGTGTATTTGGTTAAAATTGAGTCTATTTTCACAACCAAATTAACTTACCCAAAAAAAATAATATATATTTATTTTATATAATAACTCTCTTTAACTTTTCCATCTAATCCTAACAAAAAATCAAAAAAAAATCTGGGAGTTTTCATTACCCCAACGAAAAAAGTTATACATTGATCATTAATATTCCAGATATTCATTCAGCAGAGGAAAAGTCTGCCCTACCATTTTTTTAAAGGAAAGAGTGGCTCAATGCAGATGCTTTCATCGATTGTCTTAAAATGAAAGTGCTATCTTGGGCCTAAGGAAAGTTCTAAGATAACTTTGTTTTCACTCAAAAAGTTGTTGTTCTCCTCTCCAGATACAAAACCTTTTGACTTATATATCTAGGCTTGTATGGAAGAGAGGGTGTGTGCTACTCTTCAAAGGAGTGTCCAGTCTCAATTCAAGATATACAATGGATTTAGGGTTCGTATTGAGGCAATTATCAGAGCTGAGGTCTCACATATAAAAAAGAAGTTGTGTGAAGCACTATTTTCATATGATTTTTTCAATGCTTTCATAATCTCTTGTTTAAATGTTATGAAACTAATATCTTTTAAAAAATGACATCAATAATCCTAATTCCGTGACTATATCACTTGAGTATATATATATAGTGTTTAGGTAAAATTTCAAATAAAATAAAAAAAAATCTAAGTTCACTGACCTAAAAAATAATGATAGACAAAAACTAACATCATAGTTAACTTTATTTTTCATCAATCATATTAAAAAAATAAAATATACATATATATAATTTTTGTTGAAGCCTATCATTCCTTTGGTAGATGATGATATATCACTAATCAAAAATTAATCATCAAAATACTACTTTCTTCATCTGTAAGATATTATAAGTCAAAGTTGGATTCAGTAGTGGATCCAATACTTTAATTGAAAGTAGGACTACTATCAATGATATCAATTATGATTTCCTTATACAAAGTTCTCCTGTAATAACTCAATCAATAAAATGTTTTTTTTTTTTTTTGCAATCAATTGAATTACTGAAATGTTCAATTTCATGATGCTTAAAGGAATCTACAAATGTGAAAAATTGATTAAATAATGAAAAGATAATTTTTCGGAGGAACAAAAAAATAATTTGGAGGAAAAAAATAATTTGGAGGAAAAAAATAAAAATATTAATTGAAAACAAAGACAACTTCGTAAATTCGATTAATTTCTTATTTATAAAAATAATTAATTAGATACTTTGATTCTTTTTGTATTTACTAATTTTACTGTTTTTTATCAAGAGCATTTTCATGGGACGTCATCATTGTTGAAATAGGCCATTTTAAGTACTTCACAACCAAATTTTTTGAAAATATAAACTCTTTTTTCTTTGATATTAGATAGATTAGTAAATAGTTTGGTTGTACGGTAAAACTATAAAAAAACTGTACAACTATTTTACATAGTAGAACTGAGTTGCTATTACTACTTGAAAAGTTAAAAAACTTTGCAAGTTGGTCCACTGGCTCTCTTCTACCACCTTCTTTATCGCCCGTTGCAGCCAATACATGCTAATAAAATCCTACTCTCCGAGTATATGTTTTATTTTCATTAGCAGGAAAAGGCAGTTTAGGTTGAGGTTATAGGGGGATGTTTAATCTCGTTATTTTCCAACAGTTTGTAGGGTATCTAAACACTCAAGACCTTAACGTACACTATATTGTCTGTCAGGATTTTATGAACGGTTATTTGCGTTACAAAAAGTCTGTTGCAACTTTAACGAGTGCTCAACCTAGGGTTGGAGTGTATCAAGTCACAAAAATGGATGATATTGTCAAGGTTCTGGATCTCCTAGGGACGTCCTGAACGAACCTTCTTCTCCAGAGTTAAAGTTACATCTGTCATAGCTATAATCCAGTTTAAAATTGTATGCCTAGTAGATGAGTATTTTGGCTCAGTGTTGGAGAGTTCCGTGTAGATCTCTTTGACTGATTTTCCCACTTCCAGCCTTAAGCAGACACAACTGTGAAAACCAAGATTCTCCATTGTACAGAAGTGAAATGGATGACTTATACATTTGAAACCCATGTATCTTGACACTTATTAACCAAATAAAAATAACAATCCTTCTCAAAAGATCGAATATATTCGATAAATAAATACCAGTTTACTACTACGTAGGCACATCTATCCTTTAAAAGATATATATTTTATAATACATCACCCCTCCGTTAAGGGGAAGATATTTAAACAATAAATAAATATCTTAAATTAATCAAAATACAAATATACATAATTATGTCTCAAATAATAAACTCCTTTGAGGTATATTTCGCAGGTCGTACAATTTTTCTTGAATTTTTTATTATTATTAGAATTGAGGTTTTGAATTAGACATCGTCATCCAAGAGTCTTCAAAAGTTTGAAGCATTCCTCCATATCTTTGAGTGTGAACTAACATTAAAGAAGAGTCCGGTAAAGCTGGATATTTTGATATATTAAAGCATACAGAATTAATTAAAATACAAAACAAATTTGAACTCTCTAGCTTACGTACAAGTTGAGTAAATGATACTTGAAAGTGATCGACCAATGTTCATTACCGCACTCTAAGCTGTTGGGCGTCTCAAGGACCACTGTCTACGCCATCAGCAAGTACAACACGTTGGAGAAGAAGAAGGACTATATCAACAAGGCTCTGTTAGACTCGGAGGAGTTAAAGAAAACCTCTCAGGCAATCCCCACAAGTCCATGAGGGTTCATCTATGAAATCTTAGAGTTTCACACCATACTGTCCAGAATGCTATGAAAAGGTGGGAAGAAAGAGCTTTGTAAGATAGGAGATACCACTTTTGAGACCAGTTTTGAGTTTTTAGTTCTTTTGTACTCTTTTCCCCCCCACTTTTGTCCCCCATACATCCCAGATGCCAATCTCCTGGACTAGACCTTTTGGGTTCATGTTGAGGAGAAGGCCTGTAGTGTCCAACATCCAAAAACCGATGGCTCCAAATCCCCAGTCAGCCAGTATTAGTACGCCATGAAAGAGAGCTATATCTACAGCGGTTAACTGGCCTTTTGCCATCGCCTGGAAGCCATAATTTCCGTTTATGAAAGGCTACCTTGATTAAGATAGCTCAGTCATACATCTATTTATATTTAGTATTAATTTTGTTGAAATTATGTTATTAATTCATAAATTATATCTTGCTAAAGTTTAAAATTCCAAGTTTTTAGATTTTAACAGACCACTCGTTATAATAAAAGGGAGCTATGTTGCTGCACAGTGCAGAATACGTACTTAAATCATATCTTAAAAAAAACAGGTCACTAAAAGAAGTGATTCAAAATTTACTCACATTAGTTACTATGTATATTTTGTGGTGAGAGGATTTTTTTGCTTCTGAATTTGCATAAGAAATATTGGATTTTGCTATCATACAAATCTAATTGTTCTTGCTTACGCTCAGAATAGATAAAACACTATTCTTTTACACCTAAAAACAAGCGTCAATATTTCAATGTCAACCATACATTCAAATCGAAAATGACTGTACTTTTCTAGTTCACATTTAAATAAAAAACACATTCTCTCATCATTTGTTCCGCCCTAGCTACAACCAAAAGGAAGCGTGTATGTAAGAAAGCTATATTTAAACCAATACATGCGAGGAACGAAACTTTTAAAATTGATTCATTTTAAATTGTCTTGAGCCAACCATTTTAAACCCATTTTTTTTTAACTTTTTACTTCAATTATCTTCACAAAAGTTTTTTAACTCTTTATTATTCAGCTTACTTAAAGAAGTTGTTGTTCCAAGTCTCTGTGTAAAAAAAATAAATAAAAAAAAAAAAAAAATAGCTTCATTAAAACTTATTTATTTATCATTTGAGAATTTCCTTTTATGTAAAAATATTTTTGTCGTTAAACGTTTATTCTAAAAATGGATTTTTCCTCTTGATTAAAATATTTCTTAACAAATTGAATCCTTTATGATCCCCAGTAGGTTTCTGTCATTTAATTGCTAATAAAGCTTTATAGTTTAATATCGTTATATCATTCTCCATGCAAAATATTTAGATGTTTCTATTACCTTGTATGGCCCACTGCTTCTCATACCCTCTAACACAATAACCATATGTTTTGACATCTTATTTACAATAAATTCTATCCACACTATTTTTCTACTTAACAGCTTGATAAACCTAGAATATTTAAGTATTTTTGAGATTATTTTGATCTAAATCATTCCAAGATCTCTTTATTTCTTAGTGTGGATGTTTTTTTTCCAAGTAATGCTCGTACTTCGACCCCTTGTTAATAAAAAATTGAAATTTATAGTGTCTGTTTTGGTGACAAGATTCTGGGATAATAGTGTTGTTTTTAGAAGATGTATTAAGTTAGGGAGGACCAAAACATTTCATGCATGAATTCTTCCTGGTAAATTTAAACTTATCATGTTGGATAGTAAGCTACAATTCTTTTTACATTTTTTTGCCAACTTTAGCCTAATTTCCATCACCAAAGTCAAACATCTTGATACATTGCTTTAATATTATGTAAATAATCAATCCATTTTCAACAAAACGTTCCTGCTATAAAATTCGACAATGAATAAAGAAACAAAACAAAACCACAATGTAGCTAAAAGTTTCATAAAATAGAATGGGCAGTATTTACATAATATTTAAATAAAATGATAGAACAATAATCCTTCTGTAGATACGGAATAACTTTTATATTTCTTGTAATTGATCATTAAACAGGGCAAATAATTTAATTATTTTTCTGACAATGAGTGGTAGTAGTGTAATATGTCCCCATTAAAGTTCCATGAAAACTAATACGCCCTAACGAAAAAGACAGATTATTTGGATGCCGCTGCGATCAAAGTAGCTCCGGTTTCTTCGAGTGTATTGTGGTAAAGTCTTAGAATTAATAAACATAGTGTGATATATCAAAATTATAAATTCATTATATATTAGAAAAATAAGATAAGGTTTCATCAAACATAACCGTCATAGCAAAATTGAGTTAAAGTACAAAAAAACATGCATATCGCATATAGTAAAATACCGTACAATAGTAATCAAACAGTTCTAAGAAAGATATCATTTTGTATTATTATTATGATTACTTTGTGAATATTTTGTTTAATCAATATTATTTATCAATTTTTGTTATCATTTCCTCACATAATATAAACAAAACTATATTATTACTATTCATATAATTTAATGAAATCTACTTTATTACTAAAAAAATATGATTATTATAAATAACACCTTTAATATTATATATTTCAATCATATACGTGGAATTGTTGTAATTATTAGATGGTAATTACATAAATCCTGTAAGAATCAAATACCGTAAATATTCTTACATAAATAAATATTTATTTTATAACATTTGTAATCTGAATATATTTTTGTTAAAAAATTATATTTAATAATTAACAAACATGAGTAAGGAGACAAATAGATGTATCTAAATTAATAAATAAATTTTTACCCGTAAAAAATTATCCAAATAAAATGTATAAGAAAATACATAGACGATAAAGTATCAAATTTAAAGTGAATAATTGAATATGGTTACAGCGTACTCCTTAAATTGTTGTTACTTAAATCATGGAACAGTTCAACATTAAGTTATCTAAGGCAATTTTATACTTCAGCATCCAAATTAACTCAATTTTGTAAATCTTGGAACATTATATTTTTATATGACATATTGAAGCTCCATTATTAAGACGACTATGAATTTTACCTTTATTTAAATTTCAAATATTAATTTTCTTTCGAAAAAAATTTCAAAAATTCATAGTTATTCACAAAAAATTAAATTTTTTGAATTTTGTTTTGAAAAATTATTATTATTATTATTTTTTTTTTTTTTTTTTTGGGTTACATTCCCTTTGGCACAACCCCTGTGGATGTGCATGTGCGGACGCCTATGTCATAGTAATATTTCAATTAAAGCCGCAAAAAATCTGGAGAGCCGTTTGGGAGCCGAAAGAGGTGGCTCTTTTTAGTGAGCCGAGACGAAAGAGCTGGTTCCCTATAAGGAGCCGGAATTCCGGAGTGTTATAACAGTCCTTATTTTGAACCGCTGTCCAGTTCCACTTGTTGGAAAAATCGATCAATCGTGACGTCAGTGAGGTTTCTTTTCATATTTTTATTATTCTATTATACTTGGCGTTGCTAGTTTTTATCATATGTGATAACACCAAAAATAGTCTTATAAATAAATATAAGATTCCATATGTATATTTTTTTTGAGCTTATAGGTTTATTTTCTATATATTACTATCAGATGGTATCTGTGTTGCAGGGCTGAATAGAGGGGAATAGAAACACAGAATGAATGTAAGAGATATGTAGAGTAATAATGTAAAGAGATGTAGAAGTATACTGAGGGAGAATAGAAGAGGTATGAGACAGAGATAAGCAGAGAAGGAAAAGTACGTATTGTTTCTGTCAAAAACAGGCTTTTAATGACCTCGGAGGCCCACAAAATCTTATAGCAACATACTTGGATATTTTATTACATCTACTTTCTAAATTTCAGACTTATCTGCTCGATCATTTTGTATTCCAAGAGCGATAACACCAAAAGCAGAGGCTTCTGAAATTTGAAGGGAGATAAAGCCCCCTCCCAAAGGGGGGCTAGTGACGCCACTGATGTTATACAATAGAATACATTTTATGAAAAAAGTAAAATATGTTTGTATTATATTGCATTATAATGATGAAAATTTGAATTTTGGATAAACACCCTATGACAGTAACTGCGTGTTAAAAATATATCAAATATTTGTAATAAAGCAATGTGTTCCATTTCTAAATTGATTTTACTCTTTTCAGGAAGATTAATTATGTCCCAAAGTTACGCTAATACAAGCAGTAATTTATACATGAGCAGCAGAAATTCATCTATAGAAGAATTAAGAGACATTTGTGGAGTTCCGAATGAAGCGCTCCGTGCTTCACTTGAAATTTGGGCAGATGGAGTAACTGTGAGTGCAATAGGGATTTTTGGTCTCGTTGGGAACATTCTCTCTATTCTCACGATATCCACTATGAATCGACTTAAATTATTCTACAAGTTGATTTTGACACTAGCCGTCTTTGACTTAATGTTCATCACTTGTGGGGGACTCCTTATGGTTCAACAAGCTTTTCAGTTTCAAAGTGATATCTATAATGCCTTATTTCCACATATAATATATCCTGGAAGTGGATTTTCCATGACAGGTGAGGAGTAGCTTACATTTTTTAGTTAGTTATATCAACACACACGTCTAATAAATCAAAAACCGGGTTTAATCGAAGTATAACTTTACAATTTAAACAAAAATAATCCCGTTATAAGCCTTTTAAAAATAAAAGGTGTCTATTAATTTTGACCACAGTGCCTTCAATGAATTTCATTCAAATCAAATAATTGCCAGTTGTTTTATTTTTTATTTTTTTTACCTTTATCGGTATGCATTTAAAAATGTACAGTTCCTTAATAATGAAACACAATATACATGAAAAATAATTTGTTAAAACATATAGAGAAACCAAATTAAACATAGCTATTTTAAAATATTGGCACAAGCAGGAATATTGGGAAATAAATATCTGGAAATATCATTAATTTGACGTGAACTAAATATAAAATAAAAAGAGACTAATTTTTTATTTGAACATTCCCATAAAGATTAACAATATCTAAAATGGCATTAAAACGGTTTTTTATAGTACGTAATTTATGGACGATATATTGCATTTTATAAAAAATGCATCAACTTTTTCATTATTCGAAGTAAAGTCTTCATTGGCGATTGTTGAATGAATGAGTTTCTAACCATTATAATAACGGTTCCATAGTGCAAGTTTGGGTAAACTCCTTGTACTTCTATGTCTAGAAGGAATTGTGAAGGAACAATGCGCTACCTCCCACAAGTGTAAAGTACATCAAGGCTGTCATAAATTGTGTGGCTCCAATGCTTACCTCTGCCAACAGTCTGTTTTTTATATAATATAAACGGGCATCCGGTTGAATTTCTCTACAATATATCTACATTTAATTCGAAGCGAAAGAACATCTTTTTAAATTGATCATGTCTAAGATAGTAGACCCCTCAATAGTAATTAAGAGGCTCAGTGGTTCAATTATTTGGATGTATGTCCCTTAAACAAAGTATTTTCTATGTAAGCTTTGTGGATTTAGCGATTTAAGCCAATATGAAGTGTGACCTAGAACACCATGAATAGTGCACCAGGGAGAAAAAGAATGTTTATTTGAACAACATGGTAGACAAATCTACATAGAAGGTGATTAACACCATACCCTCCAACGATAACAGAGATAGTGTCTTGAATACATACCTAGTAAAAGCTTTTGGTCTTTGCTAATATACCCCTTACAAAGATCAACAACAGGAAGTTCAAAGACTTCCTGGAGACTCTAGCGACTCAGATGATAATTCAATAGAACAAGGATCTGTTTAATTGAGAAATTTAATAATAAAGAATAAATTTGTTTTTCAAACAGAATACATACCATTTTACCAAATGTATTTGAATTTTAGGCCTTTATCTCCATTTTTATTTGAATCTTTTATTTGCATATTAAGCTCCCTTTTTATGCATTATTTGGACATAACTAGTTATGACAATTACTTTAATTTATGAGAACTAATTTATAATGAACTCAAAAAAAAATCTCAATAATAAATCTAAAATTATCCTATAAATATTTGAAATAAGCAGAAAATTAATCTATACTTTTGTGTATAATAATTGAAAAAAATTTGTTGACGCAGAATTGTTTCATAACGAGACAAAAACATTATTGAAAGTGACTAAATTAATCGAAATGTGACCAAACTAGACAAAATATTTCCCGTATTCTGTTCAAACTTTATGATTAATAATAACACATATATTCGCTTAATATTATTTGAGACAAATATCTAAACATATTTGTTTGTTCCATCCCAAAGAGTACCTTCAATTGTGAGTAATCTTATTGCAATATAGGAGGATATTGGGGGGGAGGCGGAATAAAAATGTTTCGGGAAAAATCTTTTCCTTGACAATTTTTCTCTATAGCAATTTTCTTTTGGCAATAACTTCCTTAACATTGAAGATATGATTTTGGTATCAAAATGTCTTTTTTTACCACTATCTGTTAGATAAAACAGGTTGAAAAGGGAAAAAATTAATTTGATTGTTTTTTGTAACATACCAACTGTTTGATGATTTTGACACTCCACATAACAGTAATTTCTAATCCTTTAACCACTTGCAATAAGATTTAGGATTGAGCAGTGATATTATTTCATTGGATTTGGAGGTTAATACAGTGTTTCTGATCGTTTGAGTATCCAATAGTATTTTCGTTAGACTACAGTTTATTTGAGCAATCGATTTGAATTTTTTCCCCAAAACACATCAAAGATATCTAGTAAGGGGGTTAAAATTAAATTTGCTCAATTTTTATAAATTAAGTATCCCCCCCTCTCCGCCATATAAGAAAGTCATATATCAATACCATTTTGTATGTAAATATGAACAAATTTATTATACAGTAAAGCAAACTGATTAAGTTCAAATTTGGTGCTTTGTGACGTCATGTTTCTAACTTCAATATTTTCATACCAGGAACGTCATGGGTCACATATAGAAGATCATATATTTTTCTAATAGTCATATGTATTTAGTAGATTTCTAATTTTCTAAAAAAAATTTTAAACAAAAAGAACTATGTCCAATTGACTGTCTAGTTTCAAATTTAAGCTCTTTACCCCAAAAACCATATAATTTAATACCAAAATCATACTTCTACCATAAGTATGACAATAAAAAAACGGACTTTTGAAAAGTTTGTTTCTTTTGAACTGTTCCAATTTAAAAAAAGTATTTTGGTCAAAAATTGGTCATTTTCTAGCCTCTTATTACGTCTCAATTATGATCTTATGTGTAAAAAATATTACTTTGTTTATTTTTTTAGCATTTTTTTAATCATTTAAGGAAACAAGATGTATTCAAAGATTTGCAATATCCCTTTTTTATCAAACCCGGCATTGCTCGGAGTTTTTGGACGGCAACAAGCAGACATACAAATTTTGATTTAATAACACAGGTTCTCGACAAAATAACCCCCCAAAACTGTTTTTTTGTTGGGCACAAGACGTATCTATTTCAATAAATAGTTAATGATTTAACATAAATATGATAACAAAATAAAAAAAACGTAAGTATCCAACTAAATTAATAAAATGTTTTTAAGAAATGTTCAAGATATTGTTTATTAAAAAAAGATAATAGATAAAAGCTTAAATTGGTTTTTTTAAAACTCGGATATGAAGTTTCACTATCAATAAAACACCTGATTTATCCGTAGTTGAAGAGCTTCTCCTTGCGTATAACACTTGTTGGGCCTTCGAGATGACGGAGTTAATCATATTTTCTTCTTTTCCAATGTAAATACTATATAATCGTCTCGCTTTGGAGGATAAAAGTTAAAATTTCCGTTTAAAAGGCTTCCAATCTCGATATAGAATGGCTTCAGGTTTGCGTAGTCGAAAAGAAAATGGTCGCTTATTTCCATCTGGCAAAAATAAAAAATACGTTGATTAGCCACTTCTCTGCTGAAATAACAAATAAATACCGATAACACCAAAGCACTTCCTGATAGGGTAGTCTATTTTTGTTCTTGCTGAATAAATGCTAAAAGGCTTCCATGTAGGTGTCAAATTTAATTTTCTAAGTGTAGATGGGATTCATAAAGATAACCGAAGGCGTAATGGTACTGCCGGTCTTGGAATTGATAGAAAGTTCGCAAATGCGATTTGTATAGTTCAACGCCATTTTATTTATTAACTCGTACAAACAAGCTGTTGCCGCTGAGTAGTTGCCTCCCCTGGCTTGAACCCCCATGTCGAAGATGGAGCCCCTGGTGGGTAATTTCCATCTAAGAGGTATCTTGAAAGAGTAAACAATATCCACATCACCCTTAAAAAGCTTGTTCATCCTCTCAGAGGACTCTGACAGTCTTTGGAAGACTTTTTAAGTCCAGGGAGTGGCTCATCCGAGTAACTTCTCTCGAAAAAGTTCGAATGATGATTAATGCAAAATTGATCTTCTCTCCAGAGTTGCCCAATCCAGTAGGTGTTAAGGAATTTCCACAAGTCGTCAAAAAATATGACAGAGAGGCCACCATATTTTATAGAGTTATGGGTCCTTCTCGACGATATATTTTTTTAGCTTGTTTAGCCCAAGAAAATACTTTTCAAGGATGGAAACCTGCGGTGCTACTTTATTTTGGTATGGCGTTTCCCGTAATAAATGAATTTCCTTTGAGTCTATGTAGGTGTTCCAAACTCGAACTCTGTTCCCAGTATTGAGTTTAAAAGATGAAAAAAAAGTAAAAGTCGGCCCAACCCAAGAACTAATTTCGTGTAGGTTTTTTCCGTGCAATCATCTCCAATCCAGGATCCTAGCAATTTTGTGCTCATTGTAGTGTGGAAGATTGGCCAAAATATTTCGATTAATGCGCTCTATTCACTGACAATTTCTGTTTTTTCGATATTCATTTGCAGTCCAGAACATTGTGAAAAGTTATCAAGCAGGCCCAGAGTCTTTCTTATTGATTTAATTGTTTGCAAGGGACTACCAGACAAAATAACTGTCAGATCGTCCGCATAGCAAAGACACTTTAAATGGGATGCAATTGAGGAAAAACTAACAATATAACCCTTCTTATGAATCTAACTGATTAAGAGGTCTAAGCATAGAATAAAAAGTAAAGCAGAGGAGGGATCTCCTTGTCTTACTCCTTTTTTCATTGGAAGTTATTTTATTTTTTTGCACTTGAAAAAATAAAAACGAATTTGCAATTTTCACCTATTTCTTTTTTTTACCCATCACTTTTTTATTTTAAATAAATTTAGAAAACACAGTTAATCGTAATGTAGTTTTTTTGAGACGTCAATTACTTTTTGATTTATAACTCCACCCGTTATTTAGTCTCCTTGAGCTACAAAAAAGCAAACAGTTCAGCCCCTCTTATATGACCCTCCACAAAAAAAAAAAAAATCAACATCCCCATCTTAGTCTGACTAGGTTCGAAAGAGTCACCCAGTAAAAATTTCTTCCTCCTAGGTTCCACGGTGTGGGCACACATAAAGGACACAAAAAAAAATATTTTGTATATTTTTACAGATACTAATGTATACCGTGTGTAATATCTACTATCTATCCATATATTAAGAATAGGTTATGTGTAATAAGTATGTCCAATGTACTTGAATAACTTATTTTATTAGATTAGCATTTCTCCACTAAAAGTAAAATCCCATATATTTAGAATATTTTTATCCTAGTATAGTCCAACATGAATATAGGCTTTCTAAATTAATCAAATATATTGAAAGACATGAAAGAAATGTAAAAAAATAACAGAGTGGGTGGGGGGTTAGAATCCGTGCCACTGGGCAAGGGATTAAAAATTCATGTTGCCTTATTATAGTCGCTTAAGATAAAATCGCAGTCAGAGGGTGAATTGAAAAAACAAGTCCGGAAGGCCTTTTATTTCGTATCAATAGAATCGTATATCAATAGAAACGTCGTAAGTTGATAACTCTATATGGCGTAGTTGAATAATAAAGTGCATTAACCACGAACTAAGGCGAATGTAACTTGTCAAAATACAGAAGTTAGGAACTTGATAGGAGGAGTGGAGACATTTACTTTGGAGGAAAGAAACCGAGTATATGATGAAGGAAGTTAATTTATCTTGTTCAAAGTCGAAGATACCTTACAAGAAATGGAGAAAAAATTCAACTCTGAGTTCGAAGTATAATAAGACGAGGCCAATAATTTAAAAGATCATTCTTTGAGAGGTAGCTGAAAAAGTCGAAAAATTAAGGTTATTGATCCTAAAACTCTGAATAACTTCCAAAAACCAAAACCAAAGGAAAGAAAACCACCTCCCGTACAAGAAGTGAAAATTTCAAAAAAAAAAAAAAAAAAAAAATGATTTGAAGCTAGAGAGACTCACGAAAGACTCAACAATGGTGGAATTCAGATCATGGCAGTCATGTTCAAGTTCTACTATTCCACAAATAAGATGAGACAAATGAGCAAAGTGAATCAACATGCATTATTAAAAAGTTATCTAGATTAAAAATAACTAAGTATATTATCATTCACAACAACTCCAGACACTCCAATAATCGGCATCAGAGGATATTTAGGCGATTCCCCTCCAAACAAGACGGTATAATGATAAGTCTTGCAACCTCGCCACATTCCTTATAATATTCGAATGTCTTCGATATTGTATAGCTTCACTGGGACTGAACGCTTCCGCAAATGAATTTTGTATGAGAGGCGACACAGCATTAGAAGATTTAAATGGAGTAAAGAAAGTCGTCAAAGACATCCTCATATTTGCTTCCAACCCTGAAGAACATATAAATAGAGTCAAATTAATCCTTGTGCGTTGTAAGGAGAATAATATCACACTATTTAAAACCAAAAAATTCAAATAGGTGAATCTGTAAAGTCTGCAGGATTTATTGCTTCATCCAACCCCATATCACTGGACCCAGAAAAAGTCGCAGCCGTCGCTCAATTTCCTTCACCGAGCAATTTGACTGGTCTCAGATCATTCCTTGACCTTGCCAATCAATTAGGTGAATTTCTTTTAAATTTAGCACATACTACACAACCGCTTCATGGCCTACTAAAGAAAAATATTTATATTCAGTAGCTACACGAACACAAAAATGCATTTGAGAAAAATAAAACAGGTTATCACCATCACAAAAGGCTGTGTTCTTGCTGACTTTGATCCAAACCTTCCTATTACACTTCTGACGGTTAGAAATCAAGGTAAAAATCTTTATTTTCAAAGAATTTCAATGACTGTTTTTTTTTTTTCTATTAAGAAATTATTGATTTTCTCCATAAAACACTTCTTAAATTACCTTTGTAATTTTTCAAAAAACATGTGGTTTTCGAAATTTTTTATGATACAGTATTTTAGAAACACTAAATGGTCAGATTATAAATATTTAGAGGTTATAAGATATCTTTGATGACAGGTTGTTTCGACGACGTGTTTTTTTTTAAATATACATCTTGCGTAGAACAGTTCAGCTACTATAAAAATAGACTGGATAGGGATATGATTTATTTGAAGGATATATTAAGAATATTTGAAGTTAATAACTCTTTAAAAAAATCAGCTATTAAATTGATCGAATGTTCGGGTAAAACATTATCCTTGATATCAAAAAGTTAACTTCTTATTTGTTAATTTTGTAACTGTTTTTTGTTTTTTTAACTGTTATCTTGCTTTGTATTCTTGCTTCTGTGATTGCTCTGATAATTTTTTCAAATATCTCATTCACTGTTAATTCCTCTATAATAGATTTTTAACCATGATAGAGGATCCTGTGGAGTTTCTTTCAAAATTTGGCTGAGAGGTGCGGCAGGCATTATTCTCCAAGACATTCCAAACTGTAGTGTCCATTGGGGTGAGTTTAGGGCTAGAAGAGTGCAATATGAAGGAGGCGAGAAGTTAGCCATATTTTAACTGAATAATTTTTGGTTCTTTTTGGGGTTATGGGGCTGTATTGGGCATCATGGTTTTTCTGAGGAAGTACAATATGGAGATACCAAAAGTCCCTGCGACCATCTCAGCACTAACACTGGTGTGAAGGAAATAGCATATACGTTCTTGCCTTTTCTTGGCTTTGCTCCGATAATTTTACACCTAGAGACATGAAATGAAAACAAAAGTTTATTTTATTTTTGTTTTAACTGTCGCTTGTTTGCTTGTTAAATTAACGTGGATAAAAGTCTACTCTAAATTTTAGGTTCCTACACCGTATAAGAACTCAAGATTGTATCTACAAATTCTGAAACACAAAATGATCTCCCAAATTACACAACTACAGCTTTTTCTTTACTCACATACTGAATGGTTCATTAAAATCTTAATACATTCAACCTTAAAATTCAACAAAATATAGTTTATTTATTTACACTACAATTTCAAAAAAATTAATGCTATAAATAAATGTGTGTCTGAGTTTTTCAATCATTAATGTGTCCGACCTCAATTGTAATGATGGCTTCCAGACGGAGGCAGAAGGCACTCCCAGTATTAGCTGACTGTACCTCTGAGGCTCTCGTTGTTTGGATGACGGATTGTGCAGTAGGATGTACCGTTAATGTATTTTTTTGAGCTATGCAACCACAAAGGGCATCAAAAATATTTCAAAAGACTTATTTAAAAGAGTTTTGCAACGGATGAGATGTGTTTCTCTTATTTGTGGTGTCAAAAGTAGTCTCTCCATCCTCTTTTTGATAGCTCTCTGGACAGTCTAGTGTGAAATCCCGAAATCTCTTGCTTGGGCCATAATAGAATTGAAGGGATTGGTATATGATGTTTTCTTTATCTCCTTGGGGTTTAGTTTGGCCTTTTTTGACTGAGCCCTTCTTACTCTCCAAAGTTTCGGACTTACTTACGGCATAGACGGTTATCTTGGAGACGCACAGCTACTTGGTGTATTCGAATAGAAATTGGTTGTTTATGTTCATGTGTCATTTTCCTTACTTGCATGTAAACTAGAGGGCTCCAATATACTTTGTTACGTAATTAATTAATTATGTTTTATTTATATCAATACTACAGCCACGACCTTCTTCGGTTGATGCCGTCGAAAATTACCCACTTTATATCTCCAGTAAACATTTGCTTTATAAATTTTCGGGATATCGTGGCAACCCTGATATCTATATTCATGAAAGTGTGTCATCTGATTTAGCTCAAAAACCATGTAATAAATGAAACTCTAGATGTCCTTTAAATACGAACTTCATGTGGCCAAGATTGATTTCACTACTATGGATCCCTCTTGTAAGAGCAAAAGATTTGTGAATTTCTTAATTAATTATGGAAAATAAACTTGATTATCTATATATTGGTCTTAAATATTCAACAAATTGTGTCGTTGAATAATATTGTCTTTGAATAATTTTGTCTTTTTTATTCAAAAACAAACATTTTACCTAACATATTAAATAATTTTAATGTAACTTTATTGAAAATGTGTTGGTAATGGTGCACACGATATTGTACATTTAAAAAAAAATCAGAATTTTCTTGCCTCTCTACCATTTTGTTAATTTAATTAAGGAAATTATAGACTATAAACTTTCCAAACTCTCGAGCATTATGTAAAATCAAAAAAACATATCCGAAAATCAAAAATATCTCAAACAGCAATTTGAAACAAAGTCATATTTCTTTCAATAAATATCAAAGTAAATATACAAATTAACAGTGCAGAAGGTATGTTCTGGCGGACTGGCTCTATTCTCAGTTTATTTTTCATGTTTTTGGGGTTGTCCATTTTCAGAGAATAAGCCTAATTTTGCTTTATTTTTCAACTACTTGTACCAGGTTTTGATAATTCTCCTTAGTTTTTACTAAACTTAAAAAGTTGGTAATGAGCTTAGCGCCTCTCTTTGGACAGTCATTTTCACCCTTTATAGCTTTAATTCGACCCTTTCCTTCAAGATGAACGTCCTTAGTTGATCCTTCTGTGTCTTTGTTACACTAATTTTCACAACAAGTGCTTCAGTGTATACAACTTCCTGCGTTGGCGTCATTTTAAGTTTGATTACAAATGAAGTCAGCATGGAAGATTTCAGTAGATCTACCGGTATGAAGACTTCTGTTCCTTTGTACTTAAGCTTGGACACGGTAGCTATCGGTATATTAGATTCACTTTTTTGCGTTTTCTATTTGGAATTTCATCTTCTTCGTTTTTTTTTGCAATTCTTCTCTTTCACCATCATCACAGAATGAGAGTTAGTTGGAACTTGAGGCTCTTCTGATAATTCTATTTGAATTTGTATTTGCTCTTTGTCACGTCTTCGTTCCACTTGCATAGCTCTATTTTTTCTCCTTTGTGCCACACCCTACAATTTTACGTCCAATGATACAAAAGATGCAATTAGATCCTTCTTCATCGATTCAAAGGAATATTAAATCGTCTTGGCTCTTCATTAGCTCCTCCACATTGTTTGCCTTAGGTGGGAGGTCATATTCACCTCTTCCATTTATCTTCCTTTGCCGCGGCTTTATCTGTATGACGTCGTTTGATAGGAATTCCTATCAAACTTGGCACTTTTTACTATTAATCTTATAATTTCATCCTTTCTCTTTTTATTGATTATGACAGAATATTGTCTTTGCCATAGATTGCGAGCACATTTTCCAATGCACATTTTGCACAGTCCTTCAAAGTTGGATTTTTTTTTTTTGTGGTGGAATAGTCGGATGATAAGTAAAGCCCTGTATCACTTGTTTACAAGTAGATAGTCAATTTCCAATAATTTCAGAGTCCTCCAGAGTAACTGCAGGACCAAGACCATAGGTACCTCTAACACAGCCAGATGTTGAAGGACTAGAATGCATATCTTATACGTGTCTGTCCAACTCTTTATGTCTGTGGTCAATGTTGAACTGCTTTTTTTTTTACAATACATGCACTTGGGACATCTTACATCTTTCAAGGTAATTGTCTAGTTTTAATTCTTATTATGTGGAATCCCCCTAAATTCCCCCAATGAGAAATTCCAGTCTTATTTTTGGGAATGTGAAACTACTATCACTTTCACTTCCCAAAGTTGACTAGTAAATATATATACATATATATATGTTCAAGTTTTTGAAATTTTTTGAAATAAAGTAGAAAACTTAAGTTTTTATGAAATTTATTAGAAAATAAATGTTTTAAAAAATATCTCGAAAATTAAATTTCAAATATTACATTTTTAGAGATGAAGTATTAAAATTTATCAGCTGTGAACAAAAAAAAAATTAAAAAATTAATTTAATTTTTAAATATTACATTTTCTGGGCTATTTTTTTTCATAACTTGGAAACGTGATAAATATGAATCAGAATTGCAAATTAAACATTATTTTTCCGATTACAGATAAAAAACCGATCCTCTGATTCCCAATTCTGATTAATTCTCCAATTACTCTTGTTTATGTTCCATGTTCCAGTAATTTTGATATCAAGGATACACAACACTTGGAAGGCTAATTGTCGAATATTTGTAATTCCATTATGTAAACAGTGGTTTGGTTGCCAAGGAGATAAGCATTCATAGAAAAAAAAACAAAAAAAACAATAAAACTAATGCATTTCGAATAATTTTTTTTTATATCTATATCATTAAAAATATTGGGTTAAATTATAAATATATTGTATTTTTTAGGAGAAAAAGTAATCTTGTATATTTCGCTTCATTTGAATGCTATATAGAAGTAATATCCAATTAAAGCCAAGTATGCTTTGTTCTTTTGGATAACTTATTGCCAACGAGAATACAACTTCTAAAGGCTCTTCTTGTAGAAGCTATTGCCCATGTTAACCTTTATTGAGACCAAATTTGTACCCCCAAACACGTTGGCCATAGAACGGAACAGCTTGTAGTCCCTAGTTGTCAGGTCTAGACTATAGGGTGAATGCATAAAAACTCCCGTGCGAGTTTCCTGAGCTTATGGCGTGTCATTAGAGATGCATACCAACTGGTGGTATCTTATTGAAATACAATTTCTTTCCTACTCGAGTTTCTTTTTGTATCCAGCCTTCTGCAAATTTTTCAAAACGGGTTAGGATCGATGTTCATCTCTTGGTGATACTACGAATGTAAAAAGAAATAGTAAATCTCGACATTTTTCATGATTTTAGCAATACTTTTGACAACAGGCCTGCCAGTATGCACCTCCACTACACCAAAACGAAATCGCTCTAACCACTGTTGGGCACATATAAAATTACTTTTCCCATTAAATATTATATGTATTTTAATAAATAATAAGATTTTTTTTGAATGGGATAAGATATTAGCTATAAAAAGTTTAATTTACTACTTTTACTTTATTAATAGAGTAATATTATTTTGCACAGTAATCCATCAAAAAGTTTCATTTTATAGTTATCTGCGTAGTCATGTATAAAATAGGGCCAAAACACGTAAGATACTCTTTGCTGTTGTAACATGAAAAGTGTTTTAAATTGGTATCATTATTATTTATTCCTCAAGAAAGAACATCTAAGTATTAAGTAATCAAGGATTCGTGTGCTCATGAAAGACGGAGAGTAACAATGAGGATTTTTTTGGAGATTTATAAGTGTTGAACTCGGGGTAGAATTAAAGATCGACATTTGAGTAATTTCAGCATAGATATTGATATTGATTTTAGGAGGTTTGGCCATGGCAACTCTGTAAAAACTCTTTACACTCTTTAAAAAACAAACAAAAAAAAAAAACACTAATCATGCAATTAAAAATATAGATATACATATTTTCAATTAAATGTATTGCATTCAATAATTAATTGTTTGACTATACAAGGGAACACTCATTTTGTACAAATGAATTCCAGCCAAAAAAAGGAACTTATCATTGAAAGCTGAATCCAAAACGGATCTCAATTTTCTCTCTCAGTCATCTACATTCTGAAATATCTGTGGGATTACAGTATTTTGGGACTATTATTGTTCAGAGTCATTTTTACTTTTGTAAAATTGTTTTTTTTTATTCTGTAGCCCGTTCTGAACTCGATATATTTCCATGATTACGCTGAAAAATGATGAAAAACGACACTCTTCTTTAGACCCTTATAATTTATTCATAATACACAGTGATGAGGAAAAACATAGCTTATAATAGATCATATTTAAAAAGTAAAATGATTTACTCATCGTGAATGGATTGCTTTATTGTTTCGATCCTGGTATCTCATTCCCTAGGAAGGAGTACACTCTACTCCCTTATGAGGTCTGGTAGTTTTCCTTGGATGAATTCCTTCGATTGCCTCGATCTTCCTTTTACGAGGCATGACGTCATGAAATTGGAATTAAAACATATTTATTAAATAAATCTTTATTCAAATTATGTATGTATATTCCTCATCAATACATATTATTAATAAGTTATAAGTGTTTAATGTTTACCTTTTTCATCATTTTCAGTCTAAAAATGGAAAAATATCGAATTCAGAAAAAGATACAGAATTCACAAAAAATACTTTTTAATCATATAAAACACTTCTACTTAAGTTTTATAAATCTTACTTCTAAATTGAAAATTCTTTCAAAGTTAAAAAATGACTCTGAATGATATTATTCCCAAATTACTATAATTCTAGAGTAATCAAAATTCAGATGACTGAGAGACAAACTGAGATCAGTTTTAGATATTGTGCTCATAGAGAAATTCGAATATAGTCTTCAATTCATTTGTATAAAATTTTCTCTCTAATTGTTCCCCTGTGTAGTATATATTTCACCTCATTTGAGCATGATGTCATACATAATGGCTCCATTAAAGGCATATATCTTATTTTCAAAACTTAAAAATTATTATAGAATAAGTAAAGTAATTAAGTTACTTCAAACGTTTATCCGAATAAGCTACAATCGCGTATTTCAATGTTACTTCTTAAATACCGACTGGTCCATTAAAATCTGAACACTTGAATTTTGAAACTTTAACAAGATTAATCTATATTCTAACAATAGAATTTCAACAAAATTAATACTATAAATAGATTTGTTTCTGAGGTCTTTTAATAATTAATGTAGTCGCTCTTTGTGACAAAGATGGCTTCCAGTCAGCAACGGAGAGCCTGGTACCTGCTGCAGATGTAGTCCTGAGTTATGTCGTCCCAGTGCTGCCTGAAGGTGACTTTGAGGGACTGTGTGTTTGGTAAATTAATTTCAATCACTCAACCTTCATTAATTATTGAATTAGTGAGTGATCAGATTTCAATGTACCACCTGCTACAGGAGAGTAACCACATCTATAATGCATGCACCAATTTACATTTATGTATAAACAGGGTAGAGAATTTAAATCCAGACCAGGTTTGAACCTCAAT
Organism: Lepeophtheirus salmonis; assembly: GCF_016086655.4. Classification (NCBI taxonomy): domain Eukaryota; kingdom Metazoa; phylum Arthropoda; class Copepoda; order Siphonostomatoida; family Caligidae; genus Lepeophtheirus; species Lepeophtheirus salmonis. The sequence goes on along the minus strand of NC_052136.2, from coordinate 43,953,437 downwards.
ATCATGTCAACTCTGTAATCTATGTATATGAATGTGTGCTGATCAGATTTATTTAACAAAACTGTATAAGAAATAATACAATTCCTTGTTATGTTCTCCGAATACAAAATATTTTTTAGTTGGTAATTTGAGTAGTATTTTTGTATATTCCAGAGCTTATTTTATTGAATGTTTGTTCATGAATGAAGGGGAATATAATTGAGGATTTGTTGGAGAGTTTTATGAAGAGGTATATAAAATATGGATTCGAAAGCAGGAGTGTTTTTTTCTAGTTGGCAATCTGAACAGGCTTAATAATTTTCTAAAGCTGCTTTCAATATTTTTTAGTTATTGAATAAAGAACCTCGAAGTATACAGTAGTAACTTGTGATTGTGAAAAAGAAACATTAAGGGTTTTGCTTTGGAGTTATAAGTGTACACGGAGTAGAATTATAGACATTCCAGTCAATATGAGATTTGTGTTTATTTTCTTCGTATCCTGGCTAGTATTGTCTCGGTCCTTATTTATTCGGTCCTGTCCAGTCCAGTCTTAGGACTGACGGTACATGGATTTTTCATAAAATATTGATGGTTTATTTACACCAATAGGATATGAAATATGTACTAAGATTATTGCAAATATCTCGCAAAAAAATATTATTTATTCATTATAATATAATTTAATATCGAAGATATGATATAATTAATTAGTTATGTAATTCATTCAATTATATAACAGAACAATTAAAAAAAAAGGAAAAACACCCCAATAGAAGTCACGAGAGATCTATTTTACCTTTTCTAAGGACTGACAAATAGTACTAAACTTGATAGTACCGGACTGGACCGGGGTGGTCTGTCCTACAAAAACACGGATGCAACAATAATTATGGCTGCTTTCAGGTCATCCAATGAGAGGGCATGACATCTTAGCTGCTCTTCACCCAAACATTCTTTAAATTGTAAGGATTACCACATTCATTTTCGATTTTCTTTTTTACATTTCCGCCTGGATATATTTTATACATTGCTGAAAGTACGTGTACACGCTCGATAAATATTGTATTTCCGTCTTAAATAGTTATACTATTATAAAAAAACTTATCAAACCACTGAATTTTGCGATGAAGGCACCACAAGAAAAGTAATAAATCTTGCCTACTCACAACCGTTCTTTGCAAATATTATTCAGTATTATTTAAGTATCCATAAAAATTTATAAAAAAGTAGTTTACCTATTTATGTAAGTAATAAAGAAGTTTTTGAAAAAAAATATGTTTGTAGGTTTATTTAAACATTTAACGAGCGACTCCGTCAGGTTTGGCTAGTATATTTATATTCATTATTTAGAGTTTGACTGGATGCTTATATAAATGCTGATACTTCCATTTTGATAGTTACTACTTGATCTTAGAAATAACCAGTCTTGTGAACAATGTGGTCTTCGGACATGGCCACCCACTGCCTCTTGGAATGAGGTCTTTATAGAACAGACCCTACTTTCGAAATAGCCTAGATACCATAGTCGAGAGGATTGATGTCGGGCGAGGAGGGGTCCACAAATCGTGCTTGTAAAAATTGGAAAAATTACCTCGACCCATTACTGCGTGATCCTGGCCTTGCCCCCTGGGATGGAGTCCTGCTGGAACAGATAGATTATGGGTGGTAGTTAGTCTTCGCTGAGGGTCAAACCACCTCCGTGAGGACGTCCTAGTACTCCTTGTTCTGATTTTAATGTCTTTTTTTTCACATAAAGACTTTATTCGTTCAGAGAAGTTACATATATAAATAAGCATTATAGTTTATAATTAAATCCCTAAATAAAAGTCAATACAAAAATTAATTAGCACGGTGAGACAAAAGGTAATAAAGATACTCTGTAGTAGTTTATCACATTTCATAAATATCTTCAATAAAATTAGTAAAATGATATGGTAAAAAACAAATGAATAAAAATTATCAAAATTATACGACTAAAAAAAGTAGGAAGGAGACAAAAATCACTAAATTTAAGCATTGGATGCACAAAACTTTTTAAATTGTCTGTGGATGCGTATTAGACGGCAAAGAAACGTCATATAATCTTTCGAACCATATGGGTAGAAAAAATAAATTCTAAATTTCACAAAGAAAGGAAGTTAGTCTAGAAAGATTTACAGGTAATATTGGGATAGGTAAAGAAACACAGAGTATCCCAAGCTTTGACAGGTTGCGAGCTTTTGTAGAGATCCGAGCTTTTGACAAGTTCCGAGTAACACTCGGCTTTTTATGCATACGAGCTTAATTTTTTTGTGTCGTTTTTCATTTACTTCATAAAACTCGATATAACTTGATAAAACTTGATATAGTTTCCATTCCTTTTTTTTTAATGTAATGCACTAAGTTTTTTCATCAAACAAACTAAAGAACAAAAATAACTTTATTTGAATTAATATATTGTTGTTTTGTTTTCAGGTTCAACCTATACCTGTTTGGCCATAACAATTGAACGTTTCTGCGGAATTTGTCACCCGAATTCAACAAAATTAAATAGAAGATTTCGTAACTACGTATTTGCAATTGTTTGTATTTGTATTTTAATTGATGCTCCGCGATTTTTAGAAATTGAGGTAAGTTTATTGGTGGAGAAGTTTAAAGGGATTACTAATAATTGTAAACGAGATCCTTGAAAAGAAAAAAACTGAGTTTAGAGAATAAACAAGGAAAAAAAGTGCTCTTTTTTTCCTTGTTTATTTATACTTTAATAGGCTGTGATGGTGTTAATCGGACATTGACTGATATCAAAATATTTCCTGATCCAATACAGATCCGATATAGTTAAAAAAATATTTTCGACATGATATTCTGATCTGATTTGATACATTAAAAATAATTACATTTTTTTGTATCCAAAAGAAACATTTTTGGGTTTTGTCACAATTGGTTTCTTTCGTTTATGAAAAAATTCATATCCTAAGGATACAATAATTTAAAAAATCAGAACTAGATATTTGTTTGGAGCTTTTCAGAGACAAGAGATTTATTAGGCTGAGATGCAATCTGACTAGTTATTTTGTAGTTGTAATCATTTAAAAACATGCTTCACATTCATCTTGTTTTAGCCCTTGTTGATTAATGCTTAACTTGATTAAAAAAGCTGAATAGTGAGAGATTATTTAATTATAATAAAAATATTTGATTTATAAAATCTAGATATTTCAATTTGATTAATATAATGTAATGCTCATAAGATGACCGATTTTGTCAAAAAATAAGATCAATTATAATATAACACAAACTTGACAAGCCATTTTAATGAATGAATATTATTTTGGTTTTTTATCTAATGTTAATTCCAGATAGCGAATTTTGTGTTGCACTCTCTTTAAGAAGGTCATAAATCATAACAGATGCTGAATAAAACCTCTCTCGAGCGTTTTCTTTCCTTTTAGAGGCAAGGACGGATCTAATTTACAACACAAATAAATTAGTGGACTGTGATTCTAATTTTATTAAATGCGACCACATGCAAATATATATATAAAAATATCGTGTACATAATAAGAAAAAACGACAACAATATCAAAAGTATACATATTGAAAAAAGGACTATAAATGATACAGGGAAACACCAATATAACGAATTAATTGTTACGACTTCGTTATTCAGATGCATTCCCCTCCTACAAAAGTTAATTATTAGTTCCCTGCTTTTTTTCTGATTGTATCGTAAAAAATATTAGAGCAAATATATAAATTTATAGGAGTTTTTTCCCGATACCGATACGATGAATATATTGGATATTTTGCTCGATATATGGTTTGTCCGATTTTTTATCCGATATATCAGTCCACTTTTAGTATTAACATCTTTCTTTATAAAAAAATAATTGGGTGTAAGTTCTATGAAAGACGCAAAATAAAATTTAATTGAACAACAGTACTTGGACAATTTCAATAGAAAAAAAAGGACATAAATATACAACCTTTTATAACATTGCAATCATCGTAAAATTTCTATCAAAATGAGCCCCATTTAATTCCACATTTTGACCAATTGCGGCAACTTCAGACCCTTCAGAACTGCTTCACACGCTATACGGATGGTCTCCTCCAACAAGTTATACCATGCAGACACTATTGTGCCCTTCAAGTCGTTTACTCTATGGTATGAAGTGATACTAACCTCTCCCTCTCCAGAATGTCTTTATCGAGAAGTCCATACGTTGAGATCTGAGGAAGAAGGGGGCACCTGTCTTTGCTCCAAAGGTACTCGAAAGTGGTTTGGCGCTTCTCTTGCACATACTTTGCAGTATTTGAAGGTGCTCTGTGCTACCGGAAGAAATAAGAGCCTGTTCTTGGAATAAACATCAAGGTCATCTTCATACCACAGAAGGTAATGCCTGCCCATACTATCACTGAGGCCGGCGGTTGCCCTCTGAATATGCTGCACTCGTTTGAGGGAATGCCTTCGATGATTCAACCCAACACCCGGTTATTGTAAGCCAGCTCCACAGTGAAGATATTCACTTCAGTACAAACGATTGAAACGTGCGTTCAGTAATTTCAAAATCACCTTCACCTAGATCACTGTCTTGGTGGCCTTGATGAGAAGCTGCCGCTTTTATAAACGATACAGCTTCATCCTCAGAGGTCCTCCCTGAGGTAATAAATATGTACATATACAGGGTTGATCTTATCCTGTGGCACACATTTTATTATTTTCAATCCTGAAAAACGTTGGTGCAAATCACAGAAGAGGACATCTTATCTCTGAACATGAGATGAGTTGGAAATCGCAAAAAAGATTCTAAGTTTTCTCAAGGACAACAAAAAATTGGACAGCAGCTACATCAAGTCCATACATCCAGACTCTCTCTCAACTTCAGTGAGACACGTCTTAATAACAAAAAAACCAGTTTGAACAATGATCCTTGGCGTGGAGGAGTCTGCTCTCCCATTTTTGTTGAGAGGAAGCAGCAGCTCCATGCAGATGATACCATCAAACTTTTGAATAAAAAAGAGCTACATTTAGCCAAGATAAAAGTTCGGGGACAACTTCTTCTGCAGAGGCGAAACATCTGGACTAATCTATCTAAGCACGTCTGGAGGGGAAAGTGTGTGCTACTCCTCACTGGAATTTCCAAAAAGTTTATATAGGCTTCCATTAAGATGAAGTTGACCTTGCTCGAGTCTGACTACATACTCAATGGTTGCAAGGGATTTACGCCTCGTATTGAGGCAATTATTAGATCTGAGGGCTTGAATACTCTTGAAAAATTGAAAATAATAAAATGTTTACCGCTAGATAAGATCAACCCTACACATACATCATTATAATTCAATGACCTATTTGAATCAAATGAAGGATTTATATTCAAATTTGTGGGGTAAATTAAGTTACCTAATAATTTAGGATATAATTTAGAACCTTTATTTGATTTAAGAAACTTATATTGGCACCAATTTGGCCCCATTCAAATCCAATCCGCCTTTTGTTTTCTTCTTGAGAATCAAGTTTACTTACTTAAATACAATTTGCAACACATCTAATGGGGTAATTTGAATAATTGGTCGATAGAAAGTGACAAACTTTCGTAAAATAGTTCAAATATAATTCAATCTCAATTTTGAGAAAAATCATTCTAGCTTCCTTTAGTGTTAACAAACCACATGTGTAGATTTTACCTACAAACTACCAATCTATTATTTGCAAATCAAATGATTAGTGAAGTATATAAATATTTTTAAAAAGTGGTCTATACCAGGGGTGTTGCTAGCTTTCATCATTCGAAGGGGGCCCCAAAAAATTTCAATACTTTAGTATAACTACTTATATAAATAGGTTTAATACTTATATATGTTTATATGGTAACTGAGTGATCCTGCTTTGCAAGGCTTAATTGAGGGAAATAGACAAACAGAATGAAGGTAGAAGAAATAAACCGGAAAAGAGGGGTTTAGATTGATACAAAAGGTGAAGAGGGAAGAAATAGAGATAAGGAGAGATGTATAGAAAGAAAGAAGGAAAAAAAAGCCTCTGAATGATCTAAGTCTAAATATCGAAGTATGTTTAACAACATCTTCGCTCTAAAAAAGGATTTAAAATATTATATTTTACTTCAAGCTGATGTCAGACATTTCTTCGTTGAGGAGCACGTCAAAATACTTGCAATTATAATATATTTATTTGAAACAACAAGAGATGCACAAATAATGCATAAAAATGGAATTAATTACGCAAATAAAAATAAATAAAAGACAAGTGCTTCCCAGTAGAGTTATATGTCGGAAAGGAATATAAAAACGGATGCATTTAATATTCACAATAACCTCAATATCTTTGGTGGCAAGATTGATACGATAAACCTTGGTGAGAAACCTAAGAGACATAATTATCTTGTTTTGGTGTGAAAAACTTCGAAAATGTGTAATCAGGACTGTTACTATGGAACGATTGCACTAATACACATTTTCTACCTAAAAATGCAAATAAAGTTCGAACATGCAGAATAATGTTATAAAAGCCAAAAATACAAATATATTTTATTCACATAATTTGGACATCACTAGATATAAGAGTGAAATAAATCAACTTTTCTGGGAGGCACGTGATTAAATAGTTTAATATTAAGATGTGGTTAAATAAATTCAGCACATATAGTGTTGGAATTTATTTCTTAGTCCAAGTTGTAATACAAATATTTATTCGTTTGAAATTTGCTGTTTGATTTTTAAATACTTCTATGTATGTGAAATTACGTGGCCAACCAGGCAAAATAAGTACATTAAACTGTTTTAATCTAAAAGTAACCACTGGCATACTTTTATTGTTTATCTTCAGTAAATTGCAACGGTTCTTTATTTATAATGCCTTCTCTCTTTTTTTTTAATTAAGGCCTCAGTTTATATATTTGTTAAATAAGCGTTCTCTTCTTTTCTCTACTACTCCTTCGTCTGGTCCAGTTCAGCTCTGCATATCTATCCTAAAATCTTATAAAGTGTAGTCTTCGATCCTTTAGTCTCCTTTCTTTTAATCAGTTCTAGTACTGACAGTCCTAAGGACTGGTCATAAGTATGGACTGTCCTGAATAAATAAGGATCAACGCTACACATATCATATCTTCTAAGTCTGCTGTTCAATTTTAACAAATAAAGTATTTATGCAAAATGTAAATATTTTTTTACTTTTGTTTATATAACCTCCTTTTAGGCTTTTATTTGACGGAGTAAAACTTTTTTTTTTTTAGCTCTGAGTGTATTTTAGAAGATATGTAAATAAAGGTATTTTCTAAAATACTTAAAAATATGTAGAGAATAAAATTTTGTTTTGAGATATTTTGATTTGAATTTTAAATGGAGTCTGTTATACTTGGTATAAATACTTGGGAATTTGTAGTGATATTGAACAGTAAGGCTCATGAACCTTGCTCCATTGGGGTGTATATAAAATTGTACACTTTAATGTTACTTCATATGATTATCCTGAATAGTATAAATATTAAATAAGTAAAATTAAAAATATTGATATATCGTTTATCTACATATAAAAAATATCAATATACAATATTCTTAAATACGGAGATTTCATTGGGATTTGCACCCACAGGATATCCCCCATTTAAAAATTTCCATTTTATATGTAAGCTTCATTTAATTAAACGTTTAATAAACATTAAATGAAAAGTCACAAGATTTTCTTTTTTTACGAAATTTTCTTAAAAAAAGATTAGAGGTAACAATAAACTCTGTCTCAGTTCGAATTAATACTTCATCCATATATATATATATTTAGTCTAGGACTACATTTTTGATAATGCTCAGAAGTTTATAAATCACAGTATAGTTTTATACTAATTTTAACAAAAATAGTTAGAGTAAGATATTTTGCGGGTCCACTTTATAAGTTTACCAGCATGTCAATCGTTTTTTTCTCGCAATTGGAGAATGTGTAAGTTGAGAAATGAAATTCAATTTTTGCAAACTTTTCGTAATAAGGAATAAACTTTTCTAAGGGAAGTAACGCGATGCGTATAATATCTTATTGGATTAAGAAAGGGGTTTCTACTTATTCGAGATATTATGGAGGAGGTTGTGAGTTTGTTTCTCGTAGAATATTTGGGGGAAGGATTGCTTAAAATTAGGGCAGGTACACTATGCAGGTTAAACACCACTTCCCTGATTCACAAAGCATATATATATATACCCTCCAAAAGCTCCAAAATATATTATTTAAGTAGATGACGTGAAATTTTTCACACTGGCATTTATCTATAGGACAATTTTCTTCAATGGCAATTTTCATATCGCAGTTTTCCATGTACGAAATTACATATATTTATATACAAATATTGATCCTTAAGTTCAACGGGAACGGAAAACACAAAACTTTGTGTCCCTCTACGCCTCCTTACCCCCCCCGCCCCTCCTTTCTCAATAAGAAACAAACTGACAACCTTTTCCATAAAATGAGACCCTCATTTTCCTTTCATGATTCCCTAAATATCTCTAAAAACTCGACATTCCTCTACTCCTACCACAAATATATATTCTTCGTGTGGAATTGCTTCACATAGACAAGTTATTTCCTTATTATTAAAAGGTTGCGATAATTAAATTATAACTTTTTGCTTACACAGTCTCCAATTTTGAGAAGTAACGCAGGATATAGGGGATAAACTTTTTACAGTGTACCCAATTTTGCTAATTGCATCGAGTTAGTAATTGATCAATAAGCATACAATGTATAAACATTAAAATTTTGTAGGTTTTTATTTATGTTCCTAATTTAAAAAAACATTTTTTCAACAAAAATTGGTGATTAATGCTAATAACTGAAGGTATAACATCATCATTATCTGAAGGATTTACAATTTTATTTATTGAAAGAGCCAATATTACTAATGAGTAGTTTTAAAATTAGGATCTTAAGATTAATTTTAGAATAAAGCAGACCAAAACAGTTTTGTTTTATTTCATTTACAGGCGCTGTAAGAATGATTAATTATTTATCGACCTTTTGAAAAATCACATTAAATTAAATTAATACTTTAGCACTAATTATAAAACTGTAATTAGTTTTTCTGTATTAAATTGGGGTTTCCAGAATTTTGGACTTATCTATTTTGAGTTTTTTTATCCTTATATCGGATTTGAGACAACTTTTGGAAATAAAAACAACCCAGTAACCCACATCAAAACAAGTTCATTCCTAGGAATATGCTATATTAATTTTGAATATGTCCTTATATTTGATATACAATGATATAATCTTAAGAAAGTATAATTCAAATATTAAGAAACCATTGTATTTTATGGCTTTTGTTTGAAAAAAATTAGGTCTTTATTTTTTAAGTGTATTTCAAACAAAGTAAATTATTTAATTAGTAAATGCGTATGATATTTAATTATATTATATAAAAAAGGAAATACTTAGATTCAAATATTTATAAATAACAATTGAGTTATTAAATATTATTTTATAAGCCTTTTATTAATTCTTTTCTCCGTACAATTGAAAACAAAAAAAATTGACAGCTGAACCAAACTTTTTAGAATCAAAAACTCTCTTCTAAATTAAACTCAATATATTTACGCTTTAAATAAGCTCCTTTGGTGAAAAACACACTTCCAATGATCTAAAAAAATAGAGGAAGACTAAGTCAATTTGACGGATCCATCAATAGATAGCTGTTATTGAATCCAATATATTAACACCTCTTATTGCCTTGTTATATTTAGAAACACTGTAAGGAAATGTCAGGCCCACATACTTGTTTTCAACTCTATTCTACCTTTTTACCTTAGAAAATGAAATATCTTTGAAATTGTCTTTAAAATTTTGTTAATATTAAGATATATCCTAAGATAAAAATAACTTTTATAAATCAAGATGCTTACCTTATTGGGGAAAAGTTCTTTTTTATAACCATCTAATTTAAAAATTTAAAAAACGAATGGACATGACTAAAAATTGAACTTGAGCAACATCAAGGATCACCAAAACATTTATAATTGTACTTTAACATATAGATCTTATACCTTAGAATATATTTATATTTTTCTGGAATACTTTGAATTGAACAACACTCTTGCCTCCAGCTAGACTCTTGAGTAATGCAGCATCCCAAAACATAATTGAAACTTTTTAAAATTATAATATTTAATTGAAGTACTTACGACGAAGGATAAAAAAAGTTTGTTAAATAAATTCTGCATTAAGATTTAAAAATGCATACTTATATATAGTGGTAAATTAATAGCCTTATATCCTGTAATTGGTTAAAAACGGTTTGAATTCAAATCACGATTCAATTAAGCCCAATATAGTCTTTTAAATGAAATATATCTATTTCTAACACATGGGCTGAAAAGTCCCGTCCTTAACAAAGAAAATTCAAAGTTGGTCTTTTTATAGTTACAATTATTATTTTTTTATTGTGTTTAAGGAGCGGAGTCCCCATAACACTTTCCAAGTCATTGCTTAGCTTAAACAATATTTTTTCTCATCTAGCACGAAATTGTTTGTGATTCATTGTTTTGAAAATAACAAAAGTAGCCTTACATTTAGCACAATAACTCACAAAATAAAGAACAGATTATCACGAAATTTAGACAGCTGTCTTTTGAATGGAGAATTTGTATTTTTCCGCCCGTGTGTTCATTCTACCATTGTAACGTTTTATTTTGCTAATTTACGTTCACAAAACGAACACAAGGAAACAAATAGAAGGTCAAAATTACAGACAAATGAAATTCAACTCAGAATATAATTTATCCTTGAGCGCAACATCCAAAACTGATCTCAATTTTTCTCTGGGTCATGAGGTTTCAGAAATATTTGAGATTACAGTAATTCGAGACTATTATCGTTCAGAGACATTTTTCATCTTCAAAACAATCACAAAATTGAATTAAGATGAATAAAACTCAAGTAAAAAAGATCTTTTATAATTAAAAAAGTGTTTTTATTGATTCTGTATCCTCTTGTGAACCCGACAATTTTCTATTTTAAAAGGCTGAAAAATGATGAAAAACGATACTTTTCTTGAGACCATTATACCTTATTCATCATTCATAGTGATAAGAAGTAATATAGCTCATATTATAGAAACATATTCATCTTTTATTTTTGAAAAATACCTATTTAAAAATTAGGATCTCCAAAGATCTCCTTTGGGGATGATAACCATTGGCTGGACGGATCTTCATGAAACTCTCCGGAAATACTCATATACACGTTATATTAATGATGCAAAAATAATTTTTCGTTTAGCTCGACCCTTTCAAGTAGGTCACTAATGACCCATTCGTCCTCAATAGGTAAATTCAAGAATTAAGTTCAGTTGAAGAATTAATACAAAAAATATTATATTTTAATGATATTATATGCAACACAAATTTGTATTTTCAATATTCATCATTTGAAGATAGCATCTGGAGTATCAATTGCCAAATTTGATAAATTTGATGCATAAATTTGAGTATAAATTTGCTTTTTTAACATAGTTTATTTTCCAATTGCTTTTACAAATGCATACATTATTTTATTAAGCCCTACAATCCATGGTACTTCAAATAACAATTTTGACTGGGCTGTAGACAAAACGCAAGTCATTGGCATAAAGTTAAAGTGGTTGCCTTTTTATCGATCCTTTTCGCTTTACAAACTACGTATCTTTTTGGTAGAGCTGACTGTAAATATTGTGGTGTCCAAATGTTTTGAATTGATGCTGGGGTGATGACTCGATTCCTCGATGTAAAGTCTCCCACCATTCCCTTGACCAAAGCCATGCAAAAGTCTTTTGCCGAGCTTATGGGAGCAATTTTTGTTCGTAGGCAGTCTTTGCATTCACTAACACCTGTTCCAAATAATCGAAGTGTAGGGGCAAGAAGAATTTAGTGGGATATTTTCTGTCCCAGATTCATGTAGACACTAGTTGATTTGCTTTATCTACTCTGCCCATGTGAGTGTTATAAAGCTTCACAACAGTAGGGCATCGAATTTGAAGTTTTTTTTTAGTTCCCCTTTTTCCTGCGGTTGGCCATAACAATGTCATGGCAGGTATTCATAGAAGAAATGATATGCACTGCCCGGTTGTTGAACCATTTAAGGATGCCAACACATGCATTCACGTTGGCATATGCATCCATACTTCCTGTTGTCTTCCTCAACTCTTTGTCTGGAAACAATTCAGGTCGTCCCTTTCTTTTTTTTCTGAATTGGTCCAGTATAATAAATTCCTCTTTCCTCTAACTGTCTTACCAAATTTACATATATAAAATAATTGTCCACGAAGACTCTGGTGTAGGTAAACTTTAGTGATGAAGTGAGGCTCAACACAACGTCACACCCTAGCCCGAACTCGGATGATGGTCCTCCAGCTTTGCCCTGTTATAAATCAAATTCATAACAGTATCCTGTCTTTGCATCGCAAAGCCAGTTCTTGAATCCCCACTTAATTGGCTTGTCGTTGAGATACTTGATACACTTTGAGATATCCCTTGAACTTTGTTATGTGTTCGTCTATTGATTGAAATTTAGAATTCTGAGCATAACGTTGGTATATTTTGTTCCAATGATCCAAAAGTGGTCGTACTTTCCAAGCCTTGTCATCGGCCTTCACATGATTGTTTGAAAAATGAAGCATTCTCAAAACTTCTAAGAACCTATCCCTGGGCATCATGGTCTTGATGCAATCCACTCCAAGCTGGTCAGTACGCCAGTAGTCCTTGATGGAAGGCAAAACCATTAATGCATTCCCAGCATTATCCCATGAAACACTTTGATTTCATCAGTTGTAACGATAATGGAAATGATTCCTCTAGATCATGGCTTCCCAAACTATGGTATACGTACCCCTGGGGTACGCGACGTGATTGTAGGGAGTACGTGGAGCAGGAAGATTTATTTATTTATTGATTGATTGTTATTACAGGAGGGCTACGTGGATGGGGATGAAATACTCCAAGGGGTACGTGATGTGAAAAAGTTTGGGAAGCACTGCTCTAGATGGTACTATAAAAATATAAAAGACGGTTTTAGATTTTATATATTTTTTTTAATTTTTGGGTACTGATGATGAATTGTTGGGTAGATATTTACATTAATGTAGTAATTTCGTCACAAGAGACTATTTTAATTTATTTTTGTAGTTACAATATAAAACTCCATTTTGAGACAATTGGGTCACTGGTGACATAGACATTTACAGTCTTCTAATTTGCACACATTTATTAATATAGACCTAAGATTTATAAATTATAGTAATTATCTCAGTTTATTTGCACCCGTTGAAGCTTTTTACCCTTACAACTATAAGAGCAGAGTTATTATGAAATAAATGCTAAAGTTGTGCTATCCAAATATTTAATTGCATATTAGAACCAGCTGAATTGCATCAAAGATGTATAAGCTTCTAAAACTTTTCGAAATGTATTAATTTTCTATTATAAAGGGGTTTTAAGTAAGAATTGACAATGAATGCGACAGTAAATGAGAAAACATTAATGCGTCACCATTGACCCAATTGTCCCCAAATGGTTAGTTAGATTTGGTATTTTTTGCGTGACCCCAGTTTTGTAGGGAAGCAAACTAGGAAATTGACAAAATTATCTTAACATTGTTTACAATTTAAATGTCCTCAAAAGGACGTCAAAGCCCGTAATAATAATATAAATATCATAACATTAAACCGAGCTTCGCACAAATTCAAATGAAATAATTATTAACTAAGTATATTATAAATATTAAAATTATCTACTCATCATGAATGGATCTCTTCAGTCATAACTGACACTTTACGACTCATACATTTTTTCCAAGAGCGTATTGATCCATTTTCAGCCTCTTGAGATCATTTTCAATTTTAAAGTCAGGGCCTTTCAGTCCTTATCAGCCTCCCACTTACAACAGGGAAGCGGCTTCTAAAAATCATACCAACCAATCTACTTGAATAGGCCCCTTGAATAGTCTGTATAAAAGAATTTGAACAGTATGGAGTTTTACAAATGATAAATATAAAAGTGTTTTTCAGTTGCTTAAATTGAATTTCATTAATTAAAGACAAAAATTTATTTATGAATTAGTACAAAAGAAGAGACCCAAAATACTTTATCCTCAACAAGAGATGCTGAAATTCTAATATCTACGGGAGTATAACAGGATGAAAAATTAGCCAAAGAAGAAAACCGAACATAACTAAGCTTCATACTTGAGTAAAGTCTACTCTTTCCTTTGGTGGGAATCTATTCATCCATAAAGAACAATGAATATATTCAATGTTTGAAACTATGACAAGATCCATGTACTTTCAGTTTCAGATAAAATGCTCTAGATGTGAAATATATTATTAATAATTATTAACTAGATACTACAACAATGATAAGTTATATTCCTAAACTAAAGTATACAAAAAAATTGTAATAAAAATACAAGTTTACTTTGAAAGTTTTTAGTTATTAGTTTTTTATTAATGCCTGAAGAAGTTGAGTTTTTATTCTCCAAGAATTAGGACCAAAGGAAAATACTTCTAACTTGATCATCCATCTCAAGAGATTATTTTAGTCTTATTCAGAACTCCGTATTCTACGAGGGACGACGGGATGAAAATTAATCCGAGAAAAACTATAAGGATTCGTAAGAGAATAGAGTGAACTCCTTCATTGGGAAACGGAATTCCATAATATAAACAATGAAGAGATCCATTCATGATGAGTAGATAATTTTAATATTCAAAATATACCTAAAAAGTAAATACTAATTATTTAATTTGAATTTGTGCGAAGCGCAGTATTAGGTTATTACATTTATATTATTATTACGGGCTTTGACGTCATTATGAGAACATTGAAATCGTGAACAATATTAAGATAATTTTGTTGAACCCCCCCCTAAAAAATGGGGTCACTCGAAAAATAGCAAATCGAACTTAAGTCCTTGGAGATCTCTATTTTTTTAAATAGGTATTTAAAAAAAAATCAAAGATGGGATATTTTTCTATAATATGAGCTATATTACTCCTTATCACTATGAATGATGAACAAGTTATAAAGGTCTCAAGAAGTGTGTCGTTTTTCATCATTTTTGAGCCTTTTAAAATGGAAAATTGTCGGGTTCACAAGAGGATATAGAATCAATAAAAACATTTTTATAATTAAAAATATCTTTTTACATGAGTTTTATTCATCTTTACACATTTTAGTGATTTATTTGATGATGAAAAATGTCTTTGAACGATAATAATCTCGAATTACTGTAATCCCAAATATTTCTGAAACCTGATGACCCAGAGAAAAAATGAGATCAGTTTTGGATGTTGCGCTCAAAAATAAACTATATTCTAAGTTTATTTTCATTGGTGACACTTTGTGTTCCCCTTATAATTTGTTGATAGAGGCAGACACTAATTTATCGAAGAGAACAAATGTAAGCCGGACTCAATTATGCAGAAATTGGGTTGAAAGGTCCCACACTCATATTTAGTAAATTTGATTCAATTTTGATTTGGAATGAACTGCATATTAAAATGATTTATCAAACTATACTTGTGTTGTTTGTTATATA
Organism: Lepeophtheirus salmonis; assembly: GCF_016086655.4. Taxonomy (NCBI): domain Eukaryota; kingdom Metazoa; phylum Arthropoda; class Copepoda; order Siphonostomatoida; family Caligidae; genus Lepeophtheirus; species Lepeophtheirus salmonis. The sequence goes on along the minus strand of NC_052136.2, from coordinate 43,937,914 downwards.
AATATATTAAACTACTTTTATTATGTTATAGATTGAAATAACAGAGCATGGACAAAGTTTTAAATACTCTGCGCTACGTACAAATCCAATGTATATAATGACTTACACCATGTGGTATCGCTTTTTTGCTACTGCAGCCATTCCCTTTGGACTAACTCTCTTCTTTAATACTCAAGTACTCATCTACTGTCGGAAGAACAAGTAAGTGTAAACAGGGAATATTCTATTCATGAAATTTTCCTCTTATTCATAGATTTTTACCAACAGGGGCGATTTAAAAAAAAGAATAGTAATAAAATAAAATTTGGAATGGAATTAAAACAATCTTTTAGTTAATACCTAAAGGGGTTTAAATTTTTTTTATATACTTATCCATAAATTCTTTATTAAAATAATAAGAATCTATATGAATGTTACAAAGTTTGTCTGGATGTAGATGAAGGACTTATTTTTGAGTGTGCACATAACATATTAAAATTGTATGACTACTTGATCTAGGAAAAATGACAATATAACAACGAGGATTGTTAAACAAAGCTCATTGCATCATATTTAATCAAGCAAAGTTGTTCTATTTGGCGATCGTCCCTTTTTGAGTGTTCATTTAATATATTATTACAACATTACTACAGTAAATAAGATATAACAATGTAGCAACTAGCGTTTCCAAAAGCTCAGCACGTCATATAAAAGAAAGAAAGATGCAGTCAATATCTTAGGTATTATTAGAGCAAATAATGTCTACGCATCGACGCTGCCTATTAACTATGAGCAATGTCGAGTACACTCACTAGTGTTAAAATAAAGTTTTTTCAAAATTCTTTAGGATATTTATTAAACGATTGTTTTAATCCATAGTTGGGGAACTCCGATGTTCGGTATCTCCAATTTTATAAAATTACTCCAAATCTTTTAAATATTTTTTTTAAATGGTTATTTTTATTATACTCCTGAAACATACCCTGGAATGGCTCAAACCTTTTGTTGCTATGAAAATGTATTTTCTTGCCATTATTCCCAAATTTGGAAATTTTAAACTAGGTTAAGTGAATTTAGTTTGCTTCTCTGATTTTAAGTCGTTCTTTGCTTTTCCTTTATTTCAATTTAAGGTATACGTATTGCCACAAATTATATTTTTTTCATGCTCTAATTTAATGTTTTTAAGAATAAGTCGTAGTCTTAAACGACCCATGGGATCGACGTTGTTTTTTTACCTCCTTGGTGGCAAAGAACTAGTTTTAGGTTGAAGTCTTCGGATTTTGATAATAAATGACTTGAAATTTTCCCTATGGCAATTTTTTCCAAGGCAATTTTCTACAAAAAAAAATCTTCAGGGCAATTTTCCTAGAACCAATTCTGTATATATCAATCCATAACTATTCTATAGTAGCTAGGGGAAATTAGGCTTTAGTTGTTAAAAAAAAAAGCATGTAAAAAGTGATATTTCCATTTATAAAGTATTCCTGAGTGTATTCAAAGCCATTTATAATTGACCATTAATGAATGTTTCCCCCTTTTTTTACAGCCTACAAACACAGTCAAATCACGAACGGAGCCTTTTGATTATTTTCGCCTGTATCACGATCACTTTTCTCGTCTGCCATATCCCACGTGTCATTCTAAACATCTATGAATTCACACTTCAAAGGAGAGAAACGATTTGTCACAAAAAGTACATGTCCAAATTCAATCCACCAGTCATTATTCTCATTGCTACATCTGTTGAAAAAATCCTTCTTATTCTCAACTCCTCGGCCAATTTTGTTTACTATTGCTTCTCGGGGAATCGATTTCGAAATCAGTTTTGTCAAATAGTCAAGTAAAGATTTTGTTTCTAGTACAAGATTTATTCAGAAAAAATAAACTTTTTTGCAGATGTACTTATATGAATAAAGCCATCATAGTATCCCAATCAGACAAGAATAGTAACAAATTACAAAATACGTCATCCTCTCTACGTTTATCAAACAAACAACGTCACTCCACAAGGAATCATTACCAATACAACGACGACATGGATCGGATCAAACGATTCACTCTATCTCGAGAAGATATATCGGGTTCTACAAGAGATGATACTGTCCACACAGAGGTTGCCCATGTAAATGGTCAAAATTTGGACATTGCTCTAAAGGAGGAGCAACTCAAGATTTTCCTGGGTCAACACTATGACGAAATTTTAATATAATCTACAAAGTATAGTTCTTCAGCTGTATGACCTACTTTTTCCTCACCCCGCTTATTGGGAATACTAATGTTGGGACTCTCCTTATTTAGGAATGAAGACTGAAGTACGTCCACTGAAGTCTCAGACCGTTCCAATGCAGTCCTGCAAATTTGTGTTGTGTCTGTCTTAATTATTCGGTCTACTCCAGTTTTTGAATCGGGTCTATCAGTTCTCGGGACCGGTTCTTTAGTTTGTCGGTCACCCAGACTGTTAGTACTAATATAATTAAATAAAAGAAGAAGAAATAATTGTAACTTTATTAGTTTTTAGGACTGATATGTAGGCCTGAACTGGACGGGACTGCAGTCTTTAGTCCTAAACAAGGAATGAAACAACACTTTTGTATATCAGTCTTAAAACTTAAAACAATATATCATTGATGACGTCACTCAACTTTCTTTCTCCATTTTTAATCAATTTTAGTGCTGACAGTATAGAGGATCGGTCCTAAGACAGGACTGGACCGAATAAATAAGGACTGATACAACACAAGGGTATGCTGCATGATCCAACAAGTTGGCTTTAATCCATAGATACTACTCTCTTGAGTGTGAATATGGTTAGAAATGTTTAAAAAAAAAAAAAAATTGAATACCGGTGCACGTAAAATGATAATTAAAATTTCATTTACAATTTGCTTATTGCTCCACTAGGGACCAATACGAAAACTAACACATCCTTATAAACAAATCAGGGAGCGCTCTAAAACAAACTGTTATGCAAGTAAGTTGTGAAAAATATGCGTTGCTTCTATCTGTAACAAAAAAATGAAACGAAGTGACATCATTAATACTATTCTTTTGTTACATATTTTTGACATTTTTTCACTTTTTTTTTTGTTACAAACTGGTAGTACTAATAATTTAAAACTCTTGCGTGAAGGAGGTATACCGATAGCCAAAAAAAATTTCCATTATTATTTTACACGCACTGGTATTGAGTATATTCTTAGGTTTCAAAATATGGTAACATCAATAGATAAAATTGTATACATTGGAACAATGATTTTCTTTTATAAAACCAAACCATATTTATGGACATTTGTCATTTCTTGTACCAGAGTTTAAGAACCACTGACTTAGATAAACAGGTCTTAATCAATTTAAATTTGATACTTTGAGGTTGTGACGCCACCTACACTATTTTTCTGCCAGTAACGTCATTATCAAATATATTTATAGTTAGGGATGTGAAAACTGTCTAAATCCCTGTGAGTGTAAAAAAAGTAAATGAAGTTAACTTTGGGAGTCGACATATTTGCTGACAGATATCACCACATATATATGCTATAGTGACCCTGGTTTACGAACACATTTGCATTTTTAAAATAGGGTGGAATAATTAATAAGAGCACTAACATCAACAACATTATGATCATAAACTCTTTTTTAAATTTACACTTGCCAAGATTTTGTCAATTTTACCATTTTTGAAGAATATATCATTTATAAGCAAAGATAAAGTGAAAAAAACCTTTCCATAGCTTTAAGGAATGAGTATACGACCTAACTTTAATGAAATTAAGGATGATATAAATATGACGTCACAAAGCATCAAACTTGAATTTTAAAAGACCGATTTTTTTGGCAATGACTTTGTTTTATCAATTCATATAACTATATTGACACTGCAAAGCATTAGTGTCCCTCAATTAGGTGGTGATCTTATCTTTTAACTTTTTTAGAAAATAAAAATCCCTTAAAATTTGAATTAAGGTGAAGGTCAATTTTTTTGTTCCCCTATAATTGTGTACGCTCTCTCGCTTACTTTTACTCACTCAGTGAGCACGCTACCATTCTTGCTCGTGAATATTGAGCGGTACTCACTAATGGCTTACAATTGAAAAACAACTTGTTTGTTCATTCAGGATTATATAATAACGAGAAGGAGGAAGGTTGACAATATTTGAAAATATCTCATTTTTAATGTTTGAATTGATGTAAAATGAAATTATTGTTCTTGTTAATTTATTTTCTCCCCTTTTGAATACACAGAGTATGGCAAGATAACTTTTTTTTTCAAAAGGCCATAAAACAGGTTTTATTAATCAGAATAGTTTTGAAAATCATATCAGATATATGATATTGTTCCTACATTGAATAAACCAATTTTTGGGATTTGCCATGACCCTCACCAGCATATCAGCAAGTATATTGGTAATTTCTTATCGGATGTTGGCTTTCAAGTCTTATTAATTCCTAGGACTGTTTACCACTTCAAATCACTCTTTTATTCAAACAAGGAGAAAAAATGTTCACATAACGGTCTGAATTAATTGTCACGGAAATGTCATTTTCTTACAAAAAAACAACAACAACAAACAAGAACCAACAATTACAATGAAGGCAATTTCACCTCTAACTGTGACTTTAGATGAATGCAAATGCCTTTGATACAATTATCTGGTATTGGTGTGAACCCAGTAGCGCATGTTTTGTTTGTTGACGTCTCCAGTCAAATGAGAATGTGATAAATTAGTGAATAAATAATTGCGTCTTCTGTACCATTTTTGAGAAGCACATGATATGCCTTTCTAAACATGAAGCGAAATAACTTTTGGAGAGTTCCTGCACAATCACCATCTTGTAAGGATGGCAATGATCGTCATTATGGGATATCATACAAATCAAAAAGTGAGATACGTCATTCCTTTTTTCTCGAAAATGGTATATTGATAAAAAAAAACTTTGCAAATAAATGAAATTTTCCAAAACCCCCTTACCCCCACTGGTTTTTTGTATACAGAAAATTAAAATAAGTATACACAAACATTATTACTCATATCAAAATATTAAAAATGTATTTTTTTTTTGTTACTTTATTATCCTGGCTTCTATGTACTAATGGTTTCCACCTCCCCTTTTACCTTCACCATGAATATATTCATGCCTTTGTTTATGTCTATAAACTTTAGTAGATGTTTCCTAAACCAGTCTCACAGCTCTTTCTATGGACTGGGAATGATAAGGAAAATTATTAAATTTTAAAGGTTCCTTTTCAGCTTTTTTAAATATCTTCAACGTGCCAATATTGCAAAATGGGGCGAACAGAAATGCTTGTTTTTAAACAATCAATCATATTTAAAAAAAATGATGGGACTGATAGTTTATTAAATAAGGAACTTTAAATTGTCTCTATGGGTCGTATGCCATTTTTGAAGTTAAAACTTTTTCCAATATATATTTTCCAACTTTGGAATCGATATCAGCCAAACCAGTTATTAATATATTTTCAAGATTACCAAAAAAAAACTATCCCTTTTACAATCTTTTGGAACAATTGTAACAAGATCCTTGGTGATATCTTTCAATATGGGCATTGTATTTTGAAAATGCCTATCATCTTCACCACATGTTAGATTGAATTTTATCTTAAACCACATCAGAGTATATTAGTTTAAAATAAATCTTAAAAATTTCAAAGTTTATTATTTGGACTCGATTCAGATATGTAAAGTCTTAAAATTATATTTTCTTTAATAAGCCGCCCTGCTTCATCTAAGAGTCTGGATGACTTGTGTAGTAAAAAATAATTTGATGATGTAATAAAGATATTGCTGATCTGAGCTTAAATTTTTCAGTAAATCCGTAGAAATTAAAATTCGTTTTCCTTGAATGGGATTGAATTCAACTATTGGTCTTTTTGATATATCATTGTAAATAGCCTTTCCTATTGGTCCCTCATAAGTTACTGGTCCTTTCTATAGTCCATCTAATTATTTAAAAAGTTCTCTATTGAGTAATTTGTTCATATGCAGAATCCATATGAACCATTGTACTGGTCTTCCAATCTTCAATTGATTCCAGCCAAAGTCTCAACGTTTGTATTGCAACCATCACATATAACTGCATTAATGACTCCAAGGTTTCTAATATTCTATTACTGAAAGTACATATTTCTCTTGATTGGACTTCGCCTTTTCCACTTTTCGGTGAAATATGGTCAAGGTAAAAAATGGTCGGGCTTTTAAAAGATAGACTGGTTTTAAAATAAAACAAATATTCATTGGTTTTGAAATTTGATCTTATTTAAATTTTGAGAAAAATTATAACAGAAGAAATCCTGTCAGTTTATCTTTAATAATAACGACATGTTATTCTTTTTCAGTACAAAGTACCTTTTTTGGTCTTTGAACGGCTTCTATTTCTTCTTTTCACACACTTCTATATACTTAATTACTTTTGTTGAATCAATCTTTGAATCGAAATTCGTAAAAAACTGTCTTTTTTCTCGTCTTATTTTTTGTCTATCAAGGATGTTATTTGGAGTATGCAAATTCATGTTTTCCCACAAATAATTGCAAAGATATCAGATCATCAGAATCTGTCTGCCAATATAGCGACATTGGGATAGAGTTCTTAGTTTGGTTCTGATGTTCTAAAAAGTTTTTTTTCTTCATGATTCATGAATGAATGAACGGAGCACTTAAATTAACAAAACGTTCACAAAGAGTATACTTCTCCTAAAATTTATTAAAAAGTGCATTCACAAAATAGTGAATAATATTGCTCTATAGAAGCCAGGGTAATAAAGTAACAAAAAAAAATTAAAAATATTTGTTATTGATTTGGATATGTTGGATATGAGAAATAATGTTTTTTTCAACTAATTTTTAATTTTGATCATACAAATTTTTTTTTGCTTAATACGGAAGCATTAAAGCAAAACGGAGGTTGGGGGGGGGGTTTCAAAAAATCTAATTTATTTACAAGAATTCCTTTAATCAGTATGTAACTTTCGAGGAAAGAGGAATGAAGTATCTCACTTTTTTAGTCATCGTGAAGTATTTACCTTACTGAACAATTGGAAAGTCTAAGGGGAAAGGTATGTTTGCGTGGAGTACAACGTTGGAATTGCAAGATTGAACTTCGACTACTTATTGTTCTCGGGTGATCTGATGGGCTGTGATACTAAGTTCTCGTTCTGTCTTACTCTTGGTTTAATTGAAGGTACACAAAAATTGAATTCCGGTCCAAAACAGGGCCTCTTAGGGCTACATTGAAACAATTTCGAAAGAAGAACTGGGTTGCAATCACAGATAGTTAATATTTCCAACGCATAATATCAACTGACCGTATTTCTGAAAAAAATATGGCCTCTAAAAATATAACCATGGCCACGGCATTACTACTTTTACAGCTTGATTCCAACGCATCATGAAAAAAAAAGTTATTTTGTCTCACCCTGTAATTATTTAGTTTCTATTAATTCTGAAAAGTCCATAGATATTCATTATAAAAATTATGGATAATTCTCTTTTGAAAGAAACTATTTTGACGTACCCATAAAAGAGGATCATAATTTCAGTATTATCTAACTAAGTAAAGTAAAATTATATATATATAGGATAAATAATATGTAGATAATTAAGTATGTGAATTTAAATTTGTACAATGTGTTTTTCCAAATAAAAATAAAATGATTAAATATACATTGATTTTATTTTCCCAATATTAATTTATTTCTTTTTAATTTGATGAAAAATATCATGGTTGATAGTTCAATACCAAAATGAGATTTTTCATTTTATATTTCTTGCAGCAAAGCATTTGATCAATTATTATCCATGTGTCATACTATGAAGGATGAAAAAAAGAATAAAAATTAATATATATATATAAATAAATACTTATTATATTATTACAGGGGATGTCCAAATTATGTAAATAAAATTTATAAGCACTTATGGGTTTTATTTATATTTTCGACCTTTTTTTGCATTTTGTTGTAACAAAAGTGTATTCATGCAATCGTTCCATAGTAATGGACCTGATTACCCTCTCTCTAAGTTTTTCCTCCAAAACGAGTTAGCTTTGTCTCCTAAGTACGACACCCCGTTTATCTTATGCATCTTGCCGTTTAAGCTATTGAGGTTTTTACAGTCCATTTTTCCTATATAAATATAAGTTGCATTCATTTTTCTTTTCATTACCAATCTATAACTCTACTGGAAAAAATAACTTATATTAACTATTATTTGTATTTTAAGCAACAATTATATGCATTGTTTGGACATCACTAATTATTACATACTGGGTTGTTGAGAAGTCTTACAGCACATTTCAAACTAATTTTGGTTAAATTTAGTGCCCCTAATCAATATTAGTTTAGGTATCGATAGATAGTTTAGGTATTAAGCTTTAAAATGGTGTATAAAACATGTTAATAGATTGTTTTTTCACTAAGATGGAAGACAAACGTTTGGAGATCACAAATTTGATCCACATCAGATTCTCTAACACGTAGATTGTTAAGACATATGAGGATAATTGCCGTAATCATATTCATCTTCGTATTTGTTAGAGGGAGAAAACCTTTCATGGTGGTAAATTTAAGTGAAACTATAATATTTTTCCTGCTCTAATCCTATTTTATATGTAGAAGTTTCTCCTCTATATAGCAGTAGTTCATTTTCTCCCTCCAAAATCATATAACAGGAATCTGATATTAATAAGTGTCTTTATTCAGGTTTTGTCTCGCATTTGCCTTTTTCTGGCACTCATTTTTTCATTCACTATTTACTGTGAACTATAGCCACTCAATAGTATAGTCGGTGGCAGCGCTTAACATGAAGTTTTTGCACTTGCATTTTGAAAAAAAATATCTTAAAAAACATTATTGACTTATCTCCAGAAGGTTTAACTACTGTAACTACAGTAAAGAGGGTTAAATAATTCTTCCTATCAAATTTGGTCATTATTATAGTCGGTGTGCCATTGAATGTATCTTTGTTAGCCCTACGCAGTTTGTTTGACTTGTCTTCCATCTCGAAGAAGAACCAAAAAGTTAAAAAGAATAATTTTGGTAAAAAATAACCCTCGATAACTTACTTGTTCATTTTTGCAACAATTAAAAAAATCAGTTTAAAAAAGGTCCCAGAATGTGACAATTTTACGAGTTTTTAAGGTAATATTTTTAATTATACGTCCAAAATCTGTCGTTTTGTGGCATTTCTTCTTAAAACTTGAAAATTGACGTTTGATGAAAAATAGGGGAAAAATAACAACAGAAAATAACAGGTATTGCAGTTAAACTTCAATTTTTATTTATCAAATTTAAAGATAAACCAATTTCCACAAACTTTATTTTACCTACGAATCCAACATTCCATAAAAATTCTTTTTTTAACACCTGAAAAAACGAAAGTACAATTTTTACCAATTCCTTTTTTGCCAAGCACTTTTTTGATTCTAAATAAATTTAGAAAAATTCCTAACTAAAATAGCTGTTTTTTGGGAGGCAAGTCACTTTTAATTTATATTTTAACAGCCTATGTAGCCTCCTTGAGCTCCAAAAACAATTTTTGTTTTTTGGGTAAAAATCCCTTCCTTTCCTCCTCCCTCAACAACCCTGTCTTAGCCAAAACAGTTTCAAAAAAGCATCCATTCAACGTTTCAGCCTCCTAGGCCTGACGGTATGGGCACTAGTGTGTCCCTTTAATATATTTTTTAAGCTATGAAAACACAAGAAAAAAAAATCACATCACTTTGAGGGCTCAAACTCTCTTCAAAGTTTTGTAAAAAATTACGTCTTAATAGATTTAAACCGTATGTCGAAAATAATACAAAAATGAATTTTGAGAGTTATTTTACAATCAAAAAAGAATGGGCACATGGTAGAGAGCAAAACCTATACCTTTGGTTATTTTTTTGTTGTGATCTGGACCTTGGACTTTGACCTCTCAATGTGTAATGACCTCTTACATTGACCATATATAATTTTAGTACCAAGTTTGATCAAAATCGATTTGTAACTTTTATTATTATATTATATTTTTTTAGTAAGTTTTGCATCATTTGGAAGGTGCAATCGGCCTTCAAAGTTTTTGTAGAAATTTTATGTTTTTCTATAATTAAACTGACTATCTAAAATAATACAAAAATGAATAATGAAAAGTAATTTATTATTAAAATCAATTATCGAAAATATAGAAAAATAATAAAAGTTAATTAGAGATGATAATCCACAAAAAAACTCAGAAATTAAACTTATTTTTGTTACCAAAATTTGGTAATTCTGCTCAAAATTGCAAGTTTACTTTTGGTTGTTGCTCTAATATTCTGATTTTAGTCCTTTTATTATTATTCGCAATAGCAATTCCCGAATATGGTCCTGCTCATCAAACAATCTACTGACAAGAAAGTTTTCTAGATACGCAACAAAAGTTTTTTTTTCAATAACAGGGTCCACGACAGACCTAAGATTTTCTGGTAAAAATCTGGAGAAATCAATTAATTTAAAAAAAATGCTTAGGTCCATCCTTAAAAATCGTTATTTGCTTGGAGGAACAATATTGGACTGTAGACTTTAAGCACAAAGTTGACACGCACTTGCAAGTTTTTTGATAGATTATGAGTACTTTCGTAAAGTCTGAGTAAAGGATTAGCAGTAGTAAGCCATCTTAACCGTGCCAATTTTTCATTTAATTAAAATGTTTTATTTTCTTGTCTTGAAGAAATAAAGACGAAACGATCAGGAATGAAACAAGACCAAATTAATCCTGGTCGCAGTTTATTTATCTTTGGAACGTTTTTACGTTTTCTTATTAATTATATATCTATTAACCCAGTGATCAATATGAAAAAGAGAGATCGTGAAAGAGGAGCGGGAGATGTTTTAATCTTGGGAATGTGAATATTTTTTGAAAATGTTTCTTTAATTGTTCAGATGGATTTGCACTGATTAAGTATAATTAAACATTATAGTATTTCATTTACTCCATCTGACCTTGGAATCTTTTGGTAAAATTCATATACAGAAAGTATATTTCTTTCTCTAAAATCGCCTGGGCGCGAAGATGTGAATATTGGTTAAATTGCGCTAAGTATAAATTAAATAAAGAGTATATAAAAAAACTATATATATATGTCATTATCTATTGTTTCTCCCTATTTATTCATATTTCAATATATTAAATCATGGACAATGTGTAAGAAACAAAAAAAAGCTAATACTAATAGTAAAAGATCTATTTTGATGTTGTACAATAAAGTACTCACGCCAGGATATGAATGAAAAATAACAAGATGTTGAAGGAATAAAAGAAAAAAGATATTCATATTAAAAGGAACATACACCATATTTTATCTTTTTACAACCAAATGTTACAGGCCAAAGGAGCTAAAAATGTAAATGTTATTTATGGTCCGTATACTGTTCAGTGAAAGAGAAAGTTCATTTTTTGAAAATTTGTTGTTAAATAGAGATAGTGCTGTCGTATATCGCATAAATATATATACGGGCTGAGGACTCCGAAATTAAAATCTCCCTTTGAAGCTCTCTAGGTATAGGACTAAATGTCTGACAATTTAGTACTTGGCGCCATCCAAAAGAAATGACAAAAAGCTTCAATATGATATTAGTTTTGTTTTTATACAATCAAAAATGTCTAAGCAACGAGCAAAAACAGCAGAGGATATGCGATCTCCTCCAGGCACCATTCAGGTACCATGTCTTGCCATGGTTGAAGAGCACGTTCCCCAGGGACAACTATGTGTTTACACAAGAAGGAGCCCCGGCTCACACGTCCAAGAAGTGCTGGTTAACTGCTGGTTACTAAGTCATTTTCGTATGTTAAGAGTATAAAGAATTTATAACTTATCGAATTATTATAAATTTCAAATACCCATTCTTAGAAAGGGGGTAAATGCAAAGGCAAGAAACTCAGGAATGTAAAATAAGAGACAAAAGTATGATAAACTATTAGTTCCCGTGATCTCTAAGATGTCCATAATGACTTGAAATAAACATTTTTAGATAAACTAATAAAAAATCCCTTAAAAATTATTAACTGCCACCAGGGGAAATCCCCCTGTACTTCATCAAATAAAATTTCCTTTTTTTTTTCACAAGAGTAAACCCCATAAAATAGTTTAATTAAAATATTTATCTTTTGTTTAATATCCATTTGATATAAAACTTTAAAGGATTTAAACTTTAAATCCTTGCAAATTCTATCGAGCAATCGTTAATACTTTTTTATGTCTGTACATTTATTTTAACTTTATATATTTTTTGCAATAACTCTTTTTTTTTAACAGGATCTCTTCAGTAGAAAGTACAACACTTTTTTCAATGGCACAAATTTGTCCTACTTGTTATATTCCATTGTTTAACCCTGATAACTTATTGTAGATATTGGTGTAAGGAAGAAAAAAAAACAATAAATAAGCAAAGTCAACCAAAAATTAAGATTTATTAACTAAATCTGGGACGATACCAAAGTGGGACTTACTATTTCAATATTAAGTGTTAATGTTAATAATTTCATTGTTTGAGGTAGTTGTAAAGTATATTTGGTTTTAATAATTTTTCATTAACCCTGTCTTGGATCGATATATCCTCTCTCTTTGAGGCAGGGCTTACCAAATTAAGCTATCGAAAGACGTGTTATAGCCGCCCCAACGAATATTTAACGTCTATTAATAGAATGTTGCTCGAACCGTTCAAGAATTTGTAATTTGGAGACACTTCAGCCAACATATCATTTAACCTCAAAGACAAGCAAAAATGGAATTTACAAATGCAAAATCATCCATATTATAAAATTAAGTGGTGTTAAATTGAGCTTACTTTATTTCAGTCTCCCTAATTTTTTATTCAATATTATTTTGGAATTGATGGACCTCCTTGTATCTATACATATTATAAAAATTATAGTTCCGACTTATTCTTTTTAGGAAATGCTACAAAGATTTAAAACCCTGCCAGGAAATTATTAAGAAACAGGCGTATTTGTAAAATTTCTATCAAGTTTTCTGTAGTGATAGACACCTTATAAAAAGTCAAAGGAGTAGACTGGACATAAGTCACACATTTCAGTTGTCTTTCTCTGCTATTATAACCAGATATGAATGTCGTGTTACAAAGAAACATGTTAAGGGTTCCTATTCAGTTGCTTATACAAGTTGTAACATGTACAGCATGAATACTTGTACATAACATATATATTTTGTAGTAAAAATATATTCCTATCCTTATAGTGGGGTTGGAAGGATTTCTTTTGATATACCATAAATTATAAGATTTTATTTACAGAAACTGCGTTTAAAGGACATTTTAAACTTTCTTTTATTGCATGGAGGTTTTTAAATGATGATTGTTTATCCTACTTTTAGGGTTGAAATAATAAAAAAACATATGCATGCATTTAAGTACTTCTATATACACAGAATTTATATCGGATATTAAATTGGTTTAATGTTGTCAATGAGAATCGAACTGCATAATGCCCTTCTCCTAGGAGCTATTGGCAAAATAATTCGGACAACCAAGGTTCCCATATCCCATAAGAGGCCCAAATTATAACGTTGTAGTGCGTTGCCCATTGACAGGTAAAGGTAGTCCACACTTTGTTCCAGGTCTAGATGGTTGGGTAGATGCATAAAAACTTCCTATCCGAGCTCCTGAAGGTTTGATATAGTATCAAAGATGTGTGCGGCCTAACGCAACATGACTAGTTACATCGAAATTTTTGACGATCTACTTGCCCATTGCATGATGCATTATTAACATATTCTACACCAGAACCATTGTTGTTCAACACAAACCAAAAGGGTATCGGCCTAGTATACATCCCTAAATTTTTTTTTGGTCACTTACGACTCATTTTTTCCTTTCAGGTAGTAAAAATGTAAAATCTAACAAATTTTTTCCTTTCAGAGACTTCCATACTCGATGAATGATAATTTCCAAATACCAATATGTTTTGCAGTATACGCACACACTTTTATAACGCTATATCGTATAGATCCGATATTTCTTTTTAACAAGATATACTTAGTTAAAAAGAATAGGATATAAATACGCAATTACTTTTTCGTGTTTTAATGGTTAATTTCCTGAGGAAATTATTCCATAGGGAAATTTTGTGCAGGCAAATTTATTTAACCCTTTGTTAAAGAAAAAGAATTTTCTAAAAATTTAATGTAACAATCTTCTTAACGTGAATAGAGTAATATTGTCCTTTTGTTATAACTGCATGATGTAGAATCTTTTTTAGGGATGTCAGAGTGACAAAGTCCTCCCTCAGAATTTTCCCTCCAAAAGATGATTCTAACTCCTTTGCAACGGCGTTAAAAACTGCCCGGAGAGCTTTACAGTCCTATAAAATGTGAGATGTGGTTTCCTCATTTTCCTTAGAGTTAAAACACGGCTCCTCTGGTTTCATGATAGAAAACACTTCAAGTGTACCTGTAAGGACTCTGTAAGTAAACCACTTTTCAGCTGGAGACAAAATAGGGTTCGTAAAGCCTCGACAAATTTGATTTCCAGCCACATTCAGACCTCTTCGTCTCCCAACTCTCTCAATTAATTTCATTACAGATTTTTTCCACAATAAACTACAATTCAAAATCCATTCCGCCCGAATTGCCCTCCAAAAATCTATAAAATCCAAAATTCCCTATCCTCTAAGTGCCTTTGGTGTATATATTCGTTTGCAAGAAATATTTCTCTTTTTCTTGAGATCTAAGAGGGATTATATGTAACTATCGACTTTTTGGCATACCATTTCGTCAAAAACTGTTAACAACATAAATGACTTTAGACATTATACGTGTATTCTACACGCCTATACGTTCCCATCGATGAAAGCCAAGATGTTTTATACTTTTGGTGTGGAAGTCATTTTTTTAAAAATAGTTGTTATGTTGATCGAAGAAGTTTTTTTTCCAATTGTTACTCCTATGACACTTATGTCAGTTTTCACCCAATCACACAAAGTTTCTAAAATAGCATTGTTTTTCGAGACAATTTCTGTCTTATCTTCATTGATTTCCAGACCCGATAGTTTTTCAAACCAAGACAAGGTCCGAAACATTTCTATTATTGCAGTAATGGTGAGGACACTTCCAGTATTAATAATGGATGTAGTATAATCAGCATAGGCATATATTGATTCTCCTCTATGTACACCTTGTTTGAGGTGAATTCTGGCATTAGTAATGACATTGAAGATTTTCCTTGGACTGTCTGAATTACTTAAGATAGGACTGTTGAGTCTCCATCTTTTACGATGTAAATATAAACCTTTGTAGCGAACAAGCTATATCACCAAATATTGTCTTCCTCCCTTCGTTTTTCTTTATAAATAAAGACGGGAGGATTTTAAATTACAGTGTATATAAAAGAATTACTATTAAAGATCGAACATAAACAGAGCTAAATAACAATATCAAACTTATTACATTCAACATATATTGGGTTATTTAACTGGTCAGCACACTTACTACAAATTGGTGACCCTTTCTACAAATTGGTGACTCCTACTACAAATTGGTGACCTTTTCTACAAAGTGATGCCCCCTACTAGAACAAAACAATGTCTTTGGACGACGAAACAGGATCGACTCACACTTTCTCCACCAACTGCAACAAAGCGGTGCCTTCTAACGACGAACCCCTGCTGGAACAAAATGTATGCCCTTTGGACTTAAGAATGTTGCAAAAACCTTTCAGAGATTCTTAGATAAGATACTCCGTGGCCTCCCTTTCGTGTACACATACATAAACAACCTGCTTATTGCCAGCCCCGATGAGTGAACCCACAAAAAGCACATCATGCACACGCCGACAACTCGTTTCTCACATGTCCTCTTCAATGCCGATAACACGTCGCCCACAAAGCCGACAACAAGTTGCCCACAAATCTGACAACACGTCACCCACAAAGCCGATAACAGGTCACCCACAAAGCCGACAATACGTCGCCCACAAATCTGACAACACGTCGCCCACAAAGCCGACAACACGTCGCCAAAAAAGACGACAACACTCCGTCGTCTCGTAGCCCTTCAACCGACGTTTCACTACCCTCCACCGATGTCTTGTTGCTATCCACCGCCGTTTTGTTACCCTCCACTGCCGTCTCGATGACATCTTGTTTTCATCCTCCCATTCGCTGGACATATCTTTTTTTCAAGCTCCAACTTAAACCAGCATACATCTTGGACTCGAAGCTATTATGAGAGTCGAAGTCAAACCTTTTGTCGGACAAGATCTATATCTTGAATTTTAACAAACTATGTTGAAGTCCCTATAGCGGGAAAGAAATCGTCAAAGAAAGTCTCATGCCTCAACCCTCTCGTCATGGGAGGAAGTGATGTAGCGAACAAGCTACATCACCAAATATTGTCTTCCTCCCAAATGGTATATTTGTTACAAAATATTGATTTATAGGAAATATAAAACAAAAAGATATTGTTTGACTTAAACCGTATTATCAAAACATAAAAAAAACAATGCATTTTACTATTTATGCATGGAAAGAAAAAAGAATTGTTCAAATAATATCTGTATATATTTTTTTAAATATTTTGTATGAAATGTAAGAAAATAATTATGATCTTTTTTAAGACAAAGTGCTGCGAAACATTATTGCAATGTACATGAGTCATTAAATGGCATCCCAGCATCTAGTAGTATCTTTGGGTGATCAAACCTTTGAACTGTAAAAATATGAGTTTCACCATTCAGAGGTAAGACCAACAATACAACTTTATCATCATACCAAGACACATCGATACCATCGAAACTTGTAACCGTCTTTGTATAAAAACCTATTCCCTGTCATGTCATTTCTTTTTCAGCTTGAAATTTGCTGTTTTCTAACCTATTACACCTAACAATTCCATGTGAAAATATAACTTGTTTGGAAAGCCACACCATAAAATTCAATGAAGTGAAATAATTGGCAAAGTATAATTTATATCCCACATTTCTTAGAATCTTTCAACTCAACTGCACCACAATAATTGAGGAGGCTCCTAAATCTAGTACATTGTCTTTTCTTCCAGAAGGATTGTTTTCTTTCCCAGTATACTCTTTGAAATTAGCCTATTATCTTCAGGAACCTCATTATAAAAAAAGTTTTATGCCCCATTTATGAGATTTCGCTCGCATATTCTGTTTGAAGAAACATTTGCATTTTGATGGGCACATCTGATTATCAATACTAAGGCTCTCTTCAAGTGGAACCTGAGACAAAGTTTCTCTGAAATGTTTAACGACTCGGCGGATTTATATAATTTGTCATGATTTTCATCAAAAGGAATAGGTGTAATTTTGGTTTCTTGCGAAGTGAATATACCGCCTTAGTTTTATAAATGAATTCATCATAAGTTTACGAGGTTAACAACAGTATATAGATTTGAGCTCCCTTGCCTGCATTTGTTTCATATTTGAAACAAAAAAGAGAATTGTTCCACATGTGTAACAGATTCTTAGTCTACAGAAAATTCCTCAAATGGACTTTGTTGCACATTTGTTACTTAAGAAAAAAGGGGCATGCTATATTACATATTTAATAAAGTCCTAGAATATTTGGATTTAAATAATTATAATTCTTTATATTATCTGAAAATATTTTTTATTATCATTAATATTAACAGACTTTCAAGATTAAGGTCCTAAAATAATCAAATAATTCACTCCATCTCGTTCGTGGTATGAAGATATTACTACCTTTTTAGGTGGTCTTTTGATGCTATAATAATACTAATACTTACTCAGGCTTATGCACATATTAGTTGTAGATCTGAAAATAGTTTCAGATCTACACATTTTTATTGAATATTTTATTTAATTAACGTTTTTTCGGTATGTTACAAATATGCAAAAAAACAGCATTTAAGCAATATAATTACTAAAGTACGGTTTATTCTGTACGCAGCAAGAAGTAACGACTTTTGCATGCCGATATGTATGGAAATACTCCTGAAAAGATCCCATGGAGTGTTGGATTGGTTTGAATGAATAGAACGCTTATCGTTTGAGTAAGAAGGGAATTGGTCCAAAACACATCTAATCTAAATCCTTTTTTACATGTGTATATTTGATTTAAATATGTGTGGGTACTCGTTTTGATTTAGTTGTTTTTTTATTTATTATCCTTTTTTAAAGTTACATCAACTAATATATGCAATATATTATCAACTGTCCAAAAGAGTTCTATAGAGAAAAATTTATTTTAATTCCTCAAAAAATAAAAACATTCCATGTTTAATTGTATAATCCATAGTATAATTTATAAAATAATGATATTTGTAAATTTAAGGACAAATATATTGTTTTGTGCAATCGATTAACATAGAAAATGCCCAAACAGCTTTTGAGAATAAACAAACACTACTCTAACTAGAAAAAAATAATTCATTGATGAATAGAGGCATACTTTTCCCTACTCCTCTCTCTTTAGAAGCAAAAGTTTTATACAAGTTCATGAGTATTAGTCATTTATCAACCCTATAGAATTGTAGACACGCAAATATTTTATTGAATTATGGCACTATACAGCCTATATCATTGAATATTTATGACATTATTGGTATGTTCGTATATAATGAGAGGCTCATTCCTGCGTATTCAAATATGTGGAAGAAGTATCGAAAATACTAAACATTTGTTTATTGCTATCTTTTCAAACTTTAAAAAAACATATATATTACTTAATTACATTAATGAAAAGATTGTTTTAGGGGCAAATACCTGAATTTGGATTAAGTATTCTTTAAATCTTGCACTGATCCATCGCAGAAAGCCACTTTGCCGAATGACCACATTGTCACGCGGACAGTTAGCAAAAAAATGTTAAAACGCCCTTAATATTTGTCTCGATCCCTATTTATTTAGTCCAGCCCCAGAACTGGCCCTATCGGCCTGGTCCATCATAATTTAACCAAAGGAAAATCACACTCAATGACATCACGAGAGATCGATTTTATCTTCTTTAAATACTGACAAGTGGGACTGGTTTGCACTGGACTGCGGTCTTTGGTTCTTATTGGTGTTTTGAGATTCCTATTTTTCTTTGTTTTGTAATTTTTGACTGCCTGGGACTAGATCGATTTAAAGCCCCATGATAACGATACATACAACCCTATCAATGGCTGTAATCACGGAGAGGGTGGGTACAATAATTTTTTCATGGTTAGTATTTTCCCCTCTATCTATTGTTGGTCATCCATCAACCAGGCCCTCAAAGACCAAAAACGGTCACTGCTAACTTAAAGTTTAAATACCTTGTATATTAGATAGTGTTTGTTGGTAAATTTGAATTAATAATACAATTTTTTGAATAAATAATTTGAATAGAATGTCTTAAATTTACTCAAATATGTCTATGAAATATTGGTCTGTATGTACCAAGGAGGAAGTAAGTATTTGATGATAGTGTGTGGCTATAAGTTGAAATGGGCCATTTGTTTATATTCCTGTAAGTTGCCCTCATTTCTTGATTCTATTATTTCGTTTGAAGCATGTATTTCAAGTGAAGTCAACAAAAATGTTGTCCAGATTAGCTCTTCCCGCCGTGCAAAATTCGAGTTAAATCTCTTATTTGGTAAAGGGACTTTGCTCCTCTCCAATGCAACTTCTACAGCTCAGGTTTCTCAAATAGATTTGGTCAATTTTATTCGGTGTGTAAGGCTTGTTAGAGCACCTTCGACTGCTCTACTTCCCTTCTTTCTCGTTTGGACAGAACGTTGATTAATTAATAATATGTGGACTGTAATATTTTCTTTTAGGTAAATTCTATTCTATTGTTATCACACGCGAGTCAAATTGCACATTGATAAATATACTCGCTAATGCTAAAAGAGTGAAAAGAGTACCTTTTAATGTTCCTACTCATTATAAGAAAACTCCCTTTCAACTTCATCAAGAGCATCTAAAATAACTTCATATTTTTTTTTAGCTATTTTGGAAGACAATTGATCAAAATAATTAACTACTCTTTGATATTTTTGATTTCTTCAATGGTTTGAGTATTTCCATCAGTCTTGGAGAGCTCCTATTCGTTCACTTACTTCATCATCCACTGAACACCGCGTGTGAAGTCTTTATGGTCACCCAGATATCCCTCCGCTCTGTCCTGTTCGAGAAAAACCAGGACTTGTCTGAGACAATCTTGGGATAGAGGTACGGACTGGACCATGTACATAGGAGCTTCAACACATTGAATCCAAATGATTAATTATTTTACATTGCCCATTTAATCTGAATCGACATCCATTGATGGATTGACTCCTTGACCTCTCCGATTTTACAATTTTTTATACAATATTTTAATTTATTTATTAGGTAATTATCATAATTTTGTTACATTTTTTAAATAGTTTACAATCAAATTAAGATTTAAAGCTATAAAACAAATAAAAACCATACTAATCTAAAATATAATTATATTACCATA
This sequence comes from Lepeophtheirus salmonis, assembly GCF_016086655.4. NCBI lineage: Eukaryota > Metazoa > Arthropoda > Copepoda > Siphonostomatoida > Caligidae > Lepeophtheirus > Lepeophtheirus salmonis. The sequence continues at coordinate 43,917,497 of NC_052136.2, read as the reverse complement.
AGTTATCCCTTATTTTTTGTTTTCTGTCTCCCACTCATCTTCCTTCAGTGTAAGCATACTAACACCAACTACAGGTAGCTTACGAGCATACATGTATATCCAGTGTGTTTTTTTTGCTAGCCCGTTAATTTGTAATTGGTAGTATAAAGAACGAATTTTATTTCCTTATTTTCTATTTTATTGTTGTCATTATTATTAAATTCATGTCTAGTAAACATCCTTTCCTAAATAAAGATTTAGATTCAATTATATTCGAAACATGTTTGAAAGTTCGTGTGTGCTCGTAAAAGACCCTGATGATTTGTTGCGGAGATATAAATGCAAGTCCTTGTTGGACTATGAGTAGAATTTGGGAAGGACATCAAACTAATACTAGCAAATGTCATTGTTTATATCCTTTTTTCTTTCCTCTCTTGTAACAGCTGATTGTTGCGGGTCTAATGAAACGTCATGAGCATTATTCTTTCCCTCTTCCAAAATATTTTTCGAATGGTTAGGGTTAACATGTTGCTTTTTGTTTTATTTTTTCTTCAATTGCCCATTCCAGAGTGGATTTTCACATTTGCTTATCAATTTTAAGCTTAATGGAAGGGGTCTGCCTTGTTAGCCCATTGCTTTCAGTTAAGAGTAAAGCATTAAACCAAGTCGCGCATCGAGCACCATTTTTTTCGTTAGCCTGAGGAATTTGTATGGTCAATATTAGTCATAATATTTTCGCAAGATGTCTCTTTTCTATTTACTATCACGCATTTATTTATTGTACGCTGGGGGGGATATAATAAAGAAGCACGTCTAACACTCTAAAATTGTTTTGAAGAAAGAAAAAATTAATTGTTCTTTGGCTTTTCCTTTTTTTTTAATGACTACTACGGAAAAGAAGTGATTTCAATTATTTTATACATATATGTATTTATGATATATAATTTTATAGTTGTTATTATTCATTCTCATAATGAATGTAAAACAATGATACAATGGTAAAATATTGCCAGAGGTGAGAACTTGAACTCGAGACTTGAGTCCATATTTTGAAGGCAGTCTCACAATCAAAGACTCGAAACTCCATAGCTAAGTCCTGTGACTCCACTTGGACACTAAAGGCAATATATTTTACCCTCAAGACATGCCTTAACACTATGGTGCCTATATTACTCGTAATTACTGGTATATTTATGGACTTGAAATGAGTATGAATGATATCTGAGGTCTCGATGAAAATATTCAAGGACTTTGGCATTACTTGAGATTCGACCTGGACTAGTAGTATAATAACTTTTTCCCTATTTAGATTGATGTTGTGTCGTAAGCTGCAGGAATGGATCCGACTCTCCAAAATATTTCGAAGCTATGGGTAAAAGATATCTAAAGAAAAGATCAGATATCTTTTAGTGTGGACTCATTACATTTTTGAATAAGGACCTTGAAGACAACATATGGGATGCAAAATCCTGCTGTTCTATATTATCTACATTATATAAGTTTACCTGTATTAATGTCATATTTTAAAAGAGAAGTATATATACAATTGTATAATCTTGTGCAACATTCCTGTGTTCAGGTTTTGGAGGAGTTCTATTTTTAGCAGAAGGTATCTGAGGAAGATGAATTGAGCTTAGACAATCCAGTTGAGTATATATATTTTTTATCTAACCATACTACACCTTAAATTTAAAAATTTAAATATTTATTTTAATTATTTCCTTTATTTATGTGCCTTCGCCTATCAGAAGAAAGTATTTGTACTTCTGTCCAGTCTTTGGGTTTTTGAAACCTGGTTTACACTTCGTCTAATTTATATTATCCATGTATACAAATTAGGCTATTTCACACTAAATATGAAATACATAATTTGAATTTTTTAAACTGTTTAAATGATTGTTAGAGATATAACTGCATGAAATAGAAAGCGGTATAATTTGCTTTATAATAATATGTAAATTTCAGATATTTATGACTATAATATTTCTCCCTATTTTCTCTACCACACCCTTCCCAACGTTCTCTATAATGCCACTCAGAGTCCCACAGTCCCGGAATATGTGAAAGATTGCTTAAGCACTTTGGAGTCAATAGTTTTCGTTATAGGTAAACGAATAAGTTCCCTCCCTTTCTGATTTCATACCAAAGATTGTTTGCTTTTGGAATGACTATAATTTTTCAACCTTTACATCGCTCTAAAATGGTGAATCCTTGTTTTCTTATTTCCTTGAGATCATATTTTCATTGACTTTGCAAGTATTTTAGTACTTGTATCTCTAAATTAGATCGGACTTCGTACCACGATGGCTGTTTCTGCTATTTTGAACGATTTTAGGGTATGCAGTATTGTAAACATATTTGTAGTTAATCACTTGCGACTTAGATCTATTTATTTTCAGGCCTGACTTCTTTTGAAAGTTATCAAGTAGACAGTGAATTTTTGCAGCATTTTCCGTGATGTTTTTTTCACCATGAATGACTGTACAATCGTTTACAAAAATATATTGGTAACTCTTTCTCCTCCAACGACCATTCCCTCAAGGTTGGCATCCTTAATTTTTTAGAGCTGTGCTATGGAAAGGAGAAAAAGTAGAGGAATTAACCCTTACCTAACATCTCTTTCTAATCTTATTTTCGTACCACCCTTTATATCTATAGTTGACTCCACACAATCTAATTTATTACTCACAGCAGAGCAAAAATATCTGAGGTTTTTTTTTTTTGCCAGTTCTTCCATTATGAAAACTGCTCAATCGAGCCGAAAACTTTCTCGAAATCACAGCATATCAGCACCAATTTATCTTCATTTTTTTCTCTTTTGTTCGACTATTGATCTCAAAGACATTGCTGCATCCTTAATTCGGCGTCCAGAACGAAAACTAATTTGTGTGTTGGGATTTTTTTAATCTATAATTGGTTTTAATATTTCACATAACAACTAGAATAAATTTTATATTTTATTTCCAGCATGTCATTATATTTATTTATCTTTTGCTGCCTTGTGCTGTAGAATTATCTACCCACGTTTTTGCTATCCAGACAAATCTCTTCCAAAGAAATTATCATAAAAAAGTTATGTCAATAACCCAACAAGTTCTGGGAACTGTCTAGTCTATAAAACTATACTGTAAATCCTGAGGCACCGGGAACTTTATCCGTCTTGAGCTTTTTTGTTATAAGCTTCCAGATTTCTGATGGCTTTAAATCTTAGTAAAATCTTTCCTGTCCTCGTCAAAAAACTCTCCGTCATATGTTAAAATTTCTTCTCTTGCCTCCATATGGGATGTAACACTTTTCAATATACTGAACTTTCTCCTTTATAATATACCTGCATTTTCATTTTTCTCTATCTTGATTTCATTTACAATATCATGGTAATTTGTTTTCGCCATATATTTTAGGAGATATACATTTTTAGAATTTTAATTTCTATTTAAATTTTACTTGTGCTCCTTCGGGTTTGAATGCAATTACCCTCTCCAGTTTATTACAGCTTCCATTCTCCTAGTGTGTTGAGTTTCTTGATGTATCTGTAAAATCATAGAATTTATTCGATATCTTCCATGATATAAATTCCTTTCCAATTTAGAAACCGAATTCGAATGTAAATCCGTCTAGTGTTTTTTGCCACATTCCAAAAATTATTACTTTTTTTTGTTTTTGGATTGCATGTTAAATCAGTTAACAAAGCTTTAACAAACTATTTGTTCCCAGATGGTATATACTGGATCAACTGAAATTCCTGTTAAATGTATTTAAAGTACTAATGATATAACTAATTACATAATTTGCATATGAATTCCAAAAACATATGACATAAATATCTGTTGAAATGGTCACCCTTAACCTTGACCAAAACCCAAAGTCTCTTCAGAAAGGACTTGAACGCACACTCACTATATCCATGGGGATGGAGTCCCAAGCAGCCACCATTTTGGGCCTCAGGTCGTCTAAATTCTTGCTAGGATCATAAAAGCTTTACTCACAAGAATTGATCACATGGAGTAATCCATGACGTTTAGGTCGGGGCTCGAGGGGCCAGACTCCGTTGTTCCGGTAGCCCACTCCAATTGGCCTCACACCACCGCTGTGTCTCTTGGATCTGTGGGAGGAGGCAACATGCTGTGAAAAGGTCTAAGGCTCATTCTGGAAGAGCTGGTAGGCCCAGGGAACAAGGCCTTTCTACAGGATGTTGCTCATATCGTTATATCGGTCATATCGGCAGGATATTTGATTTTTTCTATTTCTGCCTTGTGATTAATTTGCACTTTTTCCCAATTACTAATTTACACAAAGACTCTCATGATAATTTATGCTTGTAAATAAAATGAACTCTTCTTCTTGCAGGTCTAAACAATACAATTTTTTTTGTTACTATTGTTCTAAAAGAGGTTTAAGCCAACTGTTAAACTCTCTGAGTTTTATACACGTTAAGTGAACTGGGTAAAAAATAAAGCACAAATACAATACATATTTAATTATATGATAAACAGTTAAACGATTATAAGAATTACATCATATAAATTTTGTTTCATTTTATTAAAATAACTTTGTAGCTATTGATGTATATTTCAGTTATCAAAGCGGAACGACTTTTAAGTAAAGCCCTTATTAATTACACTAAACCTGGTTAACAAATTACTATACAAAGACTCAAAAATTAGTATCTTCTTCGAAGCTGTCTAGCCTCAGTTTTAAAAGTCTTACAGTTTTGTACTTTGCTTCATCAGAAACAACTGAAAAAAATATGGAGAATCATAGAAAAAATAGGGGGAATATGGCTACCATCTGGCCGGCACACTTCCTGCCTTCGTACTCATCCGACTTATACAACCTGGACTTCGCTACTTGGTGTGTCTTGGAGGACAAGACGAACAAGACTTTTCCACCGCATGTCGATGCTCTGATATTGATCGTGATCTGATTGTGATCACGGAGGAGTGGAATAACTTCATTAAGGCCAGATGTGCTCCTGTTTGTCCCAATATAGAAGTCATCATTCAAAATGGAGGTGGGGGGGGAGGAGGATATGGAATAAAAAATGTAGAAAATTGTTGAATAAATCACTTTTGGCTAAAAAATTTCCATAAAAATGGCACAAAATAAAAAGATGTAGAAGTGTAAACTGTTTTTAAATTTGTTTTTAATATTTGAGTCCTCACCTAAAAACAACAAAATTTATTTTTAAAGTAGTTAAGGAATTGTATATACTGGTATTTAATGTTTTAGGAGCACAATGAAAAATATTGGGGGTAAAATATAGATTCAAAGGAATAAGAAGTGTTTTTATAAATCTTGAAATGTATTATATCCCATTTCACATACAGAGGGTTAAATCATCACTTTTGAATTAATAATTAATCAACCATTATTAATTAGCATATATCATCATAACAATATAGATTATTTTGTCTTTTGGCAATGAGGTTTTTGGCAAAGAGATTGAAAACAACTTTAGTTGTTTTTCTTTGGTCATCATTCATTCAAATAATATGAACGAAGAGTTAGTTTCAAAAAAAAAAAAAAAAAATGAACGTGGTCACACTAATAATTTGAAAAATGTTCGGTATAAGAGCAGCACAGCCGTGATTACGTTTTATTAGATTAGATATGAGCTGAAGGAAACAAACACAAGACCCTACCCCGTATCTAGAAATGAAATAGACAGAAATGACTACGATAAAGAACCTAAATTCTACTCCAAGTACATCCAAGGACTTTCACATATACTGGGCCAACTGTTATGATTTACTCATCTCTATTATACAAATTTTGAGAGATGAAGAGTCATATTTTTTAACAATTTTCATATTTGAAATATTGTAGAACACAGAATTAACTGTCGATTGCTAAGAAACACATTTTCCTAGTCGCTCCACAGAACGAGAAAAGACATTGTAAATAGTCTTCCTCGAGGCCCCAGTTTTCCCCTAATAGCCTTCTAGGACATTGGCCTTCAGGGACATTCCCACTCTACTATCTCAATCCTTTTCTCGTACTGCGTGCTCATGGTGGCGACTATGACAGTTTTTTCCATAGCAACAAACACCTTATTTTGTGTTCTACAACATTGTTCATAGGAAAATTGTAAGAAAATGACGCAGTTAGTTACTACGTCAGACACGTAGGACTATAATCTTTTTAGTTTTTTAGACAGATCTAACTCTAATCATCAGTGTAACTCTTCGTCTTTCATGAGAAAATCCACTCAATATATAGGTTATGCCAAAAAAGGAAGAATAGGTATAAAAACTGAGGGGGGAAACCCTGTGTTTATTGCTTAGAAAAAATCTAACTTACGTTTTAGGGCATATTTTCTACAACTCCACATAAATATGTAAATTTAAAACATAGTAACTAACCCATTTTGAAGAAATTTAAAAAGGAACAAAAACTCTTAAACTATGTAGCTTTATGTGCAATTTATCCTTTTGATAAATTAATTTCCGTATAAGAGAGTTTTAACAGCCTAACAACTATTTTTCTTAATGAAAGGATTTTTGTTAAGTTTATTTTTTTTTACCGTTTAAAATATTTATTTCCAAAGAATTACAAAGAAAAAATGTTTATATACACAAAATATGCACGAAGGACTGTATCTTTAAAAAGTGTATCATTTTAGAAGAAGGATTTCTTACTCAAGTGGTGAAAAAAGATTACTTTCATGCATTTATAATTATATGTTTGACTCTATATTCTATAATGCTAATTAATCAATGAAGAAATAAAATCATTTTAATGTCTTTCTAAATTAATAAAAAGTAAGTCATTCAAAATATTTGAATTGATGAAAAACATTATGTTACAAAAGCTACTCAGAGTTCCACAGTCCCGGAAAATTGAGAGGTTGTCATTACTTGATTGTTATCCACACAATGTCTCCCAGTGAAGAATAGCCCGAACGATATCCGATATTTCAGATACATTTCCTTTGGAATGAGGACAGGATTCCAAATTATCTTGAGGTATATGAATGTATAAGGATATATAGGGATTGCACACAACAATATTTATGTGTTAAAATGGGCAAATAATAACGTTTGATTCCGTATATTTCAGCTCTTCCCCTTAGTCAGTCTTCTGAACATTGATAGATATAATTTGAATTAGCTCTTTTTAAGTAACTAAAAAATAGTTTTGAGCCTTTTTTCTTTTCCTCTTCCAAACAAAGGTTGCGTGATACGATAAATGTAGTGAAGTACACTATGATTCTAGTTAATTATTTTACGTTTTACTTCAAGGCCTGCCAATATTTCCTTTGTACTGCGTGCAGGTGTTATTTAACCATTAACTTTGAGCATCTGCAATATTTGTGCATGCAAAGGTAGGACGTTGTTTGTTATTTTAGCTGACAGTAAGAGTGTTTGGCGTTAGTTAAAAAAAATGGCATATATCAACAAAGTATTTATTCCAAATGGTGAAAAAAGAAGATTGTCCTTGATGTAATCCGCACCACACAAGACATGGTTAAGATTGCAAACTTCTTAAACTTGACATGTCCTTTGTCTAGAGTGCCAAAAAGTAAATGTAAGAATCTATCATTCTTATTATTCTTCTTCTATTTTTTGACATAACAGGATGTTTGCCTATACCGAGTGGTCCATTAAAATCTGAACATTTACTAATTCAATAGTAAATGAAGGTTGAGTGATTGACATTTATTAATATTTCGACATAATAAACCATAACCAATGTGTTAGAAAACAGAACAAATCTGAGCTCTCTAGCTTACGTATAAGTCGAGAAAATAACAAAACTGTCAAACTGGACCAGGAGGAGTTATAAAAAAATAGCCCAAGCCATGTCCATGAGGACCCTTCCGATAAATCTCAGCGTTTTACACCAGACTGTCCAGTGACCTATTCAAAAAGTGGGCGGAACGAACCTGATTAGAGTGAGGAGACGTCACTTATGACAGAAGCAATGAAAGAAACCTTTTGTCTCCGTTGCAAGAATATTTTGAGTTCTGTAGTGTCAGTCATACCTATACCGACTCCCCAAAGCAATTGTTAGCTAGCACAGAGACACCATCACAGAGGACTACATCTGCAGCGGATGCCTGGCCTTCCACCGCCTCCTGGAAACCATTATTGCCACTAGCCAGGTAGATTAGTTATTGATAAAGCATAGACACATATCTATTTATAGTATTAATTTTGTTGAAATTAAATAGTTAATTAATAAATTATATTTTAAAAAGCATATAACTGAAGGTTTTCAGATTTTAAGAGACCACTCTCTACATATTTAAAAAAATTATGACATTTAATTAAACGATTGCCGCCAAAAAATAATTTTAGAAATGCTATCTCTATTGAAGCTTAATCATACAAAGAATAGATTTATATGTGCAAAGAAAGTTTTGTTAACAGTGACATTTTAATTTTCTTTTCTCAAATACAGTCCAATAACATCATAAACAATAATAAGTTGTGTCAAAAAATGGAATTTTTAGTATAATGGGATATTATATACCCCGAAAATTATTAAAATGCTTCTTATTCCTTTGACTTGACATTGTATCGCAAATACGTTTCAGTATGCTCCTGAAATATTGTATCTGATTATATGTCATTCTTCATTTATTTTGATAATGCCTTCTTTAGCATTTGTTCGCATATTTTGATATTTGATTTGATTAATAGTCGTTTCTTTGTTTTTCCTATTGATTTAATGTATTTTCCTTTTTTTCAATGTGAGAACAGAACAAGGCGTTACCTTTATTATATTACGCAATATTTTCTTCAAAACAAGGTCTGAAATTACCGGGTATTTAGACAAATAAGTCTCCAATTTATCTGCTAAGTACTCCTAAGCTATTAAAGGATCTAAACATAAAATATGATGAAAAATTGAACCTCTCATAAGAAGTCTATTAGATTCTTAAATTTTAATCACAATGTATTAAATCAAAGTATCTTGTAATGTAAAAACATCGAAATTCCTTCTTATAAGAAAAAACACCTCCAAAGAATGAATGTTTCCTAATTCATTTTTGATTTGTTGCTTTAACAAACATTTATGTATACAAGGTGGTCCAAATAAATTGGGGAAATCTTTTAAAGGTTTTTAATGAACGAATTAGATAGGTTATAACAATAAAAAATTTACTATTTGAAAGTGAAATTTAATGACATTCAATTATTAATAAGGAAATTCAACTCTATTGATAACTTTTGTCACACGGGACGGAAGCTTTTGCAGGCACCGGCAACCTTGTGGCGATTTAGTTTAGCCATTGTAATGTTTCTGGTTTTTCACATTTAAGTTACGTTCCCTGGATGGATGGAGTCGTCTAAGAAAATCAATACACCTTCCACATGGCAGTGCATCGCCCCACAAGCCAAAAAATGCAAGATGTCTTGGCTACAAAATTTACCACTTTTGGCGCCGTTTAATGGCCTACAAACAGGTAAAACCTGGAGCCATTCGATCATGTGCCAAGTATCATTCGTCTGTGGATGCCCTGAAGTAGTCAACTCCCGTACAAAGGCAAAGCAGGATCCGCAAAAGGTAGCGGCATCCACCTTGATTAAAATTATTGACTCCTTCTCAGCTGGAGATACGCCATTAGCCACATTATAGTTTTTAATGATACTTTACTGAACTATCAATCTAGTAATAAAGAAAAATCTTTTTATCTGTTTAAGTGTCAATATAGTTTATTAAATTGTTATATTAAAAGTAAACAATTTTAAGCCTAATAAGATTGAACAAATGCATCATATCTAAAAAAGAAAAGAAAGGCAGATCTCGTTATAAATAATTGAATGCCATTAAATTTAACTTTCAAATAATAAAAAAATATGGTTTTACCTCATCTAGTTTCTTTGTTATAAGCCTTTCAAAAAAATTTAAATTATCTGGGCTACCTTGTATATAATAAGCTATTAAGATAATGTATGATGTATTGATTTCTAGAAATATTTATATTGTCTAACTTGTAATAACATAAAATCACGCCAGAGAGAATGTTATAAAAAATATAGTCACTTTTACAGACGCTATTCCTGCTCACACGAATAATAAAAAAAACTACAAAATTAAAATCATGGCTGTCAAAGACGTTGACTTCATTTCCAAGACTCTTGGATACCATCCCATTACTTCTGCTGATCGCTTTAACTCAAAGTCATTTGTTTTAGCTTATATTATTTTAGAAGTCGAGTCTGGTATGTATAAAACTGTGAGCATTATTATTCGAGGCTCAAATAAACTTATGTTGGAAGAAGATGAAATATCTTTTTATGACTCAGTTTGTCTTATTCATTGCTTGGTAAAGAAGTGTTTTATCATTCCCTGTGGTTGTGTAACAAAAACAGAGCTATTTTTGAAATTAAGTGAGTACACTAAGTGAGTTCTTTGATGCTTTTTGATTAATTTTATATTATTTTTTTTCTAGACACGCGTTAGCTTTGTTGTGTACTATCTGTTGTTTTTTTCTTGTTTTTTAAATATTTTACCTAGGAGTCTTCGAAGTTTAAAATATAGTAATGTATTAAATTATTATTATAATAAAAATATTGAAAAAAAAAAAAAAAATCTAATATCATCAATCCATGAATCTTGTCTGAAATAAATGATCCATCATATCTAATGATATCATAAATGATAAAGGAGAATTAAATGAGTAACAATTCTTCCATTCGAATCCCTGTCGTGTTTATTTATTTTTCTTTTATCTTAATTTTTAATATATTGTATTTGATCAGTTTCAATGAATCTTGCAATTTTTTCCACTTCGTCACTTTTCTTTATTTTTCCTTGTCATTTTTTCCTCTGCCAGTTTATCCAGGCATCAAACTCAACTCAGTAGTAGCAAGATTATTACACTTAAGAATGAAAATGTAGTTACATTACTCAAATTCTCTTCTCCTTTTTATACAAAGTTGATCATAATCATTTTTAAAACATGATTATTATATTTCTATTTGTTCGTCCATACGACTTGCAATGTTTTGGTGAGTTTCTAATACTTATTATTAATTAAATAGGTATAAGCATGATCTTCCTTGGATTTATCCTTGTTTGCCACTGAAATGTTTCACGGATCCTGGAATCAAAAAATATTTTCCATTGGCTTTAAACTTTCCGTTCGATGTTAAGAAATTTATGATCGATCGTTCGAATGTGAAGTGGAAGATTTAATGTTAACTAACATTTTGAATAAGTAATATCATAGATATACTTGATTCCTTTAATAAAAAACAGAATCAATGTTACTCATTCAAAACGGCAAGCTCCTCACTAATTGACTAAAACGTATTTTGCCCTCAATTATTAATTTTTATCCTTATTTCTACCCAGAATGGGATTACTGCTCCGCGCAAATGCTCGGTACTTTTGCTTTAAACTATTTTGTCTTAAACCATTATTCCTTAGGACATTTTGCCTTAAAACCTTTTTGCCTCCAGGATATTTCTTATTTATAAATAAATGAGGTTTATACTTGATATTATTTATTTTTGTTAAAAATTGATGTTCCATTTTTTAATTTTGAATCAATGATATAATATGTATTTTATAAAATGTATGTTTTCAATTGAAAAAATGATTGAATTATGGAATCACCATAGCTCAGTGACATCCCGCTCGGGAGATATTATTCTCTTAAACTCAATGTGCGCTGGATCCCAGGTGATTCCTAGAGAAAGAAATATATAATACTTTATGTATGTACATGGATTTTACAAAAATATTCCTAGGTTAGATACTGTAATACTTTAATGTTTCAGTGCAACTCCATCTAACCAATTAAAGGAACATTATATGAAAAAATATGCTGGAATTATGTTCTTGCCTCATATTATGTTTGTTCGTCAATGCATGGATATTATAATAATGTCTAATGGTAATTACTAACGGAGATTTAATTAAAAACTCTTCCTTACGAATCGTTGTCTTCCTTGTTTATTTTTGTTTTTTATATTATACTAAAGTATTACCTACTTTGTCTCTGGTTCGAATTGATTACATAGTCCAATTTTGTTGGTAAATGCAATCCAATTTTGGGGCAGAATTCCAGCATTTCCTCAACAAAAAACAACAATTTAATGGGTTTGATGGTAATGCACATATTATGATTAGAAAATTCCAAAGAAATCTCTTGATGCAAAATTGTTTATGGCAAAATTACCTTGTGCCCTCTGCGCAATCTGTTTTGCATTGGGTGCGTTATATCTATGTTTGGACCTGTCAAAATTGAAGTATTAGATGTGACAAAAAGTTATTTCGTATTTCCCGCCCTTTTTTAACTAAATGTAAATTATTTATTATTGATCACATCAGAAAATACGATAAGTCTTGCAAATGTGTGAGTTTATGCTACAAACGCTTTATTCAACTGAAAGGGGCATACTTTGCTTGATTTGAATGATTTTTACACTTCTTATAAACCATTGAAATAAAGTGAAAAGACGAAATTAGTTTTTCTCCAACCTATTAACTATATTCAGGCTTTTCAAATTTATATGTTTACCTTTTAAGTCAAGTCAAGTATTAAAATCCCAAATCTTAATCAAATCTCAAGTAAATTGAGTTTAATTTGTCAAAGTCAAGTCTCAAGAAAGTTATATTTTATTAAAATCAAGTCACGAGTATACAAAGTGGGTGATGTATCCTTTTTAACTTTCTTGCTCTTTTAAAACACACTTTATATTTCATACAACTTTATTCTCAGAAAATATGTAATTATTTTGTTCTGACGTGTAGCTATACAAATTGAGAATATTTAATATACTAATTAAATCTTTTTGAATATTTTAAAAATTGAGCACATATGAAGGCATCTAGTTTTATTAGATAATGATTATCACTGAAACAAACAATTTTTATTGTTTGAATCGAGTTGGATTGAGTTGCAATCAACCTTAACAAGATATTTTGTTGCAATTATTATTAGCTATTCATTCTATAGAGATTATATTTACATTAGAATGATATATTTGCCCCTGAGATTAAAAATCTTTGTCAGAATCAGCGGAACCTAATTTTAGTACTGTAACTAGTAAGTACAAATACAATATTTGAGCAAATTAGGCAAATGTTTACCTATAGCACAATGGGTTTTATAAAAAGTATGTGTAAACGTAACATATTTTATAATCAAACAAATATTATCTTGTTTTATAATAATTTTTTTGTTACTTCAAGTTCTTTGATTGTAAAGATCAATAAGTGATCGCGCCTAGACTGTTTATGACATAAAGAAGGCATTATTAAACTTCAGTCCAGAAAAGAAGACGAAAAAGAATAATATTTTTCCTTTTTAGTTATTTTTTTTTTTACTAATTATCATCTTTGAACCAAGTGACGTGAACTTCACTCAATGTTGAGGGGCATCGCCAAGAAATATAATTAATAGTTATAAAATTTCTCTATATTCGTATCTTGAATATAATTTTTTTTTACAATTATCTTTTGCGAATTATATAGTACTATTTCGTTTGCCTTTCAAAAGAATGGCCACCTCTTCAATTGCAACTCCAGGTTGTTAGTTAGTTTTGCTGATCAATGACCAATTTTCATTCAATTTTTTGAACTAAGGAACATTTAGTGACAATTTGTCATCCATACACTCATGGAAAACTATTACAATATAATTACATTATTTGGTGTCAACAAGCAAATATTAGAGTATTTTTATCTAGGAATTTTTCAAGTATAATAAAAGCTCTATTATTCTTGCTCGTATTTAAACTTGCAGTTTCAAAACCCATTGCTCTGACTTTGTGTACAATATACCATTGTCTAATTGCTTCAAATAAGGCTTGGCTTTTTTTCAATTCGCGATGAAAGTTAGTCCACCGATACTAATTTAGAAATTCCTTGTCCTGAAATTAACACAGATATTTGATCAATGTTTTTCGGTTTTATTAGATTTGAAATCATTTTTCTATCCCAATGTATGACAGTAAGAGGAACTTCAGGACTAAACTTTGCTTTTATTTCATAATTTATTTTTAGTCTGTACTTTGTTTTGTTTTGAGGAATTGTTTCTCTATTGAGTGAAAGTTCCTCCACATTGTGGACTAGCTTCTTCTGATAATACAAAAACTAATTTTTGGTAGGAAACTGGTGTTTGATCAAGGGCAGCTAAAAGAAATTAAGTAAAAATAGTTTTTTCTTCTATTACCTTTTGTATTAATTTGTATTTCATATTTAGTTTCGTCATCCATAATTTCATTAGTGTACTCATCAAAAGTAGAAGGTTCGAAGGTTAATGCAGAAGATTGATTGATTAAGCTCCGTCTTCCTTCCTCTCTTGCCTTTTTTTTGTAAAAAAAACACAGCGTTCTCTTGCTGCAAGGCTTTCATCATCTACAACCATGGACCCTTTTTGTCCTTTTTCTTGTGTGTTTGTCTTCTTCCAATAAGAAGGCAGAGTTTATTTGATACATCATCAAGAAAAATAACTAAAATGTATCCAAATTATAATTTTTTTTGTAGGTAGTATCTTTGACTAGGATAATAGTAGGGAGTCATCCTCAGTGATGATAAAGTTGCCAAAGAGAAGAAAGTTACATTGCGACTGACATCATCAATTCCGTCGAATGGAAATAAACAATGCTTTATGAGGTGGAATAGCTCAGATTCAAAACATATAAATTCATCTAAAAAAAAAGGAACACTTCTGTAATAGGAAATGCAATAATAGCACAACAAGCTACAAAAATAGTTTATTTGGTGAATGTGTATATATTTAGGATATATTAAGTAAAACATTTTAGGTAAAAAATTATGTAATATTAGCTATGTTCAAAAAGATAATTTTTTGAAATTATAACATTTGATGTTGTAAAGTTGTATATGAAAATAAGGTTTTTTTATGTCTATTTTTGAAGAAACTCATAAAATTTATATGAAATATATAGACGTGTAGTTCGAATATTATTTAATATGATCAAGAATTCCAGTGTGAGTTTTTATTAGACCTTAAATTCTTGTTGTAGTCTTCTGGATATATCCACATTTTATCACGTTCATTCAAATGGCTCTTCTTCTTGGCTTACATTTTTGAATTAAAAGAACACATGAAACCTCCAGTTGAAGAGGAGCCATATGGCGTTCATAAACCATCACCAAAGTTACACATACATTTACAGAGCCAATTAAGTATAATACCAAAAAAAGATCAATCCCTTGAGTTGTGTGAATAACGAAGGGTTTTCATGCTCAATGGAGCGGTAACGGTAGCCACCTTTTTGACCAGGTGTTTACTTGCTCAATCCAAGGACTGGGGTGAATTATAGGATACTAAAAGGGGTCATCGATGCTTAGAGAAGCGGGGGTGGTGAGTAATGATCCAATTATTGAATTTGTGGGTCTTTTGCACAACCCATGGGAGGTGGGTTGTATTATAGGAAATAAAAAGGGGTACTTGATGCTCAGGGATGCGGTGGCGGTGGGTAATGATCCACTTTTGAAGTAGAGGTTAACTTGCACAATCTGTGGACTGGAGAGTATTTAATATAATGGAAGGGGTCCTTGATACTCAAGGTAGTGGTGGGGATAGGTCTTGATTCCCCTTAGGACCAGCTGTCCGCCTGCACAACCTGTTGGCCAAGGTATATTTTGCAAAATAGAAATGAGTTTATCGTGACAATTTGTTATCATTCTACAGTTTGATTGTCTGAATACAATATAAATTTCTATAAAAATAAAATAGAGTATGAAATTTTATCATATTCTTATTTTCTGTACTTTGGCCATTTCAATTTGTTTTAAGGAATAGTTATTGAAGATAGTACAGAGAGAATGTTGATCGGTTATTAATTCGAAGTGCGGTAGTCAACTGAGGTAAAAATGATTCTTTTTATTGGCCCATTTGATGGCAAGGCCTCCTAACTCAATCATTACATATCTTGACTCTGTTTTAGTGATAAAGCTCGATCCATATTCAATTAATCTCCATCTTTCTTGATGTTTTTGTAGTAGATTGGATCCAAGAACTTTCAATCTGGATGCATTCCATATACGTCAATATGTCTTTTACTTCTTCGATAGCTATAGAATGTATATTGCCCCATACATATTTATTCTTTAATTTCATCAGACGTCTTCATGGTTCTGCTGCTTTGCTAAATTTTGATGAAAAACCTGCAAGTTGATGTGCTAAACCAATAAATGATCTAAGCTCTGTTCTATTTGTAGGTATCAGGAATTCATGGATTCTTCAACTTCTTCAACTTCTTTCATCCGATGCTATTGAATCTTATCAAATTTTATAGGCAACAAAATTAATTTCTTCACGTTCGAATTGAAATGTATCTTTAGTTTAATAACATATTTTCTACATCTTAATAATATTTTTCGAACACTTTTAACATGTGATTCAAAATTTTCATCATCCAAAAGGACGTCATCGAGAGCTTTATGAGCACTATGAATTCATTCTAAAATCTAATCGTATCTACGATTATATGTATTACCAGTATAAATGAAACCCATTGGTGCTCCTTTAAAATAAAATCTACTATAGGGTGTTATAAATATTCTCAGTTTCCGACTTCTCTCATCGAGAGGAATTTGCTGATATTCCATTTACTGTATCAAATTTGGTAAATAATCTTGATTTTGGGTTAATTTCTGAAACCCCTTTTATAGGTGTCTTCATAGGGAAATAATCTTTTTATTAGCGAATTTAATTTTGTTAGATCTTTTGTTGGTCGTATTTTTCCATGAGGTTTTGGTACACTAACAATTAGATAAGACTATTCCATCACCTCATCGTCGATCTTCTTTATTATGTATTTCTTCACCATGTCTTCTAACGTTCTTTTTATTTGATCCTAATAGCAAAATTGGATTTGGCTCACTCCATGAAGGGTAAATGGCTTGTATTATCCAATCGTTTTATTTTCATCGGAAGAAATTTCATGGTCTTGAGTTCTTCATCATAAATTAATACATCTAAAAATTTGGTTATCAAGTTCTGTAAAAGATCCCTTTTGACTTTTTCTTATATGCTGAAATCTAGATTTTTATTATATATAATACTTGCAATTACCAACGATTGACAAATCCATTCTTTCTTTAATTGTCTAGGGGCATATAGATGTATAATTCCCCGTCCCATACACGTATTCTGTGATAAAAACATATCCTCCCCGCCCATATTCTTCACGAAATAGACGATCTCTTTATGTTGACTATTACCAAGTCTAAATATTAGTTTAATACTATTAATAACCTTCAACCTTGAGCGTTCACTCCGACTATCTTTGGGCTTGTATATAGATGCAATGGTTTCTTTGAACTCTAATATAATTATTTTTATACTTTTAAGGCTGTAACAGAAGCCATTGCACCACTATCAAATATAGAAATTTCATTCCCAATGTCTTTTACACTTTTATTCAGAATATCAATTTCAATTATATTCCGTTAACATCCACGAACTGAATTGACGAGTAATACTGGACTTATGTTCTTGGACCACCATACTTTCTCATAATGACCTTTCTTCTTATACTTTCGATATTCCGTTTTCTTTAGCAGGACCTGGTCTTCCATATTTATGCGATTCGAATCCACATTGTCTACATATTGATTATCTCTTTCTAATCCATGTTTTTTCCTGACTTTTACTCCTTCTTTTTACATATCCACTATTATCATTATCAGCTTTTGAAATCCTATTTATAGCCTTTAACACTAAATCATTTAAACTTTCTTTATTACTCTTTGCAGTTTCAACTGTTCTTCATAATGTAATGAATGGTCTCTTTCAAAATAAGTTTTTTTAGTGTTTTCTAAAAATTTTTGGGGAACATCATCGTCCCTGACTCCAAATCTGACCAAAGTAGCCACCTAACCTTCTGATTGCATTTCATAAATTTCTACCCCCATCTTTAATTTACAATAAAATTCATGAAAATCTTCAAAATTAGCTTATTTTATTCTTAATAGTTTATATCATGCTACAAATTAAGAAGGAAATTGCTTCTTATCTTTAAGATATTTATCCACATTTTGAACTAATTCCGCCAATGTTTTGATAGTTCTAGCTAGATTTTCAACCAAGTGCTCTACTTTGATAAGGAATCTAGGCAAGCAACACGTCCATAATATTGGGATCTGCTCTACTCTTGTCTTTTCCTCCAAATAAGTCAACTTTATATTTATTGTTCTGCAATATTTATACCATTGGTGAACAATATATAGGCAATAAAATGGAAGTTCTTTATATCTGTTTTCTCTGCAATATGAGACAACCGCCATCTGAAAGAAATGATAAATGGAAAAACAATGTGAAAGTTTACAATAAAGTATGGAAAAATAATTAATACACTTTGGGAAAATACACATGCAACAAAGTCTCAATAAAGTGATTTTGGAGTCAAAATGAGAGACGAAGAATTCCAGTTTTTGCACGGAATGCGTAATGATCGTAAGAGCTACTTTTCAGAGCAGGCTGATAGAAAGTGGGAGCGAACAATGGAAAGACAGCAAGCTAGGGAAGAGATCCTACAAACCCAGCAGAATAAAGAAAAAAAAAAAAACGGAAGATAGATCAAGAAACATGGATTGGATCATCATATGAAAAATCTCTGGACAAGGATGTCACATATAATATTGCTGAATTCACTGATGATATCCCTCAAAAGTATGAAACTACTGAAAATTTGTACCACCCTGAAATCGAATAAAAAAGAGATTACTCATTTTTATAAACAATCATGCATCTGAGGGTGATAGCTAAAGGGATTATATGCCACGATGCTATTGTCATATACGTATATCTTCTCGTAAGATAAAGCCTCAATTTTAAAGTTGTGCCGACAAACTCATGACTGTATACCACTGCTCTCAAAACCAGGCTGTTGCAGGGATAGTGGAGACAGCAAACATTATGTTCGATCGAAAGTAAAAGTATCATTTAGATAATCCTAATGTGATTGATCTCAATAAAGTGCAAAACAATTAACAAACACGGCAGGCAGGTAAGACTATTTTGGCTCAAACTCTTTCTGAAATAGTTGAGCTCATAATGACAACCTCTGACGTTGTTATTACCTACCACGACGATGGGAGTAAGAAAAAGGGATGTGGATCATTTAGTGTTCAGGGATCACATAAATGGCAAATATTTTGCTTTTCCTACTCTTTCCGTTTCATCTGAGACTAGAGATAATCTGACTCAGCTAAGACTAACAGTTCTCAAAAGCAATAGTCAGCGATGGTAAGTATACTCCAAAAGATATTCAAGAACAAAACAACAATTAAGCTCACTGATGGAGTTAGTCACAATTTTGGAATTGAAGAAATAGTTGCCCTTGAGTTAGGAACAGATCATCTTCTATGCCATACACATCCAGTGCTCATGTTTAACCCTGAACTTGTCAACCTTTTTAGAGTAATTGAGGAAGAAATCGGCTCAGAAAAAATAAATAGTAAGTTCCTGGCGAATGCTGTGTGTCAGCACAATTGCATCACTGAAGAATTTATACATTGTATTACTAATCTTTTTAGTCCAGATTTTAATTATAAATCATTGAATCAGAGTTCCCAATCTTAAATTTATATGTTCCCTAGGAAGAATTTAGCTCTAGGATTTCGAAAAGAACGGTTTAATTGATTTGTTTACCTTTGTGCTGTAATTATTTACCTTGATCAATATATTTGGTCCTTCCTTTCAAAATATGAGCATGTCATTAACAGTCTGGCTTGTATTGTGAAGTCATTTGAGGACTTCAATTTTCTGATAATCCATTTGGCACGTTATAGATAGGTATTCACTTAATTGAGCCTTTCCTATTATTGACAATTTCCACTAATGTGGTATACAATAAATTGACCCTTACAATGAAGGGACTCTATCGTGATCTTAAGCCAACTAATCCTGAAGATCTTCTAAATATTTCTAGGCCAGCCTTTAAATTCACAATTCTGGAGTCATTTCAATTTTGTAAATATTGGGACGAAATTATTTCTGCAATTAGTAGTGTTGTAAATGAACATTCAGATAGAATTAAAAAAGTCATTGCTATTGCTCTTCCAAAATTAGCCATGGGATTCCACCGACAGAGAATAGATGCCTTTGGATTTGGAGACTTTAATTTAAACAGTAGTCTCCTTGGTAGAAAAAAGATCTATCCAAGCTGGAGAATGTGCCTATTAACAAACTGGCAGCTGAAAGGCATGTAGGTTTAGTTCATTATGAGCTATTCATTCGTGGGGCTGGTAATTTGACTTCTCCGAGTAACAGCATCGTGAAGGCAAAGTCAATTGAACTTATAGAATTCAAACCAGTTGATGAAATGAATAAATTCCGTAGTCTTGTACGTCAAGATGGTGAGCTTGTAGCGATCTGGACGAAATGGAATGATTCACAACAAAAGTTGGAAGAAATGGGACTTATCGTTAAAGAGGCTCAAAATAAGAATTTGGATAGAAAACGAAGTTTCTTAAGTCTAAAGGTGGTCCCTTGATGGTATAGATGAAGTAGATGAATTCACCAATTCTAACATATCTAGCTAAAATCGAACGGCTCTATATAGAAATTCGATACAAATAGGCCACCATTCTTCCAAAAGACTAAAGACTCCTTCCATTTTTTCATTATATTTCAAAACTGCATTTTTTATAGCTATTATAGTCCGATTTATTGTAAGATGGCACCAATTTTCTTCTTCTTATATTTTTTTTAAATTTTCGGATAGCGATTCAACTTATCTTTTCTGGACTTATCAGGATTTTCTCACAATGGATAGCATGACAGCCTCCTCTTCTTTCGACACCTTGTCGCGTTCTTATGAATCCACGGATTTGTATTCTTTAATGTTATTCTAAAACTATTGGCTACGCCATGTGTTATCCAATTCTATGACGGATATAATCTTGGAATAGTCATGGAAAACATTTATATCAGTACACACGTATCCCACATATATTCCATATTCAAAACCAGTAAGAGTTATCTTAAATAATAACAGTATACATATATATTACAATACTCTTTTGACGCACTATGGCCATTATCAGAAAGTTGTCGACTTTTTTAAAGTCGAATTATTTAGAAATTCGTTCAAGCTTTTCTTATGTCAATTATAAGTTAGTTATAATAAATCAAAAATATTCCATTGTTAAATATATAAAATATGTTTTTTTAAGAGTATTTAGTTAAATGCAGTAAAAAAATGAAATAACGTTGAGAAAGCTTGTTGAAAAAGTCAAATAAAGTCTTAAGTGTTTTATTTTGAGTCAAGTTTCAAAATACACTCACAAACGGATTTGGAATATGTGGTCTCGAATATAGCTCTGACAAAAAAACTAACTAACCATGAGATTGTTCTCATGAACGTCATAAATTGGATCATAATTAAAGACAACACCATCTTAAGGTATTATATTTGATATTTTTAGTAAATAAAAAAATCGAATTTCATATATGTATCTGAAATAAATTAAAAGAAATTTTCTTTAAAAAAAAACAACAACCTTTGAATTGAATACAAGTTGATACCAATGATAACCAGCGAAATGAAATTAAATCAAAATTAAAAATATTGATAATCATTATTAAATTACTAGATTTTTATAAAAAAAGGAGGATAATTGGTGTCAAATATCGAACTATTTTTCTTTACGAAAATGAGATTTTATAAGGATGAAATAAATATATTTTTATTATAATCCGATATACAGTGTACGGCCAAATATTACTTCCCTTTTTATAATGCGTGGCAATAATTAGTGATGTTTCGGTACTTATTTATTCGATTCAGTCCAGTTTTGTACTGGTCCTAAGGACTATGGATCATTGGGATTGGTCGTTAAGACCGTCAGTCCATGGGACCGGCCCTTAGCTTTCAATCCTTTGAATTTTTTCCTAAAAATGTAGATGGTTTATTAAGGCAAATAGGATATCCTACATAGTATCAAAATTGTGTATGTGTATGTCTGATAACTTCTATAATGGAAACGGGTACAGACTTTAAACATAAATTAAATGTTCTTCAAAAATTTTAGTTACGTATGCAAGACTAAATTTCATCTGATCAGACCAAATTTCCGGGTTATTAAATGGCAAGTTTGTTTTATCGCAAATAATTTGATTTTTTTTAAAGAAAAAAGATCGATTCACCGTATCTAAAAGTTATTCTGATTCAATAATGCGCCAAAAAATCTAAAAATCCTGAAAACGAATTAAAAAGGAAAAATGTATATTAAATAAGAATTAAATGTGTTTTCATTATGATGAATTAGAAACATGCAAGTTTGTAATGGCAATTACAATAAATAAATCACAATGTCAACCATTAGAATACATTCTTTTATATTAACCACAATTAGTAAATTAACATGGTCAATAATATGTTGCATTTTCAAAACTGTCAAAGAGGGTGCAGGTTTGATTATATTTCTGTTAAATATACAGAAAACAACAAAAATGATATATATTAGAAGGTTTTACAAGAGAAATTTTCCTATTATATGAATTTATATTGTTTATAGTTGATCATTCTAGTTTATAATTTTAAGATAAACAAACTAAATAAAAATAAAATATTTTTTATCTTTTATTGGCTATCTTTAAAATAGTTATATTTATCAATCTAATAAGAGACTCATCAGTTATGATTCTACAAAGGGGCAAAAGCAATTATCATTTCATTTTTATTTTATTATAGTTGTTCTGGAAGAAAGATGGGACATTATGTATCTTATATCGAATAGGTTTGTGACTGTCAATGTTAATGTACTATCTTATGTATTGGAAGTTCAAATATATTTAAACAAATTTTAAAATAATTTTATACCCACAACAATGAAAATTTATTTTAAATAAGCTGTCGCATAGAGTATCATTAAATATGATCACCAAAATGGGCAACCGGTTAGCGAGATAAGGCCCTTTTTAGAATCTTAGCCACCAGGTGGCGCTCAAATATTGGAAAAAACTATAATGATTGATTTTAGGGGGCATCCTTATAATAGAAGTAAGATTGCAAATGGCAAAATATACTAATCAATCCTGAACAAGACATTATTGAAGTAAATCAAGAGCTGCATGTAATCAAAATTATTTAATAATTCAGGAGTATATTAAAAGTAATAGACTTAATCTATATATTGAAAAAGAATCCTTTTCATTAATCTGAAATAGGTAACTATTGCTGTGTATTTGGATGTAAAAATAGAACCAATAAATGAATAAGTGACGTAATTACTTAAATCGTTCATCTGTTTATCATACAAATAAATAAGTTTTTTTTAGAGTTCAGTTACTGTGTTATATAAAGGATGTTCATTAATTGAGGCTATATATTTGTAATAATAGTTTGGGGAAAAAGTAATTTCGTATTTTTATTTTTCGTGATTTATAAGAAGTGTTACAATCATCCAATTAAAACCAAGTATGGCCGTTCTCTTTCATAGCTTGTTGCTATCGAGAATCTAACTTTGTAAGGCCCTTCCCGTATAATCCCTTGTCCCTATTAACAAAACACTCGGACAACCAATTTTTACAGGTCTCAATTGAGGCCAAAATTGTACTTGCATACGCATTGCCCATAGACGGAGAGAGGTGGTTGTCACTTGGCGCCAGTACGGACTGTAGGTGGAAACATAAGAACTTCCCATCTGAGCTCCCAGTGCTGCTAGCGCGTCATCAAAGATGTGTGCGCCCTGGCATTGTCTGAATGATGTCTATTTGTCTCCTATTCACCGATGCTGGCCACTTTTGTTTGATTGCTAGCTTCAAACGTTCGAGTTGTTTACAGCGGAGGTCCTAATTGAGCAAGAAAAGTCATTCGAACCACTTTTGTGCATTACGAACCGAATGAGTTCATTGAAGCGTTTTTCTCTTTCAGGTAGAAAAGCAAATAGCCAAAGAAAGAGTAGGAGCTAAAAAAAGGCTATTGTAGTAAACATGGCAGTTTTAATAATATTCGGAACAATAATCACCTGTTGGTGGTAATAATAAATGAGGGTCTTAAAAAATGCATATTTAAGTGCTTAATAAGCTGGAGATCCCCATTAACAGACGAATGCAAATATAGTTTACTCTAATTTACCTCCAGCAATAAGAAAAACTGAATTTCAATAAACTTCAAAAACTTTAGTGGTTGATTGATGATGAAATATGCATGAACCAAATTAAAACTAAGATATTAAATTAGTTTAATTCTTCATTTTCTGAAAAAAATTAAGTTTTTTGACATTAAACCCACATTACATATTACTGCCAAAGGCTGCATTAGTAAAAAAGAAAAGTGATTTATGATTTTATTGATAATTTGGAACGTATCATGAGCATGAGCTCATTTTTTCGACAAATATGATATCTGAGTTTTATAACTCCTTCCAGATTGCAGAGTTAGAAGTCAGAGCTAAAATAAGAAATGAAAAAAATCTCCTTCAAAGGATTAAAAACCTTACAGGCAAAAGTAATTTCTCGTCTTGAATGTAAGCCAGAGTCCTCATGTAGTTATCCTACGGGTAGTTGGTCTACAGCGATGGAAATATGGTGTACCTCCTGGCCGATTTTCTGTCCTGCCTTGAAAAAGAACGGAGCCATCTTCGTTCCATCAGAGGCCACAACGATGAGGAACATTCTTTAGGATGGATATTTGGTGTGGTGCAGTCCTCGGACCTCTGCTTTTGCCAGCGGTCGTTCCGACAGTTGTGGAATTGATCCAAGAAAATTTTATAATTGACCCATTTTCCTTGAACATAGTGAGGATTTTCTTGCACTTCTAGAGCCTTCTGGCTTTCATGCCATTCGTCCAAATGTGACGTTACGTTTTTTGGAAATAAACTAATTCCAAGGTTGTGTTTTATATCCCTTCTGATGGTCCTAGAAGCCACAGAAAAGTAGTGGCGAGGCAATTCATCTACTTAGTGGGATCCTCCTTTTTCATTCTTCTCCCAACTTAACAAAAGCTTCGTATCCCTCATTAAATTATGGCCTCCACTTCCTGACCTCCTGGAGAGGTGTTCTGCAGTTTTTTCATCTTAGTTAACTTAAAAACCAGGCTCATAGAACCCTTAAAAATGTGTTTAATCTTCATCACATCAACTCAAGATCTGTGATGCACTGTCTTTTTGCTGGTTACTCGCTCATATTATGAAATGACTCAATTATTTGTTTAGTTTGTTTATTTAAAAAGAACAGTGAAAACAAAATATCCAAAAATCATCACTAAAACTTTTTTACAGTTACGAGAAAATAAACATTCATTAACAGTCCTACTACCCTAACCTGTAAATATGTAAATACGCAACTCTAATGGAATAAGTAATGTAATAGAATTTTCTATATTTACAAAAAATAGAAAAACTTTTCTCCCAATATGCTCAAAAACTAATTACAATGGGTAATTAGTTACTAATAGGAAGAAAAAGGATAAATATCAATTTCTGGGTTCTTTCGGAAATAAATCAGTTATCTATATACCAGAGTGATCCCAGAAATTTTTTTTTGAACATAATCTCCTTTCAGTTTTATTCACTTTTATCATTCATATTTATAGATTTCGATATTCTTTTCATAAATTGAAATGGCTTGCTTCTCAAAGTAGCCATTAACTCCCGAAATCACTTTACTTTACTGGAATTTTTCTCTGGTAAATAAAGGAACAAATGCACCTAGAGTGTAATCCAGTTCATCTTTTTTATTAGTTGGACTGTGGCCTTTCAAATAAATGTATTGTATCATTGAATAATATCTAATTTTCTCCATTCAAAAACGAATGGTTTAGCCCAACGTTAATTATTGATAGCTGGCAGACAAATACTAAACAATGTGGCACTGTCAAATTTGGTTTATTTTCAAATGCAGTGGTTCTTTTTAAACAACTACTGCAATCTCTTAGTAAAAACCAAGTACTTCTGGGACTGTATTCTTATATGTAATTGACTTTATTATGAACCATACTTTGCTCAGAAAGCCACTTTAAAAAAAATTCCATATCTTGGGATGAAGGTATAAATGATACCGATAACCGAATAGTAAATATGGGTAAAAGGGAGGTACGGTACGTGTAGTAATTTTCTTGTATTTTATAGGATAAGCTATAGTGGTTCTCACTAGCTAATCAATATATATAAATATATAATAAGACTTGCTTTTGTGTCTTTTATGGGTGCAACACCGTTAGTCCAAGAAGGTTGGACTTTTATATGGGTGTCTTTTTTGAGCCTGTCAGCCTAAGACGAGTGTGCCGATTTTCGGGGGGGGGTTATATAAAGGATGCTTATTCTTTATATTTAAAAGATTTTTTTTTTTTTTTTTGAAGCTCTAGGAGACTGGATAAGGCGATATAAATCAAAAAGTGGCAATTTAGCAATCTGAGCAAGCCGGCTTCTCTTGTAAAAAACGTACATGGTGTTGAAAGAAATTTTTCCAATTGGGAAATACAAAACTTTTGGATTCATAAACTAAAAAATATATTAAATGAATTGAAAAATATATATTGTTGCTAATCTAAATTAGAAGCAATTACAGTCTCAATATTATACCAGAAACTCGAACAGACTTTTTTAAATTTTGTCCTCAGGGTAATTGGTCAAGGCTAAAGTGATGGTGGACTAAAGGGCATCCACATTTGGGTGTGGACTGGAACTTGTGATGCTCTCGATGGCTCCTTACCAAAAGTAATCTAAGGTGTTCGAGTCAGGAGATGACGGAGGCCAAATGCCATTTGGATAGAAATCAGCAAAGTTTTAGGCACTGAACTCCACTTGCTGGGGCAATATACATCCTTTTGTCTTCACATTGACCACGAGGATAGTTGAGTGTCTTTTTGGGCTATATGAACGTCAAGAAAGTTGACACCTGATTTAAAGCAATAACTGCAGCAAAAAAAAGATTATTTAAACAAAATCAAATGTTCAAACAAAACATTCACTATCTTTATCAAAAATTGCTTTAAAATACTAATGACTCGATCAAAAAAAATTACTTCCCACGTCATACTTCAACTTCATAGCAAATGTTTGTTTTGTTGATGTAACATCTTTTGCATTTAACATATTTTCCCAATCAAAACATTCATAAAAATTCAAAAAGAGTTTTTCAATTTTGTCTTATATTATATTTTGATTTTTTCGTTTTTCTGTTTGAAATATCGATATTATTAAAGTTTTTTTAAAGTTCTGTTGTTGTACAAATTAAAATCTTGAATGTGATAAGTATTTTTGTTGTTGAACAGACACTTCATAAATGTGTTTTGTAAATTATTTAGAAAATTCATACTTTTTATGAAATTCTGACTTGGGCTTTTTGGCATACCTTATATATAGTAATACGAGTCCAAACAAATTTATCAATTATTTCAGAAATATTGAAAAGGGCTCCTCCAGAAGAATAACTAATGTTTTCCACATTTCAAACGTCATTTTGGTTATTCTCCGTTTATTCACATCTCTACTAACAGCGTTGCTAGCTTTCATCATTTGGAGGCTTAGTACCAAAAACAATCGAGATCTTAATATAAATAGGTTTATTATATATACATATATATAATAAACCAAGGGTGCTAATGCTGCAGAGCTGAATAAAGGAGAACGAAACAAGGAATGAAGGTAGAACACAAGAGACAAAGAGACGTATGTAGAAAAGTACAGAAAGAAAAGGGAATTGGGAAGAGACTGAGTGAAGGAGAGATATATAGAAAGAAAAAAAGCTTTTATTTTTATCAAAAGCAGCCTTTAGTAACCTCGAGGCCCAAAAATATAATGAGAACATGCATGGTTACTTTATAGCTATACTTACTAAATTTTAGATTGATCTGTTCAATCTGTTTTGGATTCCATCTTTAAAAACACAAAAGACAGACTTATAAATATTATTATTAAAAAAATATGGAGTCGTGGGGGCTTCAGAGAGGCTAGCGACGCCTCTGCTTATACATATCAGACAGCCAAGGGAAGAGTACTATTTAATTTACCTGCACATAATAGAAATATGAAATTAGATAAAGGAAAAGTGGAAAAATTAAATTCCACAATCGCAACCTTTTAATAATAGCTAAAGTTACAAAAATTAGATATTATTCGTATTGGTCTTTCGAGTTGCTTAATTGTATGACATCAGACCAAGAAGTTGTCGGAAGTCAAAGAGTGATTCCTATCCTCCAGCTTAGGTGTGTTAATCCGATAATGTAACCTGATATTATATTTTAGAGACTTGTATGGACCTAAAAAAGGAAGGACCGACGGGAAATCGGAATTCCAAGAGCGTCTTAACCCTGCGTTATTTAACTGTGATTTTATGAACCTCTTATTTTATAAATTGTTTCAAACCGGTTCAAAATAGATTTTATCACCGAAAATTTCAGCTGTGTGTGTTGAGCTCCTATATTTTCAGAAGGGCGGAGAAAATGGCGTGCACTAAGTCGTTTCGACTTGCTAAAGTTTATCACTTTGATAGTGTCGTTTAAGACGTCATGCAGCTCAGGGCTCAATTTCTTAGACGCCAATGTCTCTCTGTGTATAACACAGTGAGTCCACTTCACGTCAGGATTTACCTATTTAATGTGCAGTAAGAGTCATATCGTACGGCCCGTTATTGATGCTGCATCAAGATTTCCAGCTGAGACCGTTCTCCCAGAAAAAATTATTAGCAACAATAAAAATATCCTTTTTATTTTACAATATCTTACATAAATATGTCTTAACTTTTAAAAATTATCATTTATAAAATTTTAATATTTGTACAAGAACGGAATATACAAAGGGAGGCAGAGAACAAATAACTATGGGGAACATGGTTCACAGAGGATCCCTGTTTAGGGAACAACAACAAAAAAAACCAAGATAAGTCCCGTCCCAAAAAAGTCAAAAAAATTCCAAACCAGAAACCCCCTAGCAGGTAAGGGGCGGTCCATTCCTCATAAGAACAGAGGGCCATATTTTTATACGCCGTACTCTCTGCCTTCCTTATTTTATACCAATAAACTACTTACAAATTTATAAAATACATAAACATTATTCAAAATCTTCAATCATGACAGCAGTACTCATTTCAACATGTTTTTCTTGACTCATCAACGTTGGTATGTATATATTGAAATGAAAAGAGGATGAAGAATCATTCAGTACTCGGGATTGAGTAAGGTAAAATGGACATGAATAGTTTTGTTCTTTCTCCTTCAAATTTCCTTTTCTAAGTGAGATAATTGAAAACGACTCCAATCTAGCTGTCTCTGCGATTAATGCTGATCTAAAAGAATATAAAAAAATAAATGAAAAGTAATATATTTAAATGTAAAATTATATCAGTCCTTAATTTCTAACTTAAAATCGACCCTTTCCAGTGATCGGCTCTAGAAAAATACTTTCTAGACGATATAATTAACATAAATATTAAACTAAACTGGTCACTTGGTAGAATACAAACCTCCACCTATGGTAATTTTTCCTATAATGAATTTTTTCTAGATGAAGTATCTTTATTAAAACTATGTAATATCATGAATTTGAGCTCTGTACCTTATTTTCCAAAGGTTACGTCGGTAATATATTTTTCGTGCACGGAAAATTACCGTGGAGAAAATTGCCAGTGAAAAATTTCCATGAGGGAAAATTGCCTTGTAGAAAATTTGCCAATTTGAGAAATAACCATACGGAAAATTTCCTGTCATTCCCTAACCAAATCAGATTACCTCGGCCCAAAACTTATTTTGTGGAATGACAGAACCACCCTGTAGGTTAAAAAACACTGCTTCATCTTCACAAAACATTGAGTCCCTCTCTTATACTACAATAAAAGACCCAAACCCGTGGGTCTAAATACATGGCAAAGTATTGGCGGTAATTTTTAGCATCCATGGAGGTCTTGCCGTTGTCTTAATCAATTCACTGAT
Source organism: Lepeophtheirus salmonis (assembly GCF_016086655.4). NCBI lineage: Eukaryota > Metazoa > Arthropoda > Copepoda > Siphonostomatoida > Caligidae > Lepeophtheirus > Lepeophtheirus salmonis. The sequence goes on along the minus strand of NC_052136.2, from coordinate 43,887,705 downwards.
CGGTAGTTAAATTTGGACCTTTTGGAATTGGTGTACATGCTTTGTGAAGCAGTGGCTGTGGTTTTTAATTCATTTATCTAATCAACACAAAAACCTTGGAATTATTTTGATGTATTTGGAAAGGGCCTAAATTTCTTTGTGAGGCGGTAGTAGTTGTTTTTAACCAGCAAGATGTCATGGCAGTAGTCTTAAACGGCATGTGGGCTTAAGGATAATTTCTTAACTATACGGAGAGAGCCTGAATATTTTGTGAAGTAGAGTCGGTAAAATTGAACCAGAAAAGTGGCCCTGCCATTTGCACAAAAATAATAATAAGGCTAAGGTATTGTGATTTTGTTAATAAACTATGGGCAATTTTCCACGCTGGCGATTTTCTAAATGTCAATTTTATCCATGTCAATTTTCCAATTGCAATTATCCTAGAACCTGAGTTTAAAGAACGTTTTATGTTACCTTGAACTTTACCCTTTACCAATCAACATTTAATGGCCTTTTTTAGTGACCATTAAACTTATATAAAAATCGATTTTTATCTTTTGCCGAAATCCAGGTGACTAAAAAACAAACAAAAAAATGCAAAAGCATAACCTCCTTTCAAACTCGTTGTGGAGGTAATTAATGTACCTAGGTCATTTACAAATTAAATTTGTTTACTTTTCGAGTGAGTTGGCATCAATGCTATAATGTGGCCAAAAATGTCAAAAAATGGTTGATTAGTTATTGAATTAGTAAAAGTTCAGACTTCAGAAACTGCAGGTAATTAGTATGTATGAACTTCAAAGACAATTCCTAGGTTTGATGCCACTGTGAATAAGGAGAACAGCGGCAACATCATAACTGAACATCCAGAGAATGTTTCAGGTTTAGTGAAACATTTCTTCGGAACAAAAAATACTGCAAGAACCATGGACTTGGTTGTTGTGGAGTCTGTCCACCTATTTTTGTGGAAAAGAAGGCACGGCTCAATCCTGAGGCTTACATTGAACTTTTAGATAAGAAAGTGCTACGTTGGGGCAGAAAAAAGTAGGGGAACAATTTTCTTTTCACTCAAGACTGAGCCCCGTATCATCGCGCCACTAAGACTAAAGTCTTCCTGAGAGGCAACTTTCTGTACTTTTGGGACATCAATATATGGCAGGCCTTCACTCCAGATGCAAAACCCTTGGACTACTCTGTCTAGGAGCGTCTAAATGAGAGATTGTGTGCTATTCTACACTGGAGTGTCTAATGTCTAGAAGCTTCCATCAAGAAGAAGAGAGCCAAGCTTGAGTATGATTACGTAGTCAAAATCTGCAAGGGATTTATGCTTCTTATTGAGGCAATTATTAGAGATGAGGGCTTTCATACAAAATAAAAGTTAAATCAAGCAATATTTTCAGATGATTTGTTTTATAAATGTTCTCACAAAAGTTATTTTTTAAATTGTACTCTTAAAAAAATATGAAAATGTGTACAACTAGATAAAATCAACCTTGAACGGGTCCAAAAATATCAAGTGTTTTACCTTCTGGGATCCCACGATGCTCCTTCCAATTTAACTCCTTTCAAATAAAAGATATTTCCGGGACTGAGGCTAGGAATTTCATCGATGAAGCTACCACATAGGCCATCCGTTTCAATCGATTCTTTCATTATGTGTAGTACAAGTCCATTTAAGAATATTCTAGCATGGGATAAGGCGTTTAATTCGATAATATTTTTGTTGAAGCCGGTCTATAGAAATGAATGAAAAAAATTAATTCAATTTGGTCAATGTCTTCTATGTAAAAATAAGTTATACCAATATACTAATTATTTTATGAGGCTTATACATAATATATGTAAAATAAATTCTAGTAAAATAATTTATCAATATTTCGGTCTACATTTATAAATTTATGTTGTTAGCCTTCATTATTTTTTTGTCTCATAGTTAATACTGTTGAATTCTAGTCAAAACCAACATAAAATACCCATTCCATTTTTTAAGAAAAACATGCAAGGAGTTCATTTCCAAATTTTCAATTTTCTTTTGTATTACATTATTTACTAGTTTCATAGTATTAGTACACAGTAAACATACACTTCTATAAAAAAATTATTACAGGTTGCCTACGTTGCAGGCATAATGGAAACAAAGATTAGAGGTAGAAAAAAAAGCAAAGGTGGAAGAGAAGAAGAGAGAGGTAGAAAATAGGAGAGATATATAGAAATATAATTTTTTTTGGGGTCAAAAACAGCCTCAAAAAAATATTACGTAAATACGTTTGGTTATATTATACATCTACTTGCTAAATTTTAGACTGATCTGGTCGACCGTTTTGGATTGTACTGTGTGGAAACGTGAAACTTACACACTTGTATTACATTGATTTGAGAGGTAATGTGTGAGTAAATTAGCACTGTCTGTAATTTTATTGGTAGCCATCTATCTCAAACACATGCTGCTTTTGCTCTTCTCATAAAAAAGGTTAAGTGAATAATAGAATTAGTTTCCGTTTGTTTTGGGTTTTTTTTCTTTCCTCATGTAGTTTATTGATTTGTTTGAAATTAACAAAAAAAAGTGAATATCTTCAGAATTTACTAACTTTAACCATCTGTTGATTTGTCATTCAAGAACTTTAAATAAGTAAAATTGATTCACATTGGTTAATTTAAATCGACGGTGGGACCGATTATAAAAATTAATTAATTAATATTTAGTAAAGTATGTAAAGATAATTAAATTTTAAAGTTTTCCTCCAAGTTATTGGGGTGACCACTAGACCACTTTGATTATCAACTTTTTTCGATTTACGGTCGTTTTTACTTGATAAATCCATATACATAAAAATATTGACATATAAGAGCTAAAATAATATAAAATGTCAGTAATACGAACTGTTTTAAAAGGTTCATTATGACAAATACATAATTAAATTTACAATTTTTTCAATAAGTTTTTCTCCTCTGAAATAGTGCAATACAAAAAAAAAAATGGAAACCTAGGCCTAATAATGCCAACTTTAAAAAAAAATCAACTGTGTATTTCAAAATCCTGAAAAGATAATTTGACTCTAAAATCAAATTTAACCACTGTAGAACCGTTTATATAAAAGTGTTTCTATCGGAGATAATTGAGGCAATGATTCAAGTCAATGGAGGTTAAATTGAAAATTAAGGAGCTTTCCCATATATGCTGTTAAATAAAACCGGAAGATTCGTCATAATGTATTTGCTCAAGATCTAGTTGTGTGTAATTTAATCGTAGTGCACGACTCATTATTATATTAGGTTGTTCCGAAATGAGTAAGACTGACACAATAAGACAAAAATTCCATTCAAAAGTTAAAAAAAAGTACTCAATCATGTCAAGTAGTCTCCATCTGCTCGGGTAATGTGGGAAAAATGGTTCTCCAACTCCCACAACTGCGTGTAGAGCTTGTCTTTATCCACTAACTTCATCACCCACTGAACACAACACGTGTGGTCTCTATAGCTATCAAAATTATAATACCAGAGCTGATGTTTCAGTTTACAGAAGAGAAATTAGTCCCAAAGATTGAGACATGGGATTTAGGGACTCTGTTTGATCGTTTCCTCTTTTCTCTGCATTAAGAACTGCCATGTGTGGTTAACTATTTTGGAAGGTGCATGGTCCTAGATGAGCAAAAGCTTTGTCTGGTGAGTTTTGTTCTTCTTTAGGATTTGGGGTTTGTTTTTTAACAGTTCATTAACTTGAGTGATATTGTTGAGTGCCCTTGTCTCTCAGTGACGTCTTGGCAAGATTCCTTTATCAAGCTTAAAAGTGCCATCCCAGATCTCACCATCCCACTGTAAGATTGTTCCACGACTTGGGCAGGCACAAGGGTAAACGTTACTAAAGTTGGTACCTCAGAAAATGTTTTGCCCAGTTTGTAGCGTATCGAAAAGTAAGAGAAGAAATTTTGAGTCTTCATGTTCAGTGTCTAATGGACAATCATGTGCAAATGTGGAATGTAAGCATGACTTATTTTGTCTTTTAATAACTATGGAATGTTTTTTCCAACATAAAATTGATGAAAAATTCGATACTGGTAGAATTTTGTACCTAACTCTTCTCCTTTTCCTTCAAACGAACATTTCTCAATAATTTCGGAACAACCAACCTAAAAGATCACTAAATGATAGTATTAAAGATGATAAAAATTCTATTAATATGATGGGGTTCATAAATTAACACTTGACATTAGGATAAACTACTTTCAAGTAATAAAAAAGAGATCATTAATTAATTAAAATTATATAAGCTACAACAAAAACATTATCCCTTCAAAATCATTTTCTATCTAACATCTTAAAAAATTAGTGAACAAAAAATATGGAGTTTTTTTAATTGTAATATCTATTCAATCAATATTGATTAAATCATTGGTGAAACTAAAAAATGAAAAGAAAAATTACCTTTGTTTTCACAATATACCTTGAGCTCAAATAAAGGTAACAACAAATAAATAGAGTCCATACTTTCAGTAATTTTATATAAAACAGTTATAAATGGGGTTTTCAGGAAAAAAAATATTTTTACTTAATATAATTGATTAAGTAAATTAATCGATTCAAGCATAATTTAAGCTTTTTTTTTATGCAATGTATTAATCGTGAGATGTAGGTTACTAAACAGATCTAGTGAAAAACAAATAGAATTTTTATATAACTTAATATGTCAGAGTCTTGTATCATCCCTATCTCAATAGTATGACGTAAATATTGAAATCAGTTTTAACAAGTTTAAAAAAATTGTATCGTATTTATTTTATACAAATTAACTAAAAATGTTTTTTGTATCTATAGTCAGTACGTAAAGAGCGTTTGCCTTTTTTCATAGTTTGATCGAGATGTGCCACCTTAAGATGACTACGTAGAACAATTAAATTTTACTTCATTTTCATACCATATGACAACTTTATTGCACTACCTGTAATTGAAATTTGAAAAAAGTTGATAATCAAAGTGGTCAAGTGGTCACCCCAATAATTTGGAGGAAAACTTTAAAATTTAATTATCTTTATATATCGACAGAATGGGAATAGAATTTACTACTCTATTTCTAACTAAACATTCCTGTAGGAGTAGAAACCTAAAATTTACATCTCTAGTGTTTAAGAACTATAGGATTAATAAATTACCTGGAAATAATTTATCCTTTTAGAAAGGGAGCTCGAAAAGTTAGAAAAAGTGGGGGTATGCTCTTCTTTGTTGATATGATTGATCCAACTCAATGGCACTTTATTGACCCTTAATGGACTCCAAAGAGCTGTGAAATCTGTGTTGATTAGCTGAAATATTCATTTAAAAAAAGTGATTATTTAATTAATAAATTCATAAAAGGTGCATTACTGTTTCTCTGTTTACAACCCAAAAAATGTATTCAATATCATCTTTGATAGTTGAGATACATTTTCTCAACTCCTGAATCTCTATAGTCCAAATATAATCCAAGATATAATCCTCCTTCCTAGTACATTCAAATAATCCGCACGTCGTTTCATCCTCTTTTTTTTCTAATACGGATCTTATTAGCTTAAGTTTACTTATTATTACTTCTTGGCTCAACAACACATCCTCCCCACCAGATGGATACATAATTAATGTTTTCATAAAGTCCTTAGACTTTTTGAATTGGTAGAAGGATTGAGTGCTTTGTGAAATGTTTAGTAAGGATATTATTTGATTCTCTTCTAAGCTCTGGAAACATATTTAAATCAGTTTGATTAGCAATTCATAATAATAAAACAAGGAATACTCTATTTACAGGGTTGGGCAAAAGTATAAGAACATATTTATAATTGCTTATTTTAAATCCGGTTTGTTTATCTTGCTAAGCTCTAACTTGACTTGAAAGTACTGAACAACGACAACAATTTTTGTTTTTATATTTTATCTATTCAGTTTCACTATGAAGCAGCAAGATGACAAACGCATAGTAGTTGCAAAATTCTTTGAGACTGGCAAGGATGCTTGCGCAATAATAAAACTCACCTAAAATATCCTACCTCAACAACCTTCAATTTTTTTTAACATACCATTTTAATAATTTTGATTAGTGTTTGTACAAAAAGCTTAGATAAAACACACAATTCAATATCAAAATACACATTAATCTAAAACATGATTATTTTTTAATTATACCTCTTATTATCTAAGTATCAAGATTGCCAATACAATTAAGTTATAAAAAAATGTATAGTCCGTTCAATCAATTTTACTTTCTCTTATATTTACTAATTTTTTGCCGAAACGATATTACCAACTTATTACTTAGAATAGTTTTTTCTAATACTAATTTTAAAATCAGAATAATACATATTTATTAGACTTTTATTTAGAAAAAATTATATAAATAATTATGTTAACGATTCATTTAATGAAAACATGATTTTTAGTCAAATCGTTGCTTATTATATTCTACGACTTGACACAGATGACCAGAAATAAATACTCCCAAAAGATTTCCTTATTTAATAAGGAAATATGAAGAAGATATATTGGAAAAGCTGGATTGGATAAACGCATTCCTTACTTTGTTATATGCACTAATATGAATGATTTCATCATTTGCAGCGGATGCTCCTGTCTGTGACTTGAAATTTTATCTAGAAATGTTTTGTTCAGAAATATTGACAATTAATTACCAAGGATTATCATCAAGAAGTTCCACAATTACATGTGGTATTTTAAACAGTGTTTTTGATAATGATGAAAATATGTATTCAGGGCAGGGCAGCAAAATGTTAACTTGAGAGATGAAAATAGAAATACGTCAATAATTTTATATTTTCAATAATTATGTTGACAAAACATGTGGAAAAGGTCTTTGCAAAACATTTTCCACTCATTTTGGCGACCTTCATTATCAATCACAGCCTTTACACGTCGCATGAAGGCCAGACAAGATGACAAACTCATCTGATATGTTGCCCCATAGAGCCGCTATGGAGGATTTCAGCGACTTCACGTTTGGATGTGAAGTCTTTTTGGTTTCCGTCTCCGAAGTACTCCATATAGAAAAGTCAAGTGTGTTCAAATCTGCTGAGAAAAGGGGCCATATCTCTTTGGATCAGAATCGAGCTATGTTATCTGCACATAACTTTTGGGACTTGGAGGACGTGTGAGAGGGGGTAGCGTCCTGAGTCACAACATAGTTTACCTCCATATAGTTGTTCTTCAGTCATGGAAGATAGTGTACCTAAGAACCTTATACTAGGCATCCTCGTCGATTCTCTTTCCATCCTTGAAAAAGAACTGAGGCATCTTTTTTCAATCATAGGCCAGATTTTGGATTGGATAATTAGTGAAGTAAACCCCTAGGAACATTTCTATTGTTTCGAGTAGCTGGCAGCCTTTCCAGTAGTTATGGAATTGATCAATTGTGAAAATCTTCTCTTGTCCGAGATGTTATATATATTGTTAATTAAAAGTTCATGTTTTGCTGCCCTAAATTATAAAGTTCTGAAATTATATTTGACTAAAAAACCTGAGTAATCTATAAAAGACAAACCTCAGATTATTGCTCATAAAACAAAATTACATAATCTTATTTCTCCAAAATCGCGTATTTTTTACCCATACTGAATATCGGGTCATACTAGCTTAAAAAGCTTGTTGCATCATGGTCAGGAAATGAAGACTACATGAAGGCAAGAAATTATATCTATAATACTTGGGTGATTAATGAAATTGTAAAGAGAGGAATTTAAATGATGATTAATGACTGACTATGCGAGTATAATAACTAAATATACAAAGCAGAGAGAGTATATCTTTCAAACAGTAGAATATAATAGACAATGATTTGATTAATGATTATGTTTGCAATGAATAAATGGGAAAAGAAAATCATTACTTTTTTGTGATTTTACGTTTTTGGTAATATAGTTCTAAGACAATAGAAAGAATAATATAAAAGGTATATCCTTCTCATTTTTAAATTAGTAATAGAAAAAAATATCTTACAATTATCAATTGAGGTAAGTGTAAATTCTTGGAAAATATTAATATTTTTTGCCCAAAATGTTTGTAAATACTAATGAAAGAAATTAAAATTTATACAACAGAGTATACATTTTTAGTACTGACTTCCGTACACTTTTTTGTTCTCTTTACATTCATTCTATTAGGCAATCCTGATACATGAATAATTAAAAAAAAATTTTTTAGCTTAATGCCTATATTGACATGAAATTGTTTGTGTTATCTAAACTTTTCTACAAAAACTACGCAGAATCATACAAAATTGCATTTTGGAAAAACTTTAAGTGTGATGAGGCAGGATATAGGAAATACTTAGGTCCTTAAATAAAAGATTTTTGAGCTTTTCAAATAATATAAGAATACCTTAGGAAATATTTAAATCCTTAAATAAAAGATTTTCTAGCTTTTCAAATAAAATAGGAATAGCATAGGAAAAAATGCGGGTACAAATCAAAAACAAAAAGTATATTTTTGAATAGGTCCACCTTGATACCCAATTTTATATAGTTATCAAAGCACAAATCAAATTATAGTTCTAACAACCCTGATGTTAACCCAAAAGATTTGTAGTTGATGTGATCAGAGATGAGAAGGAAGGTAAATGAACATCCTCATAGTTCATTGATATATCTGAAGCTCTCTGTGAAGAGGAACATCTCCCGCTTCAACAAGAAATACCGTAATAAAGCCCTTATCAGCCTTTATGTCCTGTTTACAGTTGCGGATCAATCCTGAGGCTAATCATATTGAATAAGCAACTGCTAACCTTTTAATTTAAATTTCATATATTATAAGTTTTATTTAAAAATGCCACCTACTATTATTTAAGCTTACTTAAAAACATCGTAACGACTACTTCTACCCACCCCTTGTATAATTAGAATATTTTTCGGTCCAACTAGGGTAATTTTTTAATTGGTTGAATGGTCATGAAATGAAGGAATAAAAAACTAAATTTAACTTATGTTTTAAAGAATTAAAAAAACTATTATTTTTTTATTCTGGTACATTTTTTAATCCATGTATCAAAAATAAGACGTGTTAATTCTATAAATAATGTATTATACTAATGTTTTAATTCAATTCAATCCCTCATTTCAAAAATATTATTGTATTAAAAAGGTATCCTTAAGTTGGACAGAAAATAAAACTGGGAGGAACAGAAAACGTATTTTATATATTGAGCATTCTTTAATAAAGATATAACAAGTCAGCAAAATAATACTTTTATCAAATATCTTTTATATTCCATATTCAATATATGGGTCTACTTCGTTTTAATTCACCTCATTCTGAGTGTGTACTAACCTTTAAAAGACAGCTGTCAAAATTTTAGGAAAATCTATTCTTTAGTTTGTGAGTTATTGTGCTAAGGTTGATGCTACTTTTGTTATTTCCAAACAATGGGTCAAAAACAATTTTGTGTTTGTATTTTACACTGTTTTGTGATGGGAGAAAATGCCGTTTAATCTAAGCAATGGAGTGAAAAGTGTTTAGGGGACTCTACTTTATCAAACAAATAAAAATAATTATAAATGTATTTTCTTTGTTAAGCCCCGGACTTTTCATAGCATGAAATAGAACTTGAAGGTAATTTGAATTCCTTGAGTATGGTTTCCCATTTTTTATGTTTGACACAACCTTTGTGTAAGAAAAAAAATAATAATTCACATAAAAAATGGTCATTGTCTGTAAAATTGTATGTTAAGAAGCAATATTGGGGTTTTTTTTCTTTTCTTTTTTGATCCACTTATTTATCGAGGTTAAATACGAATAGACATTAAATAAGTCAACATTAATTGCATGTAGAAAAAATGGCCAAATTCCGTTTTATATACAGGAAGTCCCCACGTATCGTGGTTTCAAACACTCTGCGGTATATATAATTATTCTCCCCTCCCCCGTATAATGGGGGATACTCCATCAATATCGTGGTTTTTTTTAAAATTATGACAATAAATTATAAAAAAACTTTATAATGAATTAAAAAAGAATGTTTGTGGTTCATAATGAGTTTATTCATATTATCCCTATTTTACATAATAGACGTGTATAATTCTGCACGAGAAGAAGGGAGAGAGTCTTGTATGTATTGGTTTTGATTTAAAGACTAAAAACTTTTACTTAACTTATTTTACAAACTTGCAATGAAAAAGCTCGCTGAATAAAAATAGGTAAAGCTCCAAAATTTAATTTTTGCAGTATTTAAATTACCAGATTAAAAATCAACTTCATTAGGATTAATTTTTATAAATATTTTATTAGGATCCTGACTGACTTACATTATCTTAAATAATTTATGATGAATATAATGCTTTTAATATCCTAACCATTCTAATGAAAAAAAGGAAAAATAATAAATAATTAGTAACAAAAAAAAGTCCACGTACTACACAGATGTTTCTTTTTCCCAAAAATTGCAATAAGGGGAGCCCCCTGTATATGGTCTAACAGACAAATCTTGTCAAATTTGACTTCAACAAATGACGGGAGCGACATGGTAAGGGTATACTCCCTTTATTTAGTAATAGGTATAAATAAAGAAATAACATTTTATTCGATTCAGCCCCGACAGCCGACAACTCGCACTCTTATTAAAATAAGCATAGAATTTTGAAAGACATTGGCTTCATTTTCATTTGAGAAAAATCTTTTTATAAATATTTTCTCAATAGTAGGATTTGTCAAAAAAAAATAACAAACCATTCTTCATGAAATAATACTATAATACCTTTGCTACTTCAACCATGTCAGATACGGAGGAAATTTTCTTCAAATTAATTTGGCTTGTACTCATCAAAGTATGGAACATTGTTGACAGAAGATTAAAATCTCGTTCATCTGATAGATATTGCTTATAGAAACAATCTATTATAATTGCTCTTAAGCATTGATCACGATTATGCTCAAATGGAAGTCTTATAAAATGAGTCTATTTTATGAATGAATAAGGAAAATATTATTTAAAACTTAATTATTATAAATGTATTATATAATTACCTTAAAAAGCTCAGTTACTATGCGGAAGTGAGATTGATTGAATTTGTAGGGAATATTCCATCCTCCCCTTGGGCCATATTTTATCCGCTCAATTATACATGAATGAAATAAAGCTAGACGAAAAAAAATGTCCAGCATTTTGCCAAAACCACTTTCTGGATCTGATTCAGAATGTGGGAGGGTCATAAATTCCTCATCTGATATGCCATTTACTAACAAAGATGTAAATCGTTGATGAAAAGTGTCTGGAGGAGATTGATTTATGACTAAGCATTCTCTCCAAATCTCTTTGGGTATCTAAGATTGCATAAAAAAAAGTCGTCAGGACATACATAAATTTGTAAACTCTAAGCATTTTAGCTATATAAAAACAAAATAAAGCAAAAAAGACAATTTAAAAAAATATATATCGGAGGAGCGTGGCTGTCATTACGTAGTATTAGATTAGTTGTGAAAGAAATAAACACAAATCCGTAACTAACAAGGATATAGGATGAACTACGCCGATATTAATCCTAAATATTTATCAGAGTCCAAAAAGGATTACACTAATAACTCCACCAACAAATCGTCAGGGTTACCCTCAGTAGATAAAGGATAATTCTCATATTTCTTAAGTTGCACGAAAAGACCACGAAACATATGTTCTTATTTACGACCGAGTCCCACGGTCCAGTTTATTCCCACTTATCGGCCCCTAAAGAAGGTGAAATCGATCCCTCGTCACATAATTGATGCTGTATTTCCCTTTTTAAATTATTTATCTATAAAAAAAAACAAATTATATAACTGAGAAAAAATAAAATATCTTCGTATGTATTTCCTGTATACACTTCATTTTTTATTTATTATAAAGGCTATTTAGAGTAATTATATAGGTAATTAGTGGGGATTACGTCATCTTACTTTTCTTGCTCAGCAACATAGTTGATGAGTTATTTATTAATGGAAGCAAATTTAGAAAATTCCATTTTTTCTCTGGAGCCAATGCAAAAAAAACAACAAATATATCATTAAATGGATCATAGGATTTTCAAACTGAGGGCAGTATAATTATCTTAAAACATATCTCAAACGAGCTGTATGCAAAAAGGATGGTGACTTTATATTTTAGGAGAAAATGTTTATTTATTCATCAATATTTATGTTGTCTCCTTCAGAGTAATCGCCCTCAGATACAATACACTTGTCGCAACGCTTTTTGAAATCCTTGAAGCACTTCATATAAGCACTTTTCCGTATATCCATAAGATTTTCAGCGATACTGTTTTTATATCCTCAATCGTTGCTAAATCTCGGTCCTTGCATAGGAATAAGAAAAAGTCACATGGGGCCAAATCTGGTCCATATGGTGGCTTAGGTTTGATAGTGGTGTTGTTTTTGGCACAAAAAATCTCTCGCAAGCAAGGGTACGAAAATAGGGATATTTTCGTGATATAAAAACAATGAATTGTTTTTCCACAATTCTAGACGTTTTCTTAGTATTACTTCTCCACGATCAAAATTTCTAATGTTTTGGAGAACTTTATTTCATTTTTTACTTAATATTTGATGCAAGTTCTTTTATCCATATATTAATTAGCATAAAATCGCCGCTCATACAAAATACTTCAAATGTTACACCTTTCACATACAAACAAACATATGTTATAGCTGAAATATTAAATACATGTTCGTGGTGAGTGTTCTAAAAAAATGGAGAATACCAAATGTACGTTGGGCACGAAATTTGAAAAGTCACCTTACTGTTTGAAAATATTGTATTTCTTATTTTCTTTAATAAGCAATCTACATTTCTAGTAAAAGTTCAAAAGACATGTCTCAAGGATCAAAAGAGCAAGTCCTAAGACTGAATAAGGACCTACGAAACAAAAATAGTTGTCACCCTCAATTAATAATACAAAATATTCTTTCATCAACCGGTTATAATTTTTTACTTCAAGAGCATGAGAAGGATATCTCTTATATTCATAGCATTATGTTGACAGCAAATAAGCTGACTTCCAAGGTTACAAAATCGTTTTTGATGTATTCAAGGGAAGTAAGTAATTTGGGCACGTCGAAAGCACTCATTTTCACAATTTTTGTTAAGGAGCACAGAGACTCTAATTTTTTTATACTTTGATGCTCTCTCCCCATGAATAAAAAAAAATAAGAATCACAGCTTTTTTAAATTAATATACTGCTGAGATTGCCTACCACACACAATTTACATCTACGTAAATGCTTAGAGTTCACAATATTATAAAATAGTACATTCGTAAAAAATCCAACCTGTCGTTTATAGTTGAGTATCCAAAGTTTAAAATCCTTATGAACTTGAAAATTATTTCTTGCTATCAGTTTCTTCAAGTCTTCAAAATTATCACTCCTATAGTCCGTTATTATTATCCATTTGCCAAGTTTTTGTGCTTTTATCATTGCATCGGAAATGACTTGTATCTAAATAAACATCTATTAGTTTTTAAGGATAATAATTAGGTAAATTTAATTTATTGTTAGTTTAATAAATTGCTTGCAAATATTTCAATACCTTACACTCGCATAGAGCTTACAAAAGTATGCCAAACTTTTGGATGCTAGATTATTGATATCAGTGATCTAATCTTAAAATGCAAAGCAAAGTATTGCTTAATATAAGTATATGTATTTTACCAACTACTTCAAATTTTCTAAATTGGAAAATAAATAAAATTCCCTCTTGATTGTAAAAAAAGATAAAAAAAATTCAAATACTAAAATTTAGGAGCAAAAAAATTCTAACTACAGAGTGGGAACCCAAACCTTGCTGCTGCATAACTAAATTAACGTGATTTTTTTTTTTTGGAACTCTAGAAAACCTAACTGAAAACCAATTTTTGTATACTATGTTTAGCTTTTTTTATACAAAATTTACTACTTCACAAGTAACAACAATCTCGACACGCCAGCAAAAAAAATGCTTGCATTTGACATGAAAGGCGGTATCAGTTGGATAACACGTTGTAATGCTAAAAACTCGTCGCGCATCCAAATTTGTATGAGAGGTACGGGTTATGTTATTCTCCAAAATGCCACAAAATTGCACAGTCCGGAAGGTCGATGACAGAGCTGGAGGAGGGCCACATTGAGGAAAGAAATATCACAAGCGTTACCTTTTTATTGTTGCTCAAATATAATATAATTTGTTATTAAATGTATCCAAATAGCTTTTCTTTTGTATGGATCTAACTTTTAAAATCTGCAAGTTCAGGAACTCAAACGGTTCTCCTCTACATATAATAATCAACTCATATCCAAATAACGCTTGGCAATTGGGTCTCGTAAGAGGTTTGATTAAAAAAACGGACTTAGTGACAGAGCTTATATTACTAAAGTTTGATTCTTTTTTCTAACCAAGTGAACCCAGGCTCTCCCCTTTTTGTTAACGTTAGATTCAAAAGCGAAAAATCACAGCTTTTCTTGTGCCTGTAAAGTCCCGAGAGCAGTTATTACGGCCAAATATGCATCAAATGCAACCTTCTACATTGTCAAAAAGTGCCTAGAAATGGTTTATAATCTTAGAGAAGCCAAAAGGAGTGGGTGTCTCAAAAAATTGCTTATTGAAGCTTTGGTCAAAACTTTAAAGAGCAGCCAGATCTCTCCATGACAGAGATGGACATGGACGTTAATGTATCAAGGTCCAGCGTGTCAAGGCGCATCTAAGAGGGTGTATGTGTCCCTCAAGGGCCCTAAAAAGTACCACTCCTAACATCACATATGGTGAAAAAATGAACCATCAGTTCTGGTCCAGTTTTTTGGTGGAACTCTTGAACACACCAATCACCAGATCTGAATCTCTAGGACTATAATATGTTGTGGTAATTAGAATCCCAGGCTTGCAGAATCCGACACCCAAAAAAAGAGTCCTTGAAAGAATCTGTCAGTAAGCAGTGGAATATCATGTTAGAGGCCTACATCAAAACCACCGCAATTTTACCACCCCTATAGGATGATATTACAACCCATTTTGGTAATATTAAAGATTATCCGTAGTACAAGTTGTATTTATAAACTATTTTGAATATCAGTATCATTGTTTAATTCATGCGTTCTAGACTTTTCTGCAACCTGGTATATCTGTAAAAAAACCGTGCAATAACAATTAGCTCGTAGACGACGTTGCGCTACTCTCTACTAACATTGTAGATCACTATATGTTGGTAGAATATTTGTTGGGTTATATCAGAGCTTAATTTTTAAAACATGTAATTTACTAAGAAAGAAAATCAATCACTTACACCCTCATCGAATGAGATAAAAATGGAATTTATTTTTTGACGGCCAGAGAATTTATTTATCAATCGTATTTCTTCCTCACTTTCTTCATCATTTGTTGATAAAACAATTGCTTTATTCGACATTGAAGAAGGAAACTGACCAAAGTCAGACTCAAGAACATCAACGAATGTTGAATCTATGTCAAAGTTATTTGAAAACTCTTGAGCCAAATCAATTACTCGATCAGGTTGTCCAATAGTTTTTAAAACAAAGATTTGAAAAGGATTTAGACGAGATAACCAGGGCTGAGGAAGTAAGTTGAAAAAAAGCTTATTCTTATTGACATCCAATATTAAATCTATAAGAAAAAAAGTATATATATATATTTTTATAAATAATGTAAAAATATATTATTACCAGCTTTTTCTTCGGAAAAGAAATCACAAAATATTGATATGGCTTCATCAAAGAATCCACTACACTGACCATTCATGAGTTCCTCAATTAATTTGAGAACATTCATATTACTGCCATTGAAATTCAGATAGAAATATAACCAAAAAACAAAGATTGAATAGTGTGCTCTATCAGAAAACATTGATCGTAATTGATTTAAGACCTCTGGTATAGGTATTCGATCCTGATGTTCTTTATTCATAAGTGAGACTTTGATTATGCTTAAAAACTTTTTGAGTGTTATGTCGTAATTATCTAAATATGTAAGTTTACGTATAACTTCAAAAATAATGCTACACTTCTTTGCTAGTCTTAATGAATGGTCATCGTCTGTACTATTATTCAGTTTTCTTTGAAACATCTCCAAATTATCATATAAACATCGTAGTCTACTGAATTCCTTCTCATTCTCCATGAGCTTATTTCCTAATCCTGGAACATCAAGTATGCTTTTTTCAATGTCTAGAGAAGATAGTAATTCATCGGTAAGGTCTTCTATGGATTTAGTCGTTCGTATCATTTGATTAACAACATTGTCAAGCTTCAATTTTTCTTTAGCATTTTTTTGTGAGAGAATGGTGTCACTGAATATTGAGGTGAGCATATTGGATGCCAACTGAAAATTTAACAGCTGACATTTGCTTTGGTATTCTTTTATTATCGAAGATGAGGATGAAATAAGATAAAGTTTGAAGTCGTTGGAATATTCCACTCTATTCTCTCCTATATTTATCCATTGTTCTAGAACTAAGACATTAGAATATTGAATTGACAAATGTAAGCTAATGTAGAAGAATTAATTAATTAATCCATAAATTACGTAAAAGAGAAGGCGGGACTTATAGTACTATTTAATTAAGACCCATGATAACATCAGCTGTTTTTAATGATTTGGGGGAAGAAAGAGAATAAATTACAGCACTGCATAAGATAATCTGAAAAATTTAATATAGCATTATTGTAAGGGAAAATGTTGTAAAATTCAATTTTGTGAAACGACGGAGCTCAACATAGAATCCACATGGAAGAAAATTATTCTCTTGAACTATATATGCGTAGTTTTGTACCTTGGTTGTTCCTAGAGAAGGAATTGTACTTAACGTATATGGACTTCAAAAACAATTCCTGGGTCAGACCGAGTAATTGTATTACTATAATTTTCCCTTATAGGGAATTTTTTTCCATAAGGAGTTGTTTATGTCTTCACGATCTATCAAAGAATGAACAGAGTTTGAAAAAAAATGATAACATCAGTTTTTCTTTATTTTTATCACAAACTTTTCTCTTCAATAATCCGGTATAACTAAATATAATAAAAAGTATTTTTTACCAGGTATCTCTTAAACTGGTGAAACTGATTTCAATTCATTAAAATTTCAATTATTATTTTTGGAAATTTATGTTTAATTTGCTTTATAGTTATCGTCAAGCTATCAACCTGCTGTTTTAACGGCATTGAAACAAGGAACCCTAAAAATTGTTGGTATATTTAAGGTAAATATTGGAAAAATGATCCATTTTTGTTCAAAAAGTTAAGTAAAAAAATCGAATCTCTGGATTACATCATATGAGTGCGCATTGACAAAATAAGAAATTGTCCCAATTAGAGCTAATCTATTATATTAAGGTATGTTCGACATGAAGCTTCATAGAGAATTAAATATCATTTTTATGTTTTTTGTAGCACGATATGTCAAAATATCAAGTGCCTAGTAATACATTCAAATGTAGTCTAACCTCTACCTGTTTTAAGAATGTCACTTAAATCAAAATCTTTATCATTTTGAATTATTACCAAATTATAAATCTGGATAAAGAGATCACCTGCACAAGGCAGTCACTTTTCAACCTCTTCTTTTTACCGATTTGAAGGTATCTAAGAGATAAGTACAAAACAGTGTCTTCAACCTAAAGTGTGTGATAATTAAATTTTCATGTGGTATATATATATGTATATATATTTAGTTATTACCAATCCCCCTCCAAAAGTGATCCTGCAGATAACCCTGAAAAAGGTTATGTGATTTATATACAAGGCGTGTTCAAACAATAAGGTGACTTTTCAAATTTTGCAGGCAAAGTGTATTTGGTATGCTAGATTTTTTTAGTACTAGTACATTTGAAAAAGAACATATATTTATTGTTTAAAGCTTTATAATATGTATTGTTTGTTTAAAAAAAGGCATAATGGTTGGAAGCATTTTTTGTGTTCTACGATTTTTGCTATTGGAAAATATGGTTAAAAGAATTTGCATGAAATTTTGTGTAAGATGTTGAATGACTATCAGAGAAGTTGCTAAGTATATTTACATATAGGTTATCTCGTCCCATGAATTTTTTTCGAATGTTTTGGACATGACACGAGAGTAATAGAAGTATGTTCCGAAACTGTTTAATTTTGAAAAAGAAAAGAATCGTTGCATGAGCAGTTGACAGACGTCAATGATGATACTGATTTGCTAAAAAGGCTCATAACTGTTCATAAATCATGGGCTCTGATATCGAAACTAAAGCCCAATCATCAAAATGGAACCCAAATATATTATTTAGCTTTAAACAATAAATATAAGTTCTTTTTCAATTATACTAAGATAAAATGAAAAATCTAGCGTAACAAATATAAGTTGCATGCGAAATTTAAAAATTAACATTACTTCTGAATATAACTGCTAAATAAATAATTTATAACCATTTTATGTAATCCATGATTAATCATACAAACCTTTTCCACTATCATTTTTTTTCGTTATTAAGTTCTTGGTCAAAATATTTTTTAATCTATAGTCATAACTTGAAACATCCTCGATGATTGTTAAAAATCCTCCGACCACGGCATTTTCCAATTTATTTAGATATCCCTTGGATCCATAACGAATATACTCAATTTTTTTATCTTTTTCCGCACTGAGGAGTATTTGATAGCCCTCGTCGTTCAGATTAAAAATGTAAGACCAACTATGAGAGAAAAAAATATAACTTATAATTGTCAGACTTTGTGGTAAGAAAGATCTCGCCCAAACGGAAACGCTAGTAAAATAATATTGTATTTAATTTAGTCGGATTCAAAAAGTACAAAAAAACAATCTACTTTATCCGAGTTTTATAATTCGATATGGAAAAATGAGCTCATTTGGCCTATAATCATGAGTACATCCCCTTAATTTGGACGTTTTTCTTCAACAAGTTACAACTTGTATAACAAAACGTGCAGATGCAACGCCACAACAGATAATTATTTAAGTTTTTGAAAACGTTTCCGTTTGAACAAGCCTTAAATTTACTGTAAATTTGATTTGATAGTGCAGAGTTTGGATAGAGAAAATTCGTCGCGTGCATGAATGAAATGCGACCAGCATAAAGTAGTATTGGGTTCCAAAAGCTGTTGAAGGTAATTTTGAGAAAATAATATTTCTAGCTTTATGGCTTTTTCTTCAAAAGAACGTCGGAGTCGATCCCTATAACAACAATTAATTTGTTAAGAAAGTGTTCGAAATATATAGGGTCCTGTGACGAAATTGGCACGAAAAACTATCTCACAAAAACTCATCATTTTATAGATTTTATTTGAAAAACAAGCAATAATCAGCTAATTATGTTCTGAGACCAGCTCAATTTAACCCTTTGTTAGTGAACTGAGACATTCTATAACCCAAATTTTATAAGATTGATTCATTAAATAAAAAAATAACTTATATGATCTGAACTAAATAGTTTTTTTATGAAAAATCCTTAAAAAATGCAGGTTCATACCTGCATTTTTCTTTGTAGTTATTTAAATTTGCAAATATTCTATATATTATAATACTCAATCTTATCAAAATTTATCAGTACATTTTTTGGACCTAAAGTTCGTTACAAGTCATTAGTATTTTCATAGCATTTTTTTATTTAGAAAAATTATAATATTTTAACTATGATAATTCCAAATTATATCCTGCAGATAGAGGGAACTAAAGTTATTAAGATTACTTCAAAAAAATATAGTTCGTTTACCATTTGGGGACACATTTTACATACTTCACTACTACATATAAAAAAGTGTTCACTAACTAAAGGTTAAATAATTTCCTTCAATACTCAATAAACTTTTCAATTCTGCTTCTGAAAGAACCGTAGGCCTTCTTTAAAGGACCACTGTTCATTTTGTACATTTCCTCATTGATGGAGTTTACTAAAGTTACCTTAGTGGTATGATGATGTCTATTTGTATGAGATTCTGGAAAGGACCGCAGAAATTATTAAATAAGATTATTTATTTGACTCCCTATTGATCACACCTCGAGGAGCCTTGATACACTCCATGTCTTTCTCAGTTTCTGTAAGATGCTCAAGGGAACATATGAGTATGTTAACACAAACATGTCCTGTTTTGGTTGAAGCTAGGTGTTTTACCCTTAAACTATTTCTGCAAAGAACATTATGTCATCAACTGTTTTGCCTTTAAGCTTTTCACCCTGAAAATGTTGGACACTAATACATGAATAAAGGAGGTTTATAATTCACTATTGTTTATTATTGGTAAAAATTGACGATTCCTTTTAACTTTTGCCAAACATTATTACTAAATTACATTATAAGATTTTTGTACTATGGATTGCTTTTTTGGGGCATAATTCCATTATTACACTAAAAGAAACAACCATAGAATTATCTAAATAGTAATATACATTACATATATTGATAAAAAAAACTCAAGGAAACATCTGTTTTAACCATACATAAAAAATAACACCATATTAAACTCATTTATTTACTTATAATATTAAAGAAAAATACTCTTGATACAAAATAGTTTTAGAATAAATGTCTTTAAGCAAAATGTCCATTTTAAACATACTACATCAGTCAAAAATCTTATAACTTTGTAATCCAATACAGAAAACATACAATGCCAAAATAAAAACTATACGAATTAAAGTACAGATACGTCAATTGAAGAATTTGATATATTATAGGCTTAATTACAATAATGAAGGAAGAAAAGAATAAAGAAAAACTGGTACATAGTTTACCAGATCAAGAAGTGAGGTTCTCGACCGAGTTCTGAAAAGTAAACATTAGTAAAGTACATTCATATTTGTATTCCCATTGGTTCTTAGAATTTCCCTTCGATGGAGAGGGAACCAATAATTAATATCGCTTCAGACACGTAATCACAAAGCCAAAAAGGAAGTTCCTGGTTCTTGTGCTTCACTGCGTATATTATACCTTGCACTTTGAAGATTACCTCTCACTTTTTAGCTTATAAAAAGAGTTCTCCAATTCTTTTTGACGAAAATAACGAATTTTCTATTTAGGATCTTCCCAAGACTTATATGAAAAAAATACAAGACGTCCCTAGTCTTTATCTCAGCCATTTTTGACATGTGTCTATGAATGGGGTCTTCAAAATGACGTATGGATCTGCATGTCCCGTGCCATCACTAATACCAAGCCCTTCAAACCTTCGGCTTGTGATTGATGAAGGGACCTTCTCTATACGACCAATACTAACAGTCGAAGCTTGCTTTATCTCTTTATTAGGAATTACTTTTAAGGTAATGCATTTTTAGCCGTTTTCTGTAGGATATTAAAAATTTATTCAACACAGGCGGCTATACCCTGCATTACTAAGGAACTCACTCCTACTGCTCAGTCAAGGATTATAATTAAGGGGTTTCGTTTCAACCTAGTAAAAGAAGGACATTCTCAATGATAGAGCTCCAAACCTAGTACATCTTCCTCTAATGATGACCTGATCTTTTCACTACTCCCTACATTTCAGATGGACTCATACTGATCTGCACAGTAAATTGAAAACCAATCCGTTGGAAAAAAAAAAAGATTTTAAATGCCCAAAAAATCGACAGTGTCGGAGTTGTTTTAACCATGAGGGATTAAGTGCCTTCCACATACCTTCTCTTTGCGTAGAACCAAGACCCCAGGGAGTTGTTGGGGCATTAATCCTCAGCCGTGAAATGTATGCTCTTGCATGCCCCCATACTAAATCTTCCCTTAATTTATATATCCTCTCACATATCATCTTTGAACAAGGCACATATCTCAGCAGATGGAATGTTTTTGGAAGGATATTGATATCCCAGGCCTACAATATTTCATATCTAGTGAGTGGGGTCAGTTAGTAAGAATGTATTGCTGTTTACCATAGTACATACATACATTATATGATAGTACAGATATGGTACGCATTACAAAACAATACATACATACGACACCGAACACTAACACACAAAGGTGTATATATACTACTACAGCAGAAATTGATATTAATTCTTAATTAACATTTTTAACTTAATATAAATATGAAAATTAACTTTAAACCCCTCTAAAACGAATTAAACTCCCAGACAAAACTCATGACGTGTTGATAGTATTTAGGTACGAAGTCAACTCCTAGTGAGTGGTGGTATATCTGAAAAATCAGAAACTTTTCTCTATAGAAGATAAATTTGTAACTCATTCCTTCTCTCAGCATTAGCACTCCAGCCAGAAACTTTAATCTCTAGAAGTGAGAAAGACTTACAAAATATAATCCGCTAAGACCATCATATGTCTTAAGATAGTCGTCGCAGTTGGGTAAGATTCTAGTCTTCTCGATGTTGATGAATGGACCCGAAATATTTTTGACAATCTGAATGACATAAATGGCGCAGGAGATGGAATATGCCAGTTTTCCTTGTTTTCAAGCTACAAATAAGGTAAGGATCGTCTGCATATAATAAGCACTTTACATTTATTTTCACTAAAAATTCACGATGAAAAAGAGCTCAGAGCGTGATATTTCAGATCTGTAATTCTATCAATCTCTGAGCTCTTTTTCATAGTGAATTTGATACGAAATTGTCTTAAAGACCCTTGCGTTTGAATTGAACTATGTAAACCACTCATCTAATGAAGCCATATACCGAATGGTCCATTCAAATATGAACACTTTCTAATTCAATAACTAACAAAGGTTGAATAATTGAAATTAATTAATATTTTGATAAATAAAAGAATAAAATTAGTTGCAAAAAAAAAAAAAAAAAAAAGCACGAGCTCTCTAGCTTAACGACAAGTCGAGAAAATGATACTTGAACCTAATAGACAAATGATTAACTTTAGGATCTTACAGTAAGCCTCAACCCCTATTTTTTCAATTGGACTTGAAGATGAAGGGATCATCAATAATTTTTATGACCATTTATAATAAATTCATCCTTAAAAAGAGCTCAAACCTCGTAGATGGATTAAGTAACAGATCTGAAATATTATTTTTGTGTTTACAAAATTATAGTTTATTTGACATACCAAATTTTATTGAAATCCGAATAAAAAATGTTCAACCCAGGTGCGTTTTTCATTAAAAAGGGGGTGTTTAAAAAAGGGAGTTTAACGATTTTTAGGTGTTGTAAGCCTAGAAGCTTGTCATAATATGCTTAGTTGACTAAAAAATATGTTTATGTGCTGAGTAAAGGAAACTTATTTACATTGTTGAAATAATCCTGATGGATAGCAGTATTGTTTGCAAAAACACATTCTATGCATGTTTAACCTAACTTGGGAGGGGTGGGGGGTGAAAGCAATTATTGCCCATGTCTACTTAATACCCGTACTAAAGCTTGTACATGATGAGGGAACACAGAGGATTCGTCCCATTTATATTCCAACATTTATTTCATCTCTTTGGATATAGTTAATGATTCCTTTCTGATTTATTATTGGTATAGAAGAAGTCAAAGTGAGCATGGAAAAAAGCCATTAAAACATGTTCACTATTTATGTTTTTATTTAAAAAAATATGTTATAATTTCGAAATGAGAAAATAATATATTTGTTTTTAAGGACGGAAATAACTGCTTTTGATTTTTAATTCATACTTAATTACATTGGAAATATTTTTTTTCTAAAAATATATCTCAAATTATTTAATGTAACAAAAAATATTAATAAACCTGGAGTGAGAAACTAAAAAACCCGGTTAGTTTTGAACAAAGAATGAAAAAATAACACTCTACTATAATTATTGTGTAAAAAAACCACCTGGGCTTTTATATTAAAATACCAAGGCCGGGTGGTTACCCGGGCAGCTCCCTACTACAACCCTGCTTTTAACAGAATATTGACCGTATTTCATATATGGTATTTTAGGGGATATATTTTGTACCAATTTTGTCTTTGGACACTGTAATTCATTAAATTTTACCTCTGATCTAAAGTAAATGGTGAACAAAGAACTATATCCATGGAATAAAAAGCAACATCCCCCAATAAAGTTATCAAATCTTCTTTAATCTTGGACAAAATGTTGCTCCAAAATTCAATGACTCCCTTGAAGTTTTCTAAATAAATACCCCATTATTATAAAGTTTGTTTATAAAAAAAATATTGTTAATATTCTGGAAAAATTACCGTATACAAGATTTCCAAGACTTTTCTTCTCCAAACATCGGTCTAACTCAATCATAAGTTGTTCATATGAGCTTTGAATCTTTTTAATTTTTCCCTCAACATCATTGATTTTGTCTTGAGTCGTCTGAATCTTTTCATATGTTTCATCCTTTAATAACTCTTTCTCATCAATTAGTACACTTAATCGATTTACTTCTTCAACATAGGGTTCAACTTCCTTTTGATATTTACATTTAAACATAATATTATTAAAAAATACTAGTCATCTATTACTTTTGAGAGCTATTTAACCCCTCTGTTACTTTCCTGGGATGTTCCGAAACACTTTTTAATTTGTGAATTTTTGTAGTCACGGCCTTATTTCATCTCTTTCTATAATAAATATACCTGATAACATGTTTATGCTAAATCTAGATTTTCTCGACATTTTCTAATAATTTTGAAAGCTATTATCAATTTTTCATTGTCTGGGTTCTTTCTTATCGATATCTAATGGAAAAATTTACATACATAATTACTTGGAACTGTCTTTGTTCATAGTTATTAGTTGTCGGCTAATAAAAAGGGACTAACTTTGCTTTAACCAGTAGTTTGTATACTTGGATACTCTACACCCTGAGATTAATAATATGCTTCTTATTTCTTTGAATCTCCATTTTATAATAAGTACTTTTCAATATACTCCTAATGCATTAAAACTAATTATAACCAATTATTTATTTGTCTTAATAATGTTTTTTAGAATTTATTATTATAGTTATAAATTTTTAATCAAAGTTTAGAGAATAAAATTACATTTTTAGCTTAGAAGTTTGTTTTTCCCTTTGTTTTCTTGGATTTTTCATTTTTTTTTCAATAGGAAGAAATGTAGAATTGAAACTATTTTTCTACAAGACATGCAACTTCCTCAAAATAGATGGATACTAATTTAAATTAACTAATGAATATTTCATAAAAGTATACATAAAAATAAAAAAAATTTGGTATCTTAACTATAAAAATAACAAATTATGTCTTGTTGAAACTCTAGAGTTATGTTGTTAAGATGATTTTAAAATTTGTTTTTTTTCATATTTTATATTCATAAAAGTTTAGTTTTGCTTTTTAAATAAAATTTAGTAATTATTATATTCGTTAATGTTTTCATTATGTAACTAAATACGTTTTACTTTTGAACATAGTTTTTTAGCCAGTGTACTAACTGCAGGGTTTACTAAAGGGAGTTATACATAGCTATAAGTAGTGATGTAAATTGTGTGAATTTTGTAGCTGCCTGGGAATTATTTTTCATCTGAAGAAAGCATTTTATTTTCATTATTTGTTGCCATTGAAATATGTGAACCTCTTTTCCTAAATAGATTCAATTATTTTCAATGCCTGATAGAACATTCGAGTGTTCTCATAAAAGATAAAAAGTAGCCTTTTTTTGTGAAATTATAATTGTAAGTCCCTGTTGGATTCATAGTAGAATTAAGGATCGATATCCGAATAATTCTTGACAAAATCCTCGTTTATTTCCTTTTCCCACTCCTCTTTTATCACAGTTGATTTAACTGATCTTCTCCAAATCATTTTTCAAATTTTTAGGGTTACATTATTTAATTCTCGTTACTATTTTTTTACAGGCCCATTTTATACACGATTTTCATCACTAGCTATGAACTCCCCTTTTCTATTTTTTTCTTTTTTAAGATGAGGCGCTGTGCTTTAGCCATACACGCTCATACTTATTTGGTCATTTAAGTAGTCATTCAGCACTCAAAAATTAGCCAAGCAGAGGTTTATTAAAAAAGATAATTGATATAGAAATAAAAAAAAAGAATTCAAAGATGGTACAATGCCCTATAATAATTTACAATTTTATTTTTTATTTAGCAAATTCTTCATAGATTTAACAATTTTTGCTTTATTTTAAATATATAAGAATATACCATGAAACATCACATTTAAGGTCATTGGTTGCAACGATAACCAATTATTGATCTGGAATATTTATTTTTACGTCTGCCAACGAAGATGAAAAAAAAACTATGTTTTTTATTCTGTTTGTTTGTTAGTCACCAGGATTACGGCAAAAGTTAGAGGCTACTTTAGATCAAATATATTTCGAAGATTTTATATCATCACAGTAACAGGCCATTAAATTTTGAGATGTCAACTTCAAGCTAACACAAAACATAAAAAATGCATAATGAACTTAAACTTCTGAGCAAATTGAAATACATAACGCAATATGATTTTAAGACGAGGTATTGCGTTCTACCGAGATCTATTCCAATCTTAAATTTTAACAACATGATCGTTGTGGTTGGGTCGCTTAACCTTATAAAATTATTAAAAATAAGATTTGGAAGGAAAGTAACAAAGAGTCAACTCGTAAATATAATATCTTACTTTTCGGATTTTTAGCAAATCATAAAGAGTTGAGGACCATTTGATAAACAGACCAAGAAAATACGCTATTTTGTAACCAGTTGAGGCGTCCCAGTCCGGACTAGTAAAAATTTCCCTTTGAAAAATACTTAGTGTATCATCCGTCAGTTGGACTTCAATTAGATTTGCGACAAATTTAGGATCATTAAGTATTTTTTTCAGAAAATCCAGTAGCTGTTTAATTATTAAACTCTTAGTTAAAACATAGGTTAGAAAAAAGTAATGTGGAGTATATCCGACATGAGATTAGAAGGGGTATAAAATTCTCCACAATTAATATCTTTAATACTTGCAATACTAGATATATGTGAATTGATGTCATAGTTGATGACAACATTTATGAACATCGTTTTGTCAAGAGTACTTACGTACGTACAAATTAGTTGACAGTTAGTGGTAAATAAATTTTGGGTTATGCTGCATATCCCTAACTCGGATTAATCAATAAAAAATCTTACTTTTAATGGATGCCGGTAAGAAAACCGGTAATTTTAATAACATTTTTAAAGCGGTGCTATCATTTTTATAGATTATACATATTACTTTATATATTGTTGTTGTAGCATATGTGATTTTTCATTTTTTATTAAAGTTGAATTTTAATCAAAATTCAAATTAATTGACTCATTGTTCTTGTTGATTTCTACACAAAAAAAATTATAATCCTTCTAAAATTATATTTGTAACTTTTTAAATGACCTTTTAGTCTTTTAGCACTAGGTATATGTAAAAAATTTGCATTTTTTGAAAATTAATGATCTATTATTTATATATTTGCCTTTAAATATATATTTTTGTGCTAAAAAATGCTGTCAAACTCTTTAAATAAACTATTCAAAAGCTCATATATCAACTAGGATACGTATTTGTTATAGGGATAAATGGAATTCAATAGAGATGTGAAAATTGTCAAAATCCCTGCAACATTTAATTTTAAATTATTACATTTAACTTAATAACCTACAAGATATCAGCGCTCCTATTATTTTTTCCCCCTCGATTTTGACTATTGAAGCTAAACTACAATAAGTGTAATTGTCGAAATTATATAGTATGTCCAAAAATTTATGGTGGTATGAAAAATATCCGTTTTATTTAAAAAAAAAATTTTTTTTTGGTCGGAATAAAATGAAATTTGCCAGATACAATCATTAGGCAATATTTAATTTTTCTGATGCAATAATATTCGATGATTGTATCATGCATCAGTATAAAAGGGCTCAGAAAACATCACAGGATGTTAGTTGAAATTCAATATCTAAAGTTGATAGATCACACTTTGGAGACCAGGGCCAAAGCTGTTGTCATGATAGAGGGTGGATCAAGCCAGAGAGACGTTACTCAAAGGTTACAGATTCCTCTCAGCAACACTGAGAATTGGTGTAAGAAAAGGAAGGATGGACAAACCCTTGCACATGAGAAGGTTCGAGGAAGGAAGAAAGAAATTAGTAATGTTCCCAAACTGGGGATTTAAAAATCTTTGACCAAAAAGAGGCAATCTAAAAGGAAACTTGCAGCAAGATGACTTCAAAGGGCTATCCAATATCCAATTCATCTGTCCACAACTACCTGAGGCACTCTTTGAATGCTTTGCCTTACAAACCTCGTCTGCACCCCAAACTTTCAGAAAACCAAAGGAAGGCCCACCTTCAATTCTGTCGTGAGTGGAAATACTGGACTGCAGATAACTGGAAATGTATCTTGTTCAGTGATGAAAGTCAATTTGAGCTATTTTATGCCCCAAATGCCCAAACAGATCGAGTTTGGGCAGAAATAAGGGAGATATGGAACCCACTCCAACTGTGATATTTCCTCTGAAAATTTAGGTTTGGGCCGTTATCAGCCACTAGGCAGTGGCATACCTTCACCTGATTCCACGAAACCAAACTGTGACAGCCGAGTACTACGTGACAGAGATCCTCAACAAGTGTCTGATATCAGCTTTGTCATGTATTGAAGAAACTGGACATCCTTTGAAGAGGAAAATGTTGTCTGACACATCCAGGGCCATTTTCCAGCAGGATGGTGCCCCTGCTCACCACTCCAAAAATGCCCAAAAGTGGCATTCTTTCTGGGGCTAGGCACATGGTCTGCCGTCAGTCCTGATTTATCTGTCACTGAAAATTTGTTAGCCTTGGTCCAGAGGGAACTCAATGAAAATGCGCCAGCAACTTCAAAGGATGAATTTTATTTTAAACCGACAAAAGCTTGAGAAAAAATTTCTCGAGATACTTTGAAAAATCTGTATGAAAGGATACGAAAACGCATAAAAAATTTATTAAGCATAAAGGTCGTCATATCGGGAAGTAAATACAGTTTTTCGTCAAAAAAAATCACTTGTTTAGGTTATTTCATGATTTAAAAAAAAACACACTATCAATTTTTGGACATACTCTAAGTTGAAACACGTATGGTATTATTTCTATTTATCAATATAAGCATTGTTTGTTTTTTATGAAAGAAGTATAATTCTATTTTTTTAATTTTTGAAGAGAGAACATCCAAGTATGAGTAATCACTCAAACAGGTGCTCATGAAAGATGATGATTTGTATGGGAGCCTTTTTTAGTACTTTTTAGTAGCAATATATTCATTTTACTCTAGTCCAGTTTTTGGACTGTTAAGAGATGGCAGGGATGCCCACACGGCTTATCAGTTCTCGGGACCTGTACTAAAAACTTTCAATCCCTTGGACTCCCAATAGAAGAAATGATAAAAAAAAATAAAAAAAATAAAAGTGACTGTGTTTATAAAGTACTGAACTTAATATGTTTAATGGAACAAGTCACGGGAAGAACCCAAAAATTTATTTTCTGGGAATAGTTGGCTTTTTGAAATTTAATATTTCAACTGTAAGTTTTGAAATTTTTTTCCGAAAATTTTAATATTTGAATTTTATTTTTGAAATTTTTCCCCAAAAAATTTAATATTGTGTAAACATCTCTGGAATTCAGAAATTTTTTTAAATTTATTTTTTGTGAATATCTATGGATTTTGTTATATTTTTCGGAAAAAATTAATTTTGATTTTTTTTTTTCGATGTATAATATATCAAATTTGACTTTTGAAATTTTTGTAATAAAAAAATGTCAAAAACTAAGCCCCCCAAATATAATCCTGCGGCTGCCTCTAGATATGTTTTTTCTCAAAATGATGACTTTTTAGTTTTCACACTCAGAGGTATTTTCATAATTTTCACACCCCTAATGATAAATTGATAAATTTACCTTTTTGGGATCTGTTTCGAGCCCTTTTTCCCCATCATTAATAGAATACAAGTTCATGCATTGAAGACAGAGTTTCAATAGGGGTAGATTAAACTTGACATTCTTTAATGCTTGTATTTCGCTTATTTTTAAATTTCCCATAGAATTTCTCAACCCTGAATAATTAAAAAAAATTACATACAATTATTACCAATATGAAAATATTTTTTTTTACCAGAATATTTATCTTCAATTCTAGCCAATTTATCTTTGTATATATGTTCCTTTTCTCCCTTTTGTTGTATGTACTCATCAAGCTGACTTGACACTTCTTCATACCTTGTTTTGACTGACTCTAGAAGCTCATCTAGGTTGAATTTTGTGGACTTCATTTCTTCCTTCTCCTTTTTAACATTTTGTATTTTTTCTCGTATAGATTCAAGCTCTAATTCAAATTCCTTAAGCTACAAAAAAAATAAAAAATGAGAAAAGTATATTTAACAAATTTATAATTAATGTCAGTTTTAGTATAATTTTTTTTATTATTTTACCAATAGATTGCTTTGGTAATAAACATTTTGCATTGTAATACTGCAATTGGTTGATGGTAAATCACTTTATAAAGATAAAACTTCGTTATGCCAGTAAGCCAGGCAACATGAAATATGCTCAAAGTAGATGGTCTAATAAATAAAATCAACTGTAATTTTGGTTTTTACTTTTATGTTCCAGTAATTTAGAAGGCAAATATGCATTGTACTTGGAGTGTCAATGGTCTTGCATGTTGACAAAATTTAAAAAAATATAAAGCTCGATTCCCATGTAACCACTGGTTCAACTAAACATGAACTTATAATTGCTCAGAAAACTTTTTGGAGCTTTATAAACTTTTACAGGGGCTCAAGCCCCCCCCCCTCCTCCTATCCAAGAAGCTAACGACAACACTAATTTTTATAATGCCTACTAATAAACAATGATAAATTTTAATACTCACTTGTTCCTCCACCTGATTAAACTTTTCAATCCCAATTTGTAAACGAGATTTCCTTTGTTCTAATTCTCCACTCTTCTCAGAATGAATATGTACTACATGTCGTAAAAGTCTCAAATACACACTTGGTGATATCCTTATATTTTTTTCCTTGACTTTATTTGATAGTTTCCTAAGTAAAATAATTATGGGAAAAAAATATCAGTTGTTGAAACCTAGAAACCTTGTTAATTGAGAGAAAGTAGAACCCTAGAATGTGTCCCTAATTCTGAGCATCATATTGCAATACTCCAAATATTATAAAAAGTAAACTAGACATTTTTTTTATATCAACTTCTCAGAAAAGATATTATTTAGGAATTAAAACCTTTCAATAAGTAATGAAATCAATTTCATTAAATATTAGGTTTAATTTAAATATATTTAGCTAGGTATAATATATATATACAAAAGAGAGAACACAACATTTGTGTATTAAAGTGCATAAATAACATAGGGAAAAGTGTCATGTTTTTCATCTTTTTCTGGATCAGAAGGTTCGGTAAGTTCTTTTTTAAAAAACATTAAAACGTCCTTCCAAAATTTGAGTAGTCGTGAAATAACTTTATTCCCCTGCCAGTCTCTTTTTTTAATTTTTACTGCGTTAAGAACTCTTAAAAACCACCGTATTAATAAATATGATTTTAAAGGTTTCTTTGAACAGAGGCAAAGTTAATACCAGAAAGAGAAAGTTGGATTTAAAAAAAAAAAAATCTTTTGGCGGCACAGATAGCTTGCACACCCTATGTATGAACTAAGAATAAGGAAAATACTAAATTATTAATTATGGCAAGTACATCTAATATAGGGCTGGAAAAACTTTTTGATGAAAATGCTTTATTAAATCTCCATTAATTCCTTTCCCATCCTAATTCGAGTATTTCCCTGTTGTAGTTTGTTCCATCAACATTAATATGGATATTTAAACATTATAAACTTTGTTTTGTTCCTTGTATATGTGGTTGCATAAATACGGTGAACTGTTTTAATCAACTGTATCTGGAGATTAAGTGATTGAATCTTATAGTTGGCAACATTGACTAGTTTTATTTTTGCTTTACTTGTCAAATTGGTCAAGTAACATTTACCATGAACGACGAGGCCAAACGTGTAATTACCTAGTGATCCATAAAAAACTAAATACTTTGAATTTTAAAGTTCAACTAGATTAAATTTATTAATGAACAATAGAATTTTCAAAAAAATGAATGCTATAAATAGATGTGGGGTTGAGCTCTACTAATTATTAATGTAGTTGTCCTTTGCAGCAATGATGGCTTCCCAAGCGGGTGCGAAAGGCCTGTCAACTGCCAGGGATGTAGTCAAAATGGGCCAAAATGTCAAAAAAGAGTAAAAAAGACGAATTTAAAACTCAATAAAAAGAGTCTTGAAGCGTAAAAGATAGGTTTCTTTCACTGCTTGTGTCAAAAGTGGCCCCTTCCACTCACTACCCTCTTTCTATGCACTTTTTAGACAGCTTTCATGACAGTCTGGTCGGAATTTCAATTACTCAAATTTTATCAATTATGGAATTAGGAAGTGTTCAGATTTTAAGGGATCACCCGATATTGCATTCTTTCTTTACACCTAAAAATTTGTCAGAGATGTAATTTTAGACACATGAATGTCTAAGACCACCCTCTACAAAGTCCAAACACGTTTCAGATAGAGTAAAGACACGAAGGAAGGTCCTTGGAGGGGTATACCTCAAAAAATAAAATTCAATGTGTTACAAGGAAATTTTGTTGTTGCACATAGTACTTACGACTTTAATATTAAAAAATAAAAATGTCCAAATGCAAATATTTATGGATGATTACAAACATGTTTGTTTTACTTACAATTCATTAAATTGTTTTTTTCTGTTAGAATAACAATCGAAATCTGGTTTCCATGAAATTATTGCTGTAATAAGTATTGCAGATAAAATCGTTGGGGTAATATCGTTGCGTGGTTAAATCATAGTTTACATTAGGATTGTGAGACAAAAATTTTATATTATCCTAAAGCAATTTCATTATAAGTAACATGATTTTGATTAATTAGATGGTACGACAATATCATGAAATTTAATGTTATGTAATTTTATTGCAAATTATGTTATATTAAGTTGGGGAAAAAGTAATTTCGGATTTTTCGCTTTATTTCAATACTTTAAAAGAAGTCTTACATAATTACGATTTAAGCCAAGTATGACCTGTTCTGTTCAATCAATCAATTCTTGCCAATAAGAATTTAACATCGTAATGCCCTTCCGGTAGAAGCCTATATCCATAGTCGTAAAATACAAGGAACAACCAATTTTAACAGGCCTCTATTGATTTCAAATTTGTCTCTCCAAGTGCCTTAACCAAAGTCAGGACTACGTGGTAATTACTTGGTTTTAGGTCCAGACTGTAGAGAGGATTCATAAGAATTACCCATCTGAGCTCTTGGAGCATCTGGGGTGAGATCAAAGATGTGTGCTTCCTTGCGTTTTCTTGATGATATCTTGTTGTCTCCTATTAACTTATGTTGGCCGCTTCTGTACGATTTCCAGCTTCAAACAGTCAAATTATTCAAAGAAAAGAGCATAATGGAACGCCTGGGAGAGGGTGGGGGAATCGCTTGAACCACTATTGTTCAATATGAACTGAAATAATATTGTGCCAGTTTACATCACTTATTCTTGGTCGCTTTAGACGCATTTCTCCATTTCAGTACTAAAAATATACATATGGCTAATTTCTTACTTTGAGATCTCCATTCTTGACGCACGATCATTCACAACCGAACCGTTTAAGCCTAATAATGTCCAAAAAACGTGTTAACCATACACTTACACCTTTATAACACAATATCGTTGATCCAATGAGATCAAATATGAACAAGATAT
Organism: Lepeophtheirus salmonis; assembly: GCF_016086655.4. Classification (NCBI taxonomy): domain Eukaryota; kingdom Metazoa; phylum Arthropoda; class Copepoda; order Siphonostomatoida; family Caligidae; genus Lepeophtheirus; species Lepeophtheirus salmonis. The sequence goes on along the minus strand of NC_052136.2, from coordinate 43,854,104 downwards.
ACTTAGTTAAAAGAAAGGCAGAAAACACGAAATTACTTTTTCTCCAATCTACTATATTGTTAATATCAAAGTATTAATTTATATTTGTAGTTGAAATTTCCTAAGGAAAAATGTAAATAGAATGTATTGAGAGTAAATTTACTCTCAAATATTTTGCAACAACCGCTTATGCACCTTGTATTCATTCTGAATAAAGGGAAATAATTAAGTATTCACCATATTTTTATTCTTATCTGGTGCACATTAATTATTTATTTTAAAAAATTAAATATGACTGGCTATGAATATTTTGTTCTATAACATGGACCCTAACCCCTGAAAGCAAATAATCCCATTTAAGTTTTTGTTTCTATATTTAGAGTTCATATATTTATGAAGTCCAGTTAACAGGAAGGTTGCCGATTTTTAGATTCTTTAGAATTTGGATAAGGGAGGGGGCATGGGTTTTTTTAGAGTCCACTATAGTGAGAATTGATCACTGTTTGATTGATCCTTTTCAATATGAAGTAAATTTTTGTATTAAACTACAAAAAAAAATTAGGATTTATATTATAAAAAAGAATAAAGTAATTCGATCAAATTATACAGCCGACAAAAGCCGTTAGAAAAATTATGATGTTTTAACAATGGTAATTCCGAATAGTATCTTGTTGATGATACAGCTAACTAAAGATATGAAGATTACATTGGAAAATATAACTCGTTTACCATTTGGGGTAGCATTTTACCCAGTTCACTAACTACGTATAACATTTTTTTTAAACTAAGGGTTAAATTATTTCCTTCAACCCTCAATAACCTTCTCAATTCTGCTTCTGAAAGAACCACTGGCCTTCTTTATAGGACCACTGTTCATGTTGTACATTTCCTCATTGATGGAGTTTACTAAAGATACCTTAGTGATTTGATGATGTCTATATGTATGAGATTCAGGAAAGGCCCGCCCAAATTATTCAATAAGATTATGTTCCATTGAAGTCTGCACTTTTGCTAATTCAATAATTAATTATGGTTAAGGGATTTAAATCAAATCATATGTCTACATATTAAAGCACAACTAATTTATTACAAAAAAACATAAATCTGAGCTCTCTAGCCTACGTACAAGTCGAAAAAAAGACACTTGAACGTGATGAATGAATCTCTAAACGCGCACTCTAAGCTGTTGGGCGTCTGCAAGACCACTGCCTACGCCGTCATTAAGCCCGAAACGTTGGAGAGGAGGAAGGGCTCTGTCAAAAAGGCCAAACTGGATCCGGAGGAGTTATAGAAAACAGCCCAGCCCAATCCCCTAAAGTTTATTAGGGTCCCTGTAGCAGATCTTTGTGTTTCACACCAGACTGCCAAAACAGATATAAAAATATTGGGTGAAAAGTGGTTTGTGAGTGTGGAGATACCACTTTTGACACTAGCAATGAAAGAAATCCATTTTCTCCCTTGCAAGACTATTTTGAGTTCTTTTGAACTCTTTGTTGTCACTTTTGGCTCTACTATCCTTGATGACAACCCCCTCGACTACATGGGTACATGTTAGTGTTCTCAAATTTATTGTTAGACATCACTGGGATGCCATGAAGGAGGACTAACTCTGCAACGGGGTTCATACCTTCTGCCGCCGCCTAGAAGCAAACTTTGCTGTCAAGGGCGGTTACGTTAATGATAAAGTGACTTGAGAAACACAACTGTTTATGGTGTTAATTTTGTTGAAATTTTTTGTTAACTAATAAATTATATCTAGTTGAAGTTTAAAATTCAAAGTGTTTATTTTATGAAGGATCGATATATTAAAAATGTAATTTTTGAGTATTGTAATAAAAATAACTAAATACAATTATGTTGTGGCATATTAAAAACTTGAAATTCCCACAGTTATATTACTGAAAAATACATGATAACCATCTAGTTTGAATAGAACAAAATGAAATTATTGTATCAATTAACAGTGTATGTAATTATAATTATCAACGTTTTAATTAAATAATTTAATTTAAGAAGAATAAATTGAAACTTGTACAGGCTGCAACTAGTACAGACATCGCAACAAGTATAGAAAAAATATACATAAAATAATTTTTTTTTGATTTTTCGGTTTAAATACCAATAGGGAATACTTCTCACATGTAAATTATCTAAAAATATCTTCTATGTATACAATTACGAATAAAACAAAGAAATATTTCGGATAAATCTTTGTAACACTCTTAGTTGACAAAAACGCTTTACAATCGTCACTTTCAAACCTTTAGAGTGGTAGACCTAATAATATTGAATCATTACAGAACCCATATTTATAATTTGCCGTTAGATGGTTTAGGTATAGAGTCTTTTCTGGCATTCTATAAGTGTACAGTATATTTTTGCCCAGAGAAAAGAGTGACTTTTGCAAGGCTTTTCCAGAGAGTATAGTCCATCTCTTGTGGGAATGCCCGAAAATACAAGGAACTACTGAGTCTACTGTAGTTAACCTAGGGAAATTTAATTCTGCTGCAGGAAATAAAAATTTCTGGCATGTTCTCCAGGAGAAAAATAGAATGAAAATGACGCTACAATTAAAAAGGTACGGCAAATGATTTACGCAAAGAGATTTACTAAAGAAAACTTGGATTATAAGGGGGTTTGTTTTTATTCTTTTTTCGAATTTCTATTACGACTATTTCGAAAAAGTTGGGATTTGGTAAGGAAATATACAATGGAAAATTTTTATTTCCATACGTCATCTTTAGGTAGTACAGCTCAGCCTAAAAATATAAGTATATTTTATTTATGGATCAAATATAATTTTTGCTTGTCTCAAAAGTATTCTTACGCCTACTAAAAAATAAATGCATTTTCTGTTTGTTTTTTTATCAGGGTGAAGTCTGGAAAAATTAAGAGACTTTTATAAATTATTCAAGTGATCAAGAATTTACTTGAACTATCTTCTGAGGTTCAAAAGTGTGATGAGCTAATTTCTTGCTTCGGTCTTATTCAACACTCAACATGACCAAGACCAAACAGTACTGTGAGGACATCCGCCCGCTTGCAGTAAATTGCCATAATCAAGTAGACTGCTTCAAAGACATTTTATCAAGTTTTCCATCCTATGTCCAAAGCATCATCGCCAAATTCGAAAGAAGTGGCCATGTCAAGAATCTTGCTTGACATTGTAGGAAGTTCAAGCTGAGCTCAACACAAGCGAGATGTACAGTCCGAGGGGCTGCCAAGAATCCAACAGTAACTCTCAAATCCATCTAGCAGGGAGTGAAAGCAACAGGAACTTGGACGATCAACTGTGCAAATGTTTTTTTGTATTTTTTTCACAAGAATGGGTTCCTGGGCTGTGTGTCAAGAAAGACTCCACTCCTCAAGAGTAGGCACATAAATGCCATGCTGAATATGACAATGCCCACAAATATGATTAACTCAAGTTCTGGTGCACTGTGCGCTATACGCGGATCATCCAATTATACTAACTTTGTCTCTTTCTTTGCTCAATAACACAATTTTAGAAAAAAAAAATTTTTATAGGTTAGAAAAATGTCTATCAAAACAATTTTACACAAAATAACTGAAAAGGTATTCTTATTATCTATATTTACTATTTTGAGATTTTTGCCTTTTTTCAGAGTTTGATCTAGATGCAAGAAGATGATGACCTCGTAGGACAATGTATTTCTGCATAGGTAATTTTTCATAATACCTCATGAAAACTTTTCCGCACTACCAGTATTCGAAATTCGAAAAAAGCCTAAAATTAAACTGCTCTAATGGATAATGCAATTACATATTTGGCTGTTTTTTAAAATAGTTTTTTTAATGAAAATATTGGAAATGTAATGAGTAGAGGATTTTAGTTTTGTTGAATTATACTTTTGGGACTGTTTTGTTTCTTTCCTTTTTTATTGATGATATCAATGTTGTGACTAATAAATAAAGTATATTAACTTGGTTCAAGTCATTCAAAATATCTACAAATATGAATTAGGGAACATATTTGAAAAGTGTTAGGCTTCATCATTACTCACCGTGCTTCTGTGTAAGCAAACACACAAAACTGATTCAATGCTTTTTTGATTTTTCTTGACAGAGATAACTCTTCAAAAACAAAATCACCAGCCTTCTTTAATGTATCTTCTGGCCATTCCTTCAAAAAAAAAAAAATTATAGATTAGAATTATTGGTATTTCGGTTCTTAATATAGGACTAAAAATTGATCTCATTCCATGTATCGTCCCTGTTCTCAGTCGTCCCAAATTTCATAGCCCCATCTATATTTTCAAAAATAGCATTATATAAATATATATATATATTTGTTTTTGAATTTTATTGAAAAAATTTCAAAAGTTCATCGTTATTTAAAAAAAATATATATTGAAAAAAAATTTCTAAAATCTACAATTGTTCACATAAAATATAATTTTTTGGAAAATAATTTCAAAAATTTAATTAAATATATTTAACTTTTGGAAAATACACTCCAAATATTAAATTTTTCGAAAAAAATATCAAAAATCCACAGCTGTTTGCGTAACATAAAAATTTTTAGAAAAAAATTTTAAAAATTTAATTTAACATATTAAATTTTTGAAAAAAAAAAATTAAAAGACCACAGCTATTCAACAAAAACAAATTTTATATATATATTTCAGGGCAAACATTAAATTTTCTAGTTCAAAACCAAAATTACTTAATTTTGGGATCGCCATAGCCCCTCCAGCATAACTCCTCCGGACGCCCCTGATAAATTTTCTATAAAATCTTAGCTTAGCAATAAAATATGAGTAAACCAAAGAAATATAGAAAATCTGCATGGTTCTTAGAAGGATTTTTACGGCGTCCTTTTTATAAGTAAAATAAACCTATATGCTATATGATTATAAAAGTTGTAATAATTCGGTGCAAGTTTGAGCAGCAACGCTCTACCGCTTTGTTAATCGACAAAATATTTCCATTCCTCATGCAAGCTGAAAATTTTAAAATCCTGCATAATGAACTGTCTTTACCCAATCTGAGCACGAACCAACCGCAAAATACCCCTGGGCAGAACAAGAGTTGGGGCCAAATTGTCATGATTCAAAATTTACAAATATAGAAAGCGTTATTGATTATATACTATCGTAGAATTCCAATATATAATGTTAATACTTAAAAAAGAAAAATAAATTCAGAGTGTAGAAATAAAATTCATTTTATTATTAAAATCGGAAAAGACCATTATTTATTTTGGAAGAACGGAGTTTCCTTGAATAGAAAAGTGTTTACTCGTAAAGTAAGTATTTTTTAGATTTCACAATTTGGCTTTCAGCCACAAATTTACTATTTTTCTTAATAATTTATGCCGAATTAAATAATATAATACGGTAAATGTAAAATTGGTGAATATGGATTAATAATGATATTTATATGAATGTCATTTAGTAAAAATTACTTTACTAACATTTTAGATGTGTTTTATAACTAAAAACCGAGCGAGACACACCAAAGGCGGGGATTGCTACATTTTTTCTTATACCTTTACTGACTAAGGGTGTACCAATTTTTGTTGCACAAAATTTCAAAATATCAAATTTAACTATAACATATTAAACTCAGAGACCAAATTTAATTTTTTTATGTATTTTTCACACTAAATCCAAAACTGTTTTTAGTTCAGCTTTTTTATTATTACCCTCCTGTTTAAAGAAATTTATAATTTCTTTAAAGTTGGGATTTTGAAGCATTCATTTGACTTATTGTAAGACGTAGTTTTAACCTTGGAAATAGATTAAAAATTAAATTATAGCATTATTTTTCATATAACATATGTTTAATATTTCAAACTTATATTTTGTGTTTCATTATTATGTTTACAACTTTACCAATTGGATAAAGCAAGGCTTAGATATTAAAAAAAAATAAGCACTGTTTATGCTTTAGATATTTTTTCCCGCTAGAGAGCCAGAACGGAAAAAAAAATTAACTATTCATGATTAGTATTTTAATATACTGCGAACAAATAACAAGACTAAAATCTGAGACTAAACTTAAATTCTGTTAAACTTTGTTAGAAAAAGTAAAAAAAAACTCTTTATTTCAGTGCATAAAGTTGTCTCATTTTTTGAGGAACGGATCATTTTCAAAGTATATATTGAATAAAAAGTATACCTACTTTTACCTGAAAAAGGAAAGGAACTGATTAAGGACAAAAAACAGACAAAAATCGAATTACAAAATAAGAAAGGAAGTTCAAAAAGGATAAATTAAAATAATAAGATTATTACAAATAGTTATTTGAGCTTTTTTATTAATTAAAAAGGGGTGTTATTTGAGCTGACTTATGATTGTTTATTTTGCAATATTAAATTGTATTTTTGAAAAAGAACATATCTTAATGGATTGATTGGCGCTATGCTTACGTGTCTATGGTGAATTAGATACAAAGAGAGAAAAAATAATATGTGAGTTAGGACAGCTACATTTTTATAGGTGCAAGGTTTTAAATATTAGCCCAAAAAGGTATTGATATTAAGATCCAAACTGGAATAGAAATGCACAGGGTTGCTGTTATCTAATGATATACATTTATTATTTTTCAATCCGGAATGGCATTGGTGCAAAATCACGGAGGAGGAAAAAAAAAATCTTCTCTCAGAGGGCAACAAAAGTTTAGGCAAAGTTTTGCTCTTTCCTTATGAAAATATTTTCAACGTCGATGCCAATTTGAAAAAGCAGAGGAGACACTATATCACAACCCAACATTTAGAAAATGTATCAGCTTCAGTAAAATATGTCTTCCAAACAAAACAAAAAAACAGTCAGAACTATGACTTTGGGCATAAGGAGTCTACCCTTCAATTTTTGTGGAGAACGGCTCTATACAAATGCTTAAATCCAAATACTGGATAAAAAAGGGATATTTAGGGCCAGACAAAAGTTTGAGATAACTTAATTTTCACTTAAGGCGGAGCTCCGTGTCATTGCACGGCTAAAACCAGGCCATCCTGAGAGACAACTTTCCGGACTTTTGGGACCTCAATATGTGGTCCCCTCCTCTCCAGACGGGACCCCCTTGGAATACTCTATCAAGGCATTTATAAAAGAGAGTGTCCAGTTTCTAGAGCCTTCCATAAAGAAGGAGTGGACCAAGCTCGAGTCTGACTACATAGCCAAGGTTTGCAAGGGATTCAGGCCTCGTATTGAAACAATTATAGGAGCTGAGGGCTTACATATTAAATAAAAGCTGTGCCAGCACTTTTTCCAGATGATTTTGTTAAAATAAGGTTATTTCAAAACCTTTCGTTAACATTTTAGTTTTGAAAAATTGAAAAAAAGTAAAATATGTACAATTAAATAAGATTAAACCTGATTTCACAATGAAAATGTCAAACTAGAATAATTAAACATTATTTAGATCCGCCAACAAAGTTAAACAGATTTTATATTTTGGCTCTATTTGTTCGTTATTCACCAGGATTACAGCAAAAGTTACAAATCGATTTTAATCAAACTTTGTACGAAAATGATCACACAATAGACAATATAATTTTGAGAGGTCAATATAAAACAAAAATGTAAAAATGCATAATCGACCATAACTTTAGAGATAATAGAGCAATATAACTCAATTAGAATTTAGTCGGAGGTTTTGCACTTTACCAAGTGCCTATTCATGTGAATTTATATCTCAATGCTTTTAAGAATGGTTTTTAACATATGCAAAGAAATAATCTTTTGATAAAAAACTAATACTTTTTATAAGGATTATTATAAAGCATAGACAATTTTTTTTCAAGGAATGTTCGGTATTTAATGACATACCGAATTCAGGATGTTCAACATAAATTTACAAAATTAATTTTGAAAGTTAAAAAATATGATAAAGAATAAGGTTTATAAAATTATTTTTTAATGAGAGTTCAAAGATGTACTTTCAATATAATAATTACTTGATATTGGCATCAATTACAAAAATTTAGAGTCTAGACCATGAGCGAAGAATTTGCAGGCAACAACATGTTATAAAGTGAGGTTGTTTAATATTTTACCTCACATAAGAGAAGCCGAAAAATAACATTGTAAATTTGAAAATTGGATGAATGTTTTTGAGAAGAGCAGCATAGTTTTTATAACGTTGTTTGTAATCAGCTGTAAGAATCTGTGAGAAGAAGGAAATAAAAACAAATTCGACAATATCACCACATAGCCCAATGGACAACACGGTTGAGAAGTCAATGTGCCCATGTACAGGTCGTTTCTTATACTTTACGTATATGAATTTCAAAAACAATTTCTAGGTCAGATGAACCAAATGTAGAACCCTCGTGTTTACTTATACTTAATCAGTAAAACCCCATCTGACCAATTAAAGGAATATTATATTGTTTCATTTATGGTTTTGAAAAAACTATGACCATAGTGGTCAAATATGGGTTTTTGAAATTATTTCTACATGGTTTCAAGCTTTTATTTGAAGGGGAAAGAACTGATTAATCAGTTATCAGTCTCAAAAATTAAATATTGATGGGATATAGTTTATTGTCTATTTAAAAGAAATAATCCACTCCGTATCTATCAATTGTAAGTATTATTCTATTGTCATTCCTTAAACAAAAACTCACAAAAAAATAAATGTGTAATTATTTTTTAGTTTGAAATTTTCGATTTGTACCCTTTTTATAAGCTTTGGCTAACTTTTGAGTATACAAAACCAGTCATTTTTGTATAAGTTACTTTTCTTCTTGTTAAGTTTTGTGCAGATTTCTAATATTCTTATATTAGATATACAATCATCTTATCTTGAGAAAATGCATTTAAAAGCTAAAAGCACACTATATTTCTTTTTTTAAAAAAGGGAATACTCCTCAATTTTTTAAGTAAAAGGAGCTTATTTGATGCATAAATATGTAGTACTTCATACGCAAAACAGAGTAATTTGTTTTAGAAGGCTTAGTTAACCTCATTTTAGCTTTGGTGTTAAAAAAATGAAAACCCGAGATCTTATTCATTTTCAATAATACTTTTGGTTTTTACTCATTGAATTGCATTTTCTTATTATTGGATGATTGAATATCAAATTTAAGCTCATATTTATAATTTGCATAACATTTTTGAAAACTGTAAATGAACTTTAATGTGGATTTAAAGAATTTAAAATTACTCAAAAATTCTGGAAAATCAAAATTTTGACGAAAAGACTAATTACAGATTCGTAATCAACTTGTCAAGTAAACAGGACCCAGGGACTGTTTTCATAAATTTTTGAGTATAGAATAAAAATCTAAGATATTTACTAGTAAGATAGGAATAAAATTACTCTTTTAGAATTAAATTGAAAGAAGAAAAACTATGTCTGGATTAGATGCTTTGATTTAATAGATAGTCAAAACATAATAAAAACTAATTTGTTTTTTTTGTAAGGTATCAAGGTAAGCAATTAGGTATTTTTTATTTAAATGTGAGCAGAAAATGATAGGGATCACTTAAGATGTGTTTTTATTTGAATTGTATAATATTATTCAACACTAAAGATATTTATTTTATATTTTGACCATCTTATTATTTGTATAAATAAATCTTAGCTATCATGTGGAAATACAAATGTTTAGCTACCCTTTTAATAAAATATTACAGTATTGAATAAAATATTACTTAGGATCTTAATATTATGAAACATGTATAAAATTAATATTAAAAGTTGTGGAGAAATAATTTGCTAATAATTGTCTAAGAGTACTTAATAAATAGCATTTAGTATGATTCCCTTATTTGGCTAATTAACAAATGATTTCGGGCCTTTTTGAGTTTCTTTTTGTAAGAAAATTTACATAATACAATAAAGGTAAAGTTGTAAAAAAACATAAACATTTTATCATTAATCTTTATTTAGACCCGATTAAAGTCTAGATTAGATATATTATAATTATAGAAGATTGAATGACAATTAGGTTAATGGTATATTTTTATGATAATATAATTTATCGGAAATTGTTCTATGGAACGGTTTTGGGTCCAATTCGGATGCAACATTAATATTTAGGAAATGACATCCAATTTTAAGGCCTGTGTACTAGGAAACAACTCAGTAACTGCTTCATGCTTGGATAAATAAACTAATGTGAAGGTGAGATACACTTGAGTCTTAAGCAATGATATTGAATTCCTTTTAGTACAACAAATTTGCTTAGACTAAAACAATTATAATTTAATTGATAGTATTATGATAGTAAAACAGTAATTGAGTTTTACACTACATAGAGAAATAATAAAAATTGTATAATATTATTGATTTATTGAGCCTTTCAAATTATTTTTTTGATTAATTTGAAAGTTATTTTTGAAGGAATTATTTTTATGCCCTAACTTTAATTAATTTTTTATGGTGTGGTTTTATGGTTTTGTAAAAATATCTATTTTTATATCATTGTATTCCAATGTATCTTAAACTTAAATGAATGCTATATATTTTTATAGTAGGTTGGGAAAAAAAGTAATTTTGTTTTTTCGTTCTATTTCAATTCCTTAAAAGATGTGTTACAATCATCCAATTTAAACCAAGTACCAAGTGCCCCTTTCAGTTCAACTTGCTGCCAACGAGAGTCGAACTTCTCAATTTTCTTCTTGTGGAAGCTTATATCCCTATCGAAAAAAAGTTTGGTCAACCAATTTTCAATGGCCTTTAGTGAGGCCAAATGTGTACCCTTAAGCGAGTTTTCCATTAACAGGAACAGGTGATACCACTCGGTACCAGGTAAAGACTGTAGATACTGTTGTCATTATAAATACTCAAGAGTCTAACTTTTGTTTTATTGATGGAGAAACCAGAACAAAATTTAACCCTTGTTAAATAAATATAGTTGTTGAACAAATAAGACAAACATTATTTTATATTATGTTTAATAAAACAGACAACAAGAAATCATTCGTATATATTAGGCCCTTAATTCTTTTTAAGCAAGACTGTTAAATTTGACCTTAAAATATCTTCTTTTTTTTCAAATAAAAATGGCTTATAATTTGAGAACCGAACAAAATCTGATCACTCTCTACAGAAAAAACTTTAGTGCAGGGTAAAAAAATTTAATCATGAAGCAAGACTGTCTAATACACATATCAGCTTTTTGATTTCGATGGAGTTATTAGGGTATTTGTTTTTGAACGTCAGACGTTTTATCTATTCGACAATTGATCGGGGCAATGTTTCGTCTACAAGCATCATAAGGACATTATTTTAAGATGATTGTTCATTTGGTTTTGGATTTAATGGGAAAAGTAGGTTTATAAAAAGTAAGTTTGCTCCTGAATAAACTATGGGTAATTGTTCTTTATTGTTAAATAATGTTTTTAGAAAGATAGAAGATTTATGTTTAAAAAAAAAACCTGGATATTTTGTAATTTTGATATCGTATCGTAAATACTTTATGTCGTGACACCCCCAGTATACCAAAAATAGACCTGTACAAATATACAAAATAGTGTTGCGAGTAAAATAATAATTAAATTTTAGTTGTATTGAAATCAGTTAGAGTTATAATTAGAGCTCATATTTTTGTAATGAAAAAATGAAGTTAAGCGAGTTAAACGGAAAAACGGTTATTGAATGTTCTTTTTCTCTTTTTTTGCTCATCATTTAATGAGTCGTTAACTTTTCTATCTGTAGCAAGTATTAATGCCTATCTTTCGGTGTAAATTGTTATGAAAAAGCATAATACAATAACTATATATGAATTTCACGTTCTAGGAAATTTGCCATGGAGAAAATTGCTAGTTGAAAATTATCATTTGGGAAAATTACCCGTCATTTACTAACAAAATAACAATAGCTTAGACAAAAACTTGTTTTATGTAATGGCAGGACCACCAAGAAAGTTAAAAATCACTGCCGCCACTTCACAAAGCATTTAAAACCCTCCGAATGCATTAAAAATAAACTCTGACTAAGACTACGGCTGGTCCACCAAATGGGTTAAAAACTACAACCAACACTTCACAAATTATATATTCTTTTTACAAATGCTTCAAAATAAACCCCTGGCCATGGGTTGATTAAGACTATAGCTGGGCCACCAAAGAGGCTAAAAACTCCGTACCTGGGGCTCATTTTGTAGTATTTGTAGAGGACCTAAATTCTTTGTGAAGTTTTTCGTGGTGGTTTTTAACCTGGTTGGTTTCTTGTCATTGTACAAAACAAATTTTGGGTCTAGATATTCTAATTTTCTTTGTAAATGACGGGATATTTTTCCATTTGGAATTTTCTACTTTGGATATTTTCTCCAGGGCAATTTTCCTGAAAGAGACAATTTTCTTGATGGCAACTTAAATAGAAATATAATATTTCCCTTAAGTAATGTTAGTTTAAATGTAGTAGGTTCCCCTTTTAATATTATCAATTCATTTTCTTCCCCCAAAATCTCTTAACAGGCGGCTAATAGTAACAAAGGTTTTCATTTAGTAATACCATACGTTTCCTCCCGCTTTTTCCTTGTGTTCATGTTTTCCTTGCAAAAATGGCACCCTTAGTTATAATATAACAATAGCAACAATTAAGAAAACATTCATTTGTGTGCACATTGTCAGTCCATATTTTTTACAATCATTTTATGCAAACCACTATTCAAATTTTTTACATATCTTACTGTTATTTTTATACATACCTCTTTTCGATATACGATGGATCGACCAACTATAGATCGATGGGATCGTAGAAATTCAAATACAGATGTATCATCGTTGTCTATTATAAACATGATATGCAATTTCTTTTCACAGTTGCTAATGAATTCCTTTTCCAAAATAGCTGGAGTGATATCGATGGGCGGAGAATTACTCTTGCCACCATTGTTTTCATTTTCCATCATTAATTTATGAACATTCTAGGATAATTTTACAGTAGAATATGATATATTTAGTTTTGTATGTATGAAAACAATATTAACGGTAGGTAACCCCCGTAGCAATAGACCAAATACCGAAAGGATGACCATGTGACCTGCATTTGATCATATTTAAACGACTACAAAATAACTTTTGTTATCCACTAGGGGTTATGAAAGTATCATGAAGAGTTTTTGTCAGTTCTTATTTAGGAGTGAAGACTACAGTCCTCTCCAGTTCTGTCTCTGCCTGTCCTGAATATAAGTCCAAAAAACTTAGAAAGTTGTGTCCTTGACAATGTCACTCAAGTTTTTTTTTTTTTTTTTTTTTAATAAATACGGACAGTACTAGGGACAAGTCTTAAAAAATAAGGACTGACACAACACCAGCCATGAATAAATTTATAAATAAATGATCAACAGAGTAAATTCTGCATAGGTAAGAAGATATATGAAACGACATGTTTGATAAAGTCATATATCTAAAACGACATCTTGCAGTGGAGTTTTTGGGTACCCAAGGAAATTTTCAGATTAAGACAGATTACGTAGATCAATTGGTTTTTTATACTTTCCCCCATAGCAAGATTTTGGTTTTTATGAAACCAAAGAAGCCGTCACTTAATCATGTTCTCTCATGACGTTTACAACGTTTTCCTTTCTTTGCAGAATTCACCTCGGTAATACAGTTACAATTTTGGACGCTGCGTAGTTAGGTATAGATTAATATTCAAGTGTACTTGACACCCCTGGTGAACAAAAAAGTAAACATAGCCAACTATATTATCCCAATTCTATTTATTTAATTGATGAGATTGAGCTGTACTAATTAAGTATAAATAAACATTTTACGTATTATTATAATTACTGCATCTTAACTAAAAAATTTGTCTTTGAAGTCAATTGACCTTAAAGATATTTCCTTTACTATCAGCACCCAAGACGCGAACCTACACAGATTGAGTTTAAAATAATAATTTATCATAGACACATTGTCCATTGAACTACGCCATTTCATTGGGACAAATATTGAAGATATGATATTCGTCTCTCAACTTCGGCTCACATATTTGAGTAAACTTTTTGTAAAGCTCGACCAATATGTTTTTTTGTTTTATTGGGAGAAAAAAAAAGATGACCTATTTATTCGCAGATTTTTTCCCCATGAAATAGACTCTTGAAATCCAGTTGTAATAATTATGTAAATGTTTAATAAAAAGTCGTATCATTTCAGCGGCTTTTGATTATTTTCTGCATAGATAATATATAGAACGACAAAGTTTTTTAAGGAGTAAGTTGTAATCGAGTCGAGATGGTGTCAGTTGTTGTGGAAGTATTTATGACATAATAAACTATATTTGTTTCTCTCTCTTTATTTTGAAAAGTTATATAGGTATAAGTATATCATACAACGGGCGCAATCAACATTTGACGTTATCTTATCTGCCATTAGTACCATCTAGCAATCTAAACTTGTCTACCAAAAAAAAAATTGTGTGGAACAAGGTAGCTCAATGGACAATGCACTCGGGAGAAAACTATTCTCTTAAAGTCAATGTGTATAAGGTCGCGCCACGTTTGTTCCTAGTCAAGGAGATATACTGTATCTATGTGGACTTCAAAGACAATTCCTAAGTCAGATGAAGTGCATGTTATACTATAATGTTCACTTATACTCAATCAGTATCAGCTACTTCATCTGATCAATTAAAAAACATTAAAGAAAACTTGTTTAGAAATCATGCATTAAAAATCTTTTATACAGGGTGTTCTGTATAAATTGGAATCTTTTTAAAGGCTTATAACGGACGAATTAGATGGGTAGAAGCATAAGTTTTTTTTATGACTTGAAAGTTATATTTAATGGCATTTAAGTATTCAGAATGAGATTCGTCTTGGCCACACGGCTCGGTAAGTTGTTTATTTCCAGACCAAGGTGACCTAATGCAGATCCGGCTTTGCCATTGTACAGGTAATGCACATCTTCATGTACTGCAGAAACTAATTATACTTAGTACAGGCCTTATGCTCGACCATCCCTTAGAAAGATAAATTGCATTGGTTCAGGCCCTGGATGTTTCAGGCCAAAAATACAGGCTCCAAAAGTGAGGAAATTTTGTTGTCTAGACATTCTGCACTTTTTGGTATTATGAGACGGTACACTGTCTTCTTGGAAGGTGTAATTTCTTCTTTGGGATACTCCATCCATACAGGGAATGTAAGTTAAAATTTCAGAACCAGTACAACGGCAAAAGTGGATCTGTACAAGGTAAATGGCCTGCCAAGGGTACCGGCTCCATGTGCCCGAGGTTATCAAGAGAAGTAGATCTCATTATGAATTATTGAATGTTATTAAATGTAGCTTTCAAAGAATAAAAAAAATAGTTTTACCTCATCTCGTTTATTCGGTGTAAACCTTTAGAGATTTTCAGCTTTATCTGGGCCACCTAGTAAATTATCTGAGAAATTTTTGGGATTGTCTTTAAATCATGGTGGTTGAGTTGTTTTTTTTTGGTTTTGGAAAAACTATAATCAAAGTTTCCATATCTTTGTTCTTTTGTAATCGTTTTATTAGGTTTTAAGACTTTACTTAAAGAGGAAAATAACTGATTAATCAATTATCGGTCTCAAAAAATCAATATAGGTGGGAAATATGAAGTGTACAATTTATCTTGATACACAAAATAAATCATCAAAAATAGAATTAAAGGCGCTTGTCACATACTTTACAAAACTATAGAGTATGTACTAAGAGGAGTAAATTTCCTTTAGTATTTTGGCTATTTCTATTCATTGTGATGTCACGCGAAAAAAACTCTATGACAAACCTCATTAATTTGATGTATTTCATCTGTTGTAAATAAGTCATGTATGAATCCGTTGGTCAGAAAGTCGTCCAAATCTCTAGCCAAAAAATCATGACGTTCTAACTGTCGAAAATGAAGGCATAAAACAATTTCTTCATTCATGGATCCAACCCGTTTAATAATATCTCTAATGGTAAGTCTCCAGGTAAGGTCATCATAGGATTTGTAATTTTCTACCTCAATATATTTGATTCCAAGAAGTATAGCAGCTGATCGAATTGTTATCCGTCTTCCCTCTACCCCTTCTCCATAGATTAGCATATGCCCTTGAGGAATGTTGAGTTGTCTACATATCCTGGATATCATTTCTAATGTTGTCCTACATAATAATAATAAAAAACATCGATAATATAACATATATATAGAGAGAGAGAAATAGTCTTTACCCTCTGGGGTCATTTTAAAATAAAAACGACTCCTACTAAATGTGTTCCTGTAATTTTTTTAGTTCTTCATCAATTTCTGACTTATTTAAAAAAATTTAGTTAAATGGATATTTTCCTTAAATAAATATTATACAAAGGTCACACTGGGTATCATAACTTTATTAAAACAATTGTATCATGAATTTTTTCAGAAGTAAACTAAATCATCTATTAATTTTATATAATCAGAATAATAATTGAAAAATAAGGTTATTTCAACTAATGAGTAATTCTAAATTATATCGCCTCAAAGTTTCAGCTCAATCACTCAGAACAGGATATAATTTAGTATACTAAATATTTGTATGTTACAAAATGTCTATTTACAGAAAGAAAAAAAAACTATGGGGAGGCATGCACAGAAGTCTATAAATGTTTTGGAAAGCTCCAGAGAAATGCTGGATTGTCATTACTTAAGTTGTAAAATTTGTAATCTTTCACTCAGTTTAAAAAAAATATTTAATTCGTTTCTTCCTTTAATCGTACCATTTGTTTAAAGATACATCTTCTCAAAATTTATGTCTTTAAAAACAAAAATTAAGTGTAATAAATTAAATACTTGATATAATGGACCTATAAAAATCAATTTATTTTTTATCTTTTAAAGTTGTTTCTCAATCTGTTTATGAGAAATAAAAATCTTTAACCCGACGTTAGCACCTTCAATCTTTATTAATGCACAATATGAAAGTACTTTGTTTCAATTTTAATTCTTTCTTTTTTTACCAATAATTATCATTTATTGTCTGAAATAAGTGGGAAGATATTCATATACTCAAATTTTACTTATACTATTTAATTACAGGTATTTAAAAGTACATTCGTTTGCACATTACTGTATTCTGTAATTTTTGAAAATTTCATTCAATTTTCTTAATGTTTAAGAAAGTTGTGTTGTTTTATTGAAATATTATATTTTAATGGATCACAGATTTTGGTGTAGGTGATAAAATAAACAGTAGAAATAAAAATGTAAAATTTCGATCAGAAATTCGTCAGAAATTCATTAATATTGAAGTAAGATATATGATTTGTGTATCATAACGTGCTTTTTTAACATTATCTATTAGATAAAATAGGTTTGCAAAAAATGAATTTGATATTTATTTGTAACATACCCACTAAATTTTAATAACTTTCATACTAAGTCTAATCAAAATTGGACAGAAAATAGTCTTTCTAGTAAAAATTGATATGGAATAGCTCAATCAATATAGTACTAATAGAAAAATAGAAAAAAAAATGCATTAGTTAGTCAAGAAAAGGAAGGAAATAAAAAAAATTCATAGAGTCTTTTTTTATCTGTTTTTAGAAATAAAGAAAGATAGAAAGGTTGATTTTCTAATTTATTCAAATTTAAAACGAGTAGAACGTAAAAGTTGTCAAATGTTATGAAAATTACTGGGGGAAAAATTCATTGTCCTGCAAGGTCATCTTTAGGTCGCCCACATCGTTCATTTTATCCACCCAAAAGATAAATATACAAACAGCATTTGCACTATAATATATTTTTTTCTCAATATTTTTACTATTTCATTGTGTGCATAATAAGGAAACATGATTCGAATAATGTCCAAAATTAAAATTTCTAATTTTAAACTTGCCCCAATTTATGAATTTTGGGCTTTTTTTGATAGTGTTTTTAAATCTTTAATAAGCTTGATATTTGATCTTTTAAGGAAATATTTTCATACAAAACTTCTCACTAATATATTTTTCAATGGGTTTATTTAAAAAAAAATCTTAAACATAATGTAGAGTATCTATATAACCTATATATAGATAAACACTTGCCGATGTGTCCAATGATGCATAACTTACCCTTCATTAATTTATCTATTGTGCAAAAATATAAAAAAACTTAGGAAATGATTAGGAAATCATTTTTTTCGATTATTAGAAGAAAAAAAAAATTTTTTTTTTTTATTCTATATTTTTACAAAATAGGTTACCTTTAGAAAAAAAACTTTAGAATGTTTTTTGTAGGTTAGAGTAACGTCTATCATAATTTATAAATGCAAAATAATGGTTTATTTTGTAAAATATTCTTTATTGATGAAATTCGAACTAGATGCAGTGTTGTGTTGCTCACCATATATAAGTGTTCAAAATGAGCTACAACTGACTAACATTTGTTCACTCATTGTTTAGATGGAAGCCAGAACGCAAAGTATAGCCGATTTGATTTGAACACAGTAGAGCAACATGGCCATAAAAACTGGCCCATCGACTGGTTGAGAAAGTCCAAGAACGATTGCTACCTCGCCTTCGCGGTTAATGAGGTTCCACTGATTATCAAAACTGCAAGAATGCTGAGAATCGTGGCATCAGTCGAGAAGAGGATGACTTCGTATTGGTACCTGGAATGCCTCCCTCTTATTCCGGCATTTATCCTCTCGAACATAGAATCTGGGGCTATGTCAATAGTGGAGTCTCTACCGTCCCCATTTTAGTGTCGATGAGCTGTAGACCTATCCGTGAGGCAGTGGGCGGACGTGTCCGAGAGTCACAGGTCAAGGTAGGCACAGCCTTCAGGATCGTGGCCACAGTGACAATAGAAGACCATGTTCGATAAAGAGTCTACAAATACATATCAACACTGTATTAACCAAATTGGAATTTTAAAAAAAAATTACTGATAGGTGTTAATCATGTCATTTTCGATATTCTTTTGTCGTGTTGGGAATTTTCATAATGGCCTTTGAGAAAAAGTAAAGAAAAATGTATGACTTTTTTTATTTTTAAAATTTTTAATCACGTTCATTTGATCATATTTAGTCATCCTACAAAAATATTTATTATTAGAAACATTATTCTCAATTTCATAGGTAAATTATTTTTAACTACTAAATATGATATGTTGGGTAGAAGAAGAGTACATCCTTTATAGTGTAATTTTTTTTTTCCTTTCCGACAATTCGGTCTAAATTAAATATCTTATTTTAAAAATATCAGTTGGTTTTAATTGAATAAACGAATAGATATATTTTGTACATGCTGAAGGTATTCAGGAACATTGATTTTTTCTTGGTTGACAGTCCAAGAAATATTGTACATTCTAGACAAAGGAGCAGAAGAAAGAGATTGAATTTTGTAATTCCTCCCGATAATTGGATTGCCATTCAACGGATGAAGATAGTTGGGATTTAAGTGATAATTTAATTGACGTCAGTTTCAAAGTGAAGTTGAATATGTATTAGAAGATGATAAAGTTAGTGATAGAGGCGAACAAAATCTGAAGGGCAGTGAAACATGCAAAAGGTGAAATCACTAAATCTCTATAATCATGTTAATTTCAATCAGCCGTTGTGTAAGACTAATTAAACACTGAACATCTTGAAATCAATATATCAGAGTTAAGTCTTTATGAAAAATTCAATTTTTTTATGGCTGACACTATTATTAACAAGATAATTGATAATATAATAAGACCAAAGTATCAATATTATTGGAATTCATATTCGATCAAAGAAGTGGTGGCGGCCAATTTTTACATGGATGATGAATTCCCAACGAAGAAAATGCTAAATTCTTCAAACATGGAAACAAAATTTGACAATATTTCATCTTTTGTTGAGCCACTTGAGAAACAAAGATGGAAATATGGACGACAAGACTTCAAATCAAGGCCTTCAAAAAAGTATTGAAAATGCAATATCCCATTACGTATATGTAAATTGATTTCTTCAAAAAAAAAACCCCAACAATTTATTTAAATATATAATATGTTTATGAAAAACTTAAAAGTAATTTAAAATAAAATCTAAATTTTTAAATATCTATATGTACGTCGTATCTGCCAAACATACTAAATATAGTAGGTGCCCTATCTCTAGTAAAAGTATGACTTATACAAAGATAAAACTACTTTTGAAGACTGTACATACATAAGAAATAATTGAAGTACAAAACTTGGTTTAAAAAAAATCGTGCCTTTAAGAGCTAATAAATCTTGAATTTGCTGTACATATTATAAAAAAAAGTTGACATATAAAGAAAGAAAAAAACGTTTACTATGTACTGGGTGGTCCAAATAAATTGAGAAAAATCTTTAAAGGCGTATAACAAACGAACTAGATGGGGTATAACCATTTTTTTAAGCACTATTTGAAAACTACATTTAATGACATCTAATTATTTATAAGGAGGTCTACCTCTATCAATAACCTCGTCCACACGGAGCCAGAAGCATTGGCATGTCCGTGGGACCTCGTGTAGGTCAAGTATTGCCATTGTACTAGTTCTGGTTTTGCACTCTTAATTTATGTACCCTGGATGGATGGAGTAGCCAGAAGAAGAAGTTATTTCTTCCAACACGGCACTGCACAGGCCCAAAAGACCAAAAAAGTGGAAGATGTCTTGGCCACAAAAATTTTTACCTTTTGGAGCCCATAGTTTTGGCCTACAAACTGACCATTTGACGAGGGTTGAGCATGATGCCTGCAACAAGTATCATTTGTCTGTGGAGGTCCTGAAGAAGTCCATTACCCGTACAATTGCAAAGCTGGATGTGCAAGAGTTCGCCCGGGCCTGCTTAAGTCTACAAATGTTACTAAATATTTTATGATATTCTCTTAGCTGTTTTGTTAATATGCACCTGATTTCAACCCTCGTAATGTCTCTATATATTCTATTGTACACGAACACATTGCCGAAAGCCACTTTGCTAAACAAATACTTGTAGAATACTCACTTTTGTTGAAAAAAAATAATCTACATAGCACATGGGCTGAATATTGACAGTTTTATATTATTATTATTTCTTATTCATTATTATTTTTTTGCTCTATGGAGTAGAGTCCCCATGATACTTTACATGTCATTACTTAGCTTGAACGGGTTTCTTTCCCCAGCAGCGTAATAATTGATGAAATAAATTTTTTTTGATCCTTAGTTTCGGAAAAAACAAAAGTAACGTTACATTAAGCACAATAGCTCACAATTTAAATAACAGATTGTCATGAAATTTTGACAACTATGTTTTGAAGGTTCGTACTTACAAAAAATGAAGTGAATAAAAAATAGCTCCATCTCTTTGTGAAGGACTTTTCAGACCAAGTGTTACTTCATGAGGATTAATGCTGCAATACTATTGGGTAGTCCATTAAATTCTAATTTCTTACCAATTTAATAATTAATTATGAGATTGAAATTAATTCTTTTTTCCATATATTAAAGCATTAACAATTAGAAAAAAATTGAGCTCTTTAGCTTATGTACAAGTTGAGAAAAGGATACCTGCACGTGATCGACGAATTTCCATTATCCCACTCTGAGCAGTTGAACATCTCAAGGATCGCCGTCTAAGCCGTCAGTCAGTCAAAGCCAAAGTGCACACTGAGGAGTTAAAGAAAACACCCCAGCCCAATTCCTTAAAGTCAATGAGGGACCATGCTTTCAAAAAAGTAGTTGTTAAGAGGCTTGTGAGGGTTGCATAGCCCACTTTTGGCACCAGTAATGAAAAAAAAACCATCACCTCCGTTACAAGACTATTTTAAATCAGTCTTTGGAGATATTTTGAATTCTTTTTTGACAATTTTGGCTCCCTACAGTCCTGATGCCAACCTTTTCAACTACTGACACCGCCTGAAAGCCATAATTTCCCAAGAGAGCGGTTACATTCATGATTAATAGAGTTCTGATTTATAGTATTAATGTTGTTGAAATTCTATTGTTAACTAATAAATTAAATCTTGTTGAAGCTTAAAATTTAAAATCAGCAGATTTTCATGGATCACTCGATATAAAATCATTATTCCCATTAATGTTATATCAGTTTTAAAAGATAAAAAGTATAATTATTTGGCAAGATTTGCAATGATTAAGTGTTGATAAATCAAAATATATTTTTTAAATTATGATAATCCTTCAAGAGTTGCTTCGAACAGCTCTTACAATCGTTATAAAAACAAATCATGACAACCACCCGTTAAATAAATTAGAAAGAGAAAAATGCTCAAAGAAGAGGTGTCAATAAATCAATGATTGAGATTAAATAGACAATTCCGATAAATTAAACATTAGAATCGAATGTTTTTGATTCCTTACCTACCTATTCCTGTCTTGATCGACATGACACTATCATAAGTTCGTATATCACCCTGTAATTATCAAGATGAATCTGTCATTGAAGTAGTCTAATAGATAACCGTTTCTCAAAGTGTGTGTACTGGCACATTTGTGTGCCGACTATCAATGTCAGGAGTGCGTCCAAAAGAAACGTATTATCACATTGAATTAAAGTAAATCAATATAAAAAATCTAACAGTTCATAAATAAATATATCTATTTTTACATATGAAAGGAATCAACTTTTAACTGATTTTATTGGTCTGTAAAAATCTGTATCAAGTATCCATTTTATAATTGTTTATAACATGTAATGTCAATAGCCGACCAGGGACAGCGTGATTGCAGTAGGTATATAAAATAACAGCAGTATTTCTCATCATTAAACTACAGAAAAATTGATTTTAAAAAGCACAAGTAACATAATCATAAATTGTTTTCTAAAAGAAAAGCTCCAGACTGACTAGACATTAGAGTGTTAGCTATTTTTTTTAAAGTTAACCAAATTCAAAATTATTTTATTTTTTACTGTGCCATCAAAAACTGTTAACCTTCAACCGGTCAAACATCTAGTGTACCGGAAATACTTCAAAAGGGAGTCAATTAAAAAAGAAGAAAAAAAACATATAATAATCTAAGAAAAGACCAAATTATTTTATAATTTTTTTGAATTTGTCAGTAGTTTTTTTTTACTTTAATATTTAGTCGCCTTTGTAAGTTAAAGCACAAAAAACAAGACTATTAACGGCATACAATTATAAATAAATTAATATGAACTTTCTATTTATACAGCAATTTATATTATTAAATTTTTGAAAGAACAAAATAGAAATGTCCATAAACATACGTAGTTTTTAAATCTTTGAATACGCAGTAAATTCATTCATGAAATCAGACTTTTAAAAGTTTTTATTTAATTTTGATCTGGAGTGATTTGAAACAATTAAATTTCTGTGTGTTTCCTCTTGATCATATGTTTTCTAGGATTCCTTTGTTGTTGATGCTACATATCTTTCAACATTTTGTGACTGACACGTAATATCTGGTGGAGCTAAATCTTCACCTTATGCACATTTTAACAATTCTTTATTTATTGTATCAAATGCTAGAGGAGGTTAGGTTTGGTAATTTTCAGAATTTGTATAACAGTCAATTAAATCTAGGTAACTTGTTTGACATAAATTAAGAAGTTATTTTCTAGGAAAAAATTGTCTGACTTGACCTTTATGTCTTCCTTTACTATCTTCTAAGATGATTTCAACTGGGTAATTTTTCTTGAGCAATACTTTTAATCGAACAAGACATGTATAATGGACATTTTCTGGATGTGCAAAGCAGAAATTTGCCTTGAATGAGAGCAATTTTTCCATTTCTTTCTTCAGAGTTGAGATGCTGGGTTGTTTGATTAATTGAAAATATAATTTGTTTCGATCCGTGTTTGGAATGAGGAAATTTTTTTAAGAGGAAAGTAGGACATCTACTTTTTATATCATTATATCAAGTCTTTGAAGCTCTATCAATGGATTTAAGTTTATTGTATAATCTTAAAAGGTTAGGAATAATGATAATTAATCCATGTTTCACTGTTCCAGGATATTTTTTAAGAAAATTTTCAGGTACATAATTGGGCCCCTTTTGTACAATTTGGAAAAAAGTACTAAAATAGTGTAGATGAGAAGTTTATTTTTAATTTTTTTCAAAAAATTACCAAATCAAAATTTGAGAAGTAAATTCAAAAACTTTTTTGAACTACTTATGTAAAAAAATAGTTAAAAACATTTATTGGTATTTTAAAGAAAACACAACCCACCAATACTTTTTCTGTATTTGCTAAAACAAAAGATAATGGAGAATAGTGTTTACGGGAAATTCACCCGTAATTACTGTTCTATTTTTGGAAATATTTCCAAAAAAAATAAAATAATGAAATGTTCTGTAAATTGAAAATCCTTGATTGTAGTATTTGAGTCTAAAAAATTTACGTTCACAGTGCATTGTTTTGCATAACTTTTCTGACTTTGCATTAATTTAAAAAACTTTGTTTTTTGTATAGCTGTTTTTTGAGACGCTAATCACTTTTTGATTTATAAATCAACACTTAGCTAGTCTCCTTGAGCTACATAAAACGGTTATTGTGTTTTAGGGATAGCATAAGCGCTCCTTATATGACGTTTCCTCCCAGATCAACACTCCGTCTTAGCCTGAACAGGTTGGAAAGAGGCACCCAGGCAAAAACGTAAGCCTCCTAGATTTAATGGTGTGGGCATGCATTAAGGACACCCACACAAAGTCTATTTTATATATATACAGATTATAAGGAAGGCCAATCAAAACTTGGGAATAATTAAAAGAATCTTAAAAAATTGGAACAGTTCCCTCATGGTGAAACTTTATAAGCTTTATGTCTTCCCGATCTTCTTAATGTACAGATCTGAGATTTGGAATACTTCCAGAAACTAACTGATTAATTCCTTGAATAAGGTGCAATCTAGATTTGTGTTATCTTTTTCTTGTTTCGGAGATAACGACAACGATCAAGGCAAAATTGTAAATCTTGGCCTTATCACTTTGTATCATGGACGTACCATTTTGAATGTTATTACGCTCCGCCGAATTTAAAAAAAAAAAAATAAACTTATTGCTTTCACCCTGGATACGAAGCAAAGGGTACCTCTTCCACGAAACGAGAATCTCCACACTATCTACCTCTCAAAAATAAATATAGTTTATATAATAGATCGGCTAGTCTTTGGAATTCTATATTTATATGGTGTCGTCAGGGAAGTAAGGCTGACCTCAAGAAAAGTTTATAGGACATTGTTATTTATGTGACATATTTATTATTTGGGATTATTTTATTTTGTTGATTTTTTCTTTGCACTATTGCGTTATTTTAATAAAATTTTTGTATTATTTTCTTAAATATATTTCTTTTACTAAGAATGATAATTTTATAATCACTAATTATAAGTTGACTGTTATAGGCTTTCAGTATCCCCACTCGTCGAAAAATAAATAAATGTATTTACGTTCAAATATAAGGTGTTCGGTAAAAAACACTATTCTACAAACATACCTTAATGGAAATAAGTGAACAGGATCATTTTGAGAATCTTCAGAAGCATTGAAATCCTTTATTTTTCCGAGCAACTTCTTCTCAAATTGCTCCACGTCTGTCATCTCCATGTAGTGTGGATCCTTTTTATTATCAGACAAGTACACTCCAAACATCAAATTCCGTAAGTTTTGCTGAGTTACAAGTCCATTGATTTTACCTAGATGCTCAAATCCAGACTCAAAGTTTTCTCGAAAGTTATTTTTGACACATTCGCGAATGGAATCATAAATCATTTTTTTTGCATCATCACATAAGAGTCTATCATAGAATACTCGAAGAATTTCATGTACCCAGAGACGTGTAAAGAGTTTTTTGTTGTCAGCATTTTCTTTTGGAAGGAGGGAGAAACACTGCAAGACATTAACAATATCTCGTAGGTTAACAGTGTCAATATGAAGAAAACACATTTCATTTTCAATTATAAGGGCCTTTCTGCAGGCATTGTAGACGTTCAATGTGCTATTGATTATT
Source organism: Lepeophtheirus salmonis (assembly GCF_016086655.4). NCBI lineage: Eukaryota > Metazoa > Arthropoda > Copepoda > Siphonostomatoida > Caligidae > Lepeophtheirus > Lepeophtheirus salmonis. Next base: position 43,828,327 of record NC_052136.2, on the reverse strand, counting down.
GCTGGAATAACACTTGATATTTCCGGAGGGAATCCAATTCTCTTAAATGTAAAAATAAAACATTATCTCTTATCATTTTCTTTTATGGTCTCCTATTTATAATAATAAATATTGATATTATCACGAAAATTTGTTGTTTGAAAATTAACAATGCATGGAGACCTCTTTTATTTAACCTCTATGAAATGGGATATTATACACCCCAAAATTTATAAAATTGTATATTATTCATTTGAATCTACATTTTATCACCAATAATTTTTAGTAAGGTCCTAAAACATTAAATCAGATTTTAGGAAATTCTTTATTTCTCTTGATCATGTCTTGTTTAAAATATAAATATTTATATTTAGCCATTTTTAATTGTGGCTTCGAGAATTTAATTAACTGCTTTGCTTCTAAGTTTTTATTTCATGGATACTTCTTTTTTCTAAGTTGAGTACTGAGACGTATTACGGTAGTTTACTAAAATGAATTATTGTAGCTATTATTTTTATTAATAAAAAATAACTTCATCAAAATTGACGAATATTAGTTTGGTTCGCAAAACTTACCTAATGTTGTGACTATTTAATAAAAGGGTTAAAATTGTAATAAAAATACAATTTTATTACTATAATATTAACAAATTATAAATTGTTGAAACCTAAACTTGAAAAATGGAAAAATATGAAGTTCAGAACATAATACTGAATCAATAAAAACACAATATAATTATAAAAATTCTTTTACATATGTTTTATTAATCCTTCTTTTAATTTGGAAATTGCTTTAAAGGTAAAATATGACTCTGATAACTCGATAATAGTCGCAAATTACTACAATTTTAGAATTCAGATGACTGAGGGAAAGCTGAAATCAGTTTTAGATGTTGTGTTTAAAAATAAATTCCTTTTTTGACATGAATTCATTTCACAAAAATTCCCCTGTGTTATTTGATAATAAGAATGTTTTTTTTTTCGATTTCTTATGTTTATACAAGTATTTTCAGCATATGAATTGATATTTACGAGTGCAAAATTAATGAAATAGCTGAAAAAATTAAACAAAAAAAACTACGTTGTATTTTTTACGTAGTTCACTGACAGTGTTAGAAAAAAGATGTTGACTAATAGAGGGTTAATTAAACGATAGGAGTGGTATGGGAGCTGAAAGATTAAGAAATAAAATAATTATGCGACAAAAAAACGGATTCCAAACGTTTGGAAAATCTAGGAGGCTTAGATATGAGGAAGAGGGAAGCTCTCCAAAGTGTGTAAATTGTTAGAAGGCAAGTACAAATACATAAATGCTTCTGTAAAGTCTTCTAAAACAAAAGATTTCTTTACAACAGCCAAATCCAACTGCTTTGAAAGTGCAATCTAAATTCAGAAATACCTTTAAACATTTTTGAGAGCCTAACTATTCATCATATCTAAACCCTTAGATTTTTCTACACAATAGGGAAGGGTTCGAAGGAACATAAATGTAGTTTCCAGGGAATGGAAAAACAACCTTCTCCTCTATATTAACCTATTAAAAGAGATAGGTTAATTAAGTTATTACAATATATTAGTAATAATTCTTCAAGCTACATGCAATATTTATAATTTAACTTAAGTTTATCTGTCGTCCAATCTACTTACTTAAAATATATAATATATTAACTATAAATTTCTTGGCTTCGGCCCTTGCCCCCCCAGCATAGCTTAAGAGTTTAACTCAAGCCTAGAGTGTTGTTTTTTTTCAAAATTAGCCTAGGAAAAGGTAAATATCTCATAAAATGAAAGCTAACACAATTAATTTCCATGGGTGATGTTTTTGTGATCCTTGTTGTTTCTCAAGAAGAAGAATTAATCATTTCCATTTATTTCTTAAATTATTATTTTATTTTGAATTTCGCCGGTTAAAACTCTAATTTCTTGCCAAATATATAAACGTAATAATTTAATAAAAAAAAACATTGTTTTTAAAGGAAATATCTTACTATTATTGAAACATAAACCATTATAAAGAAATATTATGGCTCAATGACGAATATATAAGCTTCCGCTAACAATTTTTGCTATTTTATATCCTCTATATAATAAGAATGTTTTTGAAAGTGTTGTTTAGAAAACTAAAAGGTCATATTACTTAGACAGCGACAGTTTCCAAGATATTCCATTATCTAAGGCAAGAGGGTGGAATATTATTGAAAATAAGTATGTGAACCTTGCAGTTCCTGATAACATTTTTAAATATAACAAATTGACCCCTTAATTCGATATCAATTTGTCTCTGAAGTGATAATTAGTTGAAGGAAACCGGTTTGTAGTACATTTCCTATCAAAGGCTGGCGATGCATGCAGACTAGAACAAATAATTATCTCCCTTATACATAGATCATCTGACATATTTTACAAAAGGTTGAATTTCTAAATGTAACAAGGGCATAAGAGGAGTGGATCGCTTGATAAAATAACAGCTGCCTATGGAGTGATAATTAGACAAAGGAAAAGGTATTGCCATATATTTAACTGGTCAGTAGTTCTTTTTCTGTTCAGTCCTGGCAACTTATGCAATGGTAGAACAAAAATGTATCTGCCTTATTAGTGATTCAAGGTCATATTGTATTACATACCCAAATCAAGAATGAAGACCAGAGACAATACCCATCCTCCGTCTTTTCTTTAGAGTAGCAGCTTGCATAATCTAAAAGGTGGCAATGACCTCCACCTTATCAAATCTACTTCTCAATTAAGACGTTACATATTTCCAATATGTAAGGTACAAATAATTGATGAGCCTTCAAGATCCAATATAAGATTATATTGCTATTGCTTCTATAATTATTACATATAATAACAATTATATTATTTTAAATTGAGTGTTTGTTCATGTAAATACAAAATGAACCTATTTGTATGTATATAATTTTGTATGTTTGAATATAATAATTAAATAACAAATTTGTTTGCAAATCTTTGATTTTTTCTTAATTCTAAATGCTATTGATACGGACAATAGTAAATATAATTAACTGGCTCTTGTCAGGCTTTCATGAGTCTCTTCAGATTTTTTTTTAAGTTTAATTTTCTTACTTGAGTCTCAATTTGAGAAATCTTGAGAATAAATAGACTATATCCCCGAACTTTTTCTTAGTGTCCTGAATAAAATTACAACAGGACCGTTTAGAAAATCTACCCTGTATTGTACACATTTGCTAACAATTGCCTTACCCTAAACGTTGCATTCATAGAACTTGAGAAAATTCGAGCCAATATATCCTCATGAGGCTCTGGATTAAAAAGTGACCATGTTCGACTATACAATTCTTTATCATAGTCGGTTTCTGGAGAATCCTTTAGTCCAATAGTCATACAAAGAACGTAATACATATTTTCTAAGTTGAAGCTATTCTCTAGAGGTAAATTGTACCTATATGGATATTAAAGGTATTAATTAAATTGTTCAACAGCAAAAATAAGGTAAGGACAACATATGCTCAGCTGAATCGAATTTCATTCCTTTGATTCAAATTATGACCTTATCTTTTCTCTGTTAGCATAATGTTCTTCAGCAAAGAACATGAAAATTTTGTTATTTTGAATACTTTTAAGATTTAAAGCTTTTTTTAAGAGATTAATATTAAAAATAGTGAAATTTAGAGGTGCATAGCTTGAAGACAAATACATAACAGAAAGTTTATAGAGTATATTAATTATAACTAAAATTCCTTGTTATAGTTTAAACAAAGATTAGAAAATACTTTATACCGTTCTCAATTTAAGATAAGAACACGGCAATAGTTCAAGGCTAAAACTCATTTTTGAATTGATCTTATTAGAAAAGTCCATATATTTGTATGCCATACCAAGCTAGGAAGCAGAAAAAAAGTGGAAGAAAGAGAACAAAAAAAGTGGCAAAAGAACTTAAAAAAATGTAAAATGAAATCTATCTTGACGGTCTAGAACAGGGGTTGATAACCTACGCGAAGGTATATTCATTGGCATGTGCAAATTAGAACATATTCCCGTAGTTTGTGTGTGATTTTTACCATTATTGTTGATAGTGGCACACTCATTGACTAGAAATGTTTAAGTTGGCACTCCATGCCTTAAAAGTTGCCTACCCCTGGTCTAGAACATATACTAAACACATTTCTAACTCAATAGCATAAAACATTACACCATTATTGCTTTTGTCAGTGGTTAAAAATGTAATAATTGATACATAAATATCTGATACTTTGTTGATGCATAAAAATAAATATATAGTATTTTAAATAAACCATGGAATGAAGATTTCAAAGAATATTTAATTTATTTATTATTTTGGACCAGGAGCATCATTCATCTATACATCCATACATTATGACTTGAATTTATGTATGCATATTTCAATCCTCACAAAATCAAATCTTATTTGTTAAGGGCCAGTTCAGCGGGGATTTTGTTGATAGGGATTCCTACCCATACATGCACTCTTTTCAATTGATTTCAGGATCTTACTCTCAAGAAGGATTTCATTTCACACTTTTTATTTTTAATGGCACCTTTTTTTTCTATCTCTCTTCATTATACTTTTTTATGAGATTAATTGAAGTGCCTTTTCGGGTGAGCTCGTTTTTTATACTTGAAGTTCAGACTTATAACTATAAATCAAAATACGTCTAAATTTACTGAATATATTTGTCCTAAAGCTTTAAGCCTCTGAATAAAAAGCACATATTTTCAACTTAAAACAAAAATAACTCGAGCTATAAGGATGGGAGAGACATTTTAAAATTGGTTTTAGTATTTTTTAAATTAAGTTTCGAAATATATTCACATAATTTATCACTATTCAAGTGCTTTAAAAAGCTTTTAACCATAAAAATAATACAAAAAACTTGACTACCTTTTTCTGAATACCATGAGGCTAACAGATACAAAAATTAGGGGATATTTGGATTCAGGGGATCAAAATTTACTAATTTGGGATTATACTGTTCTAGTGTTTTACAAAAAATGTGACTTTTTTTTTATAAATTTATCAATAATCCATAAATGGGGTTTCTTGGATTGAGAGGATGTACCCTGACTGCATTGACATCAATATACATACATAAAAATGACTTTTATAACAAAAAAAAAACAAATCAGATTTTTTGTTCTACGGAATGAATATATCAAAAAATACTATATCATGTTGATGTCGTTCAAAAAGTTATCCTTTTTACCGCAATAGAAGACATTTCGGGTCAATTAAGGGAAATTGTAAAGTTTATTTATAGGTAAAAGCAATCAAAGTAACATCGTTTTAATCCAAGGGAAAAATCAAGTTAAAATTTAGTCTAGGAATACTTTATACCTCTTTTTTGCCCCTGCTTTTTTTTTCAAATAATGGCCACATCATTATTATTGTCCTTTCGCATCAATGGGACACTGGTGTCCCATGTTTTCATTCATTTGTCATTGCATTATTTTCATGATATTTAAGATATTTTTGAAATATTACTATGAGTAATAGTAGAAATCTAAAAATTCATCAACATTTTATCATACAACTTTATATTCGTGCTATGTAACTCTTCAAATTATTTCATTTTTTGGAATTCCCTCAAATAAGATTCAACCTATCATATGCTTTTCACGTATAGATAATTTACTTTTTTTATCGTTTGTTTAATAGTTGTCTAGTATAAGGAGTAATTATTGAAAATTTTGCTATTAATTTGATGAAAAATGCAAAGGTTAGGGGAGTTTAAAGGTGTCATATTTTTCTCTTTTTATTGGATTTAAAAATTTGTACAGGATTATTATTGGATTTTTGTTGTTTTAGAGTATTCATTTTAAAGAACTCTTTATTTGTTGACAGATGAGCAAGTAAAAATATGTATACAAATATTTTTTAGGAATACTAAATATTGAATAAAGAGTTGTTTATAAATGAAAAAAAAAAAACAATACTGAACAAAATATTTTAGTGTTATTTGTAGCAATATTAGTATCAAATCTATAGCATTTTTGATGGAACAGACAGTGCTAATGAAAAGGACAGATACAATTTAAAAAAAAAATTATTATTACCATTTATCACAACAACATCAAATACACATTAATATAAACGTTAACCCCCCTTTCTACCTCCAATCTAAGAAAAATGAAGAAGATAAAAGAAAAAAAAAAGAAAAGAAAAGGCGAGAGAGTTGATGAGTGAGCGCTCATCCCTTCCTGATAGAATTTCCGGCTGAGCGTTGACTGTAACATAGGTATATTAACAAAGTAGAGGGCGCCACTGATCATTTTTTTCACAAGGGAATTATGTAGCTCTACCATATGATTTATTTTCAAACCGGTTCTTTAACGAATATTTGATTATTGAATGATTAAACAATATTTAATTTGGAAATAAATATTTAAGTGCTACTATGTACTATATATGATGTCGCCTTAAGAACTTCAAAAATGGCACTATACAAGTAAAAGTTTTAATTTTTTGCAACGAAAAATTGCAATTACTCAGGATTTATCCAACCAATTTAGGTAATTTTGGTATCATTGCATTATACGGCTAAAATTACATAATTGATATTATATAAAAAAAATACAAGAATATGCTGTTTTGATATTTTGTTAACATATGTACCTACATCAGATTAAAAAAATATTATTTTAAAAACCAAAAATTAGTGTAAAGTAAAAAAACTAATAAACACAAAACCCTTTTATAATTTTTTTTCCCCCATCCGTCCATCCTTTCTTTTACACATTCGTCCGTCCATTCTCCCGATTCAAGCTAGGTTCCCCTATCTATCAAGTATCTGAGAATAAATATCGATTGCTCCATATATTTCTCGAAACCACCTGGGATCCCTTCCCTCTACACCGGATTGCATAGAGTATTGAGAGGACCCTTAGGACATTGACAATTTATTAAATAGGTATGGCACTTAAGGTATAGCTGATGAAGAGGTAGCATAGAAACGAATGCATAAGATTTTTAATGGACAGCTGAAGCCAACATTGACGTCTTTATTATGATACCTTAAAATTTTTAACTCTGAGGATAATCTCAAAGATGATAAGAGTGATAAAGAATTTAAAGTAAAACCAGTGAACGTCTATCTGAACAAAGGGTTCACAAATTTTTTGCCCAACAATTGTAAAGCTCTACAACAAAGTCATGGGGAAGTCGATCTCATGGATAAAAAAACTGCTTCATACCACTAACATTGCAAGTCATCAAAACGATTTTATCTAAGATTATTACTTAGATATCGCATGTGTAAACACCGATATTGTTAATAATAGTAAATATTCAAATAAATTTTCGCTTCTTGATTTGGATGTTGTTTTTGACAAGAGTTTAATTATAAAGGACATAAGCGGGCAACATAACGAAAAGCAAAAAATGTATCTCTTATTACGGACAATCATAGTGGACATTTACCTAAGTTTGAACAAAAAAGAAAAGAATTTGCTTACTGTGCAAGCAGAATATAGAAAATCTAACTTTAGACATTTTTATGGCTTGTTATCTTGCTTTATACTTGGTAAGAGACATAAATTACTTCGTTATGTTTCACACTTTAAGCATTTTATTATTTAAATCAATTTTTTATCGTAGAATTAACTTTTGTTTGAATTAGGAATTATAAAGTAATACAAAATAATTAACAAATATTACTAATTTAACCTCACAGTGTAAATTTAGTACTTTGTTTATACATAATAAAAAAATCCATTCACACCCGGAGGGATACCATTTTCCAATCAAATACTGGCGAACCAATTAAAGTTATTAGACAAATTAATTCGAATTAGTTCTAATATGATTGAAGAGATTAAGAATTGACTATAATTACCTTTGATTTTATTTTCAATTCACTGTTGGTCTGAAAAGGCTAACTAAATAATATTGAAATGCAAAAAGGGATTGAATTAAAACAGTTGTGTCATAAATATCTACAGGTGTTAAAAGATATATTGTTTAAGTTTTATATTCTGATCTAAAAAATTATGGATTATGCCAAAAAAAAAAAATTCCAAGATTATTTTTTCTCCTAGAAGGGCATGTATTTCAATATAACTTTGATTTCCGTTTTCATTCATAACAATAGAGCATTTCTACGGGACGTCAACCTTGTTGATGTTTTTATTTTTGAGGTCTAAACAACCATAATATTGAATACTCATTTTTCATTAATATTAAGAAAAATTGTGACTTTTGAATATCAAAATGGGACCAACAAATAAAACGGCTAAAACCTTACGTTCTATCAAAATTATATCCCTCTATTATCAAGTTTTATTATATGTTTGACCATAATATATATTAAAAATAATTTGTTGCATCGTTAAACAAACTTCTTATCATATTGTAGATATATTGTTAGGTCCTGCAGGGTCTGTGGAAAGCTCTATAACAATCCACGGTGGAGTGCCGTGCCATCTCTATCCTAAAAAGTTTGTAACCATTAGCCTTAGAGAGTTGATCAACCAACAACTAATTAGTCTATTCATAAAAAAAAATTTAGAGGGATCATCTTTGTAGCTTCTACCCACTATGTTTCCCTTTCATTCAAAAATTCGAAATCCGGATTGAGTCATAAAATTATGAAGAAGAAATCCCGTGACCTCCTATCGACTTTATGTAATCGTAGAAATATTTTTAAAAGGATTTCAATAAATTTCAACAGTTATTTAACATGATAATTAATTTGCTGGTCACTGTTACTTTTTTAGAGATGTGTTTCTAGAATATGTTATTATTTCAAGTTTTATCCCGGAACAATACGTATAAGCTTTTGTGTGTAATTATGTGCTTGTTATGTATTTCCTCCGGTTTATTTATATATTTAAATTATGCATAATATATAAGCCAAATAGAAATATACATAAAAAAGTGTAAAACTAAAAAAAACAGTCCAAACCAAATTATTTTTCGGGATATTTTTGTACATAATCCTTTTCTTCCATTTAAATATTAGTATATACCATTGGCATTAAGTAGTATACAATGCAAAATTATTTTTTTAATTCTTAAAGCCATATTATGAAGTTTCATATAAATTCATTAGAAATTTGTCCATTTGATCTAGTAAAAATATCGAATTTGAAGCTTCCAAAAATGGTGGCTCCTTCAAATATGACGCAATTTGTAATCTTAGTAAAATTAACACCCTAAACACCCTTTGTTGGGTATATAGTAGCCAGAGCAAACAACAATGACTTCTTAAAATATAAAGTATTCCTCATCCAACGTGACAGATAACGATTTTACAAAAAGTTTCAATTTTTAAAAACTATATTTACCATGAATTATTTTCAATCATTTGCGAAATAAAATCCCGAAATAAAGATTCCTTCTCATTCTCTGGCATTTCAACATTGTCTATTAGGAGGACTCCTTTAGATTTCAACGGACCAAACGTGTTAGTTGTTTTTTTTTCTAACTTTTTCATCATCCATGACTATTTAAAAAAATATCACATAAATATGTCATTATTTATAAGTAAAAAAAAGTTTTACTCTGAAGTTCTGTGCTGTTGACGTAGTAATACAATTATATTTGTAGAAAGATAAATCATCTTGCGAATTCATGAGAGTTGCACCCACGATCGATGTTTTTCCACATCCAGAGTGACCCACAAGTAAGGTTGGGATATTTTTTTTCATATTTATATTATAAAAATACGAAAACCTGGGATCAAAAGTTAAAAATTGTATAATTACCCTTCGTTACTTTCCTTCAAGTACTAACATGAGTATTTCCAGGATTGTTAAGTCCCCAGAGCATAAAATGGACATATGGTACTTACCAATGGCGTCCCTAACCTCTTTTTTTTTTTTTTTTTTTGGGGGGAGCTTGAGTACCCTAATAGTTTTTGAAGCCCTCTCAAAATTTTGATTGTAACTTATAATATAGGTTGGGGAAAAAGTAATTACATATTTTTGCTTTATTTCAATGCTTCTTAAGAAGGGTTAAAATCAACCAATATAAGCCGAGTATGTCCCATTCTGTTTAATAACTTATTGCCAACGAGAATCCATCTTCATAATGTCTCTCTCGTAGAAGCCCTTGTTGCAATATGATTTCCCATACGAGCTCTTAGAGTTTCCAATGGTGGTTACTTCTAATTAATTGCAGGCTTTAAACGGTCGAGTTGTTTATAGTAGAAAGCAGATTTAAAGAGGAAAAAAATTGCTCGAACCACTGTTGTGCAAAACGAACCGAAAGAGTATCAACGCCGTATACATTGCTAATTTTCTTTGTCGTTGTCAATGACTTTTTCTAATAAGGTATTAAAAATGTAAAATATGGCAAATTTCTCCCATTGAGACCTGTATACTTGTCACAAGATAATTCAGTACTGAACCGACCATGTGCAATACTGCCCAAAAACGTGTTTGTACTATATTTTCATACCTCTACAAACTTATATCGTATGATCCGATTGGACCAATAATGAACAAGATATACTTATTTAATTAAAGGGGTCGGAAATTCGACATTAATTTTTCCTCAACATAAGTATGTTTTTTGTGTCATCACACATTTAAACCAAAATGATCAAATAGATCTGTCTAAAATCTAGCAAGTAGATGTATAAAACAAGAGCCTATTTCTGACTGAAATAAAACTTCATTTTCTTTACCTCTGTCTATACGAGGGTGGTTGGAAAAGTTTTCAACCTAACAAAGTTTCAAGAAATTTTTTCTGAATTTTTATTTTATTTTTATACATCATCTCCTTGTTAATCACACAGTTCTTCGAGCAATGATTCCATCTCTGTAACCCGTCTGTAACTCTTCATTTCGCGAAAATCTTTGTCGTCTAACCCCAATTTTCAGATGTGTTATATTTATGTATACGATGAAAAATCAATAAGAAATGGAAGTCCCGTAATTTTGGAGACTTATCATTAGTATAGTAAGTATGAAACTTCGATAATTCATCAAAAGAATGAATTATGAACTAGCTACAACGAATCAAGTAAGACAAAGAAATTCAAAATTAAAAGCAATATAAATTGGATACTTTTTTGTAAGCGAGGTAACGAAATGTGATTGTATCTCAGCTATACAAGATACCCTTCTTGAAATAATCATAGATGTATTATAGTTTTCTTTAATCTGTTTAATTAAATCTAATTAGTTAACTCTTGTATGGTTTAAAGCAGCTGACTCTACGTTGTATGAATTCAATTTTTTTTTTTGGGAAGATATTGTTTTTTATATTAATTTATATGAGCAAAGGGTCTTTGCTTAGAGTTAGTGTAATTCTAGACTATGTTCTGGATATTATCTTTGATAAAATTATTCATTAAATGAAGGTATGTTACAAAATGTTAATTTACGAATATGGAACATCTTGCAAGGGGCGCCCTCAAAAATTTAGAAGTGTTTTTAGGGACCCCCCTAGAAATGCTGGAAGTTTATTACTTAAATTAGAGAAATCAATTTGATGGCAATTATATTTAATGTAGATATATTTTTTATCATTCCTGAGTATATTTTTTTCTCAATCCGTTGCATTGTTTAATCGCACTGTTGGCTAGAATATAAGTAATCTCAAAATAGCTTTTAAAATTGCGGATAACGTGTAATGGTTAGAAAAAAAATATAATGGATTTTAAAAATTAATTTTTTTAGTATCTTCTTAAGTTTTCGTACAATTTTTTATGCCTGCTACATCAATTTCAATCCGATAATAGCGCCTTCAATCTTTAGTACTTGGACTATTTGAAAGTAATTTGTCTAAGACAAATTCTTAACCTCTCTTTTTTTTCAAGAACTATCATTAATAATCTGGAGAAATTGGAATAACATTTATACACTCGAATATCATATTATACAAAAGATTAAAAATTATCATCTTATGAACAATATTGTACTCTGTAATTCTTGAAAATTTTATTAAATTCTCTTGATGTTTAAGAAATTTGTGTTGTTTTAACGAAATATCATATTTTATTAGCTCATAAATTTTGGTGCAGGTTATAACATAAGCACTACGAAAAAAGGCGTGAAATTTCGATGATAAGTTGGTCATAACTTTCTTAATATTAAAACTAGAGTCAGGATTTTGATAGAAATATGTATTTTTTGCCATTATCTATTCGATAAAAAAAGTATAAAGAGAAAAAATGGAATTTGAAATTTTTGCTTCATACTTATTTAATGTATATGTTACGGGCAATACGGATAATTGGGCATTATGTAAAATTCTCGCTCTATTGGACAGTTTGAAAAGTGTTGAGCGGGATAGCATGATATGACACAGACATTTCCTGCCGTATAATGACCTGTTGAAGGGCCGTTCTAAAAATCTTCAATAAACCACTGACCGAAAGGCGGAAAGCCTTTGGCGGGGTAGCATTGTATGATATGGGAAACTGCTGCACAATATTAATATATTGATGGAACATTATAAACCCAAAAGGAGGTTTTAAAGGCAAACAGGTTACAGATATTTGAGACAAGTTCGTTTGAAAAGAAAGTAGAAGAGTTAGCTATGAAATTACACCAGCATCCATTTTCTTATTAATTTTAAGGTGGAAAAACATTCCATAGTTATTCATACACAAAAAAGCGAATGTCTACATATCTATTGCCCAACATGGGCATTCATAATTTTCTTTCGTACTTTTTGATACGCTACAAACTGGGCGAAACAGTGTCTGAGGTCCACAACAATCTCACACTTGTTTACCCTGATGACTGCCCTAGTTCAGCAACCATCTTTCGATAGGTGTTTAGATCTGTGATGCCACTTTAAAGTTCCAAAAAAGTGTCTCATCAGGACGTCCCTGGGAGACAAGAAGACACAATAACATGACTGTTCCCAAAATGGGATGGAACTCAATGGCATTTTTAAGTGATCACTTAGAGCCCCTCCAAATCCCTTATTTTGGGCAAATATCTCAGGCGAGAAATGTCTGGAGTGAAATATTTTGAATTTTTTTTTTCATATTTTGAAATGTATTATTTCTGGTCGATGTTTTATTGGTCAGACTTTTCGTCCATTCGACGTTTTATCCATTTGACGTTTTGTCGTTTGATGTTCTGTCGGTCGACGTTTTGTCGGTCAAATTTTTATCATTCGACGTTCTATCAGTCGACATTTGTCTATCGACGATTTGCCCTACTATTTTATACTTATGAATACATAATCTAAAATGGTTGTTTGAGAAAATAATAATACACGTAGTAGACTGTAGGGGAAAGAGTATTTCTAAATTAATAAATAATGAACAAACGAAGCATGTTCTATACGGAATGTGACATATCTCACTCTCCTTTCATCTTTCATTTTGCTGGAGTAGATAAAAAATGAAAACACACATATTCCTCCATAATTTATTAATAACACAAAACTTACTGAGTGTCATTCCCCCCCCAGCCCCCCACAGCCCCCAAAAAAAGATGTAGGAAGTAAATGAAAAACTAAGAGTTTATATACCCCATCTGTCATTTTTAAATTCACATTGAAAAGTTTTTCAAACTTTTTAAAATTATAGTCTTTGTGAAGACAGTGACTACAAAATTTAGTTTATATCCAGTGAATTATAACTGAAGTCGACAATTTTATTTAAAATGTTCTCCTTCAGCCTTGATGACAGCCTCCACTCTCTTCTTCATGGCAGCAAAAACCTAAAAGATATCTTATAACAATTCAGCACATGCAGCTTAATAAAGGACTACAAAGATCTCACAGACCCAAGAGGCTTGTTGTAGGCAGCTCCTTCGATTTTTACCTAAGGAGCGGGGAGGCCACATGTTGTTGAACACGTACAAAAGAAGCTAGGTCCTAAAAAATATCTTCTCCTGTGTGGCCTCGCCCACAATTATTTTCTTGGCTATACGACGAATTGTTCTCATCGGATTTCTAGAAAGGCGGTTTTTGACACTCCTGCGGCGCATTGTCATTGTTTTTATTCTTCTTGTTAGTTTCTGACCTTACCCAGAAATTCTTGCAACTGCTTATTGGATTTCAAATCGTTTTCAAATGAAATACACGACCGTCTGTTCAGGTCATTGACAATCCTGATGGAGGTCTTTCTGTACATGAGAATTTGTATCACAAGAATTCAATTGGTTTCTATTTTTTTTTTTTTTGAAGGTACAGGAAATATTTATAAAAAATATTAGAATGTAACAAAACTTCACCTTCGTAAAAATCCCTAACAAAACTCGATCTGCGAGTATTTCTTTAAGTGTAAAATTAAATATGACACATGGGGCAGAAGATACAGCAAAAATAAGAAATACAGAATATGCATAGATATGTTAGTTTGTGTTGTTGCTGAACATCCCAGGAAAGTCAAGAAGGGTTAAGCTTTGGCAAATTTATAAAATATATACCTTAGAGAATCAACTGAATGAACTATTGGTTTATTTTCATAATATGTGATCGAATCTTCAGGAGAAAGATTTTTGATGATATCAGTCCAATGCTTCCATTGACCTCGTGCCTTAAAATCAAAAATGAAATCGTAGATTGTTCCTTCTGATGGTGGAATAGCATCAAATTTGTTATTTAAACTTGGAGGGAGAGGATATTCCTGCTTCTTTCCAGAGAGAATATCCCTCAAATAGACGTCAAATTTTGAACGATCAGGGATTGTTAGAGTTGAGCCCATGGTCCATACAATACTTACAACAATAGCCGCCTGAATCCACATCCTTAAATATTTCTTTTCCTTCAAGTTAGGAAGAGCTTCAGTGAGCAGAATAGTGAAGCAGGATAGGAAACATCTGGAAGAACCAAAATTCATAAGTAAATTAATTATAAAAGTATAATAAATAGAAATGTGAATAGTGTCAAAATCATTGTGAGTGATCATTTTATAATTAACTGTTGGTCAACAAAGAAAATATTTGTGCATTTATTGATCTTATAAGGGTAATCTAAAAAATGTGTGGCTTATGGTGTCATTGTATTTTTGTATTTGAGTCAATCTTATCCGACTTGAGATCAAGTACTAGTCCTCCTGGTTCCGAGTCCATATTGAGTCTCAGTAAAGAGTCAAGCTATAAAACCAAAGGATTTCAAATTTTAGTTCATATGTGATTCTATTTCAATCTGAGTCGATATGGTTACGAGCCTATTCCTGGTTACGAGCCAAAGCCTGAGTTGAATCCATACAGTTCTAAACACAATCCTGAGTCTTAATAGTACTTAATACAAGTCATGTCCGAGTTTTATCAGGCATGATTTTTAAGCTTGGATAAATTTCTATACTTTTCATATCTTAAGTACGATATGATGGTCTGTGATGAAAATCCTGTGTATTATCGGCATTAAAAAAAATAAAAACCGAAAATCAAAATGGTGACCCTGAAAATTTGAGGAATATTTAGAAGGAGATTAGTTACAATCAGCTGTGACAAGTGAAGAGGGGGAGAAGGAAATAAACAAGGATATTGGCAAGAAAGATTCTAGATTATAATATCGATACCTAATTGTATTTTTGTTAAGTGGTTTTTTTTTTTTAGATCCTCCAGGTCCAACTTCTTTTAAATTATTTAAGCTTCAACATTTCAAAAATGAATGTTAAGGCTATTAAGATTGAAATATGTTCCCCTCCACGTTGTGACACACATGTACCTCTAATTTAATATTACTTTTCTAAGGATAGGGCCCTCACTCAATCAACTACTGGCCATTATATCCAATTGAAAATGAACCAACAAAAAATGTATACTATCAGGAAGGTGTTGCTATAATCTTTAGCTTGTTGTAGAAAAAAAAATGTTCTTGTCCTGTTGGAAAACAGATTTGAAACTATACAAAAACGTTTCTTTCATAGTTTCAGAGTCGACAAGACAATATGTCGTCACAAAGAAAGTTCATAAGTAATAAAAGAATTTGCTTATTTAATAAACTAAATATATTTTTTAAATAACTTTGAAAAAAGTTACGAATAAAAATGAGTTATTATGGGTTATTTTCATAATATATTCAGAAAGTTTTTCCATAATTCTAATCGACAAAACAATTATATGATACTATTGCATACCATTTGTAGCATTTGATATATTCAAACAAATAATTTTACTATTTTTTACATAAATTATTGAAAAATGTTAGAAGTGATATCTTGAATGAATTTTCTTCAATTAGTAAGGTACATCTCAACCCATATATACAAGGGTCGTTTGAAGTCCGTGCAAAGTCCGAGAGCTGACACTACTGGCGTCTATCGAAGTTATGTTTAGTTAGTAGAATCTCTTGAAAGAGCACACACCAAATTTTAGCCACATCAGTAAATTTTTTAATGTTTGGCATTCGTTTGAATCGAGGAATTAATAAAATTAATCAAAATGTGCAAGGAATAATATTTATGGACTGTCCGAAAAAGGGTAAAACTAGGTGCATATTATTTATCTTTATTTGACTGTTTTAAAATCGAGTTGCAAGAAAAATGCCCACGATTGGCCTACAAAAAAGTCACTTTCCATCACGATAACGCACCAGCTCACATCTCAGTAGTTATGGTAGCAAAATTAATAGAAATAAGATTCTAAATCGTGATGCCCACAGCACTAGCAATCTCACGCATCTTCACTCTTCCGTCATCTATCATAATATCATGGGTTTTATCAATGATGTCGGGAGTAGTAACCTCAACAAGACGTCCAGAACGTTCAGTGATACTTGTGCACATATGGGCACATTTAAAATTTTGAAACCACTTTTAAATTGTTCTAATCAAAGGTGCAGAGGCCCCATAATTTTATCAAGTTTTTTTTAGCCTCCTGAAGCGTTTTGTCTTTCATAAAGTAATGTTTAATCAACACACAAAAAATAATTTTTTCCCGTTTTTTGAAAATTCCTCAATTTCTTCTATTCAAACGAATTACAAACAGAACGAAATCGATTGATCTGGCTTAAAGTTGGTATGTGCTCTTAAAAGAGATGCTACTAACTAAACAATGCCTTGTTATAAACTAAAGCTGTTTTAAAATATATTTTCTTACAGAATACACACATTTCGTTCGGTTTTATTGTAAAGTTGTTTTAAGATTAATTTAAAAAATAAATTTTTTTTGTATCTATTTTTCTATTATCAATAATTCATTCAACTGAATATATTTAAATATCATCAGGGAGACAAAGAATATTACTTATTGTACTTATTATAGCTTATTAATATTTATGAACATATAAGTCACAATATATGTACATGCAAAAATATATTTGATAAACAGATCATTTCCTTAAAAAAGAAGAAAGGTATAAAGCCTGAACGTGTTTGTTTCTTTTTTATCTTGAGAAATGATGATATTTAATAGCTTATAAAATAAACAAAAGTCACTTTCGATAAATTATAATATACTAGAGTACGTTTTCCCGGTGTTGCCCAGGACATTCAGAAACTAAAATTAATCAGGAATTCTTCTGCTTAAGAACTATTTTTAAAACAAAAGATGAAGGCCGTAAAATTTTAAAAATTATTCTTATGTTGGTTTTATGAGTATTACTATATTAATATATAGGCACTCTCTTTCACGAGATGAGGAAGTGGGTATTCTGGGTCAAACGACGAACTTGCAATCTCGCAGCCGCTTCCCTGAGCATCAAAGAAACGACTTAATATCTCAAAAATACAACTTGGCTCTCAGGTTGTACAGATGATGCACTTGGCCAAAGTACGATTTAAACTCTACCAACGACGTGTTTCTAGGCACCAAGGAACTTTTCTAATATTCCATAACGCACCCCAACTCACGGGTTGTACAAATTAGCTACTGGTCCCAAGGCAAGTTAAATTTCTCCGCCACCTTTACCTGAGCTCAAGGAGCCCTCTCAATATTCTAAAATACACGCTGGCTCTCCGTTTGTGAAGGTGAAGTACTGGGCTTTAAGTAAGTTAAAACTACCCCCACCGCATTTTTGAGGAGCAAGTACACCTTCTAATATGCTACAATATACCCCCACCCACGGGTTGTGGCCTGCATATTCCTGAGTCAGATTAAATTCTTCCAGCTTCGTTTCCCTGAGCATCAAATAACCCTTCTAAAATTCAAAATACATCCTAGCCCTCAGTTTGGACAGGTGATGTGCTAAAATTTGCTATTTCAAGGTTGCCATGGCATAAAGCCCAAAAAAATATTTACTAAAGCCATTTCTGGAGTCAAAAGAACCTACATGAAAATTTTTAGGAAAATCCATCTACTGGTTCGGCTGTGAATGAAAGACAAACATACATACACAAACAGACATTTACATTTAATAATATATGTATATTTAAGATTAACATCTCATATATCAAACAAAAAAATAAACAAAATTTGGCTTAAAGCCAAGCAGTACGGTAACCAGTATTTAATTTATGGGACACTTGTCCTTCCAAGGTACAAAAGGGTTAACAATATATATATATTTACTACCCTTTTCTTTTCTTTTTATCATTTAAAATTTAGTTAATATATCTACTATATTACAGCTGCTCATACCAATATATGAGCCTCGAAAGACCTACAGACACAAAAACTTTGCTATATTAATATCGAAGGGTGGTTTATTTTATAATGTAAATACTTTATTGGCCCTTGAGATATGACAATTTTTGTACATAAATTATTTTGAATTCTGATATTTATTTTCTCTTATTATGTATTTAGAGTCAAAATAAACAAACTAATGAAATATAACATCAAAAGATATGCATATCAAGGTTAATAAATAGAAGTATATGTTCCTAAATGTTCTCCAAACAAAACAGTATTGAAATTACTGCTTATTTCTCTATTTTAAAATGTACAAATAATTGGGTTAGAATGATTTAATGATTAAAATTTCAAGAAATTTTAATCAAATGGAAGTACGACCCAGACTAATGCTTATACTCAAATATTTTCTTAAAAATTCGAAAATTAACGTGATATCTCTGACAATTTGACCAAGAGTGGTTGGAAGTCTGTCAATACGTCTAATTAGATAGCTTGCAAGCAGGTATTAAATGAAGAAATTTAATGCACATCCCACTCTGTATTTAGCAATGGTATAGACAGGATTTACATAAATGTCGACCCTCAATTCAAACAGCAACTTAAACTGAATAAATCCCTGATAACCCCGTAGTGTTGTTGTTTGTCTTTTAGTCACTACTGATTAATTAAGTTAATACTAATATATTCTCTATTTCAGATTAAAAAGATAATGCTATTAGCTTTGTAAATTAAAAACAATGTTAATATTTTAAATTTGAAAAATGTTGCTCACATAGAGGGCCATGTAAAAAAATTGATGAGCTTACCCCTTTTTTTAACTAACTAGTTTAACACAACAAGATTCAGACTGCCAAACCATTTTTTGGGTAATAAATATTTTCTTAGTTTGCTCATGCCCTAGTCATGTCAAAAAAAAGGCCTTTACTTCAAATTCAATGTTAAATTATCGGTAGTTGGACAAAACTTGGAATGGACAACCCCTACCCCCCCATTTATATCCAAAAAGTTGGGATGTTTTCATGTATCGACGGGTCCCAAAAAGGATGAAACCCAACATTGTCAGGTAAGGTACCTTCTAATGCCACTTCCAACACCTCAATTTATATCCAGGAAGCTGGGACTGCTTTCACATATCACAAGTTCCCCAAATGAGATGAAACCCGAAACAACCTCAAATTTTAGGAGCCCCTCGGGGTGTAAATGTAAGTATGAACAGACATTTCATCCCATTTTGGGACCAGCAGTTACCCAAAAGAGCCCCTTCATTTTGGGCGTAAATGAGGGGTTTTGAAGGGTTCTTAGTGGTTGCTAAATAATGACCATGGGTTTCATCTCATTTTGGGATAGTGGTGTAACCGAAAACATCCCCAAAATTTGGGTTGTATAAAAGAGTTGGGAGGGACCCTTACTGGTAGTTTATATGGAATGGTAGCGGTCAAAAATATCTGAATATCGTAATACTATTTGTAGAGGCCCTTAATTTATATCTACTGTATACGATACGTTTAGTCTGATCGATGTTTTGTCTATTTGACGTTTAGTCTATCCAAAATTTTGTCCATGAATTAAATTTTCTATTTTTGATCAGTTTAAATTATTCATTGTGTGTCATACAAGCATATATTTAAGGGAGTTTTTGGCCCTTAGGTGGTGACACTTTTGTTTAATAAGAAGTATAACAGTTAAAGTAACTACTAAGTGATGAGCGAGGTGATTTTTTTTAGGACTACAATTGAATAACCATACACAACCCGATCCACAGGTAACCCGTGCATCTGTACTAGGTACACAGGGTTAATCTTATATAGTCGTATTTTCAATCCGGCATGACATTGATGCAAAATCACGGAGGACAACAAAACGTACATTCTCTGAACAGAAAAAGCTGAGATTTTAAGAAAATAAGATTCTAAACTTTTCTCCAGGCCAACAAAAACTCACGCCAAGTTTGCTCTTTTCTGATGAAAAATATTTCACCGTCGATGCCACTGTGAATAAGCAGATACAACTATTACATCACAACCGAATATCCTCATAATGTCTCAACTTCAGCGAGACATGTCTTCAAAACAAAACTCCAGCCAGAACCATGGATTTGGTTGTTGTGGCGCCTGCTCTCCCATTTTTGTAGAGAGGAAGGAACGGCTCAATGCAGATACTTACGTCGAATTTATGGCTAATGAAGTGCTACCTGGGGCCAGAGAAAAGTTTGGGAAAGCTTTGTTTCCATCAAGACGGAGCTCTGTGTCATCAGGTCGCTAAGACCTGGGCCTTCCTTAGAGACAACCTTCCTTACTTATGGAAGCTCAACATGTGCCCACCTTCCTCTCCAGACAAAATTCCCTTGGACTACTATATATAGGCGTGTCTCGAGGAGAGGGTGTGTGCAACTCCCCACAGGAGTGTCTAGTCTCTAAAGGTTTCCATCAAGAAGGAGTGAACCAACCTAGATTCGGATTACATAGTCCAAGTCTGCAAGGAATTTAGGCATCGGATTGACATATTAGTTATGACACGCAATATTTTTAGATGCCTTTTTTAAATAAATGTCCAAACAAAACCTCTTGTTTAAATTTTACTATTGAAAAATTGAAAAAAAATGTATAGCACTAGATAAGATCAACCTTTTATATTAGTATAATAATATTTTCTTTACTACCTGACTGAGTGAATAGGGATGAACGGAATCACTGGTTTTGTATGTTGTTCAATGAATTTCAAAATGGCAGGACATAACCATATAACTATATCACGAATACTATCCTCATAGCCCACTTTCCAACTCTGAGTTGCGTCCTTATGCTCTATCCATTGATCCAGGAGAAGGATCCAATTCAATTTCCTTGAAGTTGCTATGATGAGGGTACATGTACTGATAAACTTAGGAGATACCTGTGAAAGAAGGGGCATATTAGTTGAGCACTGAATCCCTGTATTAGTAAATATTATATTTTTATCAGCTCTTAAAGCACCTCAGTTTACTTAATCAATTAGTTTAGTAAAACTTTCAATATCGTTCGTATATGAAAGTTGTTCTTCAATCTTTGCAAAACATGCTTGCCACCAGAATGTTCCCTATAGCATTTATTGTGACCAAATATGTCTCAAAGGGAACTATCTACTGTGACGACGAGTGCCTTGATAAGGGTGAGGAAATTGGAAAAGCTTCCAGAAGGTGTCGTCCACAATCATTAACAACTGAAGCTGTGGTCAAAGCCTCTAAAGAAAAGCTGGATCTCTTAATGACATAGATGGTCATGACCATAAATGTCTCAAGGTCATTGCGTCAAAGAGGCTTATAGTTTCTCCCTGCGAGCTGTAAAAGTACAAATTCTAAAAGCAAGGATGGTGAAAAAGCACCTAAATTGTACCAATCAACAAATCTGAATCCCCTAGATTACAGTATCTGGTGTTTAATGGAATCTCAGGCCTTCAAATATGAGGCCTTAACGGACTCCATCAATGAGTAGTGGGCTGTCATATCTGTACCATGCATCAAACACACCTGCAGAGAATTCAACCTCCGCCTGGAAGCGTACGGTGGTCATATATATTATTGATTATTCTTAATATCATGTTAATGCATAAATTATATCAATCAAACTGTTTTAGATATTAAATGCATTTTTGATGTATTGAAGCATAGACAATTACTTACAAAACAAACTAAACTTGAGCTCTTTAGTTTACATGGAAGTCGAGAAAACGATACTTGAATATGGTCCACAAATTTCTATTCGTGCATTCCAAGCAGTTAGACGTCTGCAGGACCACTGTCTACGCCGTCAGCATGCCCGAAATGTTGGAGAGTAAGAAGGGATCGGTCAAAAAGGGCAAACTGGTCCCGGAAGAGTTAAAGAAAAAAGCCCACGCCAATCCCCAAGAATCCATTCGGATCCTTACAAGGGATCTTAGACTTTCACACCAGACTGTCTAGAGAGCTATAAAAATGTAGGTGGAAAGAGCCTTTTGAGGGTATGACGCCACTTTTGACACAAAGCAATGAAAGAAACCCATTTCTTCAATTGCAAGACTCTTTTGTATACGTTTAGAATGACTCTTTTGAATTATTTTAACTATTTTTGCCCCCCTTCAGTCCAGATAAAAACCTGCTTAAATACATCTTTTGGGTGCATATTGAGGGAAAAGTAGTATCTATTTATACTATATATTTTTTTAATAATAAATTATATCGTGTTAAAGTTTAAGATTCAAATTATTCAGATTTTATGAGGACTAAACTGATAGTACTACAGTTTTTTTAGACCACTCCAACACTAAAAATGATGATTATTATTATATACATCAACATTCTTCACCAAATCAAGCAGAATTGTTTTCATGTAGACCTAAAACTTTTAAGCCCCGAATAAAAGAAATACAACAACGTTTCCAAAACTTTGCCGTGTAACTTATGACGAAACCGGAAATGTAGTCAACATTTTGGGACTGATATAGCCTAATAAATACATAATCCATACCTCAGAAATGGACGTTGTTTCAAATAAGAAGGATACAGTATTCTTGAAAATCAAATGATCCCTAGATTCTAGAATCATCCGATTCTTGTCTCCTTTTTCAATTATGGATTCCAACTTTGATATCCATGAACTTCTCATTGGGCCTTCAAAAACTATCCATTTATTTTCTTTTCCTTCTTTTCTATAGAATCATTTTATATGTTTTAAATCATTAAATTTATTCAAGGAACACACTTTATATGGAACGCCCACACTTTCTATTTTTGACCAACCTAAAACCGAAGTAATGTTTTTTACAAAAAAAAAGTCATCAAATATTCCAAAGAATGATAATTTTTTAGAAAAACAGACATAAAAAATGTCCAAGAACCTTTTTTTCCTACAAAAATTAACAAAAGTTCCAAAGTATTGTATTTTCTTAAAAAAGTGATAAATAAGGGTATTATAAATCAAACAAAAGTTCCCGAGAAAAAAATCTCATAAATTGTATTTTCTTTTAAAAAAGTCATCCAAAAAACTCCAAAAATCGTTTTTTTCCCCACAAGTTAACAAGAACTTCAAAGAATTGTCTTTTCTAAAACAATTGGAACAATTGTCTTTCAAACAAATAAAAGAAGTCATAAAATATATCTAAAAATAAAATAAAAAAACTCATCAAAAGTTCCGAAAAATGGTCTGTTCCAAAAAATGGGCACAAAAGAGTTTAAAATATATAAATTATAGACTTAAATATTTGACCAACATTAGCACGTCATTACTTTGCTACCAAAAAAATACCCAAGGAATTTTGTTGTCAGCTGTCTATGATCTCATCTCACTTGATACATGGTGGTTATTTTTATAATATAGTGTTTTTGTAAAATAAACGAAGTAATAAGTTATATTTATGCTCTGTTTATAAAAGGACATGAATACAACTTATTTTTGATCCCTCATTGCGTGAATATGTTGGCCAAATTATTATTTTTTTAAAGAAATTTTGGTTATCAAATAGAAATACAAAAATATAGCTACGGTTTCAATTAAATATTACTAAAAATACTTATAATAGATTATAATACAAATAATTGACTATTTAAAGTTTAATATTATGATATATATATGAAATTGTATATATATATGGAGTAATTAACAGTTGGAGTAGTGATTGACCAATTTGGCTAACGACCAGATGAGTTCGGTTTTTTTTTTTTTTTTTTTTTTTTTTTTGGAGGAAAGATACAATGAAGGAAACTATGTGTTAAATGTTCCATCAAAAAAAGTAAATATTTACATATGTATGGGATCTACGTAGATTAAAAGAGGATATAATTTTTTGGGAATTAATTAGCAATCCCCTATTTTATTTTAAAATCTGCTACTCTAATAATAATCACCCTAAACTGATAAAAAAAAAAGTGTGTGTCTTATATACAGAGTATTCCTTGATTTATCAAAGGATTGACTTACTTGAGAGAAGACGTTAGAGTCCCATCCTTCCATTCGTTACATTGCCTTGTGCCAAAGAGCTCTTGACAGTTGTAACAATTAGGTCGGAGTCGAATTACCTCTAAATTACCTTGAAGCCTTTCGTTTTCATACATTTCTGCGACCTTGTCAAAAAAAATTTTTAGAAAGCATTAGAAGATTTCTTGTTTTTCTCAAATTCTATAAAGGTAAATTATATAGTTAAAAAATGTCCCATTTTACAAAATGACATGGATATAAACAATTAGAAAACTCATCGATAATGTATTTTTTCCTGGCCTATATCGTATTTTATTGTAAAAATTGTTACGAAAAACTATCATAATATTTTTTTTTTTATATTTTGAAAACCTTAGAGGGAATCACTGACAACAACATATGAGCTATTATGGGTTTAGGCATCGCGAAAGTTGCTACTATAAGGATAGTGGAAAGTGTTTTTTTTTTTTTTTTAAATATTTTTGCATGCATTTTTGAGTGCCCTTAGTTATACTATTTACTTGATTTTTTTTCTCTTACTAGGGGGTGTAAAAATGATAATACCTTTAACGCAGTAGTTCCCAACGGGGGGCGCACGCCCTACCAGTGGGACATGGCAATGTTTCGGTCGGACATGCACAGGACGAGTTTTTTAAGATTACTATACTACACCACATAAACAAATAAACAGACAAAAACGCTAATGTGAATTTTAGTTTTGATTATCATGATTATCTGAAAAAAGTTGCAATGGCTTCAATAAATTTTGGTACAGTTATTGGGCTAATGGATTTATCTACGTAATATTTATTTTACTGCTGTATAATTTTACTCTGCAGTGACGTCATCTCTACAATAACATACTACATACAAAGTGTAAAACATTCCGGGAAACATCATTATTAGTATAAATATACCAATCGAACTCGGGAATTATGTAAATTCAATTATAACTATGGATAGCCTACTTTGTTAATTAATTAATAATTTTATTTCTTTCAGTAAGAAACCCTATGCATAAAATGAGTAGTGCAAGTAATAAAAAAGTTTGTCAATATTCAGAAGCATATTTAAAATTTGGGTTCATCCCTGCTATACCTGATTACAAGTTAATGGTTTTTAAGCTTCCTTACTGTGAATAACAGTTAATTTTTAAACACCGAAAATCAAATATCCCGGCCATCAACATTTCAGAAATGCATTGGTGGGGCATGGGTTAAAATAGGTTGAGAACCACTACTTTAACTGAAGCATTCTGTTTGATATTGTAAAGACGAAAAATAAATGAAAATAAGGCAAAACATTTCACTCGTTTGAGCGCCAATACTCTTATTGTTAAAAATTTAAAAAGTTGGGATGTAATTCATACAGAAAACTTGTATACAATAGTTGTTCTACTGCTTAATTGCTGCTTTTTCTTTTAAAATACCCAATATGGGTGATGATGAACCATTAAAATAATCCCCAAATTAAGTGTAGGATAAAATAAAAGATAGGTAAAATTCTTTATGATAAGAAATTGTTTTCATTGATTCTGTATCTTTTATATATATATATATATTTAACACCTATATCCCTGGTAAATGATTATTGGAGAATAATATAATATAAACAATTAATAGATAAAAGGGCTAAAATCAATTAATAATTAAATTTTTCTTTTCAATACCACATGGGCTAAAAAGTCCTTGTATTTACACATAAATGGCGCTGTTTTCTATTCGACTCCTTTTAAGTTAATACTTGTTTTTTACCAAAATAATTGATCAAAAACAAGTTCGTGTTGATAAAGATAAGAGCTACATCGGTCAAAAAGTTTGGCATCTGAAAAGTTTGGATAAAGAATCCAGTTCTAGTAGTAATGATGAATATCGACCCTGCTCTAATGATATGAAACCAACGACAACTACCGCAACCAAAGACAAAATTCGTTATATAAGTCACTCTGTAAGAGATATATTCTATTTACATTTACAATCTGTTGCTGGAGAAGCTAAAATCCAAAAAGTTAAATAAGTTAATAAGCAGATGTGACGAAAAAGAGAGAGAAAATAATTTAAATAAGATAAAGGACAAGAATTACTTCTATGTCGATCATCCATTTTACAATTAAAAATAACTAAGAAATCAATCCTCAAGGCTACTCTTTGTCTTTTATAAGCTTATGCAAAGGTTCCCAACTCCAAAAAAATGGATCGGCTAAAAATTAAAACAACTAGCATCACTGATCATAACCCAGACTAGGACCTGACTAGGACTTGAGCAACACGATACGAGACCTAGTTTGGGTTGACAATAATAAATCTCGAATATAAGGGGTGGAAACATTAAACTTACACTCTCGAAAAGAAAATAGGCTGCTGTTCTTTTTATGATACATTCAAAATAATCTAAGTTAGTCTCTTTCTGATTAATAACCAATTTAATTTTTTTTCCGGCTGCCATTAGCCTCACAGATGATGGCAAGACTCTTGCAAAACGAGCACCAAATTTTTCGAAAGAAGTTCGGGCACACAGCAGCCCACTCCTCGTCGACGGAGGCATTAATAGTTTCAAGGTTCTGATGACGGATGTTATAGGGACTCCGCTCGATCTCTGGCCAGAAAAATGTGAAAAGAATTCATATGGGGACTGTATGGTAGCCACCTGCTTTCCTCCTAGAACCCAATGTTGTCAGCAAATAATTCTGAGTAATTGTTACAGTGTGAACGTACGCGCCATCTTGCTAATAGACAACTATGCCGTGGGGAAAATTTGCCTGGATTCAGGGAAGCAGGTTTGCATTGAAAACGTCGATGTGCAAGCTTCCATGAGCCTGCAACCCTCCGGGAACCAGATCGAGAGCGTACTAAAGGTCATTTGCATTATGACGGTCTTTTTTTCTGAAGCCCTTCTTCCTTTGTGTAGTCTACAATGATGGACGATAACGATGGAGTATAACCCGCACGAAGAAGAGTTGATGTCCTAAGCTTTGAATCTTGCTGCGTTGATATTTCTCGTCCGATCTAAAAAAAAATCCCAAAGTAGCAGGTCCAAGAGATTTATGGCTACCCATACAATTATAAACAATTCTAATTTCTTCACATAACACCTCTCAAACCTATGTAATACAAGTTTGTAAGTTCCAAGTTTCCACCAAATATCTAATGCACTATTTCGTTTAATTCAACATTGTGGATTTTTCTAATAAAGTAATTAAATCGTAGCGCACTAATAAAGCAATATATTCCAGTGTTGATGAGACCGAATTATTCATTTTTATGGTCAAACGCCGTTATTTTCCTCAAAAACCCGTATTTGAGATATAAGTCATTTTTCAGTTTGTAATTTACCATGCTTACCGTGTACATTGTTGGGGTAAATCTGGTATATAATTCAATCGTTGGATACCTTTTAGAGTGGCTATATATTTTTAAAATATTAACAATATATATATATATATGGTGGATAACATAATTTTACATATTTTTTGCCAAAATTAAAAAATTGAAATAACTGGTTAGGAAATAAACTGTTCCTTTTAATGTTGGAATTACTCAATAAAGCAAATACTAAAATAATAACGAGTTTTATTTGTTCAGCCTTGCACTTTTCAGTCCATGTGTTTGATAAAACCCTTTAAAAGTACTCAGAAACACCCTAAAGAAATGTCTTCCTCCTTGTCTCATAATTGATCAAAGGAATTTTATTTCTTTTAAGTTATTCCTTCTGTTAGAAGAAGTTCTTTGCAAATATAATTGTAAGCAATTGGTGTGAGTAATTTCAGAGATGAAATCAAATGAAAATGTAAATTAAGAAGGTTCTTGTAGTCATTTCCATGAAGAAAGAAAAAGTGATTTTTCACACTTGTGGCATTTTCTCCTCAAACTATGAGCTTCATTTTGTGTTCTTTCACATCCATTTAACAAATATATTAGAGAAACTTTTGAAATTGTTGCCATGACCAAGAACTGATCCTTACAAAAGTAGTAACTTTTTGAAGACATAATCCCATCTCGCAAAAAGGATGGACTATCTCTTGTGTCTTCGTCCACAGAACATAGTGTTGCAAAATGTTGGAAAGGTCGAAAATCAACATAAGTGGCGGAAGAAATTTCGTACGCCATAATTATTTATTAAAAATATTGAAATAAATACTGATAATTTATAATTTATGCTTAAAAATATAAAGTTTTAAGATAGAGCTCTTTTTGTAATTCCAACTTTAAAATGTTTTTTTAACTACCAAAGTTGCCATCACTATTCTTTTAATTTGAAAGGAAGAACAATAAGTATAAAATAATCAGTAGTGCGTGAAAAACAAAGAATAAATCTGAGGATTTGTTGTAGAGCTATGAGTGTTTGTCTTTGTTGAATCGAGGATGAATTTGTCTTGGGATGAACTTTCCTCGGGTAAAAAGAGAGCGTTGAATTTTCCTGTAATCTGAACAAAATTAAGCTCAACGAAGCACCAAAATGTGCGGCTTGATGAAGCTTTACATTGGGTCACTTAAATGTACTGAAGTTTATTACAAACTTAAGTATAAAGCTTATCTTTTATGGTATTCAAGTACTGGGTGGTCCATTTTGATATGAACACTTTGAATTGTAAACTTCACCAACCCTCAAATTCTGCTATTGAAAACTACTCACTAATTATATTGCTAAGATGCGAACCCCCGTGACTATTCATTCTGGTCGCATGTTGAGAGAAGGCATGTTAGAAGCAACATGGTAGTGTAGTGTAAATGATGGCAGCCTTTCATAAAGCCTGGATTAGAATGAACCCGAACTACAATACATATTCAGGAAAATTGTGTGTACTTAACGCAAGTTAAAAAAAAGCGAAAATCAATTTGAAGACTTTTTTGGAGGAGACAAGCTTAGCTGACATGGCGTTACATTAGGGAGGGGAAGAAGGGATACACTAGGATATTGATAAGAATTAATACGATATCAATCCTCAATTTCACCCTAGGCCCAGCAAGGACTAACAATTAAGTCCAGAGTAAATCCTCAGTGTTACTTTCCGTCTTTTATGAGCACGCACAAATATTCAATCTGGTATTGTATATAACTGAATGTAGTAGAAAAGGAAGTTCACTACTCAGGAGTTAAATAATAATTACAGCAGCAAAGTAAAAGAATATTCATTCTTCAGATTACCAACCCCAAAAAAAAGAGGTGAGCTAAAGAAATACATCCCGACTTTAATTACTACATATACACAAGAACTGGATCGTTTCCCAAAAGAAAATTACAGCCATAGTCACAACTGATGGTAGCGGGATTGATTAAATATTTTATATACCAGCCAACCTTTGAAGCAATCTATTAAACGATAATTATTTTGTAAAATGAATATTATTATAAATATGAAGCAGATATGTAAAATATGAAATTTTCAAGTTTCCACTCGTATATATACATATTACATACAATTAATCAAACGTCTTTTGCAGAATTATAAAATAAAAGTGTGTTATTTTTTTGAGTAAATAAAATGTACAACTCATTTGCAATGTGTTAAAATGACAACAATACATAAAAGGACTTGTTATTTATTGTTCATGAACTGTTTATAACAGAGGTTATCTATATTAATTAAATTTTTTACAGAATTCAATGCGACGCAGACAGAGTGAGTTTTTCCGGTGGCAGGCTTTAAAACAAAGATAATTGTACCGGGCACTTTTTTATTTTTATAAATTGAATTGAATTTCTCCCTAAAACGGAAATCATCCACAACTTGCGTATATGAGCCTCGAATAAATATAATTTCAAATTTGCATTGCTGTTTATCGGTACGTCGATAGCATTTTTTTAGATGGGGAGGGGGGGCTAAAGCCTCGTATTGAGGCAATTATTAGAGGTTAGGGCTCACAAACTGATTGAAAGTTGTGCCAAGCACTATTTTCAGATGGGGTTGTTAAATAAACGTCCTAATAGAACCTCCCATTTAAATTTTACTCTTGAAAAATTGAAACAAATAAAATTTGTACGACTATATAAGATACATCCCTTATATTGTAAATAACGTGCCTGGTGACATAGCCGAAAAAAATTATTCATATATTCTATGATAATTTAGTCTGTAATACTATATAGTTTTGATT
This sequence comes from Lepeophtheirus salmonis, assembly GCF_016086655.4. Classification (NCBI taxonomy): domain Eukaryota; kingdom Metazoa; phylum Arthropoda; class Copepoda; order Siphonostomatoida; family Caligidae; genus Lepeophtheirus; species Lepeophtheirus salmonis. Next base: position 43,797,898 of record NC_052136.2, on the reverse strand, counting down.
CCCATTCATGTTATACCCGTTTCATTAAATAAATCTTTGATAAGTCACCACGAATTGTAACAATTCAGTGTTGACTCATTAATAACAGATGTATCTCTTTCTCTTGGTCACGACACAGCATTGTCGACGAAGGCGTGATCAAATCCGTCTGATTTCTCTGCTATGGGATCGTTGTTGCCATTATTATGGCTGGAATTCATCCAACTGCGCCAACAGGGAGATGCATTTATTATGGAGTTGAAATGGTTGTGTCTTCAACTGTGCCTTGTGGAGGATTGAAGCTGAGGGTGAGCTTGGCTCTACGATATGGGACAATTGCCTATTTTTGGATCCACCCGTATCTGCTACCTCCTTTCATGCTTGTGGTTGGGGAAAAAAGACATCTCCGGTCGATAAGTTGTATGCTAAGGATCGCGATGGTATGAGTTTGGATCCGTGTATGGATGAAAAGATTCCGGGTTTGTGGATCGGAATGATCACTTCCCAACGAGACGGTACTCTGGATTGAGATAGATTTTTGATGTATATTGTTATGTAGATTCTTATAAGAACTTGAATCATCAGTTTGGTGTGGTTTGGGGATAAAAGGGAGTGGTGTTGTGTATTACTAGTAATAATTCTGTTTCTCCCTCTTAATCTCTTTTTATTATCGTACGCCTTTTTTATAATGTTCTTATGTATTTGTTACCTATGAATATCCTGACAGGCAAGTGACTGTCAGGTAGTATGATTATGTAAATAAAGTGTTACACATACTCTAAGTCTCATCCACGCCTTTCATTCTCGTTCTCTCAGTCACGAAACAACAGTATGTTTACCATTGGAGTAGTTTAGTATATAATTACATAGTTTTACAGCATGAATCATCATTAAATATATTTATTATTTATTGTGGCAAAATATCCTATATCCTGTTAATCAATACGTTACATAATGATTATCGAACGATACATACCTTGAGTACAGAGCTTTTCCCAGAAACAGGTGAACCACAAAGAATAACTTTTTTACTCACTTTGAGACTGAATAAAACCTGCTTCACTGTCTCTAATTGAGATTCATCCCCTTTCAATCCTAGTCGTGCCTCGTATTTGGCAAATTCATTTTCTTCAAATACTTTTGCAAAGAGTTTTGTAAGTGAAGATTCGTTTTTAAAAGTTTTTTCGATGATGGGTTCAGTGTCTGATAAATCCATTCTCCCTTTCCAAATAATATATTCTGCAGTTTGGAAACGTTGCCAAGGAAGTAAGCCAGGTTGAGTTGTCGCTAAATGACTCACAGTTCTTAGTAAAAGGCCAATGTCTTTATAATCTGAAAATTAATTATTCAATTAGACTATATTAGGAATATTTTCTATACAAAAACGAGCATTCTTATTTCTGTTTTTGACCAATGTAAGGCTATTTTTTCTGTTAGTAGAGTAGATAAGAAATTTAAGAGAACATTGAATTAAGGCAACCAATCGTGTCATGAATGACTCAAGGGATTGAAACAAATATTACGCTTAATTATTTTTTTGATTTAAGGTGAAAGATGCAAACATTTTAACGATATTTAATATCATTAGCCGCAAATCTCAGTTAAATAAATTAACAACCCCCATAAATGAAAAGAACCTTCATTTTCCATATTTGAACAAAAATGCTGATTCATCATATATTATTACATTTGAAGCTGGAACCTTGAAACAAACATTAACAATCAATGGCCTCTATCATACTCATCACCTTCAAATCATTGCAGCTTGAATAATTCAATATATTAAAAAACAAATACCTCTGCCGAATCTAGAATCTCCAAATTTGAATTCCCATAGGAAAATACTTTTGAAGCTACTTTTAAAATAAACGAAAAGTCAAGCAGTAGCAAGAGTTATAATTATTACCCAAAGAGAGAATATTCTCGGAAATCATCTAATGATGATATTTCTAAATATTATATGAATGTTTGATTATTAAAATTAATTTTGTATTTCCTTCCTCTTTTTTTTAAATTTAGTATATCTTGTTCATTATTGATAACATCGGATCATAAGTTAAAGTATTGTAAATGTTTGATTGTATATTACAGACACTTTTTGAACAGAATTATGTTTGGCCGATTCAGTTATGAATTATCTTACGTCAAGTAGGGAGGTTTCAAAGGAATAAATTCAAAATATTTTAAATTTTTACTATGTGAAAGGGAAAACGTGAAAAAGCGACCAAGAAAATTTTCAAAATATACGGAAACAATACTCTTTCAGATCCAGTTGCACAACAGTGATTCCAGTAATTCCCCCCTACACCCCATATATTTTCCTCTACTATGAACAAATTGACTATTTCAAGGAGGAAATCGACAGGATGGGACCAGAGTAGCTGACAAAAAAAAACATAATGGCATAACGCCAGGCCGTATACATCATTTTTGACGCACCTCGGGGCGGGAAGTTCTTATACATCCACCTTACATTTTGGACTTGGTGACAAGTGATTACCACCTGTTATTGTCTATGGCCAACACCCTTGGGCTTACAAATTTGGTTTTTAAATAACGCAAAAAATTCGAAATTTCATTTTCCCGCAAACTATTTAATATTTAAAAAAAAGTCTTATTATGGTAATAATTAATAAATAAATTTAATAAAATATTTTCATTCACTGAGACACTTATTACACGATTGTTTTTATTCGATTCCAATAAAGGACTTCATTACTATTTTTCTCTAAAAATAAGCTTTAGTTGCCTTATGAAACAAATTAATTATTATTATCTACTTATAAAATAATTAAACGAAACATGGACTTACTAATAGATAATTCATATTTTTCTAGGGAAGAAAAATAGTGCTTCAAAGACATGACTTGCTCTGAAATTTTTACTCCATCATTTTCTTCATAATTATATGCAAGGATTTTGTTCTCCAGTATTTCCTTTACTCTTGGCTTTATTAATGTAATTGGCCTCAAAACATCCTAAAATTAATATTCAATAAATTAAGCTATTAAGTATTTATAATATAAATTAATTAAACAAGTGAAGCTATTACCGAATAGAAAATTTTTATTTTTTTAAATTTAAGTCATAAAATTATTAGAAAGTCTTTTTTACTACAGATAATTAGAATACTGATGATTTAAGATAAATTGGACAAGTTTGTTTTTCTGTTGTTGTAAGATATACGGATAATCTACAATACTTTATTTTGTTAAAATCCTGTATTTCGATTCAACTTGATACTTTTAAATGAAGAAATCCAGAGAAAAAATAGATATTTTGATTCAGACCACAATTTAAACAATGGATCGAAAGTCAAGTTGTAATTTTTTTCCTTTAAGTTGATTTTCTAAAAAGAATTGAACTGGGATATAAATCGAATTTTGAATTTTACTACGAAACTAGTCAAGCCCAAATTTCGAAAGAATAAGATAAAATTTTAACGGTCACAGATCATTCTATCATTTCAAGATCATAATTCCAAACCCATAAGTTTCTTGTTCAAGATTATTTTTCTCTTAACCGTTTAACAACGAAGGTAGAAAAAATACGAAATTAAAAATAATTATTTGCATAAGTATTACTTTTTTTATCTTCAAGCATTGAAAGTCCAGGGCTGGATGCCACATTTGGCTATTAGTATAGAATTGTGCTATAAATGATGCTCAAATATATGAACAGGAATTGGAAGTATTATTCCAAATATGATACAACAATTTTGCAATGGTATAATCAAAAACTATGAGTGGGCTGTTGACAGAAACAAAGTTTGCCCAATTACATCTAGCTGAAGGACTATTTGGGACAATTGACCGAAAAAGATATTTAATTTATTGATAAATGCAGTTCTATATTTTTATACAATTTAAAATAATAGTATGATAAATAGGTATAGTTGTCATATATAGATATATAGTTCGTAGGCTAATATGCGCCACATTCACCCACTCTCTTGGGCAAACTCGGGAATTTAAGCAGCTGAATATTATTTTGTTAGATCTCTTGTTTAAACCTGCAACAGTTAAAAAATAGAATATATTGACGAATTTGTTGTCCTAAATATTTGGAAAAGGCAGAAAACCCTTTTTGGAATCTGCGAAGACAAACTTATCAGGAATTCCATGATTTCCATGGGACCAGGTGGCAAAGGCCTGTTCATACTTTTGGCCCCGTATAGAGGCTTTAATTGAGACTGTTGGTGAGTTTATTTAATAAAATATATCAGAATCCATCAAGCTATCGGAATCTTTCTTTTTTGTTTTTGTTTTTTTCATATGATAACTGGTTGAAGAGAATGATTACTTTGGAAAAGTAATTATATTATTACAACAGATTGCTTGCACAGCCTGTAACCTTGTCATTTATGTACACAAACCTATTCTTTTCCAGACAAATATTTTTAATTATAATATTCTTTTATGTTCACAATACAATAGGATATACTCATGGATTGACAGAAAAGTCCAGTATTTGGCTGGAGGAGTGACCTTCCAATAAAATTGCCTACTTTGGCCTGCTATTCTCTTATTTGTCAATCCATGATTATTGTTTTATATGAATAATGCATCATTTTGAATGATAATTACTGATTAATTGATATTATTACTTCTTCCTTTTAAATACTGATTTTTAAACTTTTTTTCGAAAAAAACGACTTTTTGAAATTTCATTTTTGCACCAAATAATTTTTTTTGTCAACAGCAGTTGTTTTTTTAAGTTTATTGGGGTATATTATTTAAAGTACTACCGCGAATAAGATTCAAACAACATTCTAGTCATATGCTACTGTGTTGTGTATAAATAATGATCATTAATGAATATAATTTATAAAATATTTTTCTGCAATATAAGACTAATTAATTTCGTATCTAATGATTTTTACAAAAATAATCAATAACAATTTAGATATAAGGGGATTAAAACAAGTTTATACATGTTTCATTTTTAAAATAATTGATTATTTGAACTCATAAGCGATTCATTTTTCCAGAATTTACTTTCAATATATATTCCCTCAACTCAACCAGTTTATTACATTACATTATTAAGCACTACATTGACCAAAAATCTTTTTTTTTATATTGAAATATAAGGTTTATTCTATAACTTACATAATATGAGCTTCTAAGTAAGTTTTATTTATTTTACTCGATTTGCTGGTGGTTATATAGATTTTTTATTAATTGTAATCAAGACAACGTAAAAAAATCATTTTTCAAATGCTGAAATGTTTTTATCAATTTATATTGTCTGTTATTTTCATGTCGAAATATGGCACTGGATCGTAGTTATACCTTAAAAAAATATTTTTTTAACAAAGCTTGAATGCCACATCGATATTAGTGTACAAAGACTTAGATAATAATAATACACGTGGGCTTCAGGTTGCAGCCCAAAATGCTGTTGCAAAGTGTTATTAATTTTTGAGGCCGTAGAATTTAAAGGATCATGAGTAAATATATAATGGTTATAACAGTTTTACTGATACTTACTATATAATTGCAAGACCAATGTATATCAGATGTAAAAGCAATGTGTGTGGTATTTAGAAGCGGTAAGTTATTTCCAAATAAGTTAAAGTCATTTGAAGTATTTTGGCTACATAGTGCTTTTTCGATTTTCTTAGTAATGGAAACAATATCCCGAAAAGTAGAATAAGACGCAGATTCCAAATCCTTAATGAGAAGCCATGCTCCAGAAGAACAAATTCCCGGTAGGAGCTATTTCGAAAGAAATATTTTAAACTTTGTTATACAATACAAGCCCCTCTGTCTAAAATGCAATACATTTTTGAATGATATGCCTTTGTCCTATTTGTTATATTTTGATGTTTAAATCTTGTTGTAAATAATTCTCTAAATAAACTTTAATTACAAAATATGCAAAGTCAGCCAAGAAATGAGAGTGTCGTTATAGAAAACATAAAACAACGTAGAGCTGCAATTCTGGAACTATTCCGCGTGGAAAATTACAATCAGAGTTCTCTAAAGTTCTGGTATATAAATGTTCTACTGTATACCAGGGGACCACGAGGGGTAAACCAAAAGCTTCCACGAGGTCCAGATCAATACAAAATAATTAGTTTAGAGATTTAAAGACACCATTGAAGCTAAAAGAGGTGTAGATGACCATGATTGACAGCAATTAGACCATCAAGTGCCGCTTGATGAAGCAAGAATCAAAACTTAATGTCTACAAGAGTATTTTTGTCAGGATTTGAAACCTTTGGATCGAGGAAAGTACATGACCCCGTGCAAATTTCTGATCAACAAGCTTAAAAAGCAAGATTTTTTGCCTCCCCCCAGCCACAACTGTTTCCCTCCTGTACTTTGGCATTTTTGGATACCTCAAAGGTAAGCTTTCTGGAGTCTTATACACAACAAAGGACCAACTGATGACCACCACTATCAGTACTTGGGGCAAACTAAAGCCGAGCTTTGTAAATAACTTATGTTCAGTTCTGCACCAGGCTGGAACTGGTCATTAAGGGGAAAAGGGGGTTCTATTGATAGAAAATGTAAATAAAGTGTGACTTGATTGTATTTATAAATTAAATTTTCCAAAATTGATGACATTTTTTGAAATATAACATTTTCTTGTAATTTTCAAAAACTGTTGGATTTTAGACGGAAGTGCCTTATAAAGACTTACCATTTTTAAAGTATCAATTTCTTTTGAAATTTTTCGAATTTGATGCTGCTTCCCCAGGATAGAGCATGCCAAAGTGAAGAGCCCAGTTTTACCTGAACCAACTCCGCCTCGAATGATTGTAAATTTATGATCATCATAACAGATAAATAGTGTCAGAAGAGCAATTTCAAACTCGGGTGTTACAACGATTTCAGAGAATGTTCCACTGTATTCATAGCAGTACTTATGTCTTTGATTGAATATGTCAATAAAGACGTCATCAGAGTATAGAGTGGTTCTTTAAATAGTAAATAAAAAATTAACCTGTCAATAAATAATGTTAAACTTACTTTGGCTTCTTTTCCCAGACAAAATCCTCCTCAATGAGGACCTCATTTGTTAGAAGATCACTAATGGAGTCTACGAAGTATATATTTTGAAGAATGAGAGAAGATGTTAAGTTTGTAGCCAAGGATTCTCCATTTTTTAATTCTTTTAACAGAATATCTCGATCTTCATATAGCTTTGACTTCAATTCTTTTAAAGCGTTGATCCCTCCTTTGATCCCATCGATTACATCCTCTGTCCAGTGTACTCGAAGACTCACCTCATTAGCTTGGTATGAATATTTAGCCATTGATACAAGATTCAATGGATCTGTGGCTTTCATTGAATCAAGTATTTGTTGTTTAAGAGTAAGGATCATTTGATTCTCTAGCTGAAAACAAAATACGATTATAATTTTATAAAATGTAAATTAGGCTGTCCTATTTTCGATTCAACATTTTTATTCCCCTTGTACAAATACCTTTACTGCTTAAGTAAAATAAAAAAACTGAGTTGGTAGGGTTTAAGGCGTGGTAAATTTTATTTTTACTATTGAAAAAAATGTTACTTTTGGGTGAAAATTGTTCATTTTTGGTCTTTTTTATGACACTACGAGTTCAAAATTGTACTTTTTATATTTTTAAGAGTTTACGTGAACTTAACCGAGTACCATTTTACTCAAACCCATGACTAATTTGCCAAACCAAATAAAATATATATTTGATGATAATTCATACTGCAATAACTTGTAATAATGATTCCCTTGCTTGTTAAACAAATTTTAAAACATAATATGCTTAATTAATTGCCACGTAATAAAGTATCAATTAATTAATACTTGGTCATTTTCAGTATAAGGATACTTAAACAGTTGTCTTGAACAATTATTTGAACAAAAACCATCAAGGCAGTAACATAGTTGAGTGTCAATAAATCATTCGAGCAGTAAAATTCAGCTCGTTGCACATTACTACTTTATAGAAAACATAACATATCAAAATATAACCCTAGTTAAATGGATGGTTGTGGAACAAAAAGGAAGAACATTTTCTTGTGAAGATACCTTTGTGCATGGGGATACAAATATTTACCCGAAAACGAGACAGCCCAATATACAGAGATTGAGCATCGAATCACCTCCATTAAGATCCTTTCTACACAATTTCCCGAGGCGTGTATATTGATGGGCTGTTTAATTGTAATAAGCTCATTCTGCAGGCCCTTAAACCCAATGATTTGATTTTCTTCAATAAGGAGACACGAAATACCATCAAATATAATGTTCACAATATTTGTAATGCCTTCAATTGGATTTACTGTATTCCTTAGAAGGGATAAAACTTCGTTTCGACTTAAGAAAAACAGTCTGTATTTTTGAAATAAATAAATTGAATGATAAATTATTTATTTGGAAAAGATTTATAGATATACACTGTCAATTATTTTGCATCTTTATTGCATTTCTAACATAAAAATAATAATTTAATTTAAATACGTTACTGGCAATGTAAAAATTCGGGTATTTTGCAAATACCCATTAGAGAATTTTCATCTATCTTTCATTTACATTATCAGATAAAATGATTATGGGTAATTTTATTGTTCAATAATTCATTGCAAGTAATTTGACTATAAAGGATTTGATTATGAAATAATTTCATTGAAAGCAATTTGATAATCGTGTTCATTTTATTTATATTTATATTGTATTCAGATAATCAAACAATTGTATAATAAGAAATTTTAATGCAAGAACCCAATTGATATAGCAAAATATAATTGTCCAAAAGGTTGTTCAGGTGGACAGCTATTTCCCAAGGGGGAAAAAAACTTATCACCGCAGCTAACCTGAGTATCAAGTACCCCTTCGTATATCTTATGATACACCCTGTTCAACAGGTTGTGCAGGTGTACAGTCGTCCCCAAGGAGGGTCATACTTTCATCACTGCTATCCAGATATCAAAGACCCTTTCCAATATCCTATGATAAACCCTATTCCAAGGTTTGTGTAAGTGAACCACTGATCCAAAAGTTGGATCAAAACCCATTACCGCCACTTCCTAGAGTATTAAGGACCCCTTGTCACATTCTATGATATTTCCCCCTCCCCTGCCACAGGTTATACAATTGAACTACAGTTTCAAAAGGTAGGCCATTAAGCCATTGACACAGCTTCCATGAGCAATAAGGACCCATTTTAATATCCTATAATACACTCCGGCCCATGGATTGTGTAGGTGGATCATTTGGATTTCATATTACCTATTAGTTTAATTGTCCGAATATAACAATTGATTTCAATGAATGTGCACACAATGAAAATTCTCACAATCAATTACTTGTAAGGACATTGGCTTACAATCAAATTAACCCACAATAAGTGTGCTTGAGAATGTAAAATCACCACTCTATAGTAAATTTTATAGACTATGCAAAAATGCCCGATTTTCTTTATTGCCCTAACATATATATAAGACTCACAAATAATACATATATTAACAGGAAAATACGAATGCTGGGTGGGAGTAATGCTGGGTGCTGAAAATTTCATCTTAAGATAGAATTCAAAATTACGGATAAGGTGTAATGGATCAATTAAAAGGTAAAATGAACGTAAAAAAATGTATTTATATAGTATCTTATAAAGTTTCTAATGAATCTGCTTAAGCCAAAAATATAAATTTTAATGGGATATGATCGCCTTCAACCTTTGTTATTGCACAATATGAAAGTACTTAGACTGTATTTTTAACCTCTCATTTTTTTTTTAATAATTATCATTTATTGTCTGGAGAGTGCAGGAATATATTTATATACTCGAATTTAATATTATTCTTTTGAATCATAGGTATTTAAAAGTATCATCTTCTGCATAATACTGTATTCTGAAATTCCTGAAAATTTCATTCAATTCTCTTGATGCTTAAGAAAGTTGTGTTGTTTTATTAATAAATCATATTTAAATTGATCGGTGATTTTGGTGTAGATTATATCATAAACAGTAAGAAAAAAGGCGTCAAATTTCAATGATAAATTGTTTATAACTTCCTTAATATGATTTTGGTAACAAATTGTCTTTTGTATCATTATCTATCAGATAAAACAGGTTTATAAGGAAAAAATTGAATTTGAAATTTTTTGTAACATGGCAATTAGAAGATCTTATGAGAACGCTTCTAACCAGCTTATCATACCCTTATTAACATTTTTAACTATACCCTAGAGATAACTCTGGATGCCCTAATATTTCATCCACTACCACTACTACATCACCTACTCCAAGATTTATTTGTGAATTTATACACTTCGAGCTCCTCTGCTGATCTTGTGTGTACTGCCTCCTCCATCGTTTACGAATATATTGGAGTAACATTCTAATTTTTCTTGATATAGAATTAGGAGCGTAGATTTCTTTCCCAAAACTATCAAGAGTCATAACTGAATAATCCGACATAATGATAATAACACTATTTAAAAAACATTCAATCTCTATTATACATCTATCTAAGTGCTCATGCAAAACCTTTACATAAACTACGCAAAAATGGATATTGTCTGTATTTTTAGCTACAAATCTAATTCGAAAGGAATTCCCCTTCATCGAGATCTCGGGAAATTCTGGGTTGAAATAACAAATACAGTATAACTTGAAAAGTTTTTGTGTTTTTGTTAAAATGGAAAAAATCCATCATCCAGCTATCATAAATATTTGTTTTTGCAAGTGTAACCTTTAAATACATCCAAACATTAGCAGACATATGAAGGCTCGTTGTGTTAAAATTTTATACATTAAAGTCAATCCAAGCCGAAGTAATTGAGGCAAAAACAAAAATTGTCTCGTGATCAAACGCCAAGTTACGGAGATGAAAGCATTTCTGGAAGAAGGATCTAGAGCTTCAATGAGACTATTTTGAAAAATGAAAATAAGAAAATTGACAAAAATATCTTGTACCTTTGTTAGGTCGGGAAACTTTTCATATCACCTTCGCAGCAATTATTGTTATTTTTTTCATCATTTCCACCTTTTCAAAAGGAAAAAACCCACTCAAGTTGCTCACTGGATAACAACTATTAGTTTGTTTTCAACTAATTAACATTAGGAGAAGAAATAAGGGACACTATTATTGTTGCTTACTACGGTCTCGAGAAGATTCCTTGTACTTGACTTATGAACATTGAAATGTACTTGCCATCCCTACTCAAGAGTAATAGAAAATCAACAGGTGACAAAAACTATGGAGTTATTGATGATTTCATCACATGCCATTGTGAAAAATAAAAGTTTTTTTGTTATAAATATTATAACTTGTATCCTTTTCCCTGTTCAATGCTTTAATTATTCTAAAATTTAAAAATATTTTTTTCTAAATGCAGCCCTAGAGTAAAATTATAATTTGCTTAATGTGATCATTTCACTTGAAATTTTTTCCACTCTAGCATTAATTTGCTATTAATAATCTACGTGATATATTTCTTGATTTTTAATTTGGTTTTGTAAAGTTTGTTTTTCTAAATTTCTTGAACTTATTGGCAAAATACCCTATTGTTAATTTTGAAAAGTAAAATTTTCTAATTTTTTATATGGTTCACATCTAAATAAAAATTTACTCAATACATATAAAGTAACATTATTTTTGAAGATGGTCGTCATTGGCAGCAATGATAGCCTCCAAGTAGGCCAGAAGGCCGTGGAAACATATAAGTTTTTATTTTTTTTAATGGTAAAAATTTCATATGCGTAGGTCCAAAACACGACTGGAATACTGCATTTATGATTAATTTTATAATATGAAGTGTACATGCCAGAGGTAAAAGGTTTTTTACTAGTTTATTTTTTTTGTAGAAGAAGAACACAACCTCTAGCCGTCCTACCCGTATTTGAATTTGTTGTGTCAAAACAGATGCCTTGAATTTGATCACATTGTTTTCGTCCCAAAAAATTTGAGCTAAATTGATTTGCTCAGAAATTTTATCTCACTCTAAAATAAAATAAGGGTTAATATTGATTATTGATTAAAATTTGTCTATTAACACTTTTTGGATAAAATAAAGGTCAGAAAAAGGTCAACATCTTTAAAACGAGTATTTCTTAATACTGTATTACGAATTATTAAATGAACTTAACTTATCAAGTCTTTTTATTCGAAAAAAGGTCAATAAAAGGTAGGCAAAAGTTAAAATTCATCCTAACTTAACCTTATTTTTCTAATTTGAGTAATAAATTAACAATTTCTTAGAATTTGGGATACATAAATTGGAAATATGTATATGATTTCTTTTAACGAGTATCAAATGGACGTATAGAAAAAAAAATGCATGTTATGGTAGTCTGTGCTCTTTTTGACCAAATATCACAAAATATTAATGAAAAATTATAATATATTTTCGATGGAAAATATATTTAGTTAAAATGATTGTTTTATAAGATTTGTTGTAACACGAAGTTCTTAGATGATATTTAGTTAAAAAACTCATTTTTGAAAGAAATCATAAAATTTCTCAACTTTTGAGCCGTTGAGCTACCTCTAAATATTTTATAAGCCGTTTGTATAAACAAAATTTGTATACGATGTTTTGAGAGTAAAATAAAAAATTTATGACCGTAACAGCTCCACATTTCTCAAATTTAAAAAAAATAAGCTCCCCCATAATATTCTCTACATTCTAAAGAGGTCAATCGAAACTTGGGAATAATTAAAAGAAGTTTCGAAATATGTAACTTTTCGTTCAGGATAAATCTTTATAAATTTAATGTCCTCTCTAACTTAATGCATAAATTTGAAATCCTTCTAGAAGCTATTTCATGAATTCTCTGGAAAAAGTACAAGTTAGGTTAGTGTCGTTTTTTCGTTCATTGAGAGGTAACGAAAACTATTCATACAAAATCAAAAGACTTGGCTTTATCACTCTATATCATGTCATTAAAAATGTCAATGACGCTCTATTAAATTGTGACTAAAAAGTCAAGTTTCTACCCTGGATACTAGACAAAGGCTATCTTTTCCACGAAACGAGAGTCTCTCAACAGACCACAATTTACATCCCAAAACCAAATAATGACATTTTCAAGAATAATTTGTACTAAAGATCGGCTAGTCTTCGGAATTGTATACCTTTATGTCTTCATCAAGAAAGTGAGGCTGACCTCAAGCAACTTTTTTTTGTTATATACATATATATATTTTTTTGTACTTTTGCGTTATTTTTAAAATTTTAATACGTGTTACTTTACTAACAATGATAATTTTAAGATTTATATTTAATAAATACTAACTACAAAATGATCACTATAGGCTTTATTTATAGGCGTTATATTGCAATTGGTGAAAATAAATAAAAATTAGTAGATGGCGAAAAAATATGTATCCACATTTTTTTTTGAAATGAGAGTATTGGTCCAATATTCCTCCAATGGTTTTCTTTCTGTATATCTTTCTTAAAATATATTTAATTTAAGAAGATTATAGAGGTCTTACTTGGAGTCATTATTTGACATCTCTCTTCTGCTGGTCTCTTAATTCCATCTCTCTTTTCTTGTGAGAGGTGCTGTAAAGAAGCTGGTGTGCCCATTTTAAAGACCCTCTAACAACTTTGTGTGTGAAATGGATATTTCAACACTTTCATTGGTTTTTGGATGGAGTTCTTCAACTCGGAAGTTGTTTAAAAGCAGTTAAGAGGTGTCTCTGACACTCCTTTTGACTAATGTTTATTTAAGACCTTTTTCTGATACTGACATATAGGTTACCCGGTTGTCCGTTTGGTACACTCACTCCCCTGATAGGATGTTCTACCCCTATGATTTTCTCCTTCTGGTCATCAGAGCAAACTAGAGTGGCTTGGATGATTTAACTCTAAGCATACCGAGAAGATCTTTTCACTGTTGGCATCACGAGTTCACGCATCTATTTTTTAAGGGACTTGCCACTATTAAATTGAAATAGACGCACCTTGGCAATTCAATGTAACGGTACTTAATCTTGGTATTGTACCTAGACGGATAATACAAACTAATAATAAACTTAACTATGAATCGCAGATTTTTTTAGATTTTCCCCCAACATTCCATGCTTTGCTACAGTTAGCCGTCGTTAGCCAGCGGCTGTGGTAAACAGGTTTGATCTCCATTAATCTATTCTTCTAGGAGAAACTCCTTCCCTGAATGCACACATTATCATATAACCGCCGTGTTAATCAGATGAACAAAAATTGAATAACCTCATCACTAAGTTTGACTAGTGGTTGATCAATATAGATTCAGCGAAAGTTTGAATTAATATCCAAGCCTATAACTAAGTCTAGCAGCTTTCCTATTGGTCCAGATAATCTATTATCTAAGAGAGTTGGGCCTTCAATCTCAAGAATTAGACGGCGACATGGAAATTCTGTAGTATGCAGACTACACACCAACCAGACCAGTTTTCTCCTAAACTTCATTGTAAATTTTTCCACAACTCTAGTATTTACACCAGTGTTCACATTTGTTGAGTCTCCTCCGATAGGCACGACTATTTTATCAAAACCCCTTTCCTTGAACCATTTAAACATAAACTTTCCCATTAATGCAGGAAGTGATTCTATCTAAAGTGGAACAAGTAATTTCTCCCAGACTCACTAAAAACACTATAGTGATCTTGCTTGATCCTATCCATAAATGGCTGCCCACAACCCATTGATTACATCACAATATCAAGTCGATTCTTCCGTCAATGAGGATACAGGAGAGTGGTTCCTCTTCACTCACCTCTTCTCAAACTTGTCTCTCATCTCTTTCGTCAACTTCTCCTGCACCTTCTTATCTTATTTTTGTCAATCATATACCTTAACGTTTAATTAAATTGATTCATGACTCTGCCTTTCGGTGTGTTAACTAATGAAAAGTTTATGTAAATTATGTAGAATTAGATAATGCCAATGGATTTATACAATATTTAAAAGTGAACTTGAACTACAAAATTGGGCTCAATTATGCCTTTTATATCTACACTATAGCATCATCAAATATTATATATGTTCATAGTAATTTTTTATTTTATGAGTTAATGGATTTGATGAGATGGAAATTTTTTACATGATACAGATGTGTAATAGTTCATGGTAGACACAAGAAAAATGTACCCCATATTTTTTCAATAAGTTGATACAAAGTGTCACCCTCTATTTATAATTTATTTGTGCTTATTGTGACAAGTATAAAAGTGTAATGCGTCATCAATAGGATATACTGTTGAAATAATGACAAGTCTTCATTTGATATGGAAACTACTACTACATACATTTTTATAAAAAGGGTAGGGCAGCAAAACTTGGACTGTCAATTAATGTTGATTTTCTTATTATTAGAATAAAGGTTTAGTAATTATTTTTGGAGATTCTCTTTCCAATGTCTTTTTTACATGAACAAGTGCCAAAAGCTTTACACAGATAACATGGCTTGGATAGATATAGATATATAGCCCCCTTCCTCACTCAATTTTTATAAATGGGGCACTTGAGAGGGGAAACCAACAGGACTTCACACCCTAATGTGGACTCACTGAAGTCCTCCATAGTGGTTTTGGCCGATTTGTCAGAGCAGTTTGTCATCAACTCTTCTATGACCTTCAGGCGACGTGTAAAGGATGTGGTTGATAATGAAGGTGGTCATTTTGAGGGAAAAAAGTTTTCTAAAAACCTTGTCACATGTTTTGTTAACATTATTTTTTGGCCTGTTGTTGAAAATATAAAATTACGGAAGTATTTATAAATCCACCTCTCTAGTCCACATTTTGTTTTCCTATCCTTTATTAATACATCTTGTAATTAAAATAGTTGGTTACAATGGTTAAAAGAAATAAATTTTGAAAAATATCAATAATAAGATAAATATATACTTATATATATTTGAATACGCTATATGATTTTTAATCATCTTTTTCTTTAAGGGCAAAGGATTGTTATAGTTTTACATGTATTATAATTGTTCGGTTATGGGGTACTATTGATATACCAGGATACTGACGATTTTAATAATAGAGTGCCCCAGGTAAAAATGTGGACGTTTTGATAACGATCAAATAGGGTAGCCTTTTGCGAAAATAAAAAGAAGTACAGCATTGAGGCTTTCCCACAGACTTCTTTAAATATCTATATTTTTTATTATTGTTATTTCCTCTAGCTACTACCATATTCTCCCACCTGGGCCTAAAGGCGGCGCAGCTCTTATTACTGAAGGTCTCAACAATTGCCACCTGCTACTTCTCAACGGAGGCCTTAAAGTAATCAAAATTTCGATGAGAGGTGGCACAGGCTCTCATCTCGACTACTATCTATACCACAATATCAAGGAGGGAAGAGTGTGTCTAGGAGATGGGCAATTTGGCCCATTATACTTTAACTAAGTCAACAATTAATAGCTTCTCTTTACCCGGTTGGCCTTGGTTGCTGTTGAAAACATTTGCCCATGTGTTCGTACATAAAAAGCTTTCCCCAAATCCTTCACATACTTCATCAAAGTACAATAACTGACATTGAGAGCCTCGGCAGGCTGCCTCAACGATTAGGCCGTAGTTTTGCTAACACTTCTTATAAAGTGAATATTACTGAACTAAATTTTTTTCTCAACATACTATATTTGACCCTAATCTCAATTATATATATTTTATTACATTGTCTTGTAATCATATTTCCATAGAGCATAGGTCAATACTTGGTGGAGCAAAAAAGCAAAGTACAACTATGCCTCAATGCCCTATGGACCCTCCCCAATAGCATGTATTGTATGTCGCTGAATCTTTAGTTCGATTTATGATGGAGTACAGGGCAAAGAGTCAACGTAGAACCATCAAATCATACTCAATATGCCCACCAAAAACGACAGGAGCAATAGGTAAGTGTCTATAGAGTAATGAGACCTAGTTATACATTGCCCGTTGTTCCACCAAACATTGACCTATTAAACTGGAAGAAAATATAGATATTTTTATCACAGTATCCTACTTTTTGTCGTCCCTATTCGATCCAAAAAATAATAATAATTGTACAAATCTTGGCATTTTTAGGGATTTTCAGTACATATTACTTTGATTAAATTCAAATGTTAGTGTTTATCATTGTCATTAAGTAGTATTCTATCAAGGAATTAAGTTTTTTATTATTAAAGCCATTGGATGGAGGTTCATCAAGGCTTATTAGAAATGTGTTCATTTTTTGTAGTAAAAATATCACCTACGAGCTCCCAAAATAGCTTCTCCTTCAATTGTGATGCAATTTATGACGTCAGTGAAAAGGCTTTACAGTAAGAATCAACAATTATTTTTAAAAAAAAAACCTAAAAAGAAGGAATAGCAAGGATAAAAATGAACTTCTCACCTTGGGAAAGTAACACACTTTTGATCAGTGAACAAATCCAGCCCCTCTTGTATTTGCTCCAAAAGAGATGTTGAGTCATTTAAAGCATTGATAACTTCTGTTTTATTTAAGGCCTTCATGACTTGGGGCGTAGAGTAAATGTGCTCCAGTACAAATATCCAATTACTTTTTACATTCTAAAATTTTATACAATTAAGTATAAATAATTTAATTTAACTTTCAGGATCTTCACCTTAAATAATTGGCTTTCTAGCGGCATTTGTGAAATAATTTCATCTTTTGAGAAAAAGGATTCCAAATTGACATAGTTCTTTTGAACAATCTCCAAGGAAGAAAGAGAATCATGAACAGTTTTCAGGTCGTTTTCCCATGATTCAACTTCATCTATAAAATAATGTATGTTAATTGTACAATCTGATGTTAGTCTACTGTTACTGAGGGTATGTACATTAAATTCTGAATCATTTTTAAAAAATACCCTTTTTTAAAGGTATGATGAAAGGCATCCCAAATCTTTGTAAATAATAATTGTTCAACTGTTATTGTTTCCCTTTACAAAATCAAAATCAGAGTGAAGACCCAAAATTTGCAGTAGCATGATTAAATACAAAAAACATAATTTTTATGGAATCAAGAATATACCATTCAAGACCAATTGTATCTAATATGTACTCCTTCACAAGCAATAACAGCTTTTAACACGCCGGTGTACAGATTTCGACTCTTGAGGATGAAAGCCGTGCTCATTGCGTACCATACTGTTATGATGGCATCTCGGAACAAATCCATGTTTGGATGAGACATGCAAAAGACATTCTTCTCCAAAGCTCTCTGAGCTGCAAAGTCCATGGGGTGCAGCCAGGGTCGGAGGAGGGCCATATGGAAAATGGCCAGAAGTACGTCATATCATTGCTGCAGAAGTATTGGACCTTCTTAGCTATATAGGACTGTAATGGACTGCAGTTGATTTTGTATGCATTCCAAATGGAGATACAAAGGTACTCTAGAAATTCTTGGCACTGAAACTGGAGTAGGGGCACAAGGAAGCTGGCCAGAAGCACGTCATGTTGTTGCTGCAGAAGTCTTGGAACTTCTTAGCTATATGGGACTGTAATGGACTGCAGTTGATTTTGTATGCATTCCAAATGGAGATACAAAGGTACTCTAGAATTTTCTTGGCACTGAAACTGGAGTGGAAGAAAATACATCCGAAATACCTTTTTCGTTTTTGCTATAACATCTTTACACTTTGTAATAAAATGTTACTGCACGTTTTGGGTCTTCACTCTGTATATCAACGTATCTATTTTTTATATTCCAAAAGAAATCTGCAATTATATCTATTGCACCATCGCATATCAATACCAAAGTGTGTAAAATTTTAATGAATTAGAAGTATTCAGGGCAATGGTTCCAGGAATATAACTTGTTCTTTAAAAAGATAGAAACTTTGAAATGTTTATCATGCTATAAATCATCCCTAAAAATGGTAAGAAAATATAATTTTTAAACTTTTTTCTTTATTACAAGATATGTTCATGTATTGAGGTCAGGGGCTCTGCTAAATTTACATTAATTTGATGTTCCAAAATAAACAAATAATATAGGAATGGAGAAACCTTGAGCCAGGATATATAATAAAACCGTGTTTAGAGGATTCGTTATGAATATCTTCGCCTGCTATGTTTTCACCTTTGAAAATAATAAAGAATACAAGGATTGTGAGTTGATTAAATATATAAACACACTCGTTTCTTTGTCAAATGGCCATTAAGAGATGTTGAAATATTTATTTAGTATTTAATTTATTATTATCCAAGGCAAAAATGTGACTAGGGGAACTTTCAAAGTGAATCCTCATATAACTAAAAAAATTTCATTAATTTAAAGTATTTCATAATTCAAATTACTCCCTGTATATTTAATGATATTTTAGCAATACTTTTAAATGGCCTGAAGTAAGGAGATCCCTTCACCGTTTCAGTCTTGGACGTGTGATCATCAATTAACTCTTGAATGCTTTCAAAGTTGGAAAGGATTTTATGACCCCTAAAGAAAAAATAGGAAAAAAAGGTAGGGTTTTCTTAATTGACGCAGTAAATAAATTTGAAGTCATACCGATCATTGCTCATCAGCTCCAGATTATTAGACTCCCACTCCGTCTTCATATTTGCAAGAGTCAATTCCAGCCCATGCTCTCGTGTTGCCATATTACTAATCTTCTCCAGTTCAGGCATATACTGTTCTAAATTTAAACAAAGCATTTTACGTAGAGATGATCCGGAATTGGGAGTAATGTCGAAACCAATGATGGAGCCCATCCGTATCCAATGTCTTTTTCTCAACCCAGGATTACACAAACATGTAATCAGTTGAATATTTTTTTGAAAGCTTTTAATTTGTATTATAGTCAATGCGCTGATTCTCAGGGGTGGAGGAAGATTCATAGGGTTACTATCCTCAAGGTTCATCTTTGCATACTTTGAATCTCCGTCCAGGGCTTGTTGTTTGAACTTTAACTTGAATAATTTTTGGAGTTTACTCATTTCACTAAGAATAAATTTAATTAACACTGGGTTATAATAGGTAAAGAGAAGAACTTGCTCCATAAATTCATTAATACTGTTTTCTATTTGTGATGCATCAAGATCAAGGAATGCTCCATCTGTGCACTTCTTTTCCGCTTTTTGCCACTTTAAGACGGTTGTAAACAGTCTACAGTAGGGATCAATGTTTATCTAGTAAAAAAAAAAATTGAAAAATAACAACAAAGCTAGATGGTGCAAATGTATTATGTTGAATTATAAACAAATAGGGTAGACATAACTACTTATAAATAGTATTTAACACAAGTCGGTGCTATTAACTATGTGTTTCTACTGGGTGGCCCATTGAAATCTAAACGCATACTAATTGAATAATTAATTAAGTTTGAGTGATTGAAATTAATTCGAGAAAATGACACTTGAACGTGATTGACGAATTTATATTTGTGCACTCACAATAACTGTGGGCATCTGAATTGGACTATGTACCACAGAAAACATATATATTTTATTAATTTATAAAAAAAGAACTCAAAATTAGACCTTTCCATTATACATGAAATATTCAACTATTGTATTATCCTCATCCCAAGTTCCGGGTGGTTCATTGTAATCTGAAAACTTTATAATTCAATAATTAATTAAGTTTGAGTGATTGAAATTAATTCATACTAAATCAGAAACAATTAGTTACAAAACAGAACAAATTTGAGCTCTTTAGCTTACATACAAGTCGAGAAAATGACTTTTGAACGTGATTGAGGAATTATCATTTGTGGACTCGAAGTAGATGGGCGTCTCCAGGACCATCTACGCAGTCAGCTAGTTCGAAACATTGGTAAAAAAAGAAAAGCTCAGTCAAAAAGGCCAAACTTTCTAATAAACCTGTGCCTGTCGAGGAGAAGATCTGCAGTGTCTATCATTCAAACACCGAGGCCCTCAAAGCTACTTTCAGCCAGTACTGGAACGCCATGACAAAGAACTATTTCTGCACCATGTAACAGGTATTTCGCCGCAACCTGGAAGCCATAATTGTTGCTAAAATTAATATTAACGGTTACGAGAGCTAAGATACATACATCTTTATAGTATTAATTAATTTGAAACTATAAAGTTAATTAATAAATTATACCTTGTTGAAGTTTAAAATTCAAAGTGTTCAGATTTTAATGGACCACTCGGTACTCTAGATCCTTTATTTAAAAAAATTTATGTTTTGAGTTGTAACTTGTACAAAACATACATATTTATTATTTTAACAACCCAATATTTTATATATTTTATCGTATTGTTTCTAAAATGCATGAGAGCAGTCAGTATATTATACGGATTTTTATTTGTATGTTTCTAAAAATAAATGAAAAAAACTTTATCAAATATTTGTTTTGGTAAACCAATTTTCCAAGATAAATATTTGTTTCTTATTGTTATAAAAGAAAAATTAGTAAATAAATGGGACCAATACATATATATATATATATGTATTATTTGGGGATATTATTATAGAGCATAAAGGGTTAATCTCAATATTTAGTTAGCAATCATTCCTTGAATGAAAACAATAATTATATCGCCAATATTCTTTTGAATGTGACTTGTACTTACATTCATATTTTCCACTTCTGAATACGTTGTTTGAGGAAACTTAAAAAGTGCTTCCTCTAAGTTAATCCATTTGATCGTTTCGTCTAATTTCTTTAATTTGTTTTGAATTTGTCTAACTTCCTGTAATTTGACAACAAATAATTAATTTATTTTCTCGTTATCAGTCTTCACTCCTCGATAAAGACTGATACACCATTAATGACTACCACAAGAGTTCTGCCTTCTCCTTTTACTCTACAAAAGTTGCATCCCTTCTAATATGTTTAACACAAAAAAAGAACTTCCTTACATAAGTATACTGCTGAATATTTAATATTTCTCCTAATTCTTCCAACTCATGCACACGAGAGGAAAGTTTTTCAATTTCTCGTAGTGTCCACTTGGACTTTTTTTTGTAAATTATCCTCAAACTTTGCTTTACAATCTTCAATAATCTCCGTGTTTTGTTCAAAAACAGGTCGTATTTTAACTAACCATCCTAGAGTAAGAGTATTGAGTTCTATGTCATGAGGATCAAAGACGTGAACATCAATCAAATAGAGCAAATGCTTTTTTGAATGCTCAATTTCTTCTGTTAAATCAATCATTTTCTTATTCTTTACATTGAGCATAAACTCTCCAAATTCAATCATTTCCTTTGTAGACTGAGGAGACTGAAGAGCTACTTTCTCTATTTTTTTCAAATGTCTTGCAAATCCTACGAAGAAAAACAGAACAAAAAGAAGAATTAGAAGACCATAGATCTGTAACGAAAACAAAAGATTAGTGGTGCGATTCAAATTAAAATAAAACTGTAAAGTTGAAAAATTATGACCTGTCAGTATGCTAAAAAATAAACCGAAATAAAATATGTAATTTTGACAGCTTAGAGAATAATTGAGAGAAGAAAGCTTAGCTGTCATAAGGTTCTATTATATCATCAATCTTTAACCTTAAATGGACCATTGGAACATGTAGAAAAAGTAATTTCGCATTTCTCGCTCTTGTTTTACTAAGTATATCGTTCATTATTAGTCACATCGGATGATATGATAAGGTGGTATAAAGCTTTGAGAGTATACTACAAACATTTTTCCACTTGGCCGTTTCAGTCGTAAATTATCGTTCATCTAGTATGGAGCTCTCAAAGGAAGAAATACTATCAGAAATAGAAAAACGTCTCAAAAGCGACTAACAAAAGTTGCAATATATACAGGACCGATACTCTATCGGTTCGTGTTGCACAACTGTAGTTTGAGCAAGTTTGTTCTGTTATATTGGAGGTGAATCATGCGGCACGCACTGGCAGGCCTGTCGTCGAATATATCAATAAAGTCATGGAAAATATGGAGATAAACCGTGATGTTAGAAGTAGTAGTAGTGGTATCGCCCAAGAGCTGAACATCGATCATAAAACTGTTTTGAACCATTTGCAGAAGTCGAATACTAAACGAAATGGTTAATCGTGTTTCAACAAGACAACGCCAGGCTGCACAATCTTTGATGACGCGCTTGAAGCTCCAGGGGCTCGCATGGGAAGTTTTTATGCATCCACCCTACAGTCCGGCCCATCACCAGTTACTTCCACCTGTTCTTGTTTATGGTCAAGGCACTTGGGCTTACAAATTTAATCTCAATAGAGGCATGTCAAAATTATTTTTCCAAAATTTTAGCCGATAGCGACAAGGGCTTCTACAAAAAGGATTCCCGTTGGTAAATAGTTATCTTGGCTTCAATTTGATAATTACAACACTTCTTATAAAGCATTGAAATAAAGCAAAAAATCCGAAATTAATTCTTCCATAATCTTTTATATTTCATTTTTAAACCGATTTTGATATATGCAGAATTAACTTCTTGAAAGAAAATTTAAACACTGGAGTAGTAGTGTACTATTCATTATGTTATCACTCACTCAATCATTTGAAAAAAACGGCATACTTAGTGGCTTGCATAATTGTTTACATAAGAAGGATTGTCGGTAGAGCTCAGATGCATCTTTTTTATTAATTTGCCTAATTACTCCACTTATAAGTAAGCTGTGGACAATAAAAAGTTATAATAATATGAAATATTG
Source organism: Lepeophtheirus salmonis (assembly GCF_016086655.4). Classification (NCBI taxonomy): domain Eukaryota; kingdom Metazoa; phylum Arthropoda; class Copepoda; order Siphonostomatoida; family Caligidae; genus Lepeophtheirus; species Lepeophtheirus salmonis. The sequence continues at coordinate 43,774,407 of NC_052136.2, read as the reverse complement.
TTTTATGCAGGACATGCTTAACCCTGATGTTTGATGTGGAGTTATAAAATTTATTTCCTTCTCCCCTCTGGTCACATCTGCTTGCAGCTGATGTAATAAACAGTCATGACAGATAAGCTGCTATTCTTCAAAATATTTTACAAATTTACCATATTTTTTTCAGTTTATTTTTTTTAACACCCCGAAAATACTCCCGCATAGTGCATAGCATCTCTGATTATAATAGCTTTAGAAAATAACATGCAATCTCCTTTTGCAACTGCAAAAAAAAAAAAAGCACATTCGTCCAGTGTCATATTTTTTGCAGCATTCTAATCTGCATAATGTCTCTTTCTGTTTGGGATATCATGAAAATATTATTTACAAGACGTCATTTTACATTTTTTTTTAGTATCCCGGCAATGTATATTTTTTACTAGGTATTCACGTAAGGACTTTAACAAAAGAGTGAACATTAAAATATAGACTAAGAAATTTTAAGCATTTTCTAGTGGGCAAGATTTTTAGCAGTTAGAATCTAAACAATATATTTTCTTAACTTTCCATCCTTATTCCTTCATTCTTTTGAATAACATCTAAATTTTTAACTATGAAAATATTTTCTCCTTTCTAGATATGGAATTAAATTTGTGTTTGTTTCCTTTCTTGCAGATAATTTAATAAAACATCGTGACAGCAATGCTGCTCTCCTCCCAAACTGGCAGTCGTATCATATTTTATTTTACATTGCATAGAATTGCCAACTTAAATGATATGTCAAAAACAGCAAATAAGAAAAAAAAAATAATCACTTTCCTCAAAAAAACATTTACTTACACTTGATTTTCCTCTCTATAAGTATCAACAACGTTTTTCAGAAGCAAATTAGAAAGTTTTCTTGCTGCTTGTCCCAAGGATTTCCGTAGATTCTCACAATCCAATCTATTAAATAAAATGTTGGACACTCATAAATTATTAAAAAATATATAGAATAATAAATTAAACCTAGTCATACCTTTAAACTAATACCCATAATATTTGAAATCTGATTTGATAGTTTTAATCAAAGTTTAAAGTTTTTTATTTCTGTTATTGAGGTACTATTAAAAAAAACGAAACGCAAGTAAATGTACGATCATTTTGACGAAATAATTTTTAGTGTTGGATTCGAGTCAAAAATTTTGAAATCGATCAGGATATTTTTTTTAAGTGCTATTAGGAAAATGCATCAATTTTTGAGCTCGGTATAATTCGAGTTTTTTAAGAATTTCCAAATACCATGTAATGTGGTTTTAATAAGAGATGGGTGTCCAAATTGGTTGCAATAGCCGGCCAATGGATTTAAAAAACAACAACTTCTTCATACATACATCAATGAGAGATATGCTAAATCTTACCAGAAATCTGTAAGAGGAAGGCTTAAGCGTACCCCTCAAAAAAGGGGTAGAATAAATAGGAAAAATTATTATAATGTCATAACATGAGTTCAAAATGATATATTTTGTCCACCCTCTTTGATATTTTTATTGAAAATAAGTATTTCTGATATTTAAATTGCGAATTATATAGCAATATATTTTAATTAGGCCTGTGAAATGGATAAATCACAGTTTTTGGTAAATTATTTTACTCCAATTGCAAGCATATCACAGCCTCTTTTTTCAAGCTATATATAATTGACTATTTGAAATTAATGAATGTGTGTGTTTTCCATAAAAATATAAAAAATGATTGACAGTTTGACTTTTGTTGTATTTTATCTGTTCTTCTGCCCTATTTATAGTGGGCGTGCTTGAGCTTTCGCTATTAGTTTCTAGTATTATATAGATTATTCATCTATCTTCACCATCTCAGAGGTACAATCACCGCAATTTATAAGAATGAAAACGACTATAATTTAGCTAAAATATAGAGGAATGGAAACTATTCTCGTGTATAAAAGATAATTAAGGCTTTACTAAACTTTTTATTTAAATAAACTAAAATATAAATCAATCATACCAAATGCTATTTATTTTTTAAATATTGTAAGACTCTTATTGTCTAACTATTTTTTAATATAAAAATATATATATATTTCATAATATTAAAATCCTAAATACTATATTATTCCATACTGTATTATGATAATATAGCTTATTCATATTTTATTAAAATGGTAGCTATACTTTTATATTTGCTTATGATAGTCAAAATTCCCATAAAAAATATGAAATTGCCAATATTTATCCTTTAATTATATACACATGGAATAATTACGCTTGTTTGACTTTAGTTCCCATCTTAAAGGAATTGAGTAAAAAATGACGTAGACTCTTTTTTTTCAACTAATTGATATATGTGGGAATATAAAGTCTGCATGATTATTCCAGGTCTCTAAAATTCCAGATTTATAGGTGGTGCACAATCTATAAATGCTGCCACTTTGAATCACTATCTTGGGGAAGCACGGACCCATAGGCAGCTGGTTTTTTATTTAGATACATAACTTGTTCAAACTTGCACCAGTTATAAATAAATCGAAAAACTGACCCAAATATTTGGAAAAGTCTGGAAGCCCTCCTTGAAATATGCGTCAGGAGTAACAATATGACAAATACTCGAACTCTGGCATTCAGTAAGACGTTTGTTCTCAAGGATAAGAGGAAATGCGAGGCCTTTAAAGGAAGTTCTTATTCCACGACATGGTGCTCGTAATGGTTGAATTTAAAGGACACGTTATGTCTCCTCATGTGCTCCCCCAAGGCATCAAGGTCAACACTCATGCCTTCATGAACGTGTTACGGGGAAAATGAAACCCTTAATCGACAATCGACCGAGTTATTGAGGGTATTTCAAACATCACGACTAATAACGGATAGGGTGGGACTGATTCTATATTTCATATCAAGGACCTATACAATCCCTATAAATTATAAATTTATTAATGGTAAAAACTTTAAAACCTTCCATTTATAGAATTATTCAAATTGAGGTTAGAAACAAACGGACTATCAGCTTACCTGACAAGAGTAAAGTATTCTAAGGAAGAAATTTCTTGGGTTTGATCTACAAAGAGTTTATAAGATTTGTATTCCTGACAAATTTCTTCAAATTTTGGAGACTTTCTTATGAAATCATGTATTTTAGCTTTGGATGTACCATTGATAAGAAATTCAAATCTATCAGCTGCAAAAAATGTGAAATCAAATCAAATATTAGACATAATAATAGAATGAGTAGCCAAAGTATTCCAATAATGAACTGACTATTTTCCCTTGTATGGCCTCACCTCCCCCAAGAAAAAAAACTTTGTCATATATATAAAATTCCTCTTTATTTCGAAAATTCAAAGGTATTAGCGAGCTAGGATAACTATATTTTGTATATTTGTAAACCATAGAACTATTTTTGATATAAGAAATAATAATGGTGTCGTATTAACGAAATATGCAGGTGTTACAAGAACACTAATTCTGTTTGTTTTTGTTATTGGTCACTTATATACCTGTATCATAATTTATGTTATTTTTCAATATATGATAAGAGTTGAATTAAAAAACAAAAAACGCATTGATTGCTATGTTGAAATTAATCAACTTTGTTTGTATAATTGAGAACTTGAAAATCGAAAGTACTCATCAGTCATCACAAAATATGAAGAAAAAAAATTACTATTATTATTTTTCTTTCATTTTTGAGGTCAGAACACATCATATGAGCTGACAGAGGTATTGAGTAGTGACGTGTGAGTGTGCTCATGAAAAACGAAGCGATCCACTGGGGATTAATGGGGGGTTATTTTCTGTATTATTGAAGTACAATTTGTCTTTAAGTTGACTTATGATTACTTGGGGCTATGCCTAGTACAACGGTTAGTAATAAATAAAAGTACAATAAAAACTGAATACATTATGTTTAACACTTCTGAAATAAAACAATTTTAAAGTTTGATGTATATTTGTCATTGTGACGGGTTATTTATTTTCCAATAAATTCATTCCTTGTAGATTCGTTGCCTATCAAATTCGTCCCCAAACATTTTATTCAGACTTTTGAAGGGGGATATTTAGTAACGTCATAGAGTTGATGTTTCTATACAATACCATTGCCAATTCAAAATGGGAATAGTTTAATTGAAAACGGAATTCTCCAATTCAAAATGAGAATAGTCCAATTCAAAATGGGAATATTCTAATTCAAAACTGATTATATGTATATTATAATCATTTATATACTCTAATACTAATATATACAGGGTTCGGACGCAAACCATGGACTGTTAATAAATGCTATTTATGTAATTAAAATAGATAAGTTTTGTGATTTTCCCCTGAATATTTCGAATCTCTGTCCTTTCTGCATAAGTAAACAATAATTATCATTTTTCAAGTATTTCATCATGATTGAGCAAGAAGCAAAAGGAAGAGTATCTCAGGTCTTGTCGACGCGAAAACTGAGGTGCAGAGATTACGGACATTGTGAAGTGCTCCAAGAGCCTCATTTTCAAGGTGGCCAAGATGAAAAACGATGGAATAGACCTTTCAAGGAAAGAAGGAAATGGGGGACACAACTTGAAAAGGGATTCTGAGGGTACCTGAATAAGACGATCAAGAAGGCCCCCACAAAATCCATGAATCGCCTCTCTAACGAGCTTGACGTGGATGAGGGGACAATGAGGAGGGCTGTGAAGGAGGACTTCATAGACAAGGATCCCACACCACCTGTTGACCAACACCCTGAAGGAAAGGAGACTGCAGAGGTACAAGAAAGTTCGTGCGTCTATGAAGCCAAATGTATCTACAATAAAAAAATTATCTGACTAGAAGATTTTCCCGTGGACCGGGTCTACCACCGTCAGAAAGACTGTTGGCTTGGGGGATCACCAGAGGAGGTCAAGGGGGTGTTCTGTAAAAAACATCCGGTTAAACAATGGTTCTGGGGTTCGTGGCGTCCGACGGGAAGAAGATACCTCCCTTCTTATTAAAGGTTGGGGAGAAAATCGGCCAGGAGGCCTACTACAAGGTGCTAGGGTTCACCATACTACTATGACACAAGGCCACCTACCCAGAAGACAGCTTTTTGTAGACCTGAGATGGTCCACCCTCACACACATCGGTCAAATGCCAGAAGTTCTGCACCGACAACATGTCTGATTTTTGGCTCAAGGACATGTGGCCATCATCTTCGTCGGATTTGAACCCGTTGGACTTTGTTGCGTGGGAAACTTTGAAGAAGGAGACTAATCGTACATCTCACCCCAACGTGGGCTCTCTGAAGGCCGCCATCGTGAAGGAGTGGAGCAACTTGTCTGAGAAGTTCATCATCTACTCCTGCAAGACTTTCCACCGCTGTGTGGAGGCTGTGATTGCTGCTGAGGGTAGTCATATTGAGTGTACATGTTCACAAAGGTCGTGTCGCAAAGTTTTGGTCATAAAAAAATTCAAAATTATTTATCAAAAAATAGAATTATTGACATTTTTCTAAAATCAGTCATTACTCCCCGATTTGCTAACGAACCCTGTAAAATAAATTAAATCATATTATTGAATAAATTTACTTTTAAAGTCCTATTTATATTCCCATGACTTTGATTTTAAACTTTTATATACATAAATATTCTATTACTTTCAACAATACAAATATTCAAGTATATATAACTATGTTGACTACCCTTAATACAAGTTTGAAGATTCTCATTTTGAATTTGACTATTCCATTTTGAACTGATCAATTCCCATATTGAATTGGAATATTCCATTTTTTATTAGACTAATCCATTTTGAATTTGACTATTCCATTTTGAACTGATCAATCCATTTTGAATTGGAATATTCCATTTTTTATTAAACTAATCCATTTTGAATTTGACTATTCCATTTTGAACTGATCAATTCCCAAATTGAATTGGAATATTCCATTTTTTATTAGACTAATCCATTTTGAATTGGAATATACCCATTTTGAATTTGATCATTTCTTTTGAATTAGACTGTGCCTATTTTGAATTTGACTATTCTCATGTTGAATTGGAAATTGTATAGTTAGTAGTTTTTGTGTAGGGATGTAGAGAGAGTCCCAGCATCATCCTATGAATGACAATGATTTTTTTTCGATTCAATCCAGAGTATAACTTGAAGCAGGTGAGAGTAAGTGATCCTAGGAAAGGGAGTTAGGGGCCTGAGCAAATTTGCTTATAGTTTACTTAGGCTTGAATTTTAAAAGGAGGAAAGGAAGAGAAAAGGGGATGATGAAATTGAGGATTGCGGATTGATGACAAAGAGTAGGAGCGAGTTGTGATAAAGGACCATGAAGATGAGGAGTAATGGCTTACTTCTATTTCCCAAGGTATGAATAATATCTACGGATCGGAATTCCACACCTACTCTCTATTAAAGATTTATAATGGCGTCTTTTATAATTCATAAACCATTCATATCCGTCTCCCATCCCTTCCTAGTTGATATTTATATCCAGTGCCGACTGCCTAGACCTCCCCTACATCCCTACATAAAAACTACTAATTGGGTGCTGTGCCCAAGTCACTCCCATATTTGGCAGTCTTTGCTCCCATTTTTATGGAAAAGAAGGAGTGGCTCAGTGGAGATGCTTACATGGAACTTATGGATAAGAAAGTGCTACCTTGTACCAAAGAAAAGTTAATGAACAACTTTGTTTTCATTCAAGACGGAGCTCCGTGTCATTGGCGGCTAAGACCCATGCCTTCCTGAGATACAACTTTCTGTCCTTTTTGGGAACTCAATATATGGCCGCCTCCCTCTCCAGATGCGAACGCCTTGGATACTCTATCTAGGCACACCGGGAGAAGAATGTGTGCGCTACTCATCACAGGAGGGTACAGTCTCTAAGGGATTCCATCCAGAAGGAGTCGACCAAGCTCGAGTCTCACTACATAGTTAAGGTGTCCATGGGATACCTCATATTGATTCAACTATTACAGCTGAGGACCTACATATACAATAAAATTTGTGCCGAGCACTATTTTTAGATCAAAATAAATTTCTTCACGAAAACCTCATATTAAATTATAAGCTTGAAAAATTGAAAAAATGAAATATGTATTACTTGATAAGATCCATCCTGTATATATGTATATGTATATAAAGAAGGATTTATGACACAGTTGGAAAATGGTGAATAATATACCTAATAGACTATCATTTATCTATAATTACATGTTCTTGACCATATTCTAAGCATGGAACATGCTCACATTTTTTGCCTTCCATTTATTTGATCAACCAAAGTTTATTTTTCTATTAGTTGGGTAGTTTTGAAAAGAAAATGAGAAATGAATTAATACAATCTTGTGATGCATGTCTTAAGAAACTTTATTTTTGAATTAGTATTCTGCTAATGTATAATACGAGTACTAGCGTTAGTACCCGGCATTACCCAGAGTTATTACGCGTCGACAACAATCCAAATTTTGATTTGATAATATAGAAGATAACACCCTAAAAAACCCTTGGTGTTACCCGCCTTTTTTCATGAGCAAACTCAATATTTCGACATTTTCTCCTTTCAAAAATAAAAATCAAGTTGATTTGATGAGTATTAAATTGATTTTTGGGTTAATTATGTAATTTGTTGTATTTGAATAATGTTTTTACGGTTCCCCAAGAAGATAAGAAATCAATTGTAATTTCATTTAATGATTTACATCTTGGAAATGTATTATTATATTGTATTAGTGATGGTAGGGTTTGAACGCTGATTATTATATTTTTGTTTAGCAATGTTAAAATCATAACACTATCTTGTGGCTACCAATGTTTTATTAGTTGCTTCATTTTTAGCAACTTTTCCCATTAATAACAGAAAACGATTTATTGATCGTTTAATGAAGTTTAAGGAAAAATTTATATCTTAAGTTTTTTTTCTAATGCATCATGAAAAGTAATAGTGTCAGGGATACAACTAAAGAATGAATGTGTATGATTACGCTGATGTTTGTACAACAATAACTTTTTTTTGTATGGAGGTCATAAATTGCATCATAATATAAGAATACAATATTTTGAGGTTCAAAGTTGATATATTTATTAGAGAAGATTAACAAACTTGCAATTTATCTTGATGAAGCTTCATGAACCGGGTTTGTGAATAATAAAAAATTTACAACTAGATTGAATACTATTTGATACCAATGATAAATACGAGCATTTGAATTATATGAAAGTATTAATGCTTATAAATGATGAAATGCACCGTTGGACAGCAAAATATGGATTCTAAATTAATGTTAATTTTTTAAATAATATAGGGAGGTTTAGTATTTATTTCTTCAAATTTTCGGAATCAACCATCCTTTGTGCATTAGGCTGAAATGGAGGTAGCGAGGGTGATGAAAAGAGATTTGACCTCTTTCCTCGCCAGAGTGGAACTCAATTAACTTTGCTCTGTGAGCACTTAGAATGGAGAAACCAACAAAACTACACACCCAAATGCAGGCTTGTAAAAGTGCTGCTATTTTGGTGTTCCAATCAGAGTCACGTTCAATTTTTTCCCCCATCCTTGTGTTGACGCATTAAATGATATTTAAAAAATTGAAAAAAATATATAAACTTTGATTTTTCCAATATTTTTCAAGTACATATTATTGGAATGAAACGCTAAAATCTCATTTTTAACGTTTATTTCTCATCGTTCAAATTTATTTCCATTCCATTAATTAAATACACGTTCCATAGAATGCCATTCAATTTTGTGTTCCGTTCAAAAGCCTGGCCGAATATGATTATACTAATGGCCGCTATAGTGACTGCGTGGACAACTTTCTCAAAAATGTCAAAAAATCTCATCAGCACAGATCCCCAACAAAAATCTGCGGATGTCCCTGGTGACTTCATCATTAAATAACTTGCCCCTCCTTCCCAATTGAAAATAATTGATACAACTCGACAATAGTAAAGTATATTTTTAATAGACAGTAATATTTTAGTGTTTCAAGAGGGACATTACATAGTTCATTATCTATTTTTACTATTTTTTATGAAAAAATATATTTATTCTAATTAAACTTAGTTATTTAGCCCCAAAAAATAGCGTACATCAACAAAGGCTGACATTACATATAAAACAGTATATAATAAAAATGATGCAAAACTTACACAATAAACGATGGTGAGTCTCTGGCTCCTTCATCCAATTATTTATTGCATTCTTTAAAGATTTAACCTCCTCGGAAATAAAATCATCATTGAGGCCCACTTGTACAAATTGACTTGCACCTTCAGAATACCAGGAATCAATAGTTGGAACTTCACGTAGTAGTTTATTCATCTATTATAAATTTAAAAGATATTTAGGATGATATAAATATATATGCAGATACATTAATTACCGGGGGTCAATTGAAATCGGAACTCTTACTTATTCAATAATTTATTAAAGTTTAGTGATTGAAACTAATTAATAGTTTGATATATTAAAGTATTAACCATTATTTACAAAAAAAATATATATATATATATCTTTGGTTCAAGACGAGAAAATGACTTTTGAACGAGATTGCACGAATTTTAATTCGTGCAATCCAAGTAGTTGTTGTACTTCTCCAGGACCACTGTCTACCCCACCAGGAGGTCAAAAACGTTATATATGAAGAAGAGTTCTTTCAAAAAGGCCAAACTGGACCCGGAGGAGTTAAAGAAAAGAGCTCAGGCCAATCCACTCAAGGCCATTAGGGAGCATCCAAGAGATGTCGGGGTTTCACACCAGACTGTACATAAAGCTATCAAAAACAGGTTGGGAACAACCTTGTGAGAGTGGATAGACCACTTTGGACACCAGCTTTGGAAGAACCCCATCTCCTCCGTTGCAAGACTCTTTCGAAAGAGTTTAGAATGAGTTCTTTTGAATTCTTTTTTGACACTGTTGCCCCTCGCCCTATAGCCCTGATGCCAACACTCTCGACTACACAATTTGGGTGCATATTACGTGGAAGGCCTGCAGTATCCGTCATCCAAACACCGAGACCTTTAAAGCTACTTTTAGCCCGCATAGGGACTCCATGACAGAGGACTACATCAATAGCGTGTGCCAGGCCTTCTGCCTCCGCTTGGAAGCCATCATTGCTCCTACGGGTGGCTTCATTAATGATTAAGAGAGCTCAGACTCACATTCATTAATAGCATTAATTTTGTTGAAATTCTATAGTTAATTAATAAATTATAGCTTTTTGAATTTAAAATTCAAATTGTTCAGATTTTAATAGACCACTCGATATTACAGTAGTTGTAGGGAGTCTAATTTTAGGGTTAATAATTTTACTTTTTTTAAATACATATTAGCCGCTTTTATATGTTTTGATGTTATAGGTTCACACCTTACTTTATATCTTTACAGTTATATCTCAGCTATACGACGGATTCGTAAATTACTTCATTTTTTTTTCTCAAATGGTGAAATTTGAGCAAGCTTTCTACGAAAGAAAAAGTCAACTGCTTAAGGGACTGATTTTTCCCGTAAGAGCGTGCCAAAGTAACAGGGAAAATAAATTGTAGACCCTGTATATATTTAAATGTGATTCATGCTACAAAACTATGAAATAGTTATTTTCATTCATGTTATACAAACTTTAAAAGATAAAAGTTTATCCATTCGCAAAGAACTACAATTATTATTAAATAGTTAATGCATTTCATTATGAGTTGGCTTGAGCCGCTATTAAAAATGTTGTCACATTAAACTATAAAGATAATTTTTTTTTTGTAGAATAGAAGAAGTTGAATCCATCTTTGTGATCGAATATGTTAAAACTACAATGTAACTGGTCAAGTCCTGATCAACAATCATACATATTGAGGTCGTCTCTGACTCTATGATTATCAAAATGTGCTTGTAGTCTAGTAAGTAATTACATAAAATTTAAATAAATATATTTAATTTTTTTTCGTGACAAAGTGACCGTTGGTGGATTGTAATTTGTAATATTAGCCTGAATAAAATCCTAACTTTTACACATCATATAAATATGACATTTACATCTTGACAATTTGTACAAGTTGTAGCTTTTGTTCACAAATATTACAACTTTCAAATAAAAATGATGAAGAGTTAGCGTAATTGAATATATATAGTGGATAAAATCAAGAACATATAAATATTAGGGGACTCAATTGGTGCAAAATGTTGATATCTGGGGTCCAATTATCACAGGCTAAACAGTATGAAGGTTTTTACCAAGTCAATTTGCTCAATTTTTTGCCACTCAGAAAAAGAAAAAGGGACATGCTCTATTACCAATGTGACGTCAATTCATAGCCTCTATTGATACGTAATATAAGGTGACAAATTTGTAAGGAAAGAAATAAGTTCAGAAATTAAATATGGAAAAACGGTTGTTGCGTTTTCTATTTCTTCATTAAATAATAGGCCGTTGATGTATTAAATTATCCTTCTAAACTAAACATTCTCACATATATTTAGTGTAAATCTAGTATGAGCGTTGTTGACTTATCTTAGTTTGTAAACAAAGCAATAAGGATCTCTTTGGTAAATATAATACAACTCCCTGAATTCTATGGACATGGGCAGTGTTTACTTTCAGTCCTTCATGGACACTGGGGATTAAGGTAGAGTTATATGTTTTTTATTCGAAAATTAAACTGAACATGGATAACAGTTTTGGAAAGAAAAAAAAACTCTATTCGTATTCTCGCACGTGTTAAGATCATATTTTATAACACTCTACAGAGTAAGGACTCAAAATTAAGAATATTTTGAGACCATCTAGCCTCAGTTCTTAAGGTCTGACTATTTTTTACTTGTCTCTGTTCAAAAAAGCTGACAAAAAGCTATAATTTGAGGTTTGTTTTGTCTTTGTGCGATCAAAAATGTTCAAGCAACAAGGAAAACGGTAGAGAGTGTGTGATAACTTCTGCGCAAAAGTTGATGTTCAATAAGAAGATCTTCACAGTTGACGCAGCTCTGCAAAGGAGAAATGATCGCTTCTTGGCTGAATCAAGAGCTCAGGCCGAGGGAACCTTCGGAACCAAGCTTCAAGTTCAGATCATTTTCCTTGGCGTCGTGGTGTCCAACGGCAGCAAGATGCCAACGGAAAAGTCAACATGGACGTCTACTACAAGATCATTAAGTACAATGTCTTGTCATGATTGAATAACATTTTCACCAGGGACAACTATGTGTTTACCTAAGACAGCGCCCGCACAAAAGTTTAGTAAGGTGCAACATTTATGCAGGGAGAACATGGCCACCTTGTGGTCAGCAAACTTCTTGTCTTCTTCCTGACCCGACGTGCGTCTTAGAGGGCAAGACAAACCAGACTTATCATGCATGCGTAGATGCCCTGAACGCCATGAAGACAGGAGTACAACAACTTGTCCTCAGTTCTCTCGTAGCCAGCTGTGCTACTGTTGTCACCGTATTGAAGCCATTATTCAGAATGGAGGGAACATATTAAATAAAAAGTGTTTAAAATTATTGAATTACCAACTTTTTATTTTAAAATTTGCCATAAAAATGGCACAAAATAAAATATATAGAAGTGAAAACTGTTTTTAAGATTTTCTAATTTTTGAGTCCTCCCCATGTAAATAATATAAGTTTCAAATGCCCAAAGTAATGATATTTTTCGTAAATTATAATAGACATAGATATGGTTAGAACATCAAGTAATAGTTGGAAACTAACATGCACTAATTAAATACATGTTTTAATATTAACATTAAACAAACAACATATATTTTTTGTGGAAAAAAGTTAATTATTCCAAAATAAACATATTATGTTATACTGTTATTTGATGACCTAATGTTTGAAAGATCCATAGATAGCCAACTTACCTCGTAAATAACTGACACAAGCATATTTATAACTTCGTTTACACTTGGTTGAAAGGAAATCCCATTTTCGGATAGGACAAGCTCCATTTCTATACGCGGTATTTTACGTCGATCCCGGAATATGGAGACATATTTTGAAATGTTTTTCATAAGAAGCCCACGAAGCTGGAAATAGTATTTAATATAAATATAACTATACATATATATAGGACGTGCTACCAGTTACTACTTACTTGTATAGAGAGTAAAGAAGAAGCACAATTATGAAATCGAGTTTGTCTCTCCCCTCGCATCTTTTGAAAGTCTGCAAATACCTTTAATATTTGGGGGTACCAATCGTTGATAATAAGCTCCTCATTCTTTTCACTCTCACTGATAATATTACCACAGAAGGAATCCAAATCAAGTGATTTCCCTCTAAAGTATGAACAATATATATTTAAAATAAAAATATTTAACATGCCAGGTGCAGTGAAGAAAAAGTTACAATTACTAAGAATGAATTTGGCAGAGTAGGCTCATTTATATAGCTAGCTATAACTTTGAGAGCGAGGAGAGGGTTGGAGCATGACACATGGTACTATTTATTAACGTTTACTTTTTATAATAAGCTTGCTTATTATTGAATGATTTTGGAGGATATAATAAGGTGTGTTTTTGCTGTAGAACTGAGAATTATACAATATTAGACTTTTTAGATCAAAAAACTCATTTATTGGGAATTGAATATCATATAATTACATATCAATCTAAAATTGAAAGTCATATTTATTAAACAAGTACGTATAAAACCGATAAACTGACAGTGGGATGATATAGGTTAAATAAACATAAAACAAAGTTTCACAGCCGATTATTTATAATAACCAAAGAGGGGATTTATGTAAATAACTAAACTTATTTTGGCGAGTAAAAAAGGAAATTCGTCAAAACTTCTTTTTTTTTTCCGAGCCAATGTATGAATGTAGATCTTACAAGGTGGATTTCCTTTCTTTGTGTAACATAGAATTCATGTTTTCACACAGGCAACACTATTTATATGTATGTTGATAGTTGTGTGTATATGGATGAAAAGCGTTTGTATAATGTGTGTTTTAAAAAAAGAAACCAAAATCAACATAGTAACTCTGAGAATTTGAAAAATAAATGAAGGAGATCCCCTTTGACATGGAAAAAGGGAGATAATGAAATAAATTTAGATATTGTTAAGAATTGCACCGATGTGGATCCCTAACTTAACGCCGAGTCCAACAAAGGTATAAATATCTACACATAGAGTTGTACAGAATATGATCAGTCTCTATGCTAAAAAATATACCGAAAAGTAACAAGATAAATCTGACAATTCGAAGAATATTCTTTCAGAGAGCAGCTTAGCAGAGTGAGAGACAGTAAAGAAACTTGAGTACCTTGCCTTCTCTAGCAAGTACATTAGCAGGAATTTCTCTGATGTCCATCTCAACTCTACTCTTAGAATATCCTGAACATGGTTTATTTTAATTTTATAAAGCGGTTATCTCTATTATATGATCCTTGATAGGAGAAAATCTAAATTTAAAGTGTAAACACGCGTGTTCTGATCATTAATGACACTGAGTATCACTGATAAGCATTTTGGGAGTTAAAAATGTTAGTACCGGTTGGAATCAGAGTATAATTGAGGATCAAAAACAGAGTCACCAAAGTCACGCCATAATACGGAGTTGGAAATCCCTATGGAAACTTTTTTTTTTACATAGGGAGGAACATCGTTAAAGACAAGAAAACAAAAATCAACATGGTAACACTGTCAATTTGAAGAATTTTTTATAAGATCAGCTACAAGGCACTGTGACGAGAGGGGAAGAGGAGAAGGAAATAAACAAGGACATAAGCAAGAAGGACTCCAATGTCGATTCTCAATTCTACTCAGAGTTTACCAAGGACTTACTATTATAACTATGAAACAAATCCTTAATGTTACTCTCCGTCTTTTATGAGCACACACGAATGTTCCATCAGGTTTTCAATATAATTCAATCTATTTCACTACTCAAGAAATTAAATGATATTGAGAACTGCTAAAAAAAAGAAAATTCATTCTTTTAGGATTATCCAAACCAAAAAAAGTGGGCAGCAATAAGATTCACACGATTGACATCACTAGGTGTGCAATTTTCGAGACGGCAAAGTTTTCAAAACGATATTGTATTTATTTCATTTGGATTCAAAAAAAAATTGCGTCTACATGAAAAGGAAATCCCTTAATCTGAGCAATTTAAGAATGTTGCTGCATTTAATAGGAATCTTATTATTAGTTATTACAGAAAGGAAAAACAATTTTGTATGAACGATTTTTCAATAATTATTTTAACAAATATGAGTTCTAAGCTGACGAGTTTGTTAGGGAGAAAAAAGTATAAGACCAAGTAACGATAATAGTTTGTATTTGTTCGAGCGTTTCTTTAGAAACCCCAAAATACACAGACATCCAAATAGAGCTCGCAGAATATCACTAATATTTATGACATAACAGACGAAGACACTTTATCATTTTCTACATGACTAAGCATTTTTTTCTTTTTTTTCTAACTTTAATAATTATGTTAAAAGGGTAAATTCACAAACTGAACAAACGTGTTCCCTAAACACATCGATGCAATAGTTATTTTAGTTCAATAAGTTTTCAAATATCAGGCAGTTGTTTCATATCTGGGACGGTGCTGAACGTTTCTATATAGAAGCTTATCCGTTAGAATCGCTAGTAGTTATGTAACATATATAATTATGACATTCCGGTGTATTTTTTACCTTACGCATTTTCTTTTCTATTTATGGAATTGTTAATCTAAAGAGTGATCTCTTCATCAGTTGTTGTCATGAATGTGTAACTCTTAAGTATGGATTTTCCTTTACTACTAGATTTTACTATCGTCCAAACCTGATAGAATATTCGTGTGTGTTCATTAAAGACGGAAAGTAATCCTTAGGTTTGTTACGAAGTTATAATTGTAAGTCCTTGTTGGACTCAGAGTAGAATTGAGGATCGACATCAGTGTAATTCTTTCCAAGGTCAGTCCTTATTTCCTCCCCCTGCTGCCTTGACATGGTTGATTCTAGCTGATCTAATTAAATTTAATGACACGTAAGCTGCTCTCCTCAAAAACATTATTCAAATTGACAAGGTTACTATGTAAATTCTTAACATGCTCAAAATACCTACAATTTTCATTATTAAATATACATCTGCCTATAAGTGGGCGGTGCTTCTATTTGTGTTCTTATGGCTAAAGTGTGTATGTGTATAAAGAATATGCGTAAGTATGCGTTAGCTCTTTCTGCTTTTTTGTTCATTATTTAATAATGTATCGTATATGTGGTAACATCTGCCTCTAAAAGAAGAATTCTAGCATATCCTTGCTATAAATTGATTTAAAAATGGATAATAAAACAAAAATAAAGATAAATTTTCACTGCTCTAAAACTATTTTAAATGTAGAAGATTCTTCTCTTTATAGCAGTAACTCATTTTCACCCTCCAAAATCATAAAATGGACACCTGATGTTAGCATAGTTCTTCATGCAAGTGTACCATATGTCTCTTTCTCTCGCCTTTTTGTACAAAAAGGCATTTTTAATTATTATACTCTAACTAGTGATTGTTCTAGGTAACTAAAAATATCATACGATGTAAAATAGTTTAACAATCTGCAAATCAAGTTAAATTAAAAAATATGTGGACTACGAATGTCTTCATTTAATGTACAAACAAACAAAAAATACTCGAGAATAACCGAATTAGTATAATTTCATAAAAATCAAAAAGTTATCAGACTGGTCTCGGACTTCAGACCAAAACCCAACATCAGTAACTACTATTGAGGCCGTTTCTACTTTTTATCAATTGTAATTCTTAAAATTACATTTTTCTCCAAATTTTTAATTATTATTTATAATATAAAAGAATTGGAATCTGACATTATTTTAAAAACGTCTATCACTCGTAATAATAACTGCTAAGGGGATTGTTTTGAATATCACATGTACATAATATATATTAAATTATAGATGAAGTAAAAAGTACTGAGTATTTTATCACTTTATTTTGAAAATAAAACTATCAAACTTTCAATTATCCGACATAGATCAAATATGATCCGTTTTGTTAGATAACTTCCGTCTATTTTGAAGGCAATTTCATTGTTCTGCGATTGAAGAATTTTTGGTATAATATTCGTAAAAAAGTTGACCACTTCATAGTCACAAGCCTCTTTTGAGGTCTGTTTTGTACCATCAAGATTTTTTTATGCAAATACTTCAATCAGTGGTAATGGATTGGTCCCAGGTCTGGATTATACGGCAGATATCGATGTTAGCAGCTCATAGTGGAGTATTCCTTTCCAATCTCATCAAACACAGAGCATTACCTTGTTGGACGTTAATCGGATCTAGGCGATCTTTTAACTGCTTTACCGTGCTTCGACCATGATTTGTTTTGGCTGTTGTTCTCGTAAGTCACCCATTTTCCATCCCTAGGTACAATAAATTTCGAAAATGGATCGATTTCGTTACCACTCGGCTAACATAGCCTTCCATATGTATTCGGAAACTACTAATTCCTAGACCTCCCCACATCTTCGGAGAAATTATTCTTTTCATCGAGATGTTACCTTTCGTGGACTATTGCTCCATATATATTGACGATTTATGGGTTATTTGTGATTATGCTAGTAGGTCTGTCACTGTGCCGAAGGATGATAAAACTCAATGGAGTTCTATAAATGAGGCTATTGTCAACATAGTATGTATTTCGATTGATTATAACAGAAGTATCGTCTGAGTAGACATATTAGGAAATACCATCCTTAGTTGGCTTTTTTTGTATAATTTTTTATAATTTATTTGATTGAGATGAGGATCTATTGTAATTATGAATAGCAAAGCCGCTATAGGATCCCTTTGTTTACTCTTTTTGTTCAAAATTGAGGGCAATAAGAGTGCAGTCGTTAGATTTTTCGATCAGTGTTTGTAAAATAGTGTTGACGTCTTCCATCCTTCATCTTTTGTAAAGCCTCCCAGAGACTTTCTAATAATATTTGGACGGGTTGAGTTCAGCCTTTCGGCGACCAGATGAGAGAATATTCTATGAATTGTGCATTGTAGGGTGATTGGTCTTTCGACGTATCGATGGTCTTTGTCCCTTTCTGGATTAGTTATGAGTAGGCCGTCACTCACAAATGGAGGAAAGAATCCTTCTAATTGTATATTTTCAAAGAAAATATTTAATAAATTTCAACCCCCCAAAAAAAAAAAAAAAAAAAAAAAAAAAAACAGGTGAGTTGTTCTTTTTAGTACAAGTTTTGGTTGAAAAAATAACCTCTTTTTCATTAAAATGTTGATTGGTCATCAATACTGAGTCAAGAATATAAGGCTGAGTATCAGAATTGACAAAACTGCAAAATCTCCACTATCCAAAAATTATTTCCCCCGAGAGTAATCTCTGCATTCATAGAGTTTTTCGTGGTAGTCGGTAACAATAATGTGAGTGACTTTCTTGTTATTCATTATTGTTATCAAGTAAGCACCCCCACTGGGATTGTGGGTTCGCCACTGTCTTAAGTAGAGGGTTGTTGTTCTTCCTACATTGGTCAATTTTAGCTCTGATATGTGCTTCTGTATTTTTTACATATAATTTTGGAGATCATATTTCTGAAAATTAATTGTTGGGGGGCAAGCAGAGTTAAAATTGAGTTTTTCTTTTGAGTGGCTTTGGTACATGTCAAGGACTTACCAATTATTATCCAAGCTTTTTCCATGTTTTCTAATTCCTTTTGAAATCTACATACTCCGAATCTTAGTGTTGAAAATTAAATAATGCAGTTTTTCTTTGCATACACTTGTCTTTCAGAATTATACTATTCAGCATCCATCATTTATTGTGGCTCCTGTAATTCGTAGTTGAAATTTTATAAAATTTGTTTTTTAATAAGAGATGAAGTTTGGAAGCATATCAATCTTCGATGCTTTGCATAGGCAATTCTACATAGGCAAATGCCCATCCTTAATGTCACAATTTAATTTTTCTTTGTTCTGGTTGAGAATGAATGATCCTTCTTATTTAAAAAATCTGCATAGTCGATAATCTTCTTTGCGATATCAAAGCCCTGAGTGCTGCGCACACCTTATGGTGTTAAACGCTCAACTAACTAATTTATCTTTAATTATCCGTATTGTGTTTAGAGCTTCAATTCTTTGATTTTTAATTCACGTCTCATTTAGTCTCTAGGAGCCTTTAATTCTCATTTTTACCAAAGTGTCACAACTTCTCATTGACGGAATAAGAGTCTTATATACCCGCTCCAGATCTGGAGCCCTATTATTTACGTCGACTCTATCGTGAGTATAAAAACTTGCGTGATCAAAGGAGTGTTTAGGATTTACACAAAATATTTATCCTTCTTTGAACCCAAAGACAACTGTAGTATTAACGACATTACCAAAATGGAGATAATCCTGTCCAAATGAACAAATATTATCATCTGTTAATACAAGGACAAAAGTGTCCTATTTAAAATCGAAGCTTAGATTGATATTTTCTAACGCATCTTTCATCATTTTTTTTTTTTTTTTTTTTTGCGTCTTGCTGCAATACATGCTAGCTCAGCTTTTTAGGAATGGGATCCAATGAATCCTTGTTCGAGATGACCACATCAGGACTAGATATAATAATAAGATAGAAACGAAAAAAGATTTTATATACATATTAAGGTAATTTTTTTGTTTGATAAGGAAGAGGACCACGTTTTCAAACATAAAAAAGAAAAAAACACTAAAATGAACACAGAAACTACACAATTTCACAGATATAATGTTTGTCGTCAGAAACAATCTAAAAAGAACCTATTATTTATGATTTATGCTATATTGGAGATACGTGCACCCAAAAACAATTTGATCCAAAAGTTTATTTTGTGCCATTTCGTGCGGCACCCATACATAAAGCTTCTTCCTAATATCATCCATATGCAAATGGTTCCAAACGATTTTCTGGATAGTATTCAGTTCCTGGGTAATAGAAAAAGGTCTCACATGCCGGTCCAAGTTGACCATTCCATTATTTTATCGATATTTTCGATGATTTTCCTACGAGAGTTTATTACCAGAACACAATCGTTGGAACCACTGCTTTGCTGTTACATTTGCTACTGTATTTGGTCCAAAAACAGTACAATTATTTTTTTTTGCCCACTTGTTCCTTTTTTTGACCTTTTTCGAAGTGGTACTGAAGAATGTATGGAATTTCATTTATTTACTTCCATTTTGGGACCCTGTAATACACACCTGGCTTCTACAATCACAAAACATTAATGAATTACTTTTTTTAATCTTTATGCATTCTATAATGGTTCTAAAGCTCACTAACGACATCTAGCGAAACACGATCAGAACTTCTTACTTAACCTTTTTTTACTATTATTATTATTTAAAAAATTATCTTTGCACGGTTGATTGACTTACCCAAAACTTTCGAAATCCGCAAGAGTTAAGTCGTTGAAAAAATGCTTACAAATATCCAAAGTTGTTCTAAGACAAGGGTGAAGAATATGAAGATTCAAAAGTATTTTTTGTCGATTTCTAATAAAATCTTTAAAAAATATACTTTTTGACTCTGTGAGATCTTTTGAATAATTTGCTTCGCCATTCTTACCCTCACTGTTGAATAGTATTAAACAAATGAGGTAGATTAGTCATGTAACAAAGAAATCTAACTAACAAAGCTAACCTATTGTCCGTATTCATTTGATCTGATTCTTCTGGGAATGAGAGTGTCATTTGAAGCGTTCCTCTTTGAAGGCAGTTCTTGAAATCTTTTTTAACTTCTTCAAGAAGATTTTCAATGCTCAATGGATGCTTGGAAGCCAGTGGAACTAACTAATAATAGAAAAGAAAAATTAAGATTAATAATGAACAGTCAAATTACATTCAATTATTTAATAAAAAAATAAAAATTGAAAAGGAATTGTTTGGTGTTTATAAGTGTTCTCCGTCATTCATGAGTACACTTGCTTGTTCTTACATTCTACTTATAGGTTCCGTCTTAAACAATGAAATAATAACGTTAAAGGCTTTGGAAAATAAAAATAAACTGTTCAGAATGGCAACTAGAATAAGTTGTTCCCGCTGAGTCAGACATACTTTATAAATATAGGCCTATCATATTTATCATTCTTGTACACAAAATACACAATTATAATATTATTTCGCAAGGCTTTACATGTTAAAAATCTACAAACTTCAAAATCTTTCCCTTCAAAATGTAAAGGTTTCATGATTTAAATTGTCTCTTATTTGTAAGAGTGAAAATTTTGAAACTACAAAAATAAATAACATGGTGTTTTCTCTATTCCAAACAATAAACATTTTAAATAACAGAACCTCTTTCTTTTGACATGGATATTGCTTGAGGTTTGAAGATATTAATAAACAAAGCTCTTTATAATAAATTTCATACATATGATAAATGTCATGCCCACCTATACCTAATTTATTTAAAAGTGATAAGTGTAGGGTTTTTTTCCGACATAGAGTAGAATTGAGGATAGATAGTAATTTCCTTATCCAGTGATCAAAATAGGACAGGTCTGGCACCCGAACCCGAAATCATGGTACAGTATCAGTAAACTTGCGCTATCTGAAAAGACCCAAGACCCCCACCGGTTCGAGTGCTCGGATATTAAAAAGCTTATATAAATGTTTAACCCTTCGATAGTGAACTGGAATTTATAAAATTGATTCCAATCTGAAAAAAAAAATTTATAAGGTGAACTTATTGGTATGCTTCAGAAACACCCCTAAAAATGCAATTTCTTAAAATAATACGTAAATTTTGCAATTTTTAATCAAGGTATGGTGAATTTGATTCATTTTTTGACTTTTAAGTCGTTTTTTTTATCTTTCTATTTCCCTTTTTACAATTTAAAGTACACATCTTGGTAATAATAAAATGTCAGCTGATATTCAATACATCATTCTCGATTTTATCAAAATTCATCACTATCAATTTTTATTAATATAGAATTTTTAAATAAAAAAAATTGCAATGTTTTATCTATGATTATTCCAAATAATTCCTTGTTGATACAGCAAACTGAAGTTATTAAGATACTTTAAAAAATTATAATTCATTTGCTATTTGGTGAAACATTTTACCCACTTCACTAACTACGTATAAAAAAATGTTCACTTATGGAGAGTGAACAATTAATTCCAGTTAGAATAAAAATATATATATTCTTCGGCACTAGAAAAACTGCCGGAGGTAAAATTGCACTGCAGAAAATTGTCATGGAGGAAAATTGCCAGTTATGAAAATTTCCTATATTTTGTTCAAACTTCGTGATGAATAATAACACATAATAAATTTGATTAATATTATTTATGAAAAATATCTCAAAATATTTGTTTGGTTCATCCCACAAGGAAGTACCTTCAAATGTGAGAAATGTTTTTGCAATACAATTTCCTTGTAATTTTCAAATTTCAATCCAATCATCCATGAAATTGATCGAAAGGATTGGTAAGGAGGACGAGGGGGGAGGGGATAAATAGCTGAATACTTAGATTGCTAAAAACTACCGCTAATACGTCCAAGGAACCCTTCTAATACCAAAAAATGTATCCAACCCCTCAAGTTGCAAGGGGTACTTGTAGGTAACCCTGAATTCTTTAAAACCACTGCTAGTTCATCCAATACATCCAAGGAATCCTTTCAATACTGAAAAATAGTTTAAGCCAACGCTTTTTAAATTGAAAACTTAATTTTTTCTGTCTTTTTACGCCATTTAACTCTTTTTTTTTAATATAGATGCTACGTTATATGCAAATAACATGATTTGTAAATCAATAAATTTTTTTCATTTATTTTGTAATGGATACACTTAATTGTAAATTACTCTCTTGTGTTTCTTTTTTGAAAGGTTAGAGTATCTATAAAACACATTATAAATTCGCTATAATGTGTTATTATTTTATTCATCATTAATTTTGAACAAAATACTGGCAATTTTCCTAACTGGTAATTTTTCTCAAAAACTCGAATCGCAGACATTTAAAACATAGTATTACTCGAAACTCGTCAAAAGCTTGAAACTTGTCAAAACCTGGTAATCCGTCAAAATCTCATAACCCTTTAAAACTTGGAATTTTCCTTTCTTCTTTTTCGAGCCCGTTATAACATATCAATATTCCTGGACTTACTTCCATTCTTTGTTAAATTGAGAATTTATGTTATCTGAGAGGCAGTGCAATGTTGAATTTTTGAAATGTGTATTCTTCATCGCAGTTAATTTTAAAAGTAATCTTTGTATGAATGTTTTAAGTCTAGTGGGAGTACTCAACATTGCTTGGAATGACGCAGTTAATTAAGCACACTCTCAAAAGTCATCCACAAACCAATGCACATACGACAAAAGGGTTATTCCATGTCAAATCGATCACTCGTCAGACAACACCATCTCTGATTTTTTTAGAAATTTTCCATATAGTTTAATATTGAATACATACTCAAAAATTTTAAATTTTAGTCCTCTTTGTCCTCCATATCAGGTGTTGGAGGCTCCTAAATTTCAAGCCTTGAGGACAGTACCCATGTTTTTAAACAGCTATTTCTCTTGTGTTTTTAATAATATCGATCTTTTTTAAACGTGATTAAATAGATATTTACACACTAATTATTCTATATTCCATACTTTTAACCAATAAAATGTATATTTGACCTTGAGGTCACGAGGTGAAATATTTGACCTTAAAAATTTCAAACATGGTATACTTTAATTTTTGTCAAATTTTCATGAAATGGCCGTCAACATATATTAATTAGTTTATTAAGCAAAATACTAAGAATAGGATGTAAAAAACTTGGGTACAATATTGGAAAAGATAATTAATTTAGAATTGTGGCGAGACAAATTTACACTTATTTATTTATTTTATTATATGTTATATAGATTTAGTAAAATACAATGGTCTTAATTTTATAAGTTATAAGTCTATAAAGCAGTTGGTAACATTTGGGCTTGAATAGATCGAACGGCAATTCTGCAAAATATTCAAATATCTTTGAATAACAATTATTAAATTGATAAAATTCACATTAACACATCCAAATAAGATAATATGAAGTGGTAATGGGTAGTAGTACCCAAATAGTGTGTATTGAGACAAGTTTAAGTATAACACACGATTTTTGTCGACCATACATTATTTGCAACAGTAAATAATCCAAATTCTTGGTTTAATTGTAATAGGTATGTTAAGAAATTTTTATTTATCGATTTTATCGCTCTTCTAAAATTGCAAGCGCGCTCCCGCTCTTGCTTGTTATTCAATACAAAGAGTGCGCTCCCACTCTCCGTCAACAATTTAATTTTGAGTGGCACTCAATTGAGCGCCGAGACACTAATGCATTGGTTATATGTATATAGCCTAAAATAATTTTTACATTCAAATTTACTGTATGAGTTTAATACAAAGGGGGGAGTGTAGCTCGTGGAGGTGAATAAGTTAGGAAATAACAATGAGCTAGTACTCTATTGAAACTAATGATTGCGAATACTTTATTACGTATTAGCAAACAACTGGACAGTTACCTATTTAGTTTCAGACTAGCAAATCATTTCCAAAATGGAACATCAGTGTGGCAGCTATTTAGATGAACTAAAGTTTGCAGTGATTGATTTAATAAACATAAAACACAAATCCAGAAAAATATTCGATTAGTTCCTGGGGACCTTGTCAAAAAATGGTCTTTATATGTCACCCATGCGAGAAGTTAAAAAACGAAAAACCTCCCTAAATAGATACTTACATTGAAAACGACACAATACTCTTAAATTCTTCTAACAAAATTGATTCGAACGAACCTAGCAATCCCAAACAAGCAGTTTGGACTTCAATAAATATTTATCTACATTAAGAGAAAGTTTTACTAAAAGGATTAGTCATATTACTCCAAAATATTCATATTTAATGAACTGCGTTGGATGAAAAATTCAGAATATAATAATGTTAGACTTCAATCACTCGATGATCTCCTAATTATTCTCTAATGTGATCCTCCCTCTATAGAATGATATCTCCGTCGATGTGGAATGTGTGGTGACGAAATTTAAAAAAAAAAATACATTGACTCAGATTTTGGAGGAAAATATGATTGATGAAATAACTTATAGAAAATTGACACATACAGATAGATCACAACTGGAAACATTAGTGAAATCTAGTCAAGATTTCGTGGAACATTTAACGAAAGGTCTTCAAAAATATTAACAACATGCTTTAGTAACCAAACTGCAATCCTCCAGTTTTAAAAGAGCGAAGAAAGAGTTGGAAGATGGAGAAATGGTAGTGGTTTGTGACTTCCCTGGGAATTTTTCTTTCGTTGTTCAGGACGAGGTCCAAAGTTTTCATTGGAACAATTCTATGAAAACACATCACCCTTTCGTTTGGTATTTCAAGCAAAACACCAGCTTAAAACGTGCTAACTTTGCAGTGATATTGTGAGTGTAACACTAATGATACTGTGAATGTCCATTTAGTTATCAATAAATTTATCCAATTTGTTCAAGACACCTTGCCATACATTAAAAAATAAAATACTTTTCGGACGGATGTGCAGGACAATATCAGAATTTTAAGGACTTCTTACACCTTTGCTACAACAAAGAATATTTTGGAATCTCAGCAGAATGGATTTTTTTGTCAACAAGTCATGGAAAAGGGTCATGTGATGGTTCAGGAGGTACAATAATACGGTTAGTGAGTAAAGCAAGTCTAAGGCGTTGTTCAGAAGGAAAAACCTCGGAACCAATTTTAACTCCTATCCAATGTTATAAATTTTGTTAAAAAAATGTTAAGAATATAAATTTTGCATATTCCAAATGTAGGGAATATAATCAAGAATTGGTGCTCTTAAGCGATAGGCAAAAAGGGTCACCACTATACCTGGAACTCAGAAGTTACCCTCATTTATCCCTGTGTCGAAATTTCCTTACAGGTGAAACATTTTACTGCTTCTGAGGTATGGATAGTTAAAAGAGTTATCACGACACCAAAAAAAGCTAAGTATCGAGTTGAAAATTATATATACAATACAGCGGCTGTAAGAAAAAAAAATATTATTGTGTGACATTATAAATTATTTATGAATTCTTGATAACAGAAATAAAGTTAGAAATTTATTTCGTGATCTTTTCATTAGTCTGTATTTTATTGAAATTGTAAATTTGGATGGGGGGATATGAGTTAATAAGTTTCATTTTTTGAACTAGTTAGCAAAATTTGTAGTAGATTAGGTTTATAATACCCTATATATTTACAAATACTTAAGGCCATTATAGTATACTAAATCTATATAAGTTGGGATTAAAAAAATATGTAAATGAATATAAATTTGTCTCGCCACAATTCTAAATTAATTATCTTTTCCAATATTGAACCAATGTTTTGTACATCCCATTCTTAGTATTTCACTGATAGAATTGATCCAAATTTGAAAGCAGGCCCAAAACTTTTTTTTTGAAATTAATTAATATATGTCGACAACCGTTTTATGAAAATTTGAGAAATATTGAAGTATATCATGTTTGAAATTATTAAGGTCAAAGATTTGTAATTGTGACCTTAAGGTCAAAGAGACATTTTCTTGGGTAAAAGTAGGAAATATAGAATAATCAATAAGTAAATATCTATCGAATCACGTTTAAAGTATATCGATATCATTACAGACACAAGAGATATAGCTGTTTAAAAACATGGGTGCTGGCCTCTATGCAAAAAACTTTAGCAGCCTCTAACACCCGATATTGAGATCAAAGAAGAATAAAATTTTAATTTTTTGAGTATCTATTCAATATTAAACTATATGCAAAATTTCAAATAAATTGGAGATGGTGCCGTAAAAAAATGTCCCTTTTTTTATCGATTTGGTGTGGAAGGACCCAAAATTGTCTGTATTAATATAGTTTAATAAATATTTCTAAATGCATGAGGGAGGAGTAGCTATTAAACATAAATTCGAATTTTCAAATTTGATTTTCACTCTGCTCGCTACAAATTCGTTTGGCAAATCCCTTCAAATGTATGCTTAAACATTCCTCTTGCAGCATTTCAGTATTAGGGTATTAACTTTGAAACTATCAATATTTTTTATATTTAAATAGTAGTTATATCTTGAAATGAACTTATTGGTTAAAACATAAAAATGTTTTCGTATTGGATAAATAATAATAGTTAATTGGCCGTTTAGTATTTTAATGATAAAAAAAAGTAATGATAAAGTTGATGACCAAAACTTTAGCAGCCCTGTTTATCTTTTCGAATCTCTAGTTGAACTATAAAATTGGTAAATTATCAACTTTGCATATCTTATAACAGATTTTAATTAAAATTCTGGAAATATTTCCTATCTGTCTACCCATACTCTATCCAGTTAGAACAACGGAATGGGTCAAAATAGAATTGCTTAGATGCAGCAAGAATATAAAAGTTTCGGGTGGCCACAGTAGGACTTCAATCAAACACCACATGTAAAATATCCATGAAGTAGTTTTAAATTATTTTATCAATGATAATACTTCAAAACCATCAGTCTATAATTATGCCCAGTCAAAAAATGTATTGTCTAGGCCACAAAAATAAATGTTTGGTCGAAAAGTAGCTATGATTCTGATCCAGGATCTAAAACATTGATTTATTTTTTCAATAATTCTCTAAAAAATATGACTTTTTAATTGACAAGCTTTTTAGTGAGTAAAAAGTGTTAGAGTGAGTACCGAGTATTGAGGGAAGTAACGCATATTCAAGCGAGTAACGCATATACCTCTTAAGTCCTCGAGTATTTTTTTAGCAACTCGAATATACTCATGCAGCAAAATTCAGCTTACGACACATCACTAGGTGTGTTATGAAATTATAATTTACGGAGAGAAAAAAAAATCCAGAAGGCGTGTGCGGAAGTATATTAGTGTTTTATGGATCTCAATAGAAACGCCAAATTTGAATTTGAAATTTTTTTGTAACAAACTTTTTTCTGTTTTTTTGTAGAATAATAAATATGAATAAAATAAGGGCTAAATACCGAGTGGACGATGTTTCTTTAATTTGAAACACACATGATGTCATCAACAAATCATCTATAAATTCGGTCTAAACCAAATTTTGAATAATACCAATCTAGAATGAATTTTTCTTAGTTGCTGGTCCAGGCCGTATAAGTAGTAAATTAGTTCGGTCCCCTTAATATAGTCTCAGATACTGGTCTACAATTTTTAGAGTGAACAACAACACTAGAAGTCACCCAATATTATATCTATACTTTCTGTAAAAACAATTTATTTTATAATATGTTTTTTCTAGAGATAAGACATTTATACAGAAGGGGATATTATAAATTTATAGTAAAGAAAATTAGGTTTTTATCTTTTGGTGGTTTTGTAATTTTGCTAACTTACAAAAAAAATAAGGGTTTATAATTTTAATGGTAGGTTTATTTCAACAGTAAAAGACATTATATAAACAATAAAGTATTTGGAGGAAGAAAAATGCGGAATATAAGCCAAGGGCACTATCCCAGAATAATATTTTGAGAGGCATTACTCTGCTAAGTGGAAAGGGATACTTCACTATATCGAAAGAATGATAGGCATGCCATATACTTTTTGGCCTCTAGGGAACTGAGAATGGGTCGTGTAATAAATATTTCATTATGACCTACGATCAGCGCAACAAACGTGTGGCTCAAAAATATTCAAATTTAGAACATAAAGCCGCTTATCCATTCTACAAACCTCAATTTCATTTTTACTAACAAAGGTCTAATATTTTAATGGTAGGTTATTTTAACAGTGAAAGACATTACATGTACAAGAAAGTGTTGAAAAGAAGAAAAATGCTGATTTGAATCCCATGAACACCAACCCAACCATCAAGCATGGCGTTGGTAACATGATGTTTATCTGCTACGTGAAAAAGAAAACTTAACGACATCGAATAGAGGATATTCTGGGCCATTTAAA
Organism: Lepeophtheirus salmonis; assembly: GCF_016086655.4. Lineage (NCBI taxonomy): Eukaryota > Metazoa > Arthropoda > Copepoda > Siphonostomatoida > Caligidae > Lepeophtheirus > Lepeophtheirus salmonis. The sequence continues at coordinate 43,745,567 of NC_052136.2, read as the reverse complement.
AAAAAATCTTGAGCGACAATGGTTCCTTCGGCGTAGGATACTGAAACTGGGTTGTGGATGGGCCTTCCAATACGACAATGACCACCCATAACATACAGATACAACAGAGGGATGACTCCAAAAGAAACACAGTTAGAACAGGAAGACGCCTTGCCAGTTTTCTGACGTCTATACCATAGAAAATTGTTACCAGTGGTCAAACAAAATAATTGTAGAAAATAGTATGTGCAATGTGCATTGTACGTCAATTCAATCAATTGAGTTGATGCTGCGTATGTTTATAAAAATGTTCAGATGAATTAATTCACATATTATTATTAATTGGACTTTATTTATGGTGTCATTGTTATACAACGAAGAAATAGGCAACTAACAACATTAGCAAAGAAGTTACATTTACCCTTTATTGTTAAACATAATCATTCCGTTCAACTCCACATTTATTTTTATTTAAATGCAATATTTGTTTTTTTTAATAAGCAAATAATTAACAGTAAATCTTTGTAAAGCTGTGTTTGTCCTTATTTACTCGGCCCTGCCTAGTCTTAAGTCAGGTCCTATCGATCCTTAGAACTTTCAATCATAGAGACCGATCTTTAATACCGTTAGTCCTTGTGACCTGTCCTTAACTGTCGGTCCTTGGAATCGGTAACTTGAAAATTTTCCTTGTCATTCTCAATCTGTAGAAAAAGCTATAAAACTTGTTTCAGAGGCTTCTGAAAAAGTGTATGACTACAATCAGAGACCTGGCTATATGTTATCAACACTGAATTTGAGAAAACGACTTAAAACATTTGGAACTATAAAATTCAAAAATTAATTTTTTAGAACGAAATAAATTAATGAAAACATTATTTAGTAATTATACACGAATATATTAAAATAAGGATGTTTATATGTAGATTTTACTAAAAAAATGAACATATATACAGGCGGAGAACTTATAAATTAGAAAATATTAAAAGCCATTTTTACATATATATTTATATTTGTATGGTAAACATTGGAAGCAAAAGTTGGTTATTTAACAATGCTCTACACTTTTTCTTAAGTATGTCCCCTCCATTCTAAATCATGGCTTCGATACGAGGAGGAATCAACCACCGGCTACTTTTGAATTTTTTAGATCTGACTAGAAATTTCATTTCAGGAAGATTACAGGATTAGGGCATCAATTCTTATTTGTACGTATCATACTCCAACAAAGGTAGCCAGCCTGTCTAAAAGGCTCATAAGGCCATCTACAATTTTAGAAAGAGGCTAGACCACATGGATACCATACAGAAGAAGGAAAGCTCCGGAAAAAAGCCTGACGAAGAGTGGACTACAATGTACCCAAACGTTATTTGTAGTACTTGGAACTATTTTTTCAAAGGGCCTGTCGCCAGCTGTGGGGTCAATGGTAGTCAAATCGAATAAATTTATTTGACATTGTGTAGTATCCTAAAAATATATAAGTTTATATTTTTGATAAATGTTTAATTAAAGAGGTTATTTTCCTTTTCTTTCTATGCGTGTAAGTTACATGTTTCTACCCGGACACTTAATCCCAAGTGAAAACTTATTCAAGCAATTGTGATCGATTGAGTTGAGATCCCTCTTCCCCTTTTCCAATAATATTTTCTTCGCTTTCCCACACGTCGCTTCACTTAGTGAAGTTATTTCCTTATTATAATGAAAAGCTTGCTATAATTAAATTTCAACTATCCACTATCACTCTCTCCAATTTTGAGATAGAAAGATAGTGTATGACGTGCGGGCAAACTTATACAATATATCTGAGTAAACTATTAAACTTATTAACAATTACAATCCTTAACTTTCTAGTTGATTGTTATTCGTAAGAGCCTTTCTTTTAACTTTAGATATTTTTGTAATATAATCTCCATTCTACAGACTACTATGTTTTTTTTTTACGACTTAGGGCCTTTTGAAAGCAATTTAAATATGAATTGAAATATGCATAATATATATATTTTATGTTTAATCCAACTTAATAATTCTTGAATAATATTCAAGTAAAATAAGGAATTTACTATTATGGCAAATATGAACATTTACAATTAAACTTAAGTCTAAATAAAGGTGATTCCATTAAGATAGCACTCTTTTTGTATGCATACCTATACAGGTTGAGGACTCAAAAATGAGAAAATTTTAAAAGCTACTTTTACATTTTTTTATTCTATTCTTTTTTATGACACAGAATAAAATTTAACAATTTTCTACAAGTTTTATTTATTATGTCCCTCTCCAATATGAATTATGGATTCAATACGGAGACGAACAGAAGCACAGCTAGACTTGATGAAGTTCAAAAACAAGTTGTTTCGCTCCTACGTAATCACGGTCTTCAGGGAATCGACATTTGTGTGAGTAGTCTTCTTTGTCTTTTCCTTCAAGACACACCAAACAGCAAGATCCAGGGGGTTCACGTCAGTTGAGGACGGAGGACAGAAGTAAGGTAGCCAGAAATCTTTTTTTTTTCTCCCTGCAGAATTGCTGCACCTTCTTTGACATGTATGCCGGGGTGCCGTCCTGGTTAAAAATATAGTTGTCCCTGGGGAACGTGCTCTTCAACCATGGCAAGATGACCATGGTGATGATCTTCTTGTTGGAGATCTTCATTTGTGCGGAGGAGATCTTCCGTTTTGTGAAGTTGTTCGGAGACAAAAACCAAAAAAAACTTTCAATTGTAAATTTTTGTCAGCTCTTTCGAATAGCGCGAATCACAAAATTGTTAGACTTTTAAAACTAAGGCTAGACAGCCTCATAGAAGCCCTACCTTGTAGGGTATGATTAATTAAAAAACCTAATCAAAATTGAGTAAAAGTGAGCTTGTGTTTGGCTTGGTGGGGGGAGGGGGTCCTTATTAAATATTTTGCAATACATGTTTTCATGCTCTTTTTGCACGAATCCTTTTGTTTAAATAATAGTTAAAATAATGCAAAACAGCATTTGCTTTTTTGGTCAGCACACTGGCCGGCAGTATAAGAAGAAAAAGAAGAAAAGAAAGGGGAAAAAGAAGAAGATAAGGGAAAGACAGAGAGAGAGAGACACACACTCAGTGCCAGGATTAACGCTTATTCAGCATAATTAAACGGTTTAAACGACCCCTTTTCTATAATATAAAAGACAAAACTATTGCAAAAACTTCAATTATTCATAACTTAAACGTGAGCACACAAATTACATATTTACTGTAATTTATTTATTTGTGGTAAATAAATAAAAACTCTAAAACAAGGTTTTTTTTTTTGACAACCTTTCCCATTAAAAAAAATATACGACATTCTTTTCCATTATATTTTTCAACTTAGTCACCTTGTAAGCCTACACACTTCTCCTAGTGAGTCTCACATCTTTGCAACCTGTCCAAATAGTCCTCGACGTTTTTCTTTTGGAAATAATTATTCAATAAATACTTTTTGCTGTTGGTTCGATTACTCCAAGATGAATTGACTTAGACGTGTAAACATTTTAAACCAGCATGCCTTTATTTGTCTGCTATTGTTTTAATCTATTTAAATAATACACTTTCAAAAATAACTATTTATAGGCAGTTCAACACTGAATTTGGTCAATTAAGGGGAGAAAAAAAAACTCAAATCAACTCACTCAAACAAATGTTATCTATAAACTTCACGGGCAAAATGGCTGAAACTTTGATAAGTAGTTCTCAACAGATGTTAGATAGATGTGACTAGCTTATATATACGGGTAAAGCCAACTTATTTTTCTCTCCTACCCGTACCGGTAGTGTTTGCCTGTCCTATTCTAACGAAATATTTTTCTCTTTCACCCACAATCCAATGACTTCTTATATAGTGATGAAAACTGTATGTATTTTGGACATGTAAAAAAAGAAACCGTAAATCAACTTGGTAATCCTGACAATTTGAAGCATGTTTTGGAGGACAGCAGCTTAGTTGCCATAAAGTTTCGTTAGATCAGATAGAATCAGCTGTGACAATTGAGAAGGAGGAGAATGAAATAATAATGAAAATTTTCAAGAATTACTCCGATGTCCATCTTTATTTATACTCTGAGTCCAACAAAGGATGTGAATTATAACTCGGCAATTAATCCTCAAGTTTACTCTTCGTCTTTCATGGACACACACGAATGCTCATTCAGGTTTTGAATTTAATTGAATCTATTTAGGAAAAGGTGTTCACTTCTCAGGAGATATAAAATAATGAAAACAATAAAGGAAAAAGAATCATTCTTCGGCAGATTAAAAAATAAACCATCATTCTTTCACACCCCTTCTATGATTCACCAAACGTATGTGCAACAAGGTACACATCATTTCTGACATCTGTGATATTAAATATAAATCCAGAAGACATAACGGTTTTTTTACTTATTCATTCAATTAAATAGTGATACAAGAGCCTGTTGGCTGACTTTTGACTGGTTGGATCTCTCCTTTTCTTCGTTGGAAAGTTATCAAGGGATTCAAGAATTAAGAAGTTTCAGCTGTTCCTTTGTATTCTACTAAAAATTAAATATTATACTATAAAAATAAATATATATTGAACGGAACTTTTAGGTTTCAATATCGTTCAACCTCTCTCTACATAGATATAATATGTAACCACATATATTATTTTTTGTATAAATATGGAGGATGATTCCAATATCGACCCAACAATGGTTATGAAATGGGAAACCACCATCTACAACAAGTGGTGGAAGAGGATTATATCCCAATACAATGTCCTACAGAAGGAATCAAAAAGGGAATCGAAAGTGTCCAATAACAAGAAAAATCCTGATACAAAAAAGAAGTATTCAAAGCAATCCCCTGAGGACAATAAAGAATGTAAAAAAAGAAACTAGGCCCAAAAAGAAGTTTCTTTACACTGACATTGCTAAGGATGCTAATAAAATTGTTATTATAAGTGACCATATTTCTATCACGGAATGGTACAAAAATATTAAAATAATGGACACAGACTACGTACGTCGTCTGACTGCACCAATTGTATACCTAATTCCTAACTTCGAACGGTGCCTCTATAAAATTACAGTGCTGTAATTTACGTAAATGATGATGCTTCTGGACAATAGGTCTGAAAAAGCAAAAATGTAAATACGCCTCTCCTTGCGATTTCATGGGATGAAGCAGAGTGAATGAGGGAACTAGAAAAGAGAAAAAATACCTCACTAGTTTCATGTGTTGGGTGACCGCTAACATAAGAGACGAAGTTCTTGCTCACATTATAGTACACCAATGCAATATTCTTCAGATTAAAGGTAAGGTGGAACTTGCAAAATATGAAATTACTAACTTTGGTGAGGTACTCTACATATATGTAGACCCACTGGCATTTGAAACCCTGCAATTGATAGACTTCACTATCAGAATAGCCTCAGCAGGAAAGGTACGTTTCCCAAGACCCAAGAAGAGCACCCATTATCAAACAAAAGGAGAAAGAAGTAGAGGGGTGTCCACAAAATCAAATCAAGGAGATGATAAATAATCAAAAACAACTTGTGACATTAGTATAAACGATTATATTGCCACTAGCAAAAAAAGATAATACAGATGTTAGGAAACAAACTGAGATTGATAATGTCAAGTAAAGTCAAAAGATGTTGATGGTGCTCCTGATAACAATTGTAGAGGGACAAAAGCTCTCAATGAAGATTATGAGCCAAGAGAACAAGCAACAGCTCAACAAGGACGAGTCCAAAAAACAATTTAAAATAGACAAGTTCTTTGTTAGTGCTGAAGAAGAATAGCTCAATTTAAAAAAACCACCCAAAAAATAGTGATATATTGCTGCTCGTATATTAACACTCAACATTCTAAAGCAGCAAACTCGCAGCTCAAATTGCAAAGAACACAAATATCCCTAATAAGTGAGCCATATCTCAGTAATGGCCCTAATAAAAGTCTCATCCTTAGAGGATTTTTAATCCACAACTCAGCAGGGTCAAATCCAAGGACTTGTATACGATCTGCTAAACATTGGAAAGCATTACCAGTTCAAGAATTTTCAGACAGAGATCTCGGCACGATATGTATGAAAATAGATGGGCTATAACGTAAATATATGTTGCTTACCTTGACCAATTATTACCTATGGAGAATGATCCATTGTTACGTCTAATTAAGCATTGTGAACAAGAAAAAAAGCCACTTCTCTTAGCTATGGACTCAAATGCCCACTATCAACTGTGGGGGTAGTAGAGAAACTGACATAAGAGGAGAGTCTGTGGAAAAAATCATTGATGAAAACAATCTGACTGCTATAAACGATGCCAACGTGTTTATATTAATCACCCAACGAGCCAGTTCAACCGTCCACAGCACAATTGTGATTCAACATGGATTCAACAAGTTCGGGATAACAGGTTTGTATGTAGATCTTAGATCTTCAATGTCTGACCATAAATATCAAGTTTTTGGATTTGGCAAATACAGGGTGTCTACAATAAATTGGAACTATCTTCAAATTCAACCTGCTGGATAAAAATGGAATTTGGAGTGTATTTGTTAATATGAAAAAGTTAGACATGATACTACACAATAAATTTATTCAACATGTCCTCCCTCAGCAGCCACCATCTTCTCCATCCTGCCCCTAAAGGATTTCCAGGTGTGATTCACCGGGCCAAAAAGTGAAATTAATTGTTCACCAAAATGATGTACCAATAAGTCTATTGTTACGCGCGCTGTGGGGCAAGGGGCACCGTCTTGTTGGAACCAAATATCGTGGAGACCATGTGCTTCAATTTGAAGTACCAAAAAGTATGTTACGTTACATAACGGTTACGGTAACTTGTTGGCTACACTCTTGGCTACTGCCGCAAAATTTTCTACGCTGCGAGCTGTACGTGGCCTAACAGACGACATCCCAGCAAGTTGCTGTCCCGTCAAATTTTTCGATTATTCTGCAAATTGTGGATTCTGAACGTCGATTATGTGGACCAGAAGTTGGGCGTAATTTACGAAAAACTACTTTCACACAACGGTGATTTTCATAGTACAATTGAACAATCTATACACGTTGCTGTGCCGTAAATCTTTCCATGAAGAATTGTAAAACAATATTTAGTAGAAATTACGTATGAATTTGACAAAACTCGCGCGCGCCTGTCAAAAAGTCCCTTCTGGAAAAAACCGCTCATTTTGAATCACTCTTTACAAAAGCTCGGTACCTGATGAACTGAAACCAGTTGTACTGCAACAACTTGGGGGCAGCATCGTCACCTATATCCCATAACTTAAAACAGTCATCATTATCACAGGTTATACACCAAGATGCTGGAGAGAAATGAAAGTAAGTTTTCTGCCAAAAAAAGATTACAGCCTGCCCAAAACCTTCAGACCGATATCTTTATGCTTAAAGGGCTTGAGTGCAGTTTACACTGGGAAATTAAAGAAGCTATTCCAACACTCCACTCATAACATGGCTATAAAAGGGGTTCATCAAGAGAGACGGCTCTTCCACAAGTGACGTATACAATATAAAAATCCATCTAGCAACAATGATACACATTTGTTTTCAGTTTTGATTGCACAGGTGTATTTGAGTATATACAATTTCATTCAGCTGATGCAGCACTGGAAAAACTCGTTATTTCAGAGTATATCCTATCCTTGTACAAAAGATTTACTAAGTACCCATACGGGCACAGCAAGCTCAATGGCGAAGAAGTTAGTGTCAATCCAACCTGTAGGAGCCCACAAGGGGGAGTTCTATCGCCAGTCGTTTTGAATATGATTATGGATAGTTAACTAAATAAATTTAAAAAAGGAGCAATCATGGTCGTTGGCTACGCTAACGATACCATCCTTTTAATTTGTGGAAAACATCTCCACATTTTTGTTAATACAATGCAAAGGACAATCAATACTGTTATTGAATGGGGAAAAGAAGTAGTCTAACGTTTCACCCATCAAAATCAAGCTCTGTAGTTTTTTCGAAAGCATATCATCATAGATCAAAATACTTTCCACAAATACAAATGGATGGCAAAGTAATGGAATATGTCACACATATGTTTATCTAAGCTTGTCTTTTGATCATGGACTTACCTGGACAGAAGTTTTGAAAAAAAAAAGCCTTTAAGTGTTCTCGTATATGGAATATGTACTTTTCCAAAACGTCATGGACATCGGTTCCATGGTGATAAAATACTCACAGAATTCGAAATGGATCAACTAGATAAAAAGTAATCGCATTTGGATAGATAAGAGTCAGATTAAGAATCCTGACGCAATCATTTATACGGACGGGCTTAAAGACAAATACGAAAACACTGGGACTGGATGGGACATCACCAATGGTGATGCATCTATTTGTAAATCTATGGCTTCATTGAATAGTGAGGCTTCTGTGTTTCAAGCAGAGATTTTTGCCATAACACAAGGTGTAGAAGCTCTTCCCATGTACGAAAAAACACTTAACAATGTAATAATCAGATCAGACTCCCAATCAGCAATTGCTGCAATCTTTGATCCACTTCCTTCTAGTAAAGAAGTTTTAAAATTTTAAGAAACCATCATCAAAGCAATGAGTGAGAAAAATATACATCTAGAATTGTGCAAACGACATTCTGACATTACAGGAAATGGATTTGTAGACCATTTTGCGAAGATGGGCACTGACAGCCAAAACCAGTTTACTATTCGGACGCCTGCAAGCTACATAGATAAAGTAAGTCAAGACTTCTTCTATCAAGATTGCTGTGACCGATATAAAAAAGATCAATAAATGAAATATACGAATACTATAATAATTATGCCAAAGTCGAAGTGTATAAAGCTCGAAAGAGAAAACTTGAGACTCATTGTACATGCCTACACTGGACATGGCCTTTTTCCAGTTCACCTAAGCAAGGGGAAAGACATAAGCTCAACGTGCAATGTCTGTAGGGAAAAATTGCAAATTGCAGACCATCTAATTAATAGATGTCCGTCCTATCTTACGAGAGATATCAAGCCATGTATGAGGAAAACCAAAACATTCGTATTTTAAAATTTATGAAAAGTCAAAAATAAAAAATTTTATTTAACAAAATTTTAATGTAAACTACGTTTTGGAGTCTGCTGTAGTAGCACAAACACCCTGTTCTAGGGTCTTTTTCCTTGCCTTATAATTGAAAAAATTTATTTTATGCATGTATGGCAAGCAGTAATAAATATTTAACTAACTAACACACCCCTCTATAAACAGATAAAAAAAATGGAAATTTATGCAGATGAAAGTAGAGATTTTCCTCCTTTCCCAATCTGATAAACTGGATATAGAGACCTATTGTTTGTCAACAACAAAAGATACATCATTTTAAAAATTGAGTTCATTGCTCGATTTCCAAAAGCACTGTGAATGAGAAAGGTTTGCCTTAAACTATTTTGCCACAGTATATTTTGGCTCAAGATGTTTTGGCGTTATATATAAATAAATGAGATTTATATGTCTTTTTTTTTTTTTTTTTGGGGGGTTAAAATTGATATTCCTTTGGAATTTTTTATTCAAAATATGTAATGTGATGCATAAATATTTTCTGAAGAGAAAACACGTTTATTGTGCTTGTCTTTGATTTTAAATTGTTTTTTCAAGGACATAAGCATTGGTGTTTTACTTTGTATTACTGTCGTGTGTCTCTATTGTTGGTAGAGTGTCGGATAACTTCATTTTTGCGATTTTGCTTCTTTGGAGGCCCCATTGGGGGATCTATCCCATTTATTGAAAGCCCTCCTTGGAAATTTATTGATTATTGGTAAAAAGTTCTGATCTTTACCTTTTTAAAATGGGGGTTTCTTCTAACGTAATTACAACGTCTAACTTGAACTATTTACATGCGTTGAAAAATAATTTGGTTGCAAAAATTAATAGAAATCTGCTTATTATAGATCTGAAATCTTTAGATGATGACCAATTTTTTAAAAGGCCTACTGGTAAAGATGTAGAAAACACTGTATTTTAAATCCTCAAGTTCGAGGTAAGAAATATCCGGGAATTCGGATTTGTAGAGGATAAAAGAATATGATAATTGTAGAGCTATAAGATACTATCAATACTGGAGCAGTGTTAGGTCATTTAAAAAATGATTTCATTATAAGAATAGGTGGAGGAAAATGAAAAGAATGAAAAGGAAATGTGAGTGTGAGAGATCTAAAGGCCCAGAGATAAGAGAAGAGTCAAGGATTGAGATCCTATTATTTTTGAAAAAAAGTTTGGAGACGTAGCAGTCCCTGCAAAAGAGTATTGTTTACAGGATGAAATACTTCAGGGTATAAATAATAGAACTTTATCATTAAGGTCACTTTGATATCCGAAATGCTAAGTTTCCTTCCGATTAAGGGGTTCAAAACTAGGGTTACTTATGCAGGACAAGAAATTACAGCTGCAAAATTCTATAAATCAGGTAATTTTGCAAGAGAATGCACCGATGGGTTTGTTAAGTGGCTAGATTATATACGGACGATTGAAAATAATAACCTTACTCCTTCATGTGTATCTTCTGAGGTGACTGAAAGAGTATTATGGATAAAGATGTGTCTAGTATAGACGAAGAGTCTTCGGCAAATATGTCAAATAAAGACAGGGGAAAAAATACACAACAAAAGCAAAATGATCCTTCTGCATGTTCTATTGTACAAATATGTAAAAAGGATATCCCTCTTACTCATACTGTAGCTGAAATCTGGCCTGCTAATAGAGAGAAAAGATGAGGCCGATGATCCGAAAACCCCCTATAAAGAAAAAATCTATCAAAATAAGCTACAACAAGCAGATGAGGATTTTCTTCTAAGAGGGCCACTCCAGACTCAGGGTTGTCGCCTGATGGCAAGGAAACTCCACTAAAACTGCAAAAAAAATAAGTTTATCAGTACTTAAACTGCATTTCTGAACCTATTACATGTCGACAAACAATATTTTAATCATAGGGAGGATCAGATCAAATTAGAGCACTCTGTTGAGAAAAGTAGGTCGGATAATATTAAAAGAAATATGGGTTTGAGAAGGATTGTTTCTTAATACTAGAGGGGGGAAAGAACGAAGATCCATACATGCAAGGATGAAGAGATTTATCTTTTTAAAACCAGACATAATTTGTCTACAATATATCCGACCTAAAGTTACTTACACTAGCCCCTGTCCTTTATGCCTTCCTGCTATTTATGCATGTTTCTATACTGGATTCAGTCCCATTAGAGGGATCATCACATTTGTGGCTAAGTTAAATGGTTCGGTATGTTTAAAGCATATTTTCAATAAAAGGGAGTGGCACAAGATGAAAATATCTTCTAATGTCTTGGATTTTATCATTATCAACGCTGATAGACCTAATAGGAAATCAATCTCCTTTTTTCAGTCTATTATTCATAATCAAAATAAATGTGTACCTGCCTTTAATTTATATTAGTGATCTTAATGTTGATATTGATAAGAAACTTTTCACACATCCGAATACCTCGGCATTAATTAAACTAATTTATGAGCTAAAACTGTATGATGTGATGAGGATATCGAATGAGGAAAGGGATTCATATTCATGGTGGCGTGGCAAGCTGTCGTTGAGGATCGATCTTGCTCTACTCACTAGTCGTTTTCTCTCTTTGACCTAGACAGCTTCTTATGTTTTTTAACTTTCTTCCGATCATAAAATTATAATATAAATTTCGAATTCTTCACAATTCCAGTGAAAAGAAGTCTTAGAATCCATAAGTGGATCATATATATAGAAGAATATAAACTTAAACTATCAAATAGATTCATAATATCTTACGACCCAGCTCTGTAATGCAAAATACTTTATAAACTTTAATAAGACTAGCTCGGGACACAACTTTATCGTTCATAAATTTGAGGGAAACGAAGGAACAGAAGTTACAGGGGGATATTGAAGAAATAAAGAATAATCGGGCATGAATTATTCAAACCTTTGTGGCTAACATTTTAAACGTATGCAGTATATCCAAAAACCTGTAGTGGTTTAAAAAAAAAAAATGAAATAACCTAAATAAGCGATTTATGTTTGTTGACCAACAACTTTATTTACTTCCCAATATGACGACCCTTAAGCTCAATACATTTTTTTAGGCGTTTTGACATCCCTTCATACAGATTATTCAAAGTATCTGCAGAAATTTTTTCCACAGCTTTTCTCAGTCTTCTTTTTAAATTCATCCTCTGAAGTTACTACCGAATTTCATTTAGTTCCCCCTGGACTGGACCAAGGCTCACAAATTTTCTGATATCAGAGACTTGCTGAGCATCTCCGTTACGTAATATTTGGCCGTCACAGTTTGGTTTCGTAGAATCAGGTGAAGATCTGGCACTACCTGGGGGCTGATAACGGTCCAAACCTGAATTTGCAGAGGAAATTTCACAGTTGGAGTGGGTTCCCTTATCTCTTGCCCAATCCCGATCTGTTTAGGGGTTTGGTGCATGAAATAGCTCAAATGAACTTTCATCACTGAAGAGGATACATTTGCAGTCATCTGCTGTCCAGTATTAATGCTTACGACAGAATTGAAGACGGTCTTACTTTGGTTTTCTGAAAGTTTGGGGTGCAGACGAGGTTTGTATGGCAAAGCATTCAAAGAGTGCCTCAGGTAGTTGTGGGCAGATGACTTGGATATTGGATAGACCTTTAAAGTTAATCTTGCTACAAATTTCCTTGTGGTTTGCCTCTTTTTGGTCAAAGATTTTGAAATCACCAGTTTGGGAACTTTGCTAATTTTTTTCTTAATTCCTCGACCCTTCTGATTTGCAAGGGTTTGTCCATCCTTCTTTTTCTTACACCAATTCTCAATGGTCCTGATCTGTAATCTTTGAGCAACGTCTCTCTGGCTTGATCAACCCTTTATCATGCCAACAGGCTGGGCCCTGGTCACCAAAGAGTGTTCTCTCACCATTTCGGATATTGAATTTCAACTAACATCCTGAGGTGATTTCTGATCCCTTTTATACTGATGTATGCTGCAATCATCGAAATGATTGCATTAGAAAAGTTCAATGTTGCCGAAGAATGATTGTATCAGCCCAATTTGATTTTATTCGGACAAAAATATGTTTTTTTTTAATAAAAGGGAAATTTTTAATACCACCATCAATTTTTGGACATACTGCAAGGTATTTTAGAAATCGCTAAAGAGAAAATGCTGAAAAAAAATTGATACTGAAAATAACTATTACAAAAGATTTATGGCTCTTTTAACATGGAAAGGTCCACCAAAAGGATTACTAAAATTGTTACTGAGAATAATATAGTTTCTGAGTAAAAGGTTATTCTCAAATTATTTCACAATCATTACCAAACAATAGTTGGTTGCCCTAGAAGTAGTTTTCAGAGACCAAAAAAAGTGGTAAGTGGCACTGTGTTTTCTAATAATCATATTTCTAACTATATTAGGAAATATTATAAAGATTACAAAACAACTGGTTCAGAAAGTATAACATGAAAAATCTTTACTTTATATTCTGATAGTACTATACCGTATCTTATTAGTTTTGGTAATAAAAGGGAAAGATAAGGTATACAACCTTCTGGACTAACTCGGGGTAGAATATCTCTCATTCCAATAAATGGAGATGGAACTAAAATTAGGCATTGGAGACGTTTAACATTTCTAAATCAATCTGATAACATTTTAGCAGGAGAGGTGGAAAAACGAATTTGTATAAAAAGTAGGGATCAGAGCAGAAAGGATTACTTAAAGATAGACAAATTCCGAATATTTCCAGAAATATTCAGTCGGTAATTCGGTCAACATAAAAAAAAAGGAAAAGTTTGGAGTATTAATTGCAATTGATTTTACAAATGAATTTGATAAAATGTGGCATAATTGTATCCTTTCTCCAGTGAAGAAATACCTCCCGAAACGATTTTTCAATCCCATCCAATCCAATGGAGAACAGAGAGACCCAATAGTGCCTGATAAAAGCTGCAGAAACGCAAGTAAGGAGCATTGGAATCTATTTAGGTGAGAAAATACATTTAATGGATATATACGCTGATGAGATTACTCTAATAATAGTAAGGAATTCTTAAAAACAACCATCAAGAAGAATTAAAATACTTTTGTCCTATTTTGAAAAATTCTCAAGTATTTCAGGATTTAAAATTAATGTCGAAAAAACTTCTATTCTCCCTGTAGGTCAATGGTTTCCTTTACCACCTGATAAAGTTGGTGGGTGCAAGGTTTTAAATAAAGTAATAAAGTCTCAAAAGTGGTGTCAACAACATGGCGGAGCTACAACTTATGTAAAATAATGGTTTTATATAATACTAAATTTATTGTATAAGTATTATATATGCTAGATCCATCCTTTCTATAGCTGAAAAAGTGTTGAGGGAAGAGGAAACATGATTGAAGCTGTTGTTTGATAAATGATGAAAAAGAAAAGAAGGATTCACTCCGAGGACTCCTTTGGATGTCCTTTTTTGGAATTGCTCACTCACTACGGGTATGTATCAAGTCGTCCTATGTTCATGAAGATTGAAATAATTAATTTATAAAGTTTGAGACATTTGACTTAATGTTATAACAAATGGTATAATATATATTTTCTTTTTCTATCTCTTTATCTCTTCTATAAAGGAAGATTTTTCTTCCTCCAGCGTATATTGTCGAACTTACACCTTTCTCTGGTGCCGCAGTGTCTAAAATTTGACTTTAGAATTACTAAATCGATGGATGCGGAAAAAAACCTCTAGAAGTTATAGTGAAGATTTTGAGCTTCCTCCTTCATGAGATAAAATAATTAAGGGCTCCTTGAGGAATATTAATGGTGAGAAAAATGTTATATTCTTGTTTCGGATATCCACTGGCTAAATAAAATTCTTATTACCGTGCAATGACTGTGGCCGAATATATAATAATGTAATACACGTCTTTTTTGACTGCCCTGTATATACTGTAGTTTGGGATTTTATTTTACTTAACCATTTATAACCAAATTTTGAACAGGCTCTTTTCCTGTTTGGCATTCTTACTGACCAGTTGCGTCGTTCGGAAGAAGAAAAAGCCATCATTTCTGCTCTTGAAAACTGTAACACTTTCAAAACTCAACGTATTACGGAGGATAAAGGGATTGAGGAGGTGGATTTTAATTTATGCTGCCGCTAGATATACAACTTTCTTTCTTTGAAAATTCCCCAGCTGCATGGTACTTCCTGGAATTGCGCTTCACATTTTATAAAATTTTACCCATCTTCTTCAATAAGATATGAAAAGACTTTAAGAACCATCATGAATATGGACAACATACACTATAAGAACATCGCAGGCTGACAAGTTCTTTTCACTTTGAGGCCTTTTAACTATCCTTTTATAATTGATTATGATAGGTACTAAGTTTTCTTATGACTGTTGAGGTGTTTTTGTTATAATTGTTGTATCTGTAAGAAATTAGAGGTCTAAAGAGAAAATTAATTTTAAACTAAAATGATTATTTATGTTTTATTCTAAACATAAATTTTCTTTTATTCATTTTACAAATGTGTAAATATTATAATTTGTATTGTGTGTGACTGCATGTGTGAATAAATAAAAACCTAGTTGAGGGGGGAAGGGATCACTGTTTTTAAACGAATTAAATGAATATAAAATCGAACTATTTAATGAATTCAAACCAGAGAAAAAGTAGGTAATCAAATTAGTGTAGGAAAATTATACAAACTTGGCAACGATTTTAATACAGGAATTGTTAATTACTTCTTTGTAAGTAATTATCATTAGACATGCTATTCTAGAAAATACACAGGGATTGATGAAAAAATATAATTTGAGGCAAGAGCCTAATTACATCCTTATTTCAACCGAAAAAAAACATTTAATATGGTTTATTTTAAGAAATAATGTCTATTTAGATTTCGACTGAAAAAATAAACAATAATGACGTAAATCTTCATTTATTTATCTTGGAAGCAAGATGTGTTGAGGTAAAATTAGTGGGCAGCATACATAACGTCTAATGAATTTGTTAAATCAAGGAACTTTCATTTTAAAAGTATTTGACAAACAAAAGCTTGATTTTAGATCTTATTTCTTTCTTCTTTAATAAAAAAAGTGAAGAATTCCCATATTTGCTTTAAAAAAAAATACGCATTCTCGATCAATCACTTTATTTATACAAGCCTTCTTGAAGTAGAATAAAGTTAAAAGATTTTAATGAGATTCCAATCTAGCTATATATTTTTTTTAAAGTATAAATAGGAAATTTGATGTAATTGCTTTAAGTCTGTTTAAAATAGATATCCTCGCCGGAACTTTTTGGTATGTCCCTGAAACATTCTTCAGAAGAACTTTGAATCATGGGTTTCTGAATATAATTGATTTGTTTGCTTTAAAATGTTCCTTTACTTTTTCTGTTCCCATTTTTTTTTTTCAATTTAATGTATACACGTCGACACTCATGTTATATCAGCTTTTATTCTGTATATTCCACTCAACCTCATCAATATTAAGAGCTAAATTTTGGGTTTTAAAATTATAATAATCATGCATGTTAGCTTTCTTCTATTTTGGTGTTCCGTTTATTTTTATTTTTTTATCTTCAGCGTTCATCGTTCAGTAATTATTTTCATTCTGTTCTGCATTTTTCTAGGCATTAAAATCATAAGATAGTTTCAGACTTGTACAGTATACATACACTATGACACTCGTTAATTGAAGTTGTTCTGTTCTTGAGGCATAAAAAAGTTGGATACTCCAAATGAGAATGAACTTATAAAACGAGAACGCTTTCATGTATATCTTGGGCGCCAAAGCTTTTTCTTTTGTCTGAAATACCTATGGAAATCATAAAATTTTTATTCCTGTTAAATAATTATTAAATATGTAAATTATTTTCTGAGAATATTGGAAAATTTGACATTTTTTGTTGAGAAAATGAGACAAATATGGTGTTTGTAGCGTTCTTGATTTTATTTCAACAGTTTTGGTCATAACAGTTCAAAAACAAACAATTTGAACAGATATTTGCCAATATCTAATGAACTTTTTCTTTTCTTCTTGTCTGTATGAATATGAAGAAAAAATTGGTATGAACAATTCTGATTCAGATTTATTATTTTTTTCAGTAAAAATTGTTACTAAATTGGTGCCTACATTTTGTATCGTTATTATATTGTTGTTATTAATACATGGAACCAGGAAATTATTCTCTGTGACAATGAAATAAATTATTTCTCCCATGAAGTTAATAAAAAAAGGAAGTGCTGCTTCCACATAAAGCACCGCCCAATAATATGGGACAAAGTAATTAAACACAGATATGTTTAATTATACGCGACGACCATGTGTCTTAATTGTTTCTATGACATGAAAACAAATGACACTACTTTTTATATGTAAGACGACAACGTACAATACATATAATTGAGAAAAAACGAATACAAATATATGCAGAGGTACACAAAAGAGAATAGCATATTAATAATTAACAATATGGTCCTATGACCCGGATATCATCAAACTATTGAAAATTTTCGTGCTTTCTTTGGATTTTAGTCTTGGATTGAGACCCGTGGTCGTGAAGGATTATCATTGTTTTCCAAAATCAAATTAATTTACAATTACATTGGTTTGCATTTGGAATTTAGTTATCTGATTACGTGCTTATTTAATTCACTATTGTTTATTATTTTTATTCATTTGTATGTGTATGTCTGGGGTTATACATCCGAGCATTCCATTAATTATTTTCTGTAAGGCATTTGTTTATTGTATTATGGCCCCAATTAAAAGGTAGAGGCTTGCCTTGCTGGTTTAAGCAAAAATAAGGAGTTTTTTTAGAGGCATGGAATTATATAGACAGTGAAGTTAGTTCAGAAGATTATGATTCCCAACAAATTCGTCAATTAATTGATTTATTAGGTCTTACTTATAAGAGGTGATCACAATAAAAGAATTAGAAGGTATGGAGATTGTTCAGGACATTGTACATAAACACATTGGTCTCCAAAATCAATATATAAAGCTGCTTAAGGAATCCAAAAGAGGTATAAACTTGATTGCAGAAAAATCAATTAAAGATGAACGAGAAGCAGAGTTGAAACATGCAAGGGAACTAGCATCTATTCAGTCCAATATTTTTCGCAATGAAAGCTCCTAACTTATTTCTGTTCCAAGGCTTTAGTTGGCTTCATTTGATGGAGTGTTGACGACATTTTTAAACTCGAGAGATTCCTTTGAAGCATAAATTAATTCAACAAGCTTGAATCCTTTATTAAAGTTTTCGTACTTGAAGAGTTATTTAGAGGAAGAGCCTTTGGGGAAGGTAATTTCGCGACCTATCAATAAGAAGGGTTATGACGAGGCTATGAAGCTATTGGAACGTTTGTAGGTTAGAAGGATGTTATCAAGAAGCTTGTTCATGAATTCATTGATTAATTCCTTGTTAGAATAACTATCTTAGTAAATTTTATGAGCCGGTATCATCTGTTAAAAGAGATTTAGAAAAAAAATAACGTACTAATTGATGAAGACAACACCATAAGATTTTGTGTGTAATTATTGAAAATCAACTCCCAAGAACATTAAGAGAAGATTTGGAGCATTTTTTTAGCTGCAATGATTGTCTTTGTTGTACCAAAGATAAACTTTTGGGACATTTGGAGATTGCAGTAAGAGTGGATGTGACTGGAGTCAAACTTGAACATTCGTCGAAAAGGAACGTGTTTCAAGTCAGTTGTTTTTTTTGTTTCAAAGGGTTTCATCCAATTTGAAAATGTAGTTTTTTTAAGAGTAAATCTTTAAAAAGCGTCTTAAGATT
The DNA here is from genome assembly GCF_016086655.4 of Lepeophtheirus salmonis. Lineage (NCBI taxonomy): Eukaryota > Metazoa > Arthropoda > Copepoda > Siphonostomatoida > Caligidae > Lepeophtheirus > Lepeophtheirus salmonis. The sequence goes on along the minus strand of NC_052136.2, from coordinate 43,726,818 downwards.
ACACGTTCTGGAAATATTTGTTATAAGTGTCTTCAGACAGGTCATAGATATGAAGTTTGGCTCTTGAAAATACTGTATAAAGGGACATTATTATTTTCTTTATGTCAACAATAATTTTAAGTTTTCGAAGGAGAATTCCAATGGGAGTTACACATGCAAATCCGATTTGTTCTTCAATTTAAATGTTAGCCAGGTTGTTGATATGGGATTTTCTGTTTTTGCATGTTTGACGAAGATTCACAGATAAGTTTGATATCTTCTAACTTAGCAAGATCATTAAAATCCCAAGGCATCGAAAAAAGATTAAAGGGGAACTTTAAATTTAAAAAATGGTGTACAAAATTTCCGACTGTTGTTGAGAGTTTATATGAAAAGTTATTGAAAAGAGATCTAATTACAATCTAATTTTATAATTACAAAATTGTATGAGTTTATTGAAGGTTAATACTTATCCTACAAAAAGTATTGTTTTGTCTGATTCAGCTAAGTGTTTTGATCCTCGGGGTAGATTTTCTGCCATATTTTTTCTGGAAAAGGTTATATTTCAGGATACTTTGAAGTTAAAGTTAGGGTGAGATGAGGCCTTGCAAAAAAATCAAACTTGCATATATGTGGAGTTGTTGGAGGGAAGATTAGAATATTTTAAAGAAATTTTCGTACTCTTGATCAGTTGTAGGTGTGAAAAATAATGATGTTCCATGTGAATTTTGTATTTTTCATGAAGTATCCACTGAATGATGGGTTGCAGTGCTGCACTTAAGATCTGTTTTTCGTGGTGGTAAGATCAATATTCAACTTTGGGTATAGCGTACTAAAGTCAAGCCTTTGAAATATATGACGATCCCTCGAATGGGGCTTGAGGCTGCGTTATTAGCATCGAACGTGGCTGCCTATTTTATATATATTACTCCAGTTGGGATATGAAGAATCCTTGCTTGGACGAATTTGAAAGTGGTGTGGCATTGGTAGAAAACCGTGTTTTTGGAAAACAAATGTCGCTAATAGAGTTCAGCAGATATAGGATAATATGCCAAGCGTTTTGTGGTTGCACGTTTCCGATCAAGAAAACCCTACCGGTTTGTTGGGTCGTGAAATGAGTGCTGCGGAATTTGTGAATAGTTGCATTTGGTTTGAGGAAACAAATTGGTTACATTAAATATACAACTAAATGGCCCAAATTTATTCTAGGTTCGTTTGATACATCTAGTCATATTCTTAGTTAAGAAGTCATTTTGTGATTATCAACGGTAGGCAGGCTATTTCTTCTCAATTTCGTAAGTGCATAAAATCTCGTACTGTTGGATTACGTCGGATTCCCCAAAAGATGGGCAATTGACAGAAACGTATGACTTCTTTGCAACCAAGTTTTTCTTGTGTATCGTTTGATTATGCGGGCCCAATTATAAAATACAGCACCAATGTTCTATCACTAATAAATTATACATTTACTCGTCAATTCAAATAGGAAAGACATATTTCATTTCTCTATATAAAGTTAACCTTTTTACTATTGAGAATGAAGGAAAAGGAACATCCAATATAAATATTTTTGATGGGGCTGAGTTGGTACATTTTTATCTAATGTTTTAAGTCTTTGTAATCTTATTCTTTAGTAATTTTAGGAAATTATTAAGACAGGCTCAAATTGTGTGGTATCCCTCTCTCTCTCTCATATTATGAATCACTGAGTATCAATGGTGGTCGGTGTCTTTTAATTCAATGTTGGAACTGTGGGTAAGAATGTTAGAATAAGATGAAAAGTTCTTCTACTTTTAGCAATTAGTTTCCTTTATGGAGGCGAGAAGAAAGTTATATCATTATGGCTTTTGTAGCATACATGGTCATTTGTGGTGCATTTGATGAAGTTTCTATACACTTTCTTGATAAAAATCATTCAAAGTTTTCACCTGACCGCAGCTTTGGTGTAAAAAATAAATGTGGGGAAGATTTAGTTAAAGTTGTCGTCAAAGCATATATAATATAACTAATTATTTATACAAGTATTTATGTCCATTAAAAGGAATAAAGAAATTTAACATATTCACTTTCATATCTACTTCTCTTGGAGTTTTACACGTAAAAGAATGGGCTGATAGTTCACAAACTCTTTCTGTAAACCTATTAAAACATGGATTTTTGTCCAGTGAATTGCATCTCTTGATTTCTAAAGAATATATTATGAAGAAAAAAAACTTATCAGAGGAAAGAATTGAATATCTTCCTAACAAACAAATAATAAAGATTCATTTTCCTTAACATTACAATTTTTTGCCTACGTTGACTTTTCTTCTCCTATACCCGTCATTCTTTATAATTTTTATCTTCATTATCTAAATATTTGGAAAAAGATACTCCATCAACATTATCCGCTAACTTATTACAAGGTATCACTCAACATTAATTTGTTTCATTTTATAAATTTGTAATCCACCGCTTTTCTATTATCAGACTCATAATGCTATTTTGATGGGGTAAATAACTTACCGACCCATTTTGATCATAAACAAGGATTCTCACATTAATATGCAACTGATATGTTTAAATCATATGGAAAAAGAAAAAAAAATTCCGGTGAAGGGTGGGATTTGCACAGTAAATATTTGAAGAAGGAGATAAAAAAATGTGAAACTTGTAAACATTGCAGGTAAAAATATTTTTAAAAAAGTGGCTAAAGATTTATATGTATGAAATACAACTGATAACCTCTGGATGTAATTAATGTACATGTTAAGATCATATGTTTTTATCTTATAGAACGAAATTTTTTAGTAATTTTCCATTTGAAAACTATTTTTAGGAATTACTTTTACATTTCGAATTTTCAACAAATGGCATTTATCCCTCCATATCAGTGTGTAGGTTTTTTATCTTCATCTACGTATTCTACGTCATTTCTTACCTTATTAAAAAATTGTTATCATTTTTTCTTCATCACTTGTGATAGACGATAAAGCTTGATATAAAGTAGTTTAGAATATTGAAATAGCGTGTAAGCTAGTTCTATTTGAAATTATTAATACATGGAAAATTACACTTACACCAACAATACGTATTGATTTTAATCCATTGTGAGGTTAAACTTGTAATGAAATTGTATCAATGCGGGATATTTTAGATGAAGGAGTAAAAATGTGTAAGACAAATTGTGAAATTAATTTTTTCATTCTTATGTCTGTTGGTATGCAACAATACGAAATTTTTAATACATATTTATGTTATTTATCATATAAAATATTATATTTAGTTTTTAATAATAATAAACCATTCATTAGTTTATTTATATTTTTGTTTTGTTTTTAAATTTACGTGTAAATTTTTTAGTAATCCAAGAATATACCTATAAAGAGATTTAAATAGGTAATGTATATTCAGTATTTAATCTAGGTCAAAATAGTTTTATACCAAAAGGGTGGTTAAACTTCAATTATGTTGTCACACTAAAAAAATTATGGAAATTAATAAAATAATTTAATACAAATATTTTCTAATAGTTCACAAGATATTTATTGGTAACTTATGAATCCTTATCAGTAATAACCATCATCTTTCACAAGAAAACATTAGGATTAATTAAACATGGATTACAGGATACCATCACTTAAAGTAGATCAAAATATATTCTATTGTTATAAAGTATAAAAGTATTTATTCCTGATCTTCCCAAAGTTTGAAATAAAATATGTTCTGCCTTCATAATGCATGTTTAAGTAATTGTAATGTTCTACGAACACCACCTACAGACGGAAGCAACGGACCGGAGTAAAGTCAATCAGAACACCTTTGGATTGGGGGTACAATCATACACTAAAAGATATATTCTGTAAGGGATTACATTTAAAAGGATGTACATACTATGACTATTAAAATATACAAACTCGTAAAAACACAAGGTTACCTATCTATTTAAAACAAATCCCTACGTCATGATTTAAAAGTCAATAAAAGACAATACATAACAGTAATAATGTACTTTTACAGGTCTCTAAATTTTTATTTATTTCATGTATATCTGTAAGGTATAAAGAGAGGGAGACTTCACATTTTGAAACTACAAATTCATCATTAGGCAGCATTCATACCTGTTTGTAAAATTATATTATTAAATTTAAATATTCAATGAGATTTTTGCACGGATTATTTTTATTCAATAACATATGATCCAGGAAGAAACAATAATAACTAATACTCCGAAGCAAAAGCCATTAGCCATATAAAATATCTCAAAACATGGAAATAAAATTGTTCAACAAGATAACAGATACCCTCTGTGTAAGGTACAGCCATATTCTATTTATTCAAAACAAAATGACTTGGCACAAATTTAAATGACAAATTTGAGAAATTTGTATGAAATTTGAGATTTTTTGCATTTCAATTCAACTCAAATCCATCAAGACTTGTTGTTATTCCTCGCACTTATAATAAAGACACCTCCCATTATGTTCAGCTGTACCAACTATTATAAATACATTATTTTTTAGCGGGATAATTCGATAATAATTTGCCCCAATTTGCACACTCTACCGAGAGTTCATTATAGAAATTAGAAAGCATTATGCAAAAAATAGTAAACTTGCATCAACTTAATTTTAGGATGAACAATTATATGTTGTTTTCTTGTAATTGCCTCACATATTTTAATATAAAAAATTCTAAAGTGACTTTAATTTTAACAAAAAAGAAACAAAAACAGATTATAAATCTCATTTATTTATGTATTAAGAGAAAATATATTTACAACAAAAGTACCTAACGCTATAATAAGTTTGTTTAAAAAAATCAGAAACATGTCAAAAGATACTTGATATAGAAGAAATTCAAGATCCAGAGTTTGAAGAGAATATATCAGAAGAAGATGATTTTGATGAATATATTATTAGACTATACTTATCCTCAGATAAAAAAGACTTTTTTTCCAGGATGTGATTCTTTCTTGGTAAAAATTCCTTCGGTTTATTGAATGCACGTTCCATGGCGTGCCATTCAATAATGTGTTCAGTTAAAAAGCCGGATAATAATATCAAAATATGTTGTTTTGAACCCATGCCAGTTTTTCTGTATTTTAATTGATATCGACGAGTCAAAAATTGATAATATAGTTAGAAAAATGTTACCAATTGAAAATGCATAATTTTGAAGCTTTGTCGACTGGTTACTGGTTAATAAAAATTCATTTAATGTTTGGGGTAACTTTTAACTCAAGTTTAAAAGGATGGATTAGTAAGTTTTACTAAGTGATGTTTTAGAACAATATCAAATTAACTAGTATGAATGCCTTTAATTTTATTATAAAGTATATATGTCATGGGGAATCTGCAAAATGCCTGTTAGAGTTGACAATGTGTAAAATTTTTTGCCAATCTATTTAAATTCCAATAGTGTGGTCATTTTACATTAATTTATAATGTCAGATTATATGATTGTGGTTAATTTGATAATCAAACAATTTATTTCAATCAATTTGATGTGTAAGGGTTTGATTATTATACATTTTCATTGCAAGCAATTTGATTATAATACAATTTCATTGCACGCGATTTGATAATCTAGTCAATTTTCATTGAAATTTTTATTGTATTCAGATAATCAAACTATTGTATGATAAGAAATTGTCACGGGAGACTCAATTCTATTTTTCAAAATTGTGCCGGTGGACAGCTGGTCCCTAAGGGGCATCGAAACCTATTGCTACCTCTAGCCTGAGCATAAAGGACCCCTTCTAATATATTATAATACAACAAAGCCTACGGATTACGCAATTGAATCGTTTGTCCACAAAGGGATCAAAACCAATGGTCGCCGCTATCCTGAGTATCCCTTCTAATATCCTATGATATATCCTGGCCCACAGGTTGTGCATGTGAGCCACTAGTCAAAAAGATGGATTATTACCTACCCCACCGCCTCTCTAAGCATTAAGGACCCTCGTTATTCACACTACTCATTAGCTTGCTTTTTTTGTAAGACGCTTAGTTGGCTTTGTGAAGATATGTGAAACTTTGGTGCTGGTTAATGCCCCTCATGTAACTTCTCCCCAACGTTAGGTTTGTGTTTTTTTAATACTAAAATGTAAGCAATTTGAATGAACGTGATAAAATGTGGGTATATCAGGATATCTACAGCAAAAAGTAAAGATCTAATAAAAATTTACATTAGAATTGTTGATCCTATTTATTATTATTCAAACTTCACGGTTGTATATTTTATATAAACTTTATTACTTTCTTCAAAATAGACAAAAAAGGTATTTAAATATATTTCAGCATGTAATAATCTCAAAAAATTATCTTTTTGAACATACCTGCATACCTAATAATACCTAAATATTTTTACTTAATATATCCGAAACATAAACAAATTTACAAAAATAAACTACTTATGCCGTATTTTGTACTATTATGCTATGATTGACTTATTTGGCTCATAACTAGATGACTTCAAGCTTTTTTCTGTTCCTTTTCGGGTGAAAGGCTGAGTAATGACATAAAGTTAATGACGTGTTGGATAATGTAAAACAGCTGATTCTACTTCTTATGAATTCAAAGAGGGTATTACATAGGAACTTTATTGTGAAATAAATCAATTGCTTTCCATTAGAATTCGGGTTGTTTCATTCTCTGACATTGATTCATATTTGTCAAATGTTCCATTCAATATTTTTAATAGTTATAAAACAATATCACAATAGTAATTAACTATTGCCAACCAGATAAGTAGATGATACTAGCTACAATATGTTTTTTGAAACTTTTTGGTTTTAGGAAAAATGCAAGTGTGGAACATTACAATTGAACAGTTTTCCCATCATTTACTATCAAAATGAGAATACATGGGCCCTAAACTTGATCCACCAAGAAAGTTAAAAACGATCACCGTCACTTTACAAAGTATTAAGGCATCCTTTAAATGCTTCAAAATAAATTCGAGCCTATAGTTCGTTTAAGACTACGACGAGGGCACTATGCAAATTAGAAACCACTACCACCACTTCAAAAAGGGTTAAGGGGACCTGCAAATACTTCAAAATAAACACCAGGCATATGGTTTTTTAATACTATGTCAGGCTTACCAAGCAAGTTGAAACCACGGGCAATGCTTCACAAGACTTTTAGTTACCCTCCAGTAACTTCAGAATGAACCCCTGGCCATGGGCTAATACAGGCTATGACACAGACAACAAACGGGTTAAAAACCATGGTTCGGGGTACATTTTTAAGTACTTTGAGGGACCTCCATATTTTGTGGGCGGTGGTTTTCACCTGCATTGTGTCCTTGCCGTAGCATTAAATAAGCCATGCTCCAAAAGGACCTGCTTCCAAAAATATTAAATATAACAGCTTGTATATTTGAAGTTTGAGATTAATTATATTATATGTACCTAATTACGAATACAATTTTTTTTATTTAAATACGTACTAATTTTGAACGCAAAATTATTATTAAAAGCATCCAATATAAATCTAAGTCACATTAAAAAATATATATTCTACTATTATATATATATGGAGAAATTAATTTCGTATTTTCCTATAATTCAAAGCTTTATTAGAAGTATTACAATCATTAAAGTTAAACCAAGTAATGCCCCGTTCTGTTCGATAACTTATATCCAAGGTGAATCCAAATTCATAATGCCATTTTCCTAGATGCCCTTGTCCCTATTGGCAAGAAAATCGGAAACCCAATTTCCACAAGCCTATATTGAGGCCAAATTTGTGTCCCCAAGCTCGTTTATTATTGACATAAACATATGATAACTACTTTATGCAAGGTCCAAAATGTCGGGTGAATGCATAAGAACATCCGAGCTCCCGGAGCTTCTAGCCAGTCATCAAAGATTTGTTCGGCATGGCAATTGTTGTGATGATGTCTTGTTGTCTTCTATTCAGCCATGCATGCCGCTTACGTTCGATCACCGACTTCGAACAGTCGAGTTGTTAACAGAAGAGGGCAGAATTGACCGGGGAAGAAATCGCTCGAACCACTTTTGTGCAACCATTTTCCTGGTCGCTTTCGGATCGTTTTTTCCTTTCCGGTTGTAAAAATGTAAAATATAGCGAATTTCTTCCTTTGAGACTTCCATAATTGACGCTCGATAGTTCACGACTGAACCGGCCAAGCTCAATCCTATCTCAAAAACTTTTGTAATTTACACTCACACCTTGACAACAATTGATCGTATGATCTGATGTGCCAATAATTACCAAGATACACTCAGTTAAAAATAGGACACGTTTAACACAAAGTTACTCATTCCTCAATGTAATATTTAGTATAACTTATTCGATGAATATTATTAAAAAGACCTTCAACTATCTGCTTCCCTAAATGTTGCCTTATCAAAAGATCTATCGACGGCTGTCAATATCAATAGCTCAATATAACTTAGCTACGAGGTTTTCAAATTCTGGCCATATCTGATAGATTTTTTCATTCTTTCTCGGCCATAAGGCATGCAATTTTATTTAACATTTAATAATTCATGAACACAATAGGTTTGGAAAACAATTAAAATCATGAGTAAAAAAAAACCTAGTAAGAAAAAACAAGATTTTTATAAAATGTTTAAAACACCAATAGTGAAGCACTAAAAATCAAACTAATTTTGTTAAAACATTATAATACAATTTTATAATGGGCATCATTCCAGCAATATTATTTTCTTTGACTGTTCGTAATGTATAGCTAATATATTGCGCCCTTGTTATCATCGTATCGATTTTTTCGTTGTTCGAAGAAGACAAATATTCTTGTTTATTTCGTCGACATTTAAAATTTTCTTCTGACAGTTTCAGAATTCCGATATAAGTGTGAGCAAAGATTTTAGAATCCCAGAGAATATGGTCCGTGGTTTCCGTTGTTGTTTCACTGAAGAAACAATTAGATCGGCTGTCTTTAAAGTATTTGACAGCAACTTCAAGAGTATCTGACAAAACTCTATATGTAGACCACTTCTCTAGTGGTGTCAACTATTTATTTTTATGCTTCAATATTCTGTCTGGGACTCCTTGCAATATCGCAGTGACTTAGATAAGAAATAAAAGGACTAAGCATTGCACTCAATAAATATTTTCTTAGGCTTGCAGTTGTTAGAATGCTTATTTTCATTTTAAAAGAAAGTACAGGGCGTTCTATGGGTGTATATTTCCTAAAACTGATTCATAAAATTTAACTGTCATTTTGCTTACCAAAGAATTGAACACGACGACATCAGCTACAAATTCAGAATCACGATCTGTTGAACAGTTCACGTTAAATGTATCTTTAAAAGGCATCTCCCACCGTAAGGAAAGTTCAACTTTTTTAAGTACACCGACTAATCCAAAACCCTTTGATTTTGGGGCAAGAATCGTCCAAGCTTTAAAAGTGTTTTTGAGAGTATGGGCGCCTACTACACGGTATGTCCAAAAATTGATGGTGGTTTAAAAAAAAACATAAAATAACCTAAATAAGTGATTTTTTTGGCGAAACACTTTATTTACTTCCCAATATGACGACCTTTAAGCTTAATACACTTTCTTATGCGTTTTGGCATCCCTTCATACAGATTATTCAAAGTATCTGGATAAAAATTTTCTCAAGCATTTGTCATTTTTTTTTTTTTAATTCACCCTCTGAAGTTGCTGGCGCATTTTCTTTGAGTTCCCTCTGGACAAAGGCTCAAAAAATTTCAATGGGAGATAAATCAGGACTGTTTGCAGGAATCTAAGTTGTCTGAACATCACTTTTGTGCCTTTTTGGAGTGGTGAGCAGAGGCACCATCCTGCTGGAAAACGGCTCTTGATGTGTCAGACAATATTTTCTTGTTGAATAGAGGTGCAGTTTCTTCAGTACGAGACAAAGTTGACATCAGAGACTTGCTGAAGACCTTCTTTACGTAGCACTCCGCCGCCACAGTTTGGTTTCGTGGAATCAGGTGAAGATCTGACACTGCCTCGTGGCTGATAACAGCCCAAACTTGAATTTTCAGAGGAAATGTCACAGTTGGAGTGGGTTCCACATCTCCCTTATCTCCTGCCTAAACCCGATCTGTTTGGGGATTTGGGGTATGAAATAGCACAAATGGACTTTCATCACTGAAGAGGATACATTTGCAGTCATCTGCAGTTCAGTATTACTGCTTACGAAGGAATTGAAACCGGGCCTTCCTTTGGTTTTCTGAAAGTTTGGGGTGCAGACGAGGTTTGTAAGGCAAAGTATTCAAAGAGTGCCTCAGGTAATTGTTGACAAATGACTTGGATAGACCTTTGAAGTCAATCTTGCTGCAAATTTCCTTGTGGATTGCCTCTTTTTGGTCAAAGATTTCGAAATCCCCAGTATCATATTTGATCACTGGAAGACTATTGTTTTTAAAAGTAATAGTATGAAATGCAAAACAAGATCTTTCTAGATGTAATATAGCATTTATATATATAATTTGTGATGTATATTTGTAATAATGTATTTAAAGCAAAAAAAACCTTCCTGGTGAAAGGAGAGGGAAGAAAAAAAAATCATATAAATAAAAGAATTTTTTTCGTTGTTTAAAGTTGAAAACTGGTCAATTTGAACCATAAGACGGCACTAAAGTCAAGGACCAAATCAGTTGAAGTCAAAAAGAAATAAATACATGTAGGCGACAAATGGATTTGAAGTGACTGTTCGGCAATGTAAGCCAGTAGTAGATTAAAATATGTGGCTTGCAGCAACGTACATCAGATTTGACAAAAGGTAGAAACCACAATGCAGTTTTACCTCGAGATACGAGTGCCACAACATATATTGGATATACAGAACAAGAGAGACACTTATACCTATTTTTTTTAACTTCTTTTCGCATAAATTGCAAGAACCCAATCTAATTGGTAGGTTAAGATATACTATAAATACACGTATTTTATATTATATCTGGGTATAAAGGTGTTTTATAATTTGAACGTTAGCGAAAAAGAAAGAATTTGATTTGGTAAGTAATTATAACGCCATCTGAGTCAATCAGCATTGAGTATCATTTCTCTAGTTGAAATTGCTATTATGTATGTGAGTAAAGAAAAGCAAATATGACGTAACATAATTAGGAAATACATTGATTAATCTTTTGCTAATCTTTAGCGATAAAAATCGTGTGTATAATGTTCATATTAAAAGAAAAATAAGCCGTAAATCAACAGGATAACCTTAACAATTAGAAAAATGTTTTAGAGGAGATGAATTACAATTAGCTGTGAAAAGAGAGGAGAGGGAAAATTTACAAAGACATTGGCAAGGAAAATGACAAGGATATAAACAAGGAAATTAGTTGAAATTACTACGATGTCGATTCCCAATTCTACTCTGAGTCCAACAAGGACAAACTATTATAACTCCATAATAAAATCCTCAAGTTTACTATCCGTCATTAATGAGCACACACGAATCGGGCTTTGAATATAATTCTATCTATTTATGAAAGGAAGTTCACGACTCAGGAGTTAAATAATAATGACAACTGCTATAGAAAAAAAATGCATTCCTTAAATTACCAATTCTCAAAAAATCGGACCAGATAGGCAATAAGCCTGATTTCTGTGTCGCCTCTTTCTATTTCTTTCGCCATAGTTGATTCCAACAAATATTACATATTCATACATACCTTTATGATGTTATCAAGCATTGACTTATCCATGCTTGGGATCCATGCCCTTTCTATGCAAACTCTGAGACAGTCAACTGAGACGGAGTCTTGAACAGGAATGGTATTCCGTATTGGAATACATAAGGAATCCGAGTGTCGAAATACTTTCCTATAGAATAAAAAAGTTTCATCGTTAAAAATACTCCATTATTTTCATTTTTTTTTTTCATTCACTTACGAGGATGATACATAATTTGGGAGGAATCCTCCATCTTGATTGGATTTCTTCTTTTGCATTTTTGAATTTCCTTCCTTTTTCTTCTTCTTTGTTCCCAGTAAGAGCGGATGATCCTTATAACGATCGAGAGGGAAAACGTTATTGGAATCATTTGGGAATTGGGTGAGGTGTGGGAGTCGTTTTCCAATAATATTTTTGGGATTAGGTGGAACACTCATGTCACTGATCAATTTCTTTCCATACTAAATATTTTTAAAGGTCTACTTACTCTATTGATTAAACGAAAGGAAAGCAGAACTCCTTGAAGAACTAAAGGGAAAAAATGACATACAAATACATAACTCAGGATTCTTCGATAATACAAACTATTATTTTCACATTTTAATTTATATTCACTTAGCTCTAATAACTACAGAAAATACTTTTATTAATTAGTGCAAGATGTTAGTTAGGAAAAACAATACCAGAAGTTGTGTTTTTATTATAGTTTTTCCAAAGAATAAAATGCTTTTTAACTTATAATATGTTGAGGAAAAAGTTATTTCGTATTTTTTGCTTTTTTTGAATGCTTTATAAGAAGTTTTTCAATCAATTTCAGCCAAGTATACCCCGTCCATTTTGCAAATGTAACTTCAAATTCCTGTGTATTTATTTAGACTTGTACAATAAATTCCTTGAGTTATAAATCATTATTTACGATAAATTATTATTAGTAGTAGTATGTATTAATTCATAAAAAAGATCGTATTTGTTTTTTATTTTTGAATTTAAATTGTTTAAATTGAAATACAATGAATAGTGACCGTAAGTGAATTTCAGCAACGGACATGTGTATGCTTATCGCCTCATATTAAAAAAGAAAAAAAAGAAGGGGGTAAACATATATTTGGATGTAAATTGTCAACATTTCTTTGGCTGCAAATTTTTTAGTTCTTGGAAATCTGAAATATGTTTTTTTCTCCATCTATTATTATAATTATTTCATTCTTGAGGAGTGTACATCTAAGTGTTGAGTAATTACGCGTGAATGTGCTCATGAAAAACATAGAGTAGCACTGATAATGTTTTAGGGAGTTATCAAAATTATTTGTAAATCTATTTTTGAGACAGCTTGATTTAATAAACCCTGCCTGAATGGGAAATATCGGTCCGAAAGTTTAGGAATTAAATATCAGATTAATCATATGTTTTCTTTTATTTTAAAATATGCCATTTATAGTATATAAATACTTCCTCTGAAACATGAAAATATATAAATTAATAGTGTTGGGTTCAAGTTTAATTTTGGTGGATTTCCTTCTTTTTTCTTAATTTAATTGTGAAGTTGGATGCTGGTTTGAGGTCTAGTAATTCGTTGAACAAGATTTTGGGTTACCTTGTACAAGTTTGCTCGCACGTCATACTTTCTCCGTCTATCTCAAAATTGGAGAGAACGATGGTAGAACCTTCTAATTCAATTATCCTAACCTTTCAATAATTATGAAATTCCTTCGGTATGGAGTTTTCAGAGAAGTGAGGGGGGGTGAGTTCTCTTGGAGTCCATCCGTTGACTGAGGGATGTAGCGGAAGAAGTTACATATCTAATTATGTAAGACATGTAGAATTTTTCTTACATCTACCCTGAATCATAACAGATGACTTACATGTACAGGGTACCCTGATTATTGAGTGGATTTTCTTTGTAAATAGAGTGATAAATTCTCAGGGGTTTCAAATTATCTTCTTTTATTCGTACACCTTAATAAATTCTGTGGATGACTGTAACTTGTGACTCGAACTCGAAAATTTACATAATACATCATAACAGGGAAGGCAGTATTTTTTTTAAAGAATTAATAACATCGCCAAGATCTATATATATATTATACAGGAAGTCTCTGTATAACGTGGTTTCAAAAACAGCAGATTTTGCATAACAGAGTGTTTAGAATTATTCTAACTCCCGTATAGACTGGTATATTCACCTCATATGACGAATTTTTATATTATGATAACAAATCGTATATGAAAATGATAGGAAACAAAAGGTTCAGAATGTTTTTGGTGGGTAAATCAAAAATAAATGAATTTTTAGATCAGATAAAGAAGAAGAAGGATAGGTTCGTCTTTAAGGGCTAAGTCGAGGATATAATCAGAGGGCTTCATAGGAGAACAGACTATTCCTTATTTTGAATGAAGGACAGAGTGATAACCAACTTACTAACCTGAGGTAGTTTACATGGTAAAACATCGAAAGCTACCACATGTTTTTTTTGTAATGCATCAAAGAAGATATCCTTACATTTTTGTTCGAGTGCAGATTTTTTTTAAAGCTTGAATTGGGTCTTGAGCATAAATATTTTATTTTATTTTTATACTTGACCATATCAAGAGGAAATTTATTATACAACTACCAAAGTACAATTTCTAATATACACAAGAAAAATCGTGGCCAAAGGATTTCACTATAACATTGCAGAATATTGTAATTAATATGTCCAAAAATTTAAATAACTGTTATTATAAAATAATAAGCTGAAATATGGTTTTACCGAGGCACTAAATATAAATAAATTGGAAAAAATAGATATTGGGGTACACAAGAATTTTTGTAGTTTGTTCATATTATGCCAATATATTCATATGAAACAAATGTATAATTTTGCATAAATGGCAAGTGCCATCTAAGTATTTGATTTGATAACTAAACTTAAAACTTTTGGTTAGTATTTATAATACAAACTTGGAACAAAAAGGTTGCTGAATAAATAATGTTTCAGTTATGATTATTTAAATTTTACGTCCATTGAAATGACAGGATTAAAAATCAAGTAATACCGGATAAAATGAAATTTTACAGTTATTTTACAAGTGTCTTGTAGTGATACTTTTTTAAATGTAGTGATACATTCTTTTAAATCATTTATGAGGTTTAGTTTTTATTTATTGTTTTAACCATACTTTTAATAAAACAAAAGAAAAATATTATAAGGTTGAATTTGGAAAATAATTTCTCACATTGTACAGGTTTTAGTACTAAAAAAGTCACCGTACAATGTGAATTTTTCTTGTTCCCAAAAACTGCAACCACCTTTAGCTAGATTTGATAAACTCTGCATCGAAGGGAAAAGGATATATCGGTCCTAAAGACCATTAAATGAATAAAAGAGGAATCATATATATTCTTTTATTTATGATCTTATTTCCGATTCAAAGAGCATCGAAAATTTATAAATATTAGGTTGGGGAAAAAGTTATTCGTATTTTTTTGATAACTTCTTACCACCGAGAATCCAACTTTATAATGTATTTTTGTAGAAACCCTTGTCTCTATGGCAAAAAAATCTGACAACCTATTTTCACAGGCCTATATTAAGGACAAATTTGTAAGCCCAAATGCTTAAATGTATCATGTTTCGACTACTATTCGAGTTCAAGTTAGCCTTTTTTTTTTAAATATTTTGGTGGAGTTTGAGTAATTTTTAGAAAGTCACTTTTTTTGGAGTTTGAGTCATGATCGAGTCCAACACTATAAAATAATAAAGATAAATATGCAACACAATAATAATTTATTACAACAATTATTATTGCAAATGGTTTCTTCGTACTAAGTCCTCACAATAACCTCTCAATTGAACCTCACTTGGCTATAGGGGAGACCGGTGAGGGTTGGGCCACTTTACAGTGTTTTGGGAATAATATGTAAATAAATTATCTTACAGCATTCATATTTATACTCAAGATAGATTGATATGTTCTGCACATGATTTAATCAATTAAATTTGTAGCAAAGTTACATTTTCTGAGAACATCAACATCTGACTTTAAGTCTAAATTCATTGGTTGGCTGGTTGGTTGGTTGGTGAGGCTGCTTGCAACTGTTCTGGATTATCTATGGATTGATCTTGTTGGGTTACTGTGAGTGTTTCTTCTGCAACAGCTGTTTTCAACTGTTCAGGAGACTCTATAGGTTCGCAGAGAGGGCAGTATGGGTCATCCGAAGGTAGGTAAGCATAATCTGGAAAGAAGTTTCTGTTGAGGGGGGAAATCCCAGTCGCCTGAAACTCAGAAATTGCATTTGATGGAGTAAAATCAACAGTGTGCACTCTTTCTGTCAACTCTGCAATTTCATAAATGGTGATTTGACGTGCTGGATGGCTTTGCAGCCAATCATCACTCGCGTTGTCGTAACACCGTTTCATAGGTTCATTCACTGTTCTGTCTAATGGCTGCAGACGGTGAGATGTATCTGGAGGCAATGGCAGTATTAGAATGTCATTGTCTTCAGCTATGGTTATGGCTTTCAACGACACATGGGACTCGTGATTGTCCATAGTAAGAAGAACTTGGAGGTCTTTAGAGCATCTTGTCTGACGTATGAGGAAAGGCAAGTATTGGTCAGAAAATATCTAGCTGTTAATCCAACCAGATATGGTAGCTGAAGCCTCTGCTCCGGGCATGGCTCCATTGAGGAAGGGTGGGCTAACTTTTGCCCACGGAAACACATAGAACAGGGAATAGCTGAAGCACCAGCATTGATGCTGCATAGAACAGTGACCAGTTGTCCTCTCTCCCCAGAAGTAACAGACCAAACGGGTTTCTTCCCAACCTGACTAACTGCTATAGATAGAGCCTGGATAGTTGTAAAGCCTGTTTCGTCTATGTTATATACATCTTGTGGAGAAAACTTGTATCTAAAACAATACATGGTCACAAGCGATTAGAAGAATTATAAGCTCACTAGTTTTATATCAATAGTTATTACAAAACAATAACAGACTTGTTATGTTGTAGAAATGTCGTATGCTCTTAACTTGAAGATAGGTTGTGTTGAATTTTGATTAATATTTGATATTACTACCTGTTGTATACATCCGAGAGATTAGAAAATAACTCGGCAACTGTCACTCTGTTAAATGGTATAGATCTGGTCAATAAAGTAACTTCCGGCTTACGACATGAAAGCCCATTTGGCTTCCGAAACCCTCAAATGCAATACTAGAATACTAGAGCAATTTAAATGACAGTTTAGTTTGATTCATCGTATTGGGCTTGTACGAGAGAATGTAGTAAGCAAAGTCAATTGGAAGAATAACTATTGAAAATGTTCACATTGTTGGAACAATGCGATTTTATTTACCAGCTGCTGAATTGGTGGTCCAGGAGTCTGGCATACTAATATCATTGGCCTTCCCAAACTCATAACTCCATTCAATTAAAAGAGTTAGTCCATGGTATCGATTGTTCAAATCTTTGATCTGGTTACCCAACAGTTTCTCAATGAAGAGAGGAATGGTCAGATTTAGATTTCTGCACTGTTCATAGCCACGGGCCAGACGTTCTTCAGGGGGCATGCTTATGTAACGTTGCAACGTAGTCTTTGACAAACCCAAGTTGGTCGCTGCTCCTCTAATTAACATATTTCCATTTACCCTTCTTTCAGCTGCCTTTGCCTAACCTTCTTTATCAATAGCCCTAGTATTCTTTCTTTTGTACACTCGACCCAAATTCAACTGTAAAAATAACTGTTGTGTATTCTTATTTTATGTTATTCCCCTTCCTGTCTTAATATTCTATTTTATATTACATATAGTAAAGTACTGTTTCACGTATTATGTATTCGATATACAAAGAGTCTTGTATGTAAATGTTTTTAGAGTATACCATGAGCTCCTAATAAAAACAACATCCTTCACTAACTATAGTAGGGATATATATGAATAGAAATAGAGTGTATTCATATTTAACAAGTACATAGAAATAATATAGAAAAATAGAGGAGATTATTTATATGTGACAAGTGAGACTCTCCTAATGTAAATGGCCCAACTCTCACCATTTCCTGTTTGAAAGTATAACGTGAGATACAAATCACTAAAAACAATGCATTGCTTAGATTTTAAACTTAACACATCCAGTTTTGTTTCAACCATCTACAGCTAATAAAATTACCAGCATATCAACTCAAATTTATGTCATATTTTTTTGCTCTGTTACATCTACAGAATTAACTTTTCATTAAGAATTTCAAAATTTGTAGATTGCACAGCTTACCTTTGTCTCTCATGCTTGGCTAACATGAAGGAAAGGAAGTGATATCATACTTACATAATTGAGTGTAAACAAAAGCATGTGATTAACCAATTACTGTAAACAGCGCATGGCCCAACTCTCCCACTGGCCCAACCCTCACCGGTCTCGCCTATCGACTAATAGAAAAAAAATTAATAATTTAATCAATTACAGCAAGAACGATAAAACACTCATTTTATTATTACAAAAATATTCTTCGTTCAATACAATTACTTTTATAATTTCTTAATCCGTTTTTTTCCAATACCTCGCATGAAAGTTAGCCAATATTTATTTTTGTTTTTTGCATTACTATTGGCATTATACAACTTAATTTTAGTTTAGGTTTTAAGATTCTTCTTCTTTAGAAGTAGAACAGTTTATTTTATTCCATAATATTATTATAATTACTGCAGCCAAGGAATTTTTTGTTTTTGCCTTTGTTTGTATGGGCACTTGGTAGTTTTGCGTTAAATTATTTTGCCTCATGACGATTTAATCTTAAAGCCATTTTGCCTCAAGAATAGTTCGCTTTTGTATAATAATAAACGAGATTTATATTTTTTGTTAAAATTGATGTTCCTTTCGATTTTTTTTATAAAAATATATAATGTGCAATAATATATAAGGCATGAAATGGTTGTTGTCTATTGGAAAAATAATAAAACCATGCCCCAAAATTTCATTGCTAGTTTTATTAGAGTTACTATACGCCCTCTTTACTTCTTTTGCATGCATAAGATGAAATAACACATTAGGATTTTGGGTGTAAGAGTGAACGGCTATAATTGGTAGTAAAGTTATGATATGTCTCTTACTGAGGCATTACTTTTAGATTGATTTATTGTTCCTCGAAAAGACACTTCTCTCGGTCAAACCCTGTTATTGGTGACTGATATAGGTAACAATTTTTAGGTTTAGAAGGCCATGAAAGACATTTTTCTAAAAGCAAACTTCTTGACCAACAATCAAATTCATAGAAAACAAAAGTAAAGTATGTAAAATTTTAAGAATTATTCTCATTTAGTGTTGGTATGTCTCTGTGCTAACTTTTTTAAAAAGGATATAAGGTTTAGAGAAAAAGAAAAAAAGAGAAAATAAGAACATAATATGAGATTTGAGCAAACAACCGATCAAATGCCACTCTCAACACCTCAATTTATATACAGAAAGTTGGGGCTGCTTTGGGGTACCTCAAGTTCCCAAAACAAGATGAAGATGGTGATGGGTTCTTAGTGGTTGCTTAAATATTGGCGGTGGGTTTCATCCCATTTTTGGACCAGGCAATACCCCAATTACGCCACAATATTTGGAGCATAAATAGGGCCTGTGAGGAGCTCTTAGTAGTTGCTTAAATAGTGGTAAGGAGTTTCATCCCATTTTGGGGCACGGCAGAAGCAAAAAACAGCCATTTCATTTGGGGGAGCCCCTTATTTTAATATCTACGGTCGACGTTCTGTCAGTCGATGTTTTGTCTCGTTGACGTTTTGTCTTTTCGACGTTTTTGCCGTTCGATATTCTGTCGGTTTTATACACCCACCACCAAAAGCTTAGTGAATAATTATTTACAGAAGGTATATTAAAGACTTCAAGAAACTAAAATATGTAATATTTATAAATGAGTAATATTTGTAAATACAAGACTGATAACTTTAAAAAAAAAACATTTCCATCAATTTTATAAAAATAGCAGGGTTATATCATTATTGAGTATAATTAATTACATATATTTTAAATATTATCCCATTTTGTGTCCCTTCAGAGTCACTCTTAAGCTACAAGCTTAAACAAACTATATTTTGAAAGCCTCTCTTGTATTTGCCGACGTTGATACCAACCAGTTGGAGGAGCTCATCCTCTCCTTATAATGCCTATAGATCTAAGCCTCTAATACTTTTACCACAGAAGCATTAGGAGAACAAAAGTGGAAGAGGTGAAAGGAAGTATCGATGTTAGTTCCACAAAAATTGCAAATCAACTCCTCAGGGATGTCTCTGCTATTGTTGGTATAGACAGACGAATTTGCCAATCTCTATGTACAAATGCCATTTTTGTTTTGCATTACAAAAATGATTTTTGAAAATATGACTCACACCCAAAGCGTCCAGTGTATGTTAATTATCACCATTATTTTCCTCACAAGGGTTAGTACACTATTGACTGCTGTATTCTGGGGGAGGGGGGGGTGTTGGAAAAATTATGAAATTGAGAAAATTTAATTTTTGCCCGTCTAATCTAGTGCCTAAATATTTTGGGTATTTTGGCGGGAAAAAATTAAAACCAAGCCAAACATTTTGAATCAAAAGTTAGTATTTCAATAATTTTCTACATTTTTTATACAATATGTCTCCCTCCATTCTGAATTATGGGGACAAACAGAAGCACAGCTAGCCTAAATGAAGTCTGGGGATAAGTTGTTCCACTCCTCTGTGATCACGACCTTCAGGATTTTGACATTCGGGCGAGAAGTCATGTTTGTCTTGCCTTCCAAGACTCACAAAACAGCGAAGTCCAAGGGATTCACGTGGGGTGAAGAAGAAGGCTAGAAGTCTACCGACCGAAAGGCAGCCATGTTCTCCCTGTAGAAATGTTGTACCTTCTTGGACGTGTGTGCAGGAGTGCTGTCTTGGGTAAACACATAGTTGTCTCTGGGAAACGTGCTCTTCAACCATGGAAATATATGGTACCTTAGGACCTTGTATTATACGTCCGTGTTAAGGATTCTGATTTTTGAGCCCTCGCCCTGTAATAATTATAACTAACTATACTGTAATATCAATACTATGATAGTATTTATACAGATTCAATATCATCGACATTGGTGGAAAAAAATGCCATCAGATCCAATGTCGCGTAAGGATTATAATTTGTTGTAATTTAAATTGAGCAATTAAAACTAACATTTTGGAGACCTTTGTGAAATCGCCAATTATCGAATTACCTAATCAACTTATCGTTCACACCTATCAAATAAGATGTCGAAATTGGCTATTTTATTATTTGTCTGAAAAAATCGTGACCATCATTCTCAAAGGCAATTGCATTCTACACTTTTAATACGATAATATAGTATCGAATAAAATACTATGTATGATTTGAATATTACAAATTTATATATATGTAATTCATTTTAATAATAGTGAACAGATGATATAACAGTGATAGTCTTGGAGTACATAAAAGAAAATAGCAGTTGTTATGATAGACTTTTTTGGCTAACTAACTACTAGAGGATTTTGGTATTTTTTATGTTCATGTTTATTCAAAGGTTGCGTGATACAATAAAGATAACAATAACGTGACCTCTGATAATTTTTAATAGAAAATCTACTCGTTTTTAATACATTTTGAAAGAAAAGAAAGGGGGGAAAACAAAAACCAAATGTTTACTTTTTCTACTAAAGAAAAACAAGTCGTCTATGATTTTTTATTCTAAAATTTATAAAGCTATAAGCATTGATTTATAAACTAATAAAAATATACATTTAAGCAATAAATGTTTTTTTGTATATTCGGTATGAAACATAATAATTGTTACTTTTATTTTTTTAGTTCTAGAAAGATCAATTGTTGATATAATCCTGTTTTAAAAAATACATGTTTCTTTCTTTCTGAATGATAAATTTATCACAATCAGACTCCAAGACTTTAATTACTAAGTTTGCATCTATTTATTGAACAAATATTGCAAGGAAATAATGAACATATTAGCATTCACAACTAAACACACTAACACAAAGGCTTCTAATATATTTCGTTAACAGCTGTCGATTTTTATCCTTCTTTCGTCCTATCAGTATTCAAAACGTTGGTTTGGCAAATTTGAATTCTTGTTATTAAGGTGTATATGTGCAACAGGCTTTATGAAAAAAACAAAGATAGATTCAATTTTCCTAACAGCAGTTTTCATTCATTTTCATGAGTTGACTCATGTTATGCTCTCAAGAAAGAAAATTGGATTTTTAAATTAATTAATATCGATCAAGTCCCTTTCTTTTGAATTTATCTCATTTCATACTCTGCTATTGATACTTAGTTGGATAAAATTATCAATTCAATGTATATAATATTTAATAACTATTATATAAATAAAAATCAAATGTTGGCAACAAGAAAAATACATCAAAGTAACTACCTTGTATTTTTTTCAAATTTTTCATTTCACAAAAAAGGTAGTTGTGACGATTTTCATCACGGGTTAATAAATCAATCACGGCGTTACCTTGCCAACACAAAAATTTACTTGTATAGTTGTAACACTTCATATAAAGCATTAAAACAAAGCAAAAAATTACCTTTTCTTTAACATATTATATCCATGATAGTTTGTATCTAGTAAAAAAAAGGACGATAACTCCTCAGGAACTAAACAATGATAGGGTGCATGATAATGCATCATAGTTTATGACGTCACGGCGAGCGAAAAAAAAGCAACAGATTAGCATAACTGAAGATAGGGGTCCCTTCGAAGAAAAAGGTTGGCCTATGAATCAAGAGACTGATCAGAGCTGAGGTAAATCTCATAATTAATGGGTAAGGGATTTAAACGTATTTAAAATAGTAATTCAGCTACAAACAAGAAGTTTGATGTTTTTAACGAAACATAAAATAGGGTGCAGAATCGCTTCAAAGTTTATTTTCAAACAAATAAAAAATGATTTTAAAAGAAAATTTAGCACACGCTTAAAAAATCCTAGACAACCACACCTCATAAAGAGTTATAAATTTTAAACTCTAATAGAAATATTTTCATGCTTTTCTAAATGATGTTTGGACCATTTAATGTATTTTTATTTATCTATGTTCTGATGTCATGATGATCATTTAAAAGATGAGGATTCCATTTCTAACATCAAGAATGACAATTTTTTGTATTATTTGAAAGCTACATTTAATGACATAGAATTATTCAGAATGCCGTTTGCTTCTCTTGATAACCCTGTCCATATAGTGCCAGTTGTCCCGAGCGATCTAATGCGGATCCAGCATTGTCATTGTACGATTAATTGACTGCCCAGGGCCTTCACAAACGAAAAAAACCAGGCGCAGGCCTCATGTTTGGCCCTCTACCAGGTATAAAAATTTCCTGGGTACAGGTCAAGGTTGTTTGTAGACCAATCATCCAGCACTTTTATAGCCTTGTGGGCCGGTGTTCTGTCTTTTTGGAAGGTATAATGTCTTCCTTGGGCTACTCCATCCATAAAGGAAATGTAAATTAAAAGTGCTAACCCATTACAAGGAAAAGTTGGATCTGCACGAGGTTGCCCGGGCCAACCAAAGCTTCTTAGGGCCCTTTGACTGAGTTTATCAAGAGAGGTGGATATTTGTATGAATAATCGAATGTGGGTTGTTTGTTTTTGAAAGAAAATTTGCGAGATACTATCAAAATAATTACTTTATAAATATTTGTAATATGTAAAATTACAATTAATTAGCAATAAATAATTTTACAAAACATAATAGATAAAAGAGCTTTGACCTATTTAAGGCCTTTGAAATACGCTCAATAATTATCAATTTCCCTATTTTATCAAAGATAATATTTCTCTTTTCTCACTTCATCAAACAATCTAAAAAATGAAATAATGATTCCTTTCTAGTAATATGAAGTAAAAGATAAGGCACTATATGGTAGGCAAATCATCGAAAATGTATATAAAATAATGGAAATTGTCGAATTGGACCCGCATGTTACCAAATATTCTTTTTCCCAGGAACTAAAGATTAGCCAGAAAACTGTTTAGAACCTTCTAAATCCTAACTACGTAAATTTTAATTTAAAAATAATACAAAAAAACGTTCAGGACTTTTTACTTCACCTATTATTTATAGGTTACTAGAAAAATTACCCGAGGAGAAAATTTGCCAGAAGGGAAATTGCCCAAGACAAAACACATCAAGTCCAAATTATTGAAAAATCCATTTATTGAAATAGGGCTTTCAAACAAAATAACAATTGAGATACGTATATTAAGGTGGTTTGTTTTTCAACCTTCTTCGAATTTCGATTAAGACTAGGCCGGAAAAGTTGTCATGTGGTAAGAAAATAACTTAAAGAAAATTTTATTTCCAATGATGTCATCGTTAGGTAGCACATCCACATCACATTTTAAAAAGAGACGAAACTTATTTATTTCGTCAATAACGATTATAATTTAGCATTAATCATTATTTTGCATTTTTTTTTTTTTTTTTGATTGAAATAATTCTAACATATAAAAAACATTTATAAAGATTTTTCTACAGCTACTCTATGGAGCAAAAAAAGAGCATTATATAATAAATTATTTATTTTTTTCTTGTAAAATTGTAAAAAAAAAAGAAGTGCACTATGCAAGGATCATCAAGTTTTCTTTACTTTTGTCACTTTCTTTTTCTTTTTTCTTGTCCATCGCAAAATTTCAAACAAATAGTTTAAGCACTTTTTATAAGATAAAAAAAGTGTATCATAATTATTTTATAAGAAATAACTAAAAATATAGATATTCACCAAGTAAAGAGTTGTTGGCTTTTTTTATCATTTTATCAAGATGTGCGAGCTAAGGGTGACCTCGTAAGATAATATAGTTTTGCTTAGGTAATTTTCATGCTATATGACAGCTTTTCTGCACTAGCCGTAATCAAAATTCTAAAAAAGTGGAAAATTTAATCTCTCTATCTTGTATATTCAGCATTCCTTTTTCTTTTTCTTTTTTTCATTCGGCGCATTTTTTTAAAATCCGAAATATTGTCTTCTTTTTCAATTTGTGAATGCAAATAAAAATGAAATATTTTTAGTTTAGACTAAATATAAATATAAAATTTAATGATCCCCCTTTTTTTTTTAATCATACTTTATTAAAAAGACAAAAAATGAAATTAGAATGTTAACCGGGCCAACCGTTACCAGTAATCCATTTATAAATAAAAATTATGATGTACATGGCTGGATCTTGCATGAGTTATGAAACAAGTTTATAAACTATTAGTTATTTATTGAAACCCAAAGAACATGTTTTAGTCAATGTATTCACCCTTAGAAATGATGGTGAAATTCAGGAGGCGGTGGAAGCTGCTACAGACACTCTGGATGGATACGGCGTTTCTGGAGGTACAATCCTTGTTAACAGAGGTATTCAGGGCGTGGGAGCTGTTATGGCGTCACCAGTAGTCCTTGAACTCCACGTTTGTAAAAATAAAATTGTCTAGGCGGTGCAAGTCTGGACTCTTCGGCGGCTAGAAGTTCTTTACCAGAAGTGCATGTTGGCCTAAAGCCACTCTTGGGGTTCCTTTGCGGTGTGGGTATTCTATTCTCGTATTGTGTGATCATGGGTATTTACAAAGAAGTAGTTTCAAAATCCAGGGGATTCAAATTCGGACGGGAGGGAGACTAAAAGTTGTTGCTCCAAAAGGTAACAAAATGAATCTCACTACATGTATGAGAGTGAATATCATCTAGTGGAAAGGTATAGATCTCTTACTTGAAGTGGTAATTGGTACATGCCTGGAGAATTTTCTCAATCTTGGTATCCACGTACTCAAAGCTGTTAATCTTGTGGACAAATAATGGGAATGTTGTCAATATTGATTGGATGATTTGTGCTAAAAAAAGTATTTGGAATGTTTGTTAATACTAAGGTTTTTAAATGATTGGCATAATAATATGTACTTGCATGATTAAGATTTGAAATAATTATACATAATATTACTATTGATTTATTATATAAATATGTATTTACAAAAACATGGCCTCCTTAATGTCTTTGGCTTTATCTAAGGATTGAAAAATCTCGACCAATTTCAAAGAAAAGGCAAATGCCGTTCCATGTCCACAACTTGGGATGAAAGGTCCACATCGTCTTCCACATATTGATAGCCAACTTTGACGAAATCAACCTTAAAGGAGGGATATGAATTGATTTTATTATCAAGGCCATTGGAGGAGATGAGGGTCGGGCGGCGTAGATGGCTGCCACAATCCCACTGTGAGGCTGTTTTTCCAAAACCTCCTTCACAGTGGGAGAGGCTCCAAGGTGCTAAACAATTTAAAGTCCACCAGGCATGATGACAGTGTCGAAGGACTCAGAGAGATAATTCTTGAGTGCCGTTTCTAGGATGAATTTCATATCCAGGGAACAATTGATGGGCTGGACGCTGTCGGGCAAACCAACCATTATCGTGGTGATATCCCCTCGTTGGACGAAATCCACGATAGTGGAGGTCTCGTTTTTCTTCTCCACCTTCAGCAAGAAGAACAAGAGCATACTTGGACCCCATAGCGGTGTAGAGAGAGAGCTTCCAACTTCTGTCATTTTAAATATACGATAGAATAAAAAGGGAAACAAGTTAATCAATAATTTACCACAAAAATTTTAATAATAAAATCTCAAAAAAATTCATGAGTTATATCAATTTAATTTGAAACTAATTTTTTCCGTATTAAGCGCCCCCCTTTATCTCATCATAGTTAGCTCTATATGTTGTTCATTACAAGTATTTTTAAAGTTAATTTGATTTTGCAGATATAAATTCTGCAATTTTATACCCAAATGACATCTTTATCGTTAAAACAGGTATATATGTACTTAGCCCACCATCTAGTATTAAAGAGTATATCTTTTCTAGTGAAAAAACTGAAATGTCTTTCGAATTCACGTAAGTTATTTGATTGTGTGATGAAGTCTAGTGGGCTATGGCATCAAGTAGCCCTTCTCCTTTCTCAGGACAAGATTTCAAAAGTAAAACATTCGGTCCTCCAATACCGGCTTTCATTGCCTTACAAGGCATTCAAAAAAAAAAAATGATTGGGCAAGCTTCCACTATTAGTACTGTTCGTATAGAGAAGTACCCATCATCTATAGCAAAGCGAAGATTCTACAGACTTGATCTTAGAGATGGCAGGGAACATGCAGATTTAAAAGTCATTTTGAAGAATCAATTCACTGATATACGTATGTAATGGCTGAGGGACACACTAGGAACATCCTATGCTTTTACAAAAAAGTTTCTAAAGCATATTCTAAAGAGGTAAATAGTTATTTTTGCCATAAAGAATTGAAGACCTCTATTAATTTATTCTACGAATGTGTAAAAATTATCCGGATCCTTAAAATGATGGACTATGAGATATGGATAAACTTTGATGTGAGATTGAGTGCCTCATATTGGCTCATTATAAAGTCCTCACTAAGAGGATATGGGGAATATTGAGTGGCTTATCTCCAAAATATAATTTACGCAGGGAAGAACTTTGAGAAACTATGTTTCCTACTAATAAACAATATAGAATATATCCTCTTTTTTTTTTATCACGACATTTATTTTACATAAATATATAAGTACATACAAACACTATAAATTAAATATATCCCTCAACACAATCATCAAGTATATGTAATTTATCAACTTCAGTTAAATTAATGCATTAATATCCATTAAAAATGGTTTATGTGCATATCTATAATATAGGATTATTCATATTGATATAATTAAACGAGAACAATTCCACGACTTCAATACATAAATTTAATCAAAGAGGATTCGCAGCTTTGGATTCCGGCTGGAATAATCCCATTTGTGTGCTTTACCAAGGACTCCTGTAAGCAGGAGAGGACACTGCACTCACACATTTCCAATATGGTGCATTATTTATTCTATATGAAGTGTCTCTCTTCAAGTGTTTTCCTACGAAAATAAAAAGTTTTTAAAAGTATTTTGCTAGGAAAAATCATCAAAATAATAAAGATGAGGTTATACATTTCTAATAGAAGTAGTATTTTATTAGTACTTTAATCAAAATAAACATAAAAAACATATAAAAAACAAAAGGGACAATCAAAAAGTACAAAGATGGTCCAATTCTACAAGTCAGATGATTTTGATTGAAATTTAGCTTTTTTTTCTGTTAGCTCTTTTTTGTTAAAAATTGGATGTCATCATTCAGTTTAGCACTGAAATTTTTACCCATGCCATTAAACGAAGCGAATGAAATTCTTTGAAGAACCAGGGCTGTCCTTCCTCGCACTTTACTCCCACAACAGCGATAATATCAGATGAATGTGGCAACAAATGAAGCTCTAGGATTTCGGGTGCCAAGTAAACTGTC
This sequence comes from Lepeophtheirus salmonis, assembly GCF_016086655.4. Taxonomy (NCBI): domain Eukaryota; kingdom Metazoa; phylum Arthropoda; class Copepoda; order Siphonostomatoida; family Caligidae; genus Lepeophtheirus; species Lepeophtheirus salmonis. The sequence continues at coordinate 43,698,852 of NC_052136.2, read as the reverse complement.
TTTCTCTTCAGGAGTAGCTGTGATGTAAGAGAACATGGAGTGAGCATAAAGACAAGAGAGGTAGAGAAGGTCGGATGGAGTCGACAACCCCCTCTGCTCATTATGTCGATGAACTCTTTCATCTATACATGCTGATTAGTTGGGCTATCTAAGGTTATTGAGTCCGTAGGTGTGTCTCTGATGACCATTAACTCTTGGTATGATGCATGGCTGATCTTTTTCTTCAAAGAAAAACCAATATACCCGTCAACAAAGTAAAGAGCATTACTCTCTCCCTGGGAAGCTAGTTCCTGGAGGCCATCTGATTGCCAGTTAGTCAAAATGAGCTCAGCTTTTACCAAGTCTTCATCCAGCAGACCTCTAATTTCTGAAGTAGTCAGACCTGAAGATTGAAAAAAAGTCAAATATGGTTATGATATTATTATACTGTTAAAATAAGTAATACCAAAAGAAAGCAGCTCACTATTAACAAATATCTTATTTACCTGAGAATTTGGTAATACTCAGAATACGAATATTTTTCTCTGCTTCCAGGATCAGTATCACGCTGATGTGGTAGATACCTCCACTTAGTTTTTGTACAAGCCGAACCTTCTTTCGATGGGATCAGACTGGAATAAGCCGAAGAGTACATAGGAGAAGTCTTCATCTAGGAGAAGATACCCTGCCAGATCTGCTGCAGCAAGGCACGTCTGCATTGTCCCAAGGAAGGTTTCTGAGGCCAGGTGCTTTACTGTCTTGCCACTCGATGAGAAAGTTAACAAAATCTCTTAAGAAAAAGGGGCCAAGTTTGTTCTTCCCAGAGATTGGTTCACGAAGCTCATCTCTCTTTTCGTAGCCAAATCCAGGTGTCTTGACTTTTAGGATATTCCGAAATGAGTGCCGTTGAAAGAAAAACAAGGGTAATATTATTTAGCTGTTGTTTTGGTGAAGAGGAGAACAATTTGCTCACGAATGAAATAGAGCTTAGAAGTTTGCTTAGGTTCAATCTCTGAGGAGTTGAGAAACTTCACTAACTTGTTGAAAATGTCTTCCCAGGTCTCTCTTTGATGCAATTCTTCTTTTGCTCCCTGAAAGGAAGCCAAATTGATGGCTTGAATCACAGTGTTGACCTTGCCTTCTGAGATGATGTGTTACACTACCTTTTTGTCAATCAACACACCGGAGTAGTATTTTGAATGACATATCTGTCTCAAACTGGATGCTGGCTACTACTTGGGGGCCCAATTTCTCATCATGGGATAGCTTTAAAAGGGCAGCACTTGGTTTTGTGATGAGGATGAAGTTGAGTGGGAGTGTCTCCTTGGCCAATTTGTCACCAAGTTCTTCTAGGGGACTCATTCCATTGAACTGTTGAGCCCTACGTGACGTGGTCACAGCCTGAGTATGTCTTGATGAAGCTTTAGGAGTTGAGAGGTAGTTGGGGCAGTTTGACCATAGGGATGGCACTACATCTAGTTTGAGGTACCTGTAAAAGAAGGACGGTTATAAGCATACTCATCAAAAGTGACCAAAAGTTGCCTTTTCTTTAGAGCCTTGCCGAGGGTCCACTTCTTTTAGACTCACAGATGAAATCAGATTCGTTGAAATGCAGGGAACACAGCTTTGTACTTTTGTATAGTGCCTAATCTGTCTTCTTCAGATATATTTCTCTTGGAATGGCTCTCAGCAAGGCTGTATCAAGTTCAGGTTTTCTCTCTTTGTTTGGCCACAGATGAATAGTAACACAAGACTGTTGTGGCTCGTTGTCATAGCCCGTTCTAAAACCTGGCGCACATCGCTTAGTGGGCATTAATGAAATTACAAAACACAATAAAGATGGGGGGGTCCACAAAGTAACTAAAATTTAGTTATTAATTATTAAAATTACCAAACACGTTGCATTGTTTTTTATCAATGAACCCATGTTACATGCGTATTTAAATTCATGTTTGCGCATGCCCGGTCCTGCTTACAGAAGTTATTGGCTTTACCCAAAGAATATTTAAAATAACTAGAAGGGCAACTCGTCCACCGAATGAAGAGTAGTAGAAACAGAAAAGAAGAAGAAATTATCTACCAGAATGAAATAGTAAAGTTTGGACATTTATGTATTACTTATTATTATTTTTGTTATAATTTTTTTTATTTGTGGTGCTATAAACATATTTATTAATTACAATATTAGTTATTGTTTAGTCATCTATGATATTATTAATAAAGTAGTATGTAATATGTACTACTTTCGTTCTAGAATATTATTTTTGCTCAAATAAAATTCAAGTTTTTTTAATGAAATTATTATAACTATTGTCCACGGAATAAAACTGCCTTACAATTTGTGATCCTCGCATATTCCGAGTACAATTTAAGATAATCGACTCTCCCTTGATGAAAAAGTCGGATCCTGGAATAAATTGATGCCCATTCCTTGGTCAAAGCAAAAATGTGATTGTTCGTTGGATTTCCATCTAATATGTCTTCATTAAAAACCTAATTCTGTTTTCACTAATTCTTTTTAATACTTGGCTGCAAATTGAAAAATGAATTATTTTTTTATTCAAAAGAGCAGCTTTGTCCTTTAAAATCAATTAAGCATACTCGTTCATTTTCATGACAAACAGCAATTGCATCTTGTGAAGGGTAGATAAATCCTCCAAAATATTTTCTCTTAATCAATGCTAAATTGCTGTGATCAACTTTGGATGAATCTGTCAAAGCTGATTTGCAAGGTATGTAACAAAGACGTTCTTACAATTTGAGGATAACAAATCCAGTAATATAGCTGATCACAAATTCCTTAAATGAAGATAGTGTAGGAAGTAAAGGAGGAGGAATCTCACAGTAGTCATGTTCTTCTTTAAGTGAAGGAATATCTAACTGCTTAATTAAGGAAATAGCTCCAGAGTCTATCTGCTTACAGTTTTCAGGAGTAAACATAACAGTGTCATCTAAAGTCAAGCAGTGTCCATGCTCTCCTTTGACTTCCTGATATAACTTGTTTACAGTGATGAAGAAATTTGTGTTTCTATAATTAATATTTAAAGTTTAACAAGTGTTATAAACGTACCATAAATTGACGTGCTGTGGGATTATTATTTTATCCCAATCTGCAACGTAAAGATATTTCCTAGATCTGCATAAAAATGTAGAATTATCAATTTTTAAATTCTTAATGTAATCAAAGTTATCTTCAACAAATGGCTTCAAAAAATCTTCAGTGGATAATTTTAATGACGCCTTAGAGCCTCTACCTAGACAATTCCTACTATAGCACCAATCAAATAAATTTCATTGTGGCTTCAGATTCTTTGAACTAAGGCAAGTTCAAATCTTTATTCAGAAACTCAATTGCATTTGAAACTGATGAGCTCTGAGTTTGTGTGCATAAGATACTTTCATTTTCATTCTTTGAAAGTTTATGTTTCTCTTGGGGCAATTTGTTTGAACAAAAAAGCCCTTCTTTGTCATGTAATTTTTTTAATTCCTGTATAAATTGCCGTTCAATTTTATTTTTATTAGAATAATAAATGATCTTACAAGCAGCAAGACTATTTCTAACTAATTTTATCATATGAGCACAATCCAGAAAGACGTAAATTCTTTTATCTGGAGTAGGGAACCATGGTCGAAAGTTATCAAATTGTAAACTTACACCCAATATTGAAATCATGGAGAAGTGTGCCAATGGCCCATCACATACCAAAGCTGCTATTATTATTCCAACATCATGAAGTTTTTGCATGCACAAAGTACCCAAGTTAGCCTTTTCCTCTCAAGATGGACTATTTATGAGAAAATAGCCTAGGTATTAGAAATTGGAAACTACTATTGATGCAGGTTACCTTAAAATAAATGGCACTTTGAGCAACCGAATCTGAAGGTTGATCCAAATCTGTACTTGTTGTAAGGTCAACAAGTCCATGATACCAAGTACCATCAAACTCTATGTACTTTTTGATTGTCATTTCATCCAACATAAGAGTACAAATGATTTTTTTCCTGAATCTTCTTGAGTCTTAGCTTAAAGGCATTTGCTAGATTCATCAGTTAATCCAGGGATGCCACCAATTGTTGAATACCAATTTCTTAATGTGTTTGGAGATGGCAACGCAAAATTAAAGGTTTTCTGTACATATTCATAGGCTTTCATGCTATAAAAAGGAAGAGTTGAGGCAAATTTTCGTATTTCTGGAGAATAAGCTTCTCTACTATGCTGATTGAGTAATTGGTTTGTTTTGATGGACGGAAAACTAGATTTGGAATAGAAGTTCATTCAATTATTTCAAAATTTCCTCAGCTCCTTACTTGACATATTTCTGATTTCTTAAGTAATTTATTACTTCCAAAAAAAAAAATATTTTGTACTTCAAGTTTTCTATGAGTATTTGTGACATTATTTTTTTACCTTTATGGAATTATTCTCTTTCTTATATTGTTAAGTCTTGGCTTTTAGGTTTTTTTGCAAGTCTTCCACTCTTTTTGCATTTTTCAGGCATTTCCTTTTAATTGTCTTAACATCACCAGAGGAATAACAACGACCGAGAACAACATTTTTTTGAAGATTTTGTAGTATTCTTGATGCCTTACTTTTTCGTTTTCCCTATAAGAATTTATTTTAGTAATTTTTCATCCCATTCGTCAGACTTAATGATTGATTTATTTAAAATTACAATATCTACATTTTAAGCCTTTGAAAACGTAAATTTCCACAACTTTTTTTATTACTCGGTTTATATCAGCAGTTAAACGCTGGGCAACACATATTTCGATTTCTTAGATAAAGCTCTATAAGACTATATTAATATAATATAAATTATTATACTGTGTAACAATTAATTATATTTTATTATATAATAAACTGCTTATATATATTTATTTTTCTTAATTTCAGCTTTCTAATACACTAAAAAAGAAGACTACCAATTCATCTGGACTGCCTGCATTCCCCTTCTAGTTCTTTATATATATTCTTTGGCCTTACCGCGTAGAACGTTTTCTGGAGCTTGGAAATAATATTCTCTATTTTGAGACACTCATCATTAACGGGTGACATGACAACAAGCCAATCTAGCTGGGGAGTCTCATTTTGAAGTGAAACTATACTATGTCTTTCATCACTCTGATCATGAGTACAAGCCTTTCGCAAAAGTAAAAAAACAAGAAATGTCTTTTTCTTCTTCTTACAGAATGAACAATTTGTATCCTCCAAACTCGTTCTCGATTTATTGGTAAAAAGTGAGGACGTTGCTAATTTAAACCTAAGCCACTTCTGGTAAGAATCGTTTTTTGTTTTTTTAATTACTAATGGGTCTACTTTTTTCATGGCCTTTTTTAGGTCCAGTCAATTTGTTCTTCTCTTATCTTAGTGGAGGGTGTTCCACAGCATGACCCTTGGAGAATGATTCTCTTATTACTTTACAAGAAGCAGTTTCTAGTGCAATATATGCTGGAGTTCGGGGCCCTGAAGGGTTTTTTTCCACTTATTGTATCCAAACAGTATTTTTGCCCTTAGTGAAAGTATAGAATTGTTTGAAACGATGCCATTTGAGTAGATCTGACCGACAGACGTTATCTCTTGGTGTTTGCAATACTCATCACGACTTCTTAGACATGTATTAAAGTCCTTAAATCCTCTCTTCTTCCTATGATTTACTTATCAAATCTCTGGCTTTGATGGTTTCTCTTTTTCCCAATGTGTCGTTAACCTTATTTTAATCAAACAAAATCATTTGGAGATTTCAATTTTGTATCTATTCCATAAATTTTGATGTGTACATATACATAAAAATATATTTATAATAAAAAATAAAAAATTATGTCTTAAACAATTTAGTTGCAACTCAATCCTTAGAATTTCCGACCACAGCTATGAACCAATTAATTATTCCTTCGTAAATACCATGTTCCAATATCGGAAATTGAAAATAATAAAAAAAATAAAAATAAGTACTCTGGAATAGCGATCTATCTTCTGGGCAATAGCTTTTTTCTTTGTATTAAAGAAATACAAAACGATTGGGAATTCCAAAATGCAGAAAAATACAAAACAGATGCAGGTAAAAACCCAAATATCGAGATATGTGACGTAGGATACTTTTGGAACATGACTTCGAATGGAGTCAAACATAGCTGTGAGTGTAAGAAGGGTTGTCATGCTCATCGCTACACGTCCTGATGGATAAAACACATAAGTAATAATAATTTATATAGGACCTGTTCTAAAAAAACTTTTACTAATTTAATAGAATTTTTTCTAAAAATAACTTATTTTAAAGGAAAATTATGACCGGAAAAAAAGACAATATATATAGGGCATATAACGTAAATCTGTTGTTTTTAATTCATTAAAAATTACCCTAAAATATTAGTTTAAGTAAAAAGTTCTAAGCTTTGTTTGTGAGCTATATCTTAAGATTAATATATTACATAATAAATAGCTTAAAATATCCGTACAATTGAAAAAATGTTCAATTACAGTTTCATGTTGGATGAAGCCAGTTGTGTGTTACAGTGTTCCAAAATGGAAGTTAAAAAAGCAAATTCGATACATTCTTAAGTATCACTATAAGCAAGGTAAAAAGGGGAAGCAGGTTGCCAAAAAAAGTTTGTGTTTTGTATGGTTCCAATACAGTATCGAAAGCAATAGCGAAGCAGTGGCTCAAACTATTACGTTATGGTAATATGAAAGTTGAAAATGTTGATAAAATAATGGAAAGAGTCGATTTGAATCGGCATGTGAGCACTTATTCCATTTTCCAGGAACTGAAAAATACCCAGAAAACCGTCTGGAACCATATAAATTGCATAATCCTAATTTTATTATCGAAATAAAGCGGAAAAACGCTTAGAACTTTTTACTGCAGCTTGATTATGTGAATTTTACAGCATGGTATATAGTCGACATAGACTCAAAATTAGTTATTTAAATTATATATTGCTTTATATTAATCTACTAAATATTTCTCTCATTTAGTAGTCGAATATGTTAATTAAAAACTCTAAAAATACATTATTTTATTAACCCATTTAGACCAAAGTGTAGATATTCAACATGGCTATTTATATCAGTTTAAACATGTACTATTTCCATGAATATATAATTTATTTGAACTTTCTTTTTTCCTAAGGACGCACATGATAATAAAAAAAATACCTATTTTTTATATTTTTGAGAAATGAAGTGCTTTTTAATATTTCTAGCTGTATTCATAGGAACAATTGTAAAAATGGCGTCCCTCACTTTGTATTGTAGTGTAACGACATTTAATACTTTTTTGAATATAAATATACTCCATTTTAATTTGATACGATACATAAGAAAAATAATAATGGCATATATGTGCAAATTTTGAGACTTATAAATCCATTTTTTAACTAAAAAACTTCATTTTGATATGAAATGAGTTTGTATCAAATTTCTTCTGTATTGAAGAACATTTAAAAAAGTCTCGTCTGTAATATTTTTTTGGCATTTCTCTGCCATGTTTATACTTAGTTTTAAGTAATAGTCAGAGAATATAAATGGAAATTTTGTTACTTATCGATTCATTTTATATTAAAAAATTATCATTCAAAAGAAAAAACAGATAAAATTAAGACAAAATATAAAAATTTCGGTCTTTCTGGGATTAAATTTAATTATATAATAGTTGCAAAACTTTAATCCTCCCCCAAAAAAAAAAGAAAAAAATATGATAATAATAAATCTTGATATTCAATGTAATGAAGAAATGAAAGGAAACGTAACCATTTAAAAATGTTCTTTTGAACAGGTCTGACGATAAATTATACCTGAAATGCATTCTGGAGACATAAAAAGTGAGAGCCAGGCCTCAGCCACAAATATCGTACTCGGAATATAGGTTTCTATTAAATGATATCCAATCTCTCGATGTAAATGTATTTTCAGTAGGATTCCTAAAAAAAAAGTAATTAATCATTATTGTATAGTTTTTAATCGAAAAGTTAAATAAATTTCAGGAACGTATTCAAGACCATTTTTTAGAGTGTATGTCAAGTTTGGTAGAAGTCAAAGACTGGCCCGATTCTGCATGTTTGTATTGTACACGCAGAATTTTTTTAAGGGGAAGGGGCTTAATTTTTAGCAGAAACAACAACAAAAAATTAGCCTGAGCCTGAATTATAACAAATTAAAACTTGACGTTTTGTAGGACGTGCTACACCAATACTTAAAAAACTAATTCAATCAAACCCTCAATTTTCAATTTTTTCCTCCTGGAGAAAGAGAGAACCGAAAAAGAATGGTATTTTACGTACTTTTTAATCATTTTTTAAATTTATTCAAGTTTTCCATGGGGCTAAAAAAAGTATCATAGGCTGCTTCTAAACACAAACCTATTCACAACTTTTTCGATGTTCATACATTTATTAAAGATCATAAGAGCAAGTACTCTCAGTCTGGAGTCATTCATGGTCTATCTCAGCCCAGTCTTTATCCTATTAAGACCATAAAAGCTTCTTTCTACATCACAGGTTGTAACTGGTAGGATGCAGACAATTCTCAAAGCACATAAGAGATTAATTGTCTTATCAATTGAACTTTCCAATTTATATTTCCACATCTAAAGCTGCACTTCCGAAATTTAGAATACTGGCAAGTATTTTTTTTTGTAGATATTGTAGGCTCTAAATAAATCCTCTGGTTAACAAAATTTATAACTATTTTTGCTCTTTTGTTTAGATGCAGTTTCCAGATTCCTTTCACCTCAATGAATATAAAAATGACCTTCATAGCCAAAGCTTTGTAATTTTATGGTATACAAACTGATTTTTTGAAAAATATTATTTAACAGCATCTAAATAATATAGTGGTATTTTTTGCCTTGAAAGATCTAAATAAATAAAAACAAATAAAATATAGTTTACAGGTACATATTTTTTCAGATTCAGAAAATTTCTTAAATATAAAGTTTGGGAAAAAGTAATCATGTATTTTTCACTTGAATTTAAATACTTTTTAAGGAGTGCAAGCCCAGATTACTAAGACAAACACACCTCAAAAATTCAGTTATCTTAAAGGAATTTTTTTCAGTAAAAATAAGACATTCAATATTGTTTATCGACCACCAACTCCATTTATATGTTTTTAGGAGCGTTAAAATCCCAATTTGTCTGTCGAACATTGGTAAAGACTTTAGAAGTATTTTCTCCAAAAAGAAGAAGAAGAAACGCTATCAAAGGCTCAAGCTCCCACTCAATGAAGACGTGATGTGTATTCTAATATAGGTATACTCTTATATTGTATATACTCTTATGTATATAATTCTACAAATTTGACCTTTCTTTAAATGGATAAGAAATTCTTCATTTTGGATCGGAATGAAAAAAATTATACTTTTTCCTAGAGAGAAGATAACAATTTTATTATGAAAAAAAGAGGACCTTCTAATAAGCGTTTTAATAGAGCACCTGCAATCAACAATGAAAAACAAATCCTGCTTCATATAAAGCAAGCACATAGCCAGGAATTACTCGAATGTCAATCCTCTATTATATTCCGAGTACATTGAGAACTTACACTTAAAACTCCCCAACAAATATTTTGGGTTACTCTATGTCATTTGTGGGCATACCCACGTTATAGTTAAATGTTCGCTCCTCGAGAATAACGATAACAGCTTGGGAAAAGAACAGTTTTTAGGTTGAAACTCGTTTTGGGTCACATGTTTTAAAATTTAAATTATGCTTTTAATATCATGGATCCATACAATTCTTAATTATGGTCTGTATTGAGTACCTGGGTATAAAATATCAGCATATTTTGCTTTATGGAAGTTAACGAACTGTACAGAACAAATATACTGCGTGAGAGGAAAAGTTGTGTTAATACTATTGGCTTCTATGTCCCATGCAAACTGGACTTCATCCGTTGTTAATCCAAAGCTTTCAAAATTAAGAGTACAGACCTGCTCATCCACTGGGAAACGATGAAAGTCCATTTCACAGAATACATCAAAATTTATAAGGTTTTGAAAACAAGATGGAATTGTTATACACTCTTAAATAAGCCGGTTTGACATGTAATAATGGATTTCGAATTGATTTGGCTTTGTCAACGAATATATCCGGTATCCAAAAATATTCCGCTACTCTCGAGTTAAACAATACATATTTGTCTATATTTGAAAGAGCTGTTGGCCGAACAGAAATCCGAGGGTCTCTCCACTTAAGTTTCATATTCATTTCAAGCGTGATGATTTCACTCTTTTCAACAATATCCAATATATTTAATTGTTCTATCGAGAAATTCACTTGAAGAGGTTTATCAGATTCTATTTTGGGTTCATTGTGAATACTGAAGTCTTTTGAGAAAATAATCTTGGATGTAACTTCCAGTGGAGGTTGGGATAGCTCTTCCGAATTTCCAATTAGAAAAAGTGAAAATAGATTTGCCAATACGTAGAGCATCCTGTGCATAAGTCTATAACTGTTTCTATTTGAAATGGTTTCTTTATTTCAATGCTGTCAAAATTATGTTATAAACTACTCACAGGCAACTCTTATACTAAAAAAAAAAAGAGGGGATTTTTTTAATATTTAGAAAGTTTGTATGCATACCCTTGAACATAAAAATAAACATTTGGATTAATAGTTTATGAACAATATTTGTAATTTTGGATCCTCAGAACTTCAAACAAACGGATAACCCATGGTTCATTTCTCATTAAAAATTTAAATTAGAAAAAAATATGAATACGAACCTATAATTCACTACTCAAATTGTTTATGAAATATTGAGTTATATAACGAGGGTAAAACAAAGAAATCGTGCGCTTTGAATCCATTTACTTTAAATTACTCAGGGAAAAACTCATTTTTTTACAAATTCAATTCAAGACAGAAAGGAATTTGACTTTTAGCGTTGGATACAAAACTGATCTTAGTTTTTGTCTCAGTCATCTAAATTCTGGGATTATAGTAATTTGAAACTTTTATCGTTCAGAGTCATTTTTTACCCTTCAAACAATCCCCGAATTAAAAGTAAGATTAACAATACTTATGTAAAAGTGTTTTTATTGATTCTTTATCTTGTTCCGAAACTCAATATATTTGCATTTTTCGGCTGAAAAATAATGAAAAACAACACTCTCCTTCAGAGCCTTATTATGTATTCACTTTATTTAGTGATGAGGAAAATCATAACTTATAATATAGGAAAATTTTCAATTTATAATTTAAAAAAAAGATTGATTTAAAATATATGCATTTGCAATTATTTTTGTTGCATTTTGTATTTTTTTAAGTGTATCTAATCTTAAATATTGAAATTATCTACTAATTATGAATGGATCACATTATACTTTCGATCCTGGTATCTTATTCCCAAGGAAGAGGTTTACTCTTTTTCCATATGAATTGTGGTGAATTCTCCTCCATTCTACCCTCGTGGAATTTGGAATCCAAATTCGAAAATCTCTTGATATGGATGATCTAGTTAGAATTATCTTCCTTCGATTGCCTCCATCTTTCTTTATGCGGTATGACGTCATAAAATTGGCATTAATATCAGGAAAAATATGAAGATTTTATTGACTATTTGCTAGTACACACCCATAAAAATGGGAACATTACAAAATGAAACAAAAATCCTTGAATACGTATATTTTTAACATATCCTTTAAATATGTTTCTATATCATAAGTTATTATAATTGGCATCACTATGTATTATGAATAAGTTATAAAAGTCTTAAGAAAAGTTTCGTTTTTCAAAATTTTTGACCCTAAAAATGGAAAATATGTCGAGTTCAGAACAAGATAGCAAAAGATAGATTTAAAAAGGATTCAACCTTTGATCTTTGTCTTAAGGTATCTCCAGTCAAAATAATCTATCAGCCAGAAAATGGGAACTAAGAGGCCAAATATATGATGTGATTAGTCACCTCCTCCTTGTGATTACTCCACTGGAGTCCTTGGTCACCACATGTGTCTTTCTCAACTCAGCAATCCATCTCATGAAGATCCTTGCCATCTATGAGACTTCAGCATTACAAATATTCGGATCGTTCTTCACCAAAATCAGCAAAACAGCGGACCTGCGTTCTGCCTCTGAAAATGTAATTGGCTTGAAATTTCTCTTGATATCTCCATGTTAGTTTTTTGACAACTAAGTGTTACGTTTATATGTATATTTCCCCACAAAAAAGTATTGCACATTTTACCATCATGTATGTGGGGAAAATCCGAAAATCTAAGCTCTAATTTGATTTTAAATCCTATATATACTGACATTTCGTGTTTTTGCTGATTTTTGTTCAAGATTGTTTTATAAGTACAGATGATTAGCATATTTTGTAACTATTTCGATTTCATTTTTACTTTTTTTTTCACCTTTTTTCTTTCACTTTTTATAATTTTTAGTTCATTGGTTGCCATATTTTTATGACGTTATCTTAGAGATTTTTTTACGATTTCGACCCGTTTCACATATTACTCATTCTATCAATAAATTAACTTTTAAAATTAACACAAATCTCCTTTGATATTTCTTATTGTTAGCCACATAAATAAAAATTATCTCCCCATTTGTGTAAAATAATAATATCAGTTGACGCCAGGTTATTCCATAACCATTTTTTTATTTGCTGTTCCTGTCTCATTATTGCTAAACTCAGTAGTGGGGGGAGCTGAATTCTATCTTTAAATATGTGGCTGACAAAGTGCAATCCTTACACCTCTCATTGAGAAATGGATATAAAATTTCCAGAGTATTTTATGCAAGTAAAAGACCTAAAGACCATATAATCCCATTAAAATTCAACCCACCTGTAAAAATATAATTTATTTGACTATATTGATAAAAAATAAAGATTTTAATATATAACATATATTGAAAAATATAAGAAAAAAATAAAACAACGAAAAATCGAAGACATTATGAATATAAAATCAGCTATATATATGTACTACTTCGAATCATTTTTTTCAACATGCCCATTCTACACTGGATTTCCATCATATATTATATATTTTTCTACTCTCACCTATTAAGAAAAAAAAACTAAACTACTCCCTTTTATTTGTGAGTTGTAAAAAAAATATGTAATACTCAAAAATGAAGCAAAGATAACTTTATCAAAACAAATTTTATGTTACAGTTATGGGTAGAGTTGCAAAGGGGTGAAAAGCTTACACCAATTTTCTATTCAAATTTTGCTTCAGGTTTTTCAAATGAGTAGGCATTGAAATGTTCCGTATTCATTTTAAGGATTAGATTTTAGATTCTTTTAGTTCATGGTTTAATCATTAGATACTAAGCTTCTTAGTTCACTGAAGAAGCATTTTGCTTCGATTCCTCATTCCTACATAACAAATATATCTAAATAGTTATAATCAGAGCATTTGTCCGCTCAATAAATCTTGAGCGCGCCCGAACATTTTTTAAATAAAAAATGAGAGACACTCCTTTTTCGCACGTATAAGTGTATTTAAATTTGCCAACTCTATATGATTGCAATTCTGTTCAATATATTGCAAGTTTAAGTATGCTGCATGATTTATTACAACCATTAATTATTTGGAATGTCTAAATTGTTTTATTAAAATACATGTATCAATAAATTTTTATTTGTCTTTTGATGTGCTTTAGGCAGAAAAAGCCACTGTCCTAAGGGACATCTATTTATAACAACGTGCAATATCATCCAGTTTAGCATCATAATTAGGTTGAGCTTGTCTTAATATGTCTGATGTTTTTGAACTTATCTTCTATAAGATTATGAGATCTTATAATAATTTACAACATAATAATATAAGAAAATTGTCTTTCATTTGGGAAAATTCGTTTACAAAAATTAAAAATATTTATGTTCCAAGTGTATCTCCACAATCGAAAGGAGCTGGAGGTGTGTTGGGAAACAGGTATCTGAGTCTTTTTAAAGTGGCCAGCTACATGAGAGGCAAACTTGTCAACCAAAGACAGCTTAGAGTCACAGATATAGTATGGAAAAAAAGATTCTAGCTTATCTTGAAATATAAATTAAAACCGTCAATTCTTTCAATCTTTAAAATTATTATTTATCTCTCAACTTTTTAGATGTTATCTTATAAGAGGTAGAAACAAAAAAAAACTTATATAAATGTGTGAAAATTTGAGCTATAAAATTGCTCTTCTAAAATAATGAGCTTATTTTTTTCTCTGGCTTGTTATTTAAAGACAATAAGCGTGCTTTTGCTGAAGAATTTTGAGTGCTGCTAACTAAAGGATTTTTCATAATTATAGAAAAATAATTATTTTCTTATCAAAATTATTTTCGTTTTAATTTTCTGTTGCCTCTGATTGAACACGTATTAACGCATATTCGAAATTGCAACTTTATAGTCACATTTTTGCATATTTTTTCAATATATATTTCATTTATTTTATGTACTAATATCTTGCATAATATATTTTTCGCGAAAAAAATTTTTATCTCAAGCTTTCATCATTGAAAATCTCCAGTTCAATGATATTTTTAATCAAAAACTACCCAAAAAATAATAATTCACCAAAATTCCTGGAATTTTGCAACCCTAGTTAAGAGTAAGACACAGAAAAATATGTAATCACATATTTTAAAACATATTACTAATATTTTTTACTGTAATTATACATAAATCTCATGAATTGTAACATTATTAATCATATATTAAGTACCTGGATGCACCAAATCATCATATGCTGCTTCATGAAAATTATCGAACCTTACAGAACAAATATACTGTGTGAGAGGAAAAGTTGTATTAATATTATTGGCTTTTAGATCCCAGGCAAACATGAATTGATCCGATGCAAATCCATAGCTCTCAAAAATAATGATACAAAGCTGTTCGTCCACTGGGAAACGATGAAAGTCCATTTCACAGAATACATCAAAATTTATAAGGTTGGAAAACAAGATGAAATTGTTATACACTCTTAAATAAGCAGGTTTGACATGTAATAACGGATTTCGAATTGATTTGGCCTTGTCAATGAATATATCCGGTATCCAAAAATATTCCGCTACTCTCGAGTTAAACGATACATATTTGCTTATATTTGAAAGAGCTTTTGGCCGAACCGAAATCCGAGGGTCTCTCCAATAAATTTTTATATTCATTTCAAGCGTGATGATTTCACTCTTTTCAACAACATCTAATATATTTAATTGTTCTATTGAGAAATTGACTTGAAGAGGTTTATCAGATTCTAGTTTGGGCTCATTGTGAATACTGAAGTCTTTAGAGAAAATAATCTTTGATGTAACTTCCAGAGGAGGTTCTGATAGCTCTTTCGATTGCCCCATAAGAAAGTGTGAAAAGATAGTTGACAATAAGTGGAACTTCCTAAGCATTTTTTGATCCATTTCTAACTGCCCCTTTTGTTAAGGGGTTTATTTTCGTCAAAGTTATGGTATTTACTATTCATTGACGACTCTAATACTAAAAAGATTTTTTTGTATCTTTAGAAAGTTTGTAGGCATACCTTTAAACCTTAAAATTAACTGTTTCGATGAATAGTTCATGAGAAAAATTTACCTTGAGTACTAAAAATACCTTATTATATACATTTGGTTACACGTATCGAAATACAATAGGGCAGGCTATGCCACTTACTCATTTAAAATTTATGATAGAAAAAAATGGCGATAGATACTTTTGCTTAAGCCCTTTACTCTTAAAATGGTTGATTTATTAACCAAAAATATGAATAATTATTACAATAAATTGGATTAAACGGTTGTTTTTCCGAAGAAATATTATGGAAATATGCCCAAAATTTCAATGCATACAATGAAATAATCTCACTATATAATGAATTCGAACCAGATACATAATATGTCATAAAATTGCTAAAGTAAGAAAAAAAAATGTTAACGATTCGAAAAAAGAATTACTAATCACCTCTGAGTTAGTAATTATCATTAGAAATAATGGTTCATTCATACTTGAAAAGACTCCTAGAGTGACGAACAAGCATAATATGAGGCAAGAATAACAACAGCAAACAAACATTTAATGCACTCTATAGTTGTAAATATTTCATATTTTTATTAAAATCAAAAATAAACAATATATACTTTATTTTTTTATGTATTAAGTGAAATATCTTTTATGGAAAATAGCGTTCAGGCAAAATTGTTTAAGGCAGAATGTTCCGAGGCATAATAGTTTCTTTTTAAAACTATTTATTAAATTGGATCATACAAAGTACTACCAATTATAATCCTAATATATTATAATGATAATAACGATTTAAATGATATCAAATTAGTATAGAACAGAAAGTGAATTTGTTGACAAAGAATATTCACATGGATGAGTTACATATCTATTAGTTAAATCTACAATTTTTAAAATGAATCTCACGTATATATGTTTTATACTCCATCTTTGTTAGGCGCTTTTAATTTTATTATATCTATTTCTAATTTAATTTGCGTGGATATGTTAGTATAATGATTACCAATAATTATGAGTTAAAGACATGCATACTTTTTGATTATACTCTTCCGACATGTTGATCCATTCCTTTGCGATGAGGGTCTTTATGTTTTTAGCATTGTGAAAATAAGTGGGACAGATTCTAGGCTCCACATGCTGTCATATACTGAAATTAAGTGTATTCAGGTTTGGTTTTGATGATGGGCAAAACTCCATCTACCAAATTTACCTGACTTCATCAAGTAGACATGAATTGTGGCGCTGGTATGTACCAGGAGCATAATCTATCATTCCTTCCAAGTTACTTACACAATAAGTAGTAGTAGCCTCAAGGAGTTTAATCATTTAATGGATGAGTAAATTTTTGTAGGTTAATGCATTTACAATGTCTTCAATAATTATAGGTGGGAAATTTTTTCCATCACAGCCAACATAATCTTACATCATGACTCTGGCAGGTTGTTTGGACTTTGCCATATACATTAATTCTTGTAGAACAGCCTCAGTTGAGGTGTATGTATAGGTACTTGTTTGTCGAATACTGGAAGATTTTATCAACCAGAAACATCTTCTCTCCACTAAATACGATGATTTTTAAAGAGAAAGTTTAAAATCTGCCAGTATCCATCGGCTCATCTCTGTTGTTTTAAGATACCCACCATTTGGATTTGGCTCTTCTTACTGCATTTTAAACCCAAATATTGATTTTTCCAGGTCCCTCATAGTCTCAGGGATGTTTTTGTCTCATGAAAGCTTCAATATACCAGTTAAAGGATTAAATAGGGCAAAACAGATTAGCTCGTTCATCTTTTCCTCCATACAGACTGTGCGGGGTATTCCACAACCCCTACCTATTTTAAAGGTTTTAGTACCTTCAAATTTATTTCTAATGTAGATGACAGTGTTCACATGAACTCAAAATATCTTGGATATGTCAACAATATGTCTATTGTACAAATCGATGCGTCTATTTTTAAACGTAGTTCGGACATCCTTGATGACAGAAAAACCGGAACTTCTTATTGATTTATAAAGCATATGTAATATTAAGAAATATATCACGAAACCTTATTAAAAATTTCATAGTATTGGAATCAATCGTTACTGAGGAAGAGGCTTATGAATTCACGTAGAAGTCATTTTTAGTTCATATTTATCATTTTCATTTTGGGATTTGTATTTTTATACTTTTATGTTATTTTGAAGATTTTAATATTTCCTTGACATTTGTTACTTTTGCATACAAGGATAATTTTTATATTTTATATAACGTAATTATAAATCGACCTTTATAGGGCTTGACTATTGCTGTTGGTCAAAATAAATAAATTAAAATATTAAAATTCTAGATAGTATTATAAATTAATACAGTATTAGAATATTGCTAAGTAATATATATTTTTTTTAAAGTAAGAATAGCATTTGTGAATGTAATTGATCGCCAAGTTCTTTCATAGAAATAATAAAATGGTCAATCTATGTTTTGTACAAGTTGTTACTTGTATAAGCAAATTATACTAGTTGAAACAACAAAATGAGAATAATAATATTGAACAAAGGATCAACAGGACTTAAGATGGGGATAATACAATTATTTAATATTCCATGGATGATCGATATTTTAATGATTTATAAATAATTTTTGACTATTTTAATACAAATCAAATAATATAAGTATTCAGTTTCTGGAATGATTAGGTTAATATTCAAGTGTAAGTGTAGTACCTCTTCTTTACTCTTTCTCTGTTTGCTATACAAAATTGTAATATTATATATTATAGTAAATCAGAATTCAATACAATGATCTTTATTCATTTACACATAGGATCATACCAGTGTCATATTATAAAGCTCAAATGTCCATTGTCCTCAGTAATACTACTGATAAATACATGATAACCATGTAATTGCAATAGGTAGTATAAAATGGTAATATCAATTAATAGTTGGTAATTTGTATAGAAAATGTTATAATAAAATAATGCATTTTAAGATTAAAAAATTGAACATGTACAGACATCGTAACTTTTATACAACATATACGCAAGATAAGTGCAATGACAACAAGAAATCTCATCCCTCAACACAACAAGATGAGACGGTTGGAAAGAGCATAGAAGATTCTAAACTTTATCAAGGCCAGCAAAAATTTGGGCAAAGTTTTCCTATTTTCTGATAAAAAAAGTCACCATAATGTCACTGTGAATAAGCAGAACAGCCGTTAAATCACAAC
The DNA here is from genome assembly GCF_016086655.4 of Lepeophtheirus salmonis. Lineage (NCBI taxonomy): Eukaryota > Metazoa > Arthropoda > Copepoda > Siphonostomatoida > Caligidae > Lepeophtheirus > Lepeophtheirus salmonis. The sequence continues at coordinate 43,680,213 of NC_052136.2, read as the reverse complement.
TGAACATCCATGTCTGAGCTTAAGTAAAAAATGTCTTGAGAACAAAAAATCCATTGAGCAGCATAGGCCAATTCTGCGATCCTATTTTGTTGGAGAAGAAGAAGCGGCTCAAATGCAGATGCTTACATCGAACTCCTGGATAAGAAAATGCTACCTTGTGCCAAAAAAATGTTCGTGATAACTTTGTTTTCACTCAAGACGGAGCTCAGTGTCATCCCACTAATAAGACCCAGAACTTCTTGGGACAACTTTTCGGACTGTTGGGACCTAAAAGTGTGGCTGCTCTCCTCTTTAGACGTGAACCCTTAGGACTACTATGCCCATGTGCGTCTGGAAGAGAGGGTGTGGGTTACTCCTTATGGAGTTTCTAATCTCTAGAGACTTCCATCAAAAAGGAGTGGACAAAGCTCAAGTCTGATTACATAGTCAAGGTATCCAAGAGATTTAGGCCTCGTATTGAAGCAATTATTAGAGCTGAGGGCTCAGATATTGAATTAAAGTTGATCCAAGAATCTTTTCAGAAAACTTTTTTTAATAAATGTCCTCACAAAACCTCTTGTAGTGATAAAAAATGCAATACCAGATTTCTTGTAGGCCTGAAACAGTCTTTGAAGGCATTTCATATTAGTCTCCAGATCCATACACACTGACCAAAGGATGAAATAATACAATTCTTTATGCACATGGAAGCGGGTTGGAGAAATTTACCTTACCTTGGGCCCAGGGGCACTTCGACAACCAGTGGGCTGGAGGGTACTATAGAATATTCAAAGGGTTCCTTGGTGCCTAGAAAATCGGCAGCTCCATTGTAAAACCAACATGAAAATGATTCTTAAAATTTTACGTTTCTTATTTTTGTTTTATATTAAATAAAAGAGTTCTGAATTAATTTTATTTTCTGAATAACCCGGGCAACGCAGGACAAACCTACTCTTGTATATAATAATTGTAAAATATATTATCATATATAATATAGAAAAAGAAAATACAGAATAGAAAAATAACAAAATACTTTAAAATCTAGATTTATTAAAAACAAAGGTTAAAGTCGAAAACGACATTACTGTTATCCTAGGCTGTAATTTTTTCTATCATCCTAGTGTTAAATAAAATGTACCAAAAAGACAAGGTAACCGTAACTACAGAAATAAACATGACATCAAAAGATAGTTTTGAAAATTAATTTTTTGATGAAGTAAATAGTAGTTTATTACTTACTCCGAGTTCTGTATTTCAGACCAATGACTGGCCATTTTCTATACAATACTACAACACAAACTTTGATTTATTTTTCTATTTGATGTCCAGATTAAAAATTAATTATTTTTTATTATGCAAATTTCTTTTTCAACATTTTCAACCAATCTGTTTTTATGTGCTTTGATTTACATAGTATATTATATAAAAAGATTTGAAACCCATGCCACTATGGAACGTAATTCCTTGAAGGTCATGGTAATATGGTCAATAGAGAGGGGTGAGCCTTTTTTATCTACGAAAACATTATGAAGGAAGTCCCATGTCCATAATTATTTTCAAAACATACATATTAAAAAAGTAAATAATTTTTTATATACACCGTATGTTTGTTTTTCGAAAAATTAAGTCAATGTTAGTTTAATATTTTTTGCATAATGCTCTGTAATTTCTATAATTAACCCTCTGTAGAGTGTGCAAATTGGGGCTAATTATTATCGAACTATCCCACTAAAAAATGGTATAGCTATAATAGTTGGTACCGCTGAACATAAGGTGCCTCTATTATAAATGCGAGAAATAACAACAAGTCTTATTAGATTTCAATTGAATTGAACTGTTAAAAATCTCAAATTTCACAAAAAATTGTCAAATTCTTTAATTAAATTTGTGCCAAGTCATTTGTTTTTTTGAAGAAATAAAATATGTATGTGCCTGTTATCTTGTTCAAATTTTGTTTCCATGTTCAGAGATATTTCATATGGCTAATAGCTTTTGCTTCTCAGTATTAGTTATTACCGTTTCTTCCAGGATATTATGCTTTAGACTAAAAATAATCCGTACGCTGGAGCTTCCTTTCTCCCAAGATTATAAGATTATATTTTTGTTTATACCTCCAGATATTTTTTTAAGAATAATGGAATTCCTATAATGTACCAAAGGTATTTGAAACTACTCCTATTGAATTTAAAACGTCAACTTTTTTTTGTTATGCTATAATCCAGTTATAATTTATTTTCTTGTAAAAGATGATGGTTATTACTGATAATGATTCATAAGTTAGCTATGAACTTCACACCATTAGACCAAACTATAATATAATCATATTAATTAAATAGTTGGCATGTTAAGGTTTAGATCTACAAAATTATATCTTGTGAACTTTTAGTAAATATTTGTATGAAATGATTATCTTAATTTCCATATATATCTTTTAGTATGACCATATAATTAAAGTTCAACCACCCATTTGATATAAATCAAAATTTACCTAGATAAAATACTCAATAAGCATTACTTATTCACATTGCTTTATAGATACATATGCACTTAGATTATTAAAAAATTACACATCAATTTAAAAACAAAACAAAACTACAAATAAATTAATGGTTGGTTTCTTATGAATAACAACTAAATATAATTTCTAATTCAAACAAAACGTGTTAATTCTACCTTGGACTATTAAGTAATATTAATATAATAAATGCTTTATATGTGAAACATAATGAAGCTATTTTTATCTCTTACCAAGCATAAAGTGAGATTACAAGCGATACAAATGACCAAAGTTCATTTTTTTTAGTTTTGCTTGCAAAGTAGGTCATTTTTTCTTATTTTGTTCAAACTCCGGTAAATGCAGTTTTAAATTTTCGTTTGTCCATACAATTGTATTGCCCTATGAAACCCTTCATATTATTTAATCAGACTCTTGGCAATTACAACTTTATAAACAAGAAGTGATAATTTATTTGGATTTTTAAAGTTATAAAGGATATAGCTATTTATACATGATATATCTATAAAACCTTTGAGATTATCTTGAAATTTATAATCTCAAAGTATCATTAATAACAACGTGAATATTAGCAACGGGAATACATAAAATATATTATGTATTATTATACTCTGGAAGATTTTGCAGGCTCGGGCGACGTCGTGCAGATCCAGCTTTGCGATTGAAATAGTTCTTGTTTGCACTTTTGACTTAAATTACCCGAATAGATGGAGTAGTGCAAGGACTTAATTACACCATCCAACAATACAGTGCACCGGCCCATAAGGCATAAAAATTGCAGGATATCTTGGTTACAAAATGTCGTCACTTTTGGAGCATGTATTTTTGGACTGTAAACAACCCAGACCTGAACTGATGCGATTTCTATCTGAGGGGGAGGGTCGAGTATGATGCCTGTATCATTCGTCTGTGGAGGTTGTGAAGAAGTCCATTACCTGTATAAAAGCAAATATATATCCACACGAGATCGCCTGTGCCTGCCAAAGCTTCGGCATCGTGTGACGAGTTTATCAAGAGAGGCAAATCTCTTTATAAATAATTGAATGTCATTAAATGTAGCTTCCAAATAAAAACAGAAAATATGGTTCTTTCCCCATCTATTTTGTTTGTTATAACACTTTAGCTATTTACCCAATTTATCTGGAATACCCTGTCGCTGTCCCTCCAAGTACTAATAAAGATAAATAGAGATGATATTAATCATATAGATAATATGATTATTTGAACAGGACTAAGCAATTCTATAGGCATTTCAATATTAGAAAAATTCCTCAGATTTTTTTATGATCCCTAAAATTTGGAGTACGAATCGCTTTATATAGGACAAGTTTACTTATACCGTAGCTGGGTACTTCGGATCCGGCTCTTCGACCACTCCTATCTCTAGTGACAATCGGTAGGAACAGTGTATTAAATATATTGATTTTGTTTTATATCATGATCTTCAGCATTAAAAAATATTGGTTAAATGTAGAAAAACTAATAATATAGTACGTTGGATAAAAACACGTCATATCTTGAAAAAAAAATATAAATGACTATTGCATGTTAGACATCATCAAAAAACCAATAGGATAGTTGTTATAATGAAAATAGTTAAGCGGAAGCAACTCATCCATTTAAATATCTAAAGATGTTATCCTAATTTGACAAGTAAAATACAAAATCATAAGTTTAAATTGCATTTTCTCCAGTGTAAGATTTTTTGTACATTGCAAACACAATAGTTTTGTTTCATTTATCAAAGGAGTTTTAGTTATTATTTAATTATTGAGTAGATAACATCTAAGTATATAGGGTGTGTACTTATAAATGTTGGAAAATAACACTGATAATATTTTGATGAGCTATATGCAGAATTGTATATAATATGTCCTGGAAAGAGGAAGTGGTTTTTTCTGGTTGGCAATCGAAAAGGTTTTCTTATTTTCTAAAGCTGTAAACACTATTATTTAATTCTTGAGAAGATTACATTTAAGTTTAAAGTAATAACTAGTAAGTGCGCTCATGAAAGACGGAGAGTAACAATGTGAGTTTTCTCGGGAGTCATTAGTATTAATCTTTGTTGGAATCAAAGTAGAATACAAGATCCAAAACCAAGTAATTTATTTCTAGTGTGGTATTTGTGCTTTTTGAAGACAGGAGTTTGTTCCAGGTCAGTCTTGTTCTGGTCCAGTTCAGTCCTGTATATCAGTTCTAAAAACTTATAAAGTTCGGTGCTGGATGATGTTACTCAACTTTACGTCATTGTTAAATCATTTTCAGAACTGAAAGTCCTAAGGACCGGTCTTAAGAATGGGGTGAACGTGACCTAATAAATAAGGACTGCTAAAACATTATTCCTGCCTACATTCTTGTTAAATACGGAAACCAATTTGTTATTTTTATGTAATAAGTTTTATTACACAACCAAACTACAGCTGAAACAAAAATGAAGAAGTTTTATTTTATTACTATTATTTAGAACATAATATTTCATTATTACTGTAATTAGTCTGATAATAATATACAAAACCACAAGATGCAACTATGTAATTATGGAAATCTATGTATTGAAGAACTAATCAGATAAATAGAAATGCTACGTTCGAGATAGATTAGGTTAGTTATTTATACTAGGATTAAATATTCATCAGTACTATATTCTTTTTAAGATCCGAAAAATGCCTCAGATTTTTTAAAGATACGTTAAAGTACAAGGAACCCAAAACCTGTTCGGATCCAGGACCTCCTATAATGTAAATTTACTATATTGTAGACGAGTACTTGGACTCCTGATACAAGACAAGTCTATCTTGATGAGGCAATACTGTAGGCTTTAAAAGATCCACAAAAATCCACCTTATCTTATTTAAGATCTGTGAAAGTTAAAGTATTCAAAGAAACTTCAAATCCTGAATTTTGGATACTTCAAATTTACTTATATCTGACCCGAGTACTTTGGATTCGGATTCAAGACCTGTTCTATCTATACTATGCAATATTATAGGCTATTTAAGATCTGTAAAATCTCTCTGATCTTTTTTAGATACGTAAAAGTTCGAATACTCCAAGCTTGTTCTGATTGTGGAACTTTTCGGAGAACACAAGTTTTTTTTTATACCATACTTGACTGACTAATTTATCGGTATCGAAGACACTTCCTATCTATATTAAACAATGTTTTAGGCTTTTTCAGATGTGTAAAATCCCTCTCGTGTTCGGTGACAACTTTTTTTCTTTACAAAAGAACTTCTCAATACAATGTAAAGGAAATACATACACATTTGTTTAGAGCTACATAATTGCAACATAATAAAAATTATAGACAAGGAAATGAGGACATGTTTTTGATAATGAGAAATTTCATGTATTATAAATTTATTCGATTGCAAAGAAAGTGAGTTTAAAAGTACTTGTCAAAATATCCTTCATGAGGAAAAATTACAAGATCTTGAGTTTGAATAAGGTGTATCAAAAGAAATTATGTATATAAATAATTGAATCATTTTCACATAAAGAAAACATTCTTCCCCGGAATATAATATTTTCTTGTGAAAAAAAGAAAGATTGAATGTCCTTCATTTGCAAAAAAAAATTGACAAAAGGGTTAGAATTATACTTATAACATCATTCCAATGACTCCTAGGCCCACAAAGTATGGCATAGTCCATTTAAAGGATATTTTTTTAAATATTTGGCTATTAATCACTCCAAATAATGAACAAATCATACAAAAAATGACTTATTTGGAAGGTTTCGCAAGATATGGTGATAATTTGACATCCCTTGATAAAACTAAACTTCAAAGTTATATTGGGTAATTTATATTGACAGGTATCTGTAGATTTTGTGGTGAGGCTACTCATAGTCTTCAAGATGCAGAGCAATTGATAGAATTAGACAATTTTTAGTGCAACAATGCCGTTGAAAGAGTTTTATACAAACTAAATTATATCAATTTTCCATCTCCAAAAAAGACTGTATATAAGGTTTTTTCTTTTTGGATATTTTTATAAAGAAAAGATATTGAATTTCGTTTTATTTTTCCATTATTTTATTATTAATATTAAATGACAATATCTACCTCGTTAAAAACATATACAAAAGCCTATCCATCTATTAAACCATGCATAAATATAATTTGCCTTTGATTATTTTACATACATAGAAATAAGAATTGATTATGAATAGTTTTCCTAAACTTTTCTGGTCTCCAAATCATAATTTGAATCTATAGATATATAATGATAATCATATCAATATGGATTTTTTAGACAAAGATACGACTAATTTGCTTTATTAGAAAAATATTTATTTTAAAAAATACATTCTTTGATTAGAGATGAAAAAATTCATAGAATTAGGATGAGCAAAAAAAACCATACATTTGATAATTCAAAGACTACCCTATACGTAGCGTTGTAAATTCAAAACTTTTTCTAGCGTACGCTATTTATAAAATTTGTCAAAGTGAGGAGAGTTTTTTTATTTCCAATACTATTACAAAAGAACGGTTTGATTTTCATCTTTTCTACAAATTTCTATTACGGCTAGTGTGTAAAAACTCTCAAATGGTAATATTACATTGTCATACAAAGTCATCTTTACATTGCACCTCTTGATCAAATTAGCAAAAAGACAAAAACTATTTTCTAGGACAATATATATAATAACAGACATTTTTAGTTATTTCGGATAAAATATTTTTGATAGACATTTTTTAACATATAAAATGTGTGAAAAAGGTTATTTTCAAAATTGTGCTATAGAACAAAAAAAGAGAAAAAAGTTATGAACATTTAATGAACTTTTTGGCCATGACGTCAGCATTCGAGACAGTCTAAACAAACACAATAGCTCTCCCCCATACACATAAGTGTTCCTGACAGTTTCTCATTACACATAGCAGTTTCACCCACACGCAATAATACTTATATACACCCCAAGGTCAAACGAGGTGTGACTGATATATTCTCTACATACACAACTATTATAGGACATAACAAATATTAAAGGTATTAAATAAACTACCATCCTCTGTACAACTGTTGCATCTGTATCCAACATCTGGTGATAGCGGTAAAATACTCTTGATCTCCTGCTCATGACAAAATTGTTGGAACGGATATGGCAGTAGAGGATGGTGTTCTGCAAAATTCAAGTTTAAATAGTTTTAACGCCCGTATATACTGAAATCGGAAGAGGGGATATTTACATGGCCAAAAACTGCACTTCTGCATGAATTCACGGGGTTAACGCCCGTATATATATAAAAGAAGAGGGGATATTTACATGGCCGAAAACTGAGGTCGGTTTATCAATAGAAGATATAGCATTGCTCTCCTGGAAAAATACAAAAGTTTTAATGCCCCTACACATTAATAAATGGAAGAGGGGATATCGTATGCCCTAAAACTAGAGTTGGTCTACCAATGGTATACATATATCTGGATATACCTCTGTATTATAGAAAAAAGATATGGAGAAAACTGCCTTTGAACATTCTATTATCATCATTAATAAAGTAAATGTAAGTCAAACGCCTGTAGAAATTGAAAAACGGAAGAGGGGATATTATATGGTGGAAAAATGCCTTCGGTCTAACAATGGAACATACATTATACATACTTGGATATTACCCTATATTTTGAAAAAAAGGTAAGAAGACGACTACCTTCGAACCTCCTACTATCATAATTATTGAAGAATACAAATACTAAAGATTTAAAGGAGCTGGATAGAAGGCAACATTATTTGTACGATTATTTCCTTATGCAAAGAAGAAGGACATTGAAGGATAGCCTAATTATTGTTCCAGACTCCTCAATTTACAATAATTTTATGGATATATTATATATCTCAAACCCACACTTAGCAGCCCCGGGATTACCATCTCACTTTTATGATATGTAATTATTGTATAAAGGTCACTCATCCACTATTAAATAGGTAAAAATTGACTTACCTATTTTAAAAACAATTATCTTTGAAGGGGTTAGGAGGATTCGCCAAGAATTTTTTTGCCTTGAGATGTTTTCACCTTGTGGAACTTTCACCTTGAGGCATTTTTGGCGTGTACTGTTTTGCCTTGCGACTTTTTTGCCTTGGATAATTATAAATGGAATACTTCTTAGTTATATATTTGTTTTGAACTTTTTATTGTGATGGCGTACAAATATATAGATAGGGAGTCTGAACCCCCTTTCCATTGTATAATACAATAAATTTTGATATATTTAGCCTTTACTTCGCTTCTAAAAGAAATCGTATTGAATCATTAGTAAACAAGTCAATCAATATTAACAATTCCATAAAATATATAACCAGGGGCATGATTCAGAATAACTTATTGGTTCCAGTTTATTTATATTACACTCTCATTTTATAGGAGAAAGATTGTATAAAGAGCAGTTGTCAATTTCATGAAAGTTTCATTATATAACTATTAAAGACATTTGAAATTTCATGATGATTTGTTTAAGGAATAATATAATAGATTTATTATATTATTTTGGCTTAATATAATTTATTGTTTACATCAAATCTTTAGACATATACCATTTGTCAAAAAAATACTTCTGTTAGTTATATAATAGCTGGAGCAAGGGTTTTTACAATTCTTTATTAATGAATTGGAAGGTTGACTAGGGAGTATCTAGAAAATGTTTTGGATTTATTCCGCAATAGAAAATCTTGTTTGATAATTATTTATTATGGTGATTCTGATAAGTAATTATCCTCCTTGAAGACTGATCCTTGCATCCCGTAGGAAAGAGTAGTAATTGAGTTTTCAAGTATTCATGACTATAACAATCCTAAGTTAAAATATTCAAGATGTAATTTATGTTTTTAAATATTGAATGAATTTTTTTTTTGTTTAAACTTAACAGAGAGTATCTTTGTTTATCCTCTCAAAAAATACTTTAATCTTAGCCATTGTCCCCGCAGTCTTCGTTACCCTACATAATCTAAAAGAACATGTTCTAAAATGAAAAAGTTAATCTGATTTAATACTTATGCTATGACAAAAAAAAATTACATGAATAAGGTAGTAAACTAAAACCACTTAAGAAATAAATTAAAATTGACAAATGTCGATTTATCGGTTAAATTATTTATTTATTATCATTGGAGATGGATGAGTTTTAGATCTTGTACATAGTGTGCGGGTTCTTCATGAGACGATTCTCTCCGATGGCGATACATGTATGATGTGAGTATCTTCCCATAAAAGAATTTAATGAAACTGATCCAGTAATAATTTGTTTGAGTTCTAAGTTCGCCTTCAGCAAAGGATAAGACTAATTAGTACATTATGAATGAGAAAGTTAATGTATCTGAAAATATAATAAAAACTAAAATGTACATTATTTTCGATACTCATACAATGCGGCTCATTCCTACCATGAAACATTAAACAGTTTGAGGCATACTAATACTTGATACTTCAATTTGATCTCCTCAAAAAGGAAATAACGAGTTATCCTCAATCTTCATTAAGGTGCAAGTCAACCCATGATATCTTACCCCTTATACTCAACAATTCAATTTCCGTCTTTCCGGACCTTCAATGAACATCTTTGAAAAAGTAAAATCTATTCCACATGATATTAACTCCCCCTAATTATATTTCCAAACAATAAAAAAACATTCCATCTAGCGCACAAAAAAAAATGTGCAGCATAACATTTTTCAGCTGTTCATCACGTGAATCATAGTTTTGCTACTTGGTTTAAAGCTTTAAAGAAATTGCTTTTCCACTCCCTTTCGTTATTATTTTATTTTTAGTGTTTTCGTTTCCTTATAGAACAACTCATTGTCGTTGTAGATACAAATAATCTATATAATATATATTAGATATATTTTGTGCCATTATATTAAACACTCGAAAATCAATATGACTAAACATCAGGGAGGTCCACAGGAAAATATTTTACTTGGTTTTTTTTTCATTCACAAAAGAAAATCAAAAATTAAATTTTTTAGATAAAAAAATTCAAAATTAGTTTTCAAATATTAACTTTTTGGAAAATGATATCAAAAATCCATAGTAATACACAAAAAATTGACACAATTTTTATATATTCAATTCTTTGAAAAAAATATTAAATAATTAAAAGATTCAGAGCTTTTTACACAAAAGTTGAAATTATTAGAAAAAAAAGTTTAAAAAATCCACAACTATTCACAAAAAATTTCAAATATTAAATTTTTAGGAAAAAATTTAAAAGAAAATGTTATTCACAAAAAAAAACCCAAAAAAAAAACTTGATAATACTGACAGTTTGAAGAATACATGAAAGTGGAACAGTTTAACTATGATGACGTTGTTTTAGATCAGCTGGAAGCAGCCGTGAGAGGTAGAAAAAATACTAATTTGCTTATAATAGACTTTTTTGTTTTATGTATCACTCACAACCTAATCAAATTTGTGAAATACTTATTTTGCACTCAAATTCGTTTACAATGATGAATATTTTATAGAAATTTAAGTCAAAAATATGATTTAAATATTTTCACTTTGATAATAACAATTACATCTTGTTGATACCTCAAACTAATACTGTTATAATAAACTGTTTAAACAAAAGATACTTTTTTTCAATAATTAATCTGAGGAAAACTAACAGACCTCGTAAGGAACTTGAGTGGACGCCTTCCTTGGTATGGATATTCCAGAATCGAAACAATTCACGATGATAAGGGAATTTCAATATTTTAATTATACTTATTTATTATTTCAGTTGAATTGGTATAATGCCCAGTGTTGTGATATTAATGATTACGGCCTATGACTTCATGAAATTGCATTGAAATTCTTCCATATTTGCTAGTACACCCCCATATAAATGGGATCACTTCACAAAATACCAAAAATCTTTGGAAATGTATATATTTTAGTCTTATTTTTTTTTTAACTTATACATTATATATTTTTCTATAATATAAGCTATGAAATTCCTCATCATTATCTATTATGAATATATTAAAAGAGTCTAAAGTTAAATGGAAATATATCGAGTTGAGAAAAAGATACAGAATCATTAAGGAAACTTTATAATCCAAAAAACCATACGATATGAGTTTTATTAATTCTACTTTTAATTGGCTGATTGTTTAAGAATAAAAAATGACTCAGAACGATAATATTCCCGGATTATTATAATCCCACATATTTCTAAATCCAGAAGACTGAGAGAAAAACTGAGATCAGTTTTGGATTCTGCGCTCAAAAATAAATTCATTTTATGGCTGGAATTCATTTGCTCAAAATGAGTGTTCCCAAGTGTAATCCCTTGTGTGATCATTACTTTTTATACATACCCCTTGCCTCGTCAAAAAAAACCGCTGTTGAATTTTTACTATAAAACCCCGTATTTATTTTAAGTTTTAGATAAATTATATTTATAAGACCAATTAAGAGTATAGTTAATAATTATTAATATAAGCTTTATTGTTTTACTCCATTAAGCAGTTATCATGATTCTTTCATTCTTGAAATCTAACTATGAAGTGTAACCACGAGTGACTATGTTTATGAATAATTGAGAGTAACGCAATGGATTTGTTATGAAGTTATAAGTAGTGATGAAAATCGTTTGTATTTGGTCATCTTAAAAACAAAAAAAACGAAAGAACACAGTAACCAAAAAATCAAGGGATACGCTAAGAGGGGGGTTTTCTGTATTGAATAATCAGCCAGACTATGAAGTAAATCAATTTTTGTATGACAAATTCCCGGAACTGGGAGTCCGTCTTGGACTACAAACGGATCAGGAAGGTTATGATCAAATGTAACACTATTGAAATAAACTAAACACCGGTGGATTAGCTCTTCAGCCAGAGAAAATTAATACTAAGGGATAATAAGATGATGACATCTGATCAACATTTTGAGGAGCAACTTCTTATGTGCACTAAAAAAGTGGTACCAATAACAACAATATAAAATTATAATTATTTCATCTGAATCTTACTCTATTTAAAAATATAAGTATATTTTATGTGATGCAATAAATCATTCGTTCAATACAAAATCATTTCAACAGTCCATCAACTACAAAGGACTGGTTTATAAAGTAAGAGAGCAAAAAAAAGTTGAGGGACTATCAGAAGGATATGTTGGACCAGATATAGCTTTTGAGTCTTAGTCTGACGACCCCTTTATCACAGATGTTGCAAGTTTGTTGATTTACTATAATTACGATATATTTTTATAAAATTGGTTAAAAAGAATGAAAAAGTAGTTTAAAATGTGAACGATTAACCATTAAACCATTTAGTGAAACTAAACGAATTCAAAAAAGTCAACTATTAAAAAAGGTGAACATCAACAAGCCTCATTATCAAAGCTAAATGAGTCTTTTAGTTTACACATAATTACTCAGGGCATTGCTGTGTAATACCACCAATGCATTTATATTGACAAGCTCTGAATTTACTGGTGGTGTTGCCGTTTCGACGGATAATTAGTTTATATAGTTCTTTAGAAACTTAATTCCTTATTTTTCCATGAAAAAATGCACGAATGAACAGAAAAAAGTAACATTATTATATATGGAGCACAAGTAGTGTTATGTCGGTGCTTATTTATTCCGTCCAGTTTAATCCAGTCTTAGGAATGGGCCTTGGATTTTTTACTCAAAATAGCCAACTAAGATATATAATATATATAAGTATGTTAAAAGATTTTAAAAAAATTAAGTTTGAAGCTGATAAATAAATTAAATGTGATGAAAATATTTCCGATATTTATTTGAAAGGGTCAGAATAATTTGGTTTTTTCGATATAAAAAATGGGTTAATTAATACACACTTATTTTGGGCTTATTTTCTGTTTTTTAAGGAGGAGAGGTTGTGTGAAACAATAAAGGTAATGAAAGGATAATTCTTTGAATATGATTAATAATATAAAATACCATTATTTGATTAAAACAAAATAAAATGCTTTGGTTTATTTAAATCTGATATGAATAACTTGATTGCTAATAAAAATTTAACAATTTCTTAAATGAGGCCATTGATAACATGGATTACACCATTATCAGCATTGATATTAGGATGAATTACAGTGGCAGAACCAGAAGAAGTAGATACTTTAACAGAACCACCTTGTTTGACGATCGTAATACTAGCTCCAGGAGCTGCTGTAGCAAGGGTTGTTGTTCCCTCAGGAATATTTTGAGCCAGTATTTTTTCTCCTGGAATAACGTGACGGAGAAGGAGTTCCTTCAGAACATTTTGATCCGAAACCACAGCAATCAATGTAGAAAGAGGGAGACTTTGAAAAACAGTGTCAGTTGGGGCAAAGACAGTGAATGGACCTTGACTCAATAATGTTTCAACGAGTCCGGCTGCTTTGACAGATGCAACCAATCCAGAGAATTCTTTATAGTTGGACAGAACATTGACAATATTACAGTCGTTTCTGCAGTGAGGACTTCCTCCTTCAACTCCAGAGTATATAATGGTTGTTGCAATGATAAGAATGGATAAATAGGATTTCATGGTTGGTCTTTGTTGATGTTCACTCATTGAGTGATGGTTTGGAAGGAAATTCATGGAGTTTTATACGGACAGAACTTTTTATTATTATTTAAAAGTATTTCTTATAATGAAATTTCATATTATATATATTAAAAAATACCAACGAATGCACTTGGAGGGCGCTCGGCGTATCTTTTTATGTGGTTGTCAATTTTATAATGATTTTTTATGTAATGAATCAGTGCTATGAAATTTATGTTTCTTTTGATATCCTAATGCAGATTATATAATTATAAGTGGTATACACCGCCTCAATAAGACTTAAATAATAACATGGTATTGCAGGATCGACATCAAAAAATGGCTCCCTTTTTTTAGAAATTGAAAGTTTTTATTTACACCTTGGTCTAGACATCAAGGTTAATACTTTGAAAGAATACAGAAAAAACCTTGAAGAATGGTCTATACACCAAGATAAACCTTGAAACCCAAAATTTCGAAGGTTATCACAATAGAAATTTAAATAACTGAAGAAAAAACCTTTTTATTTGTTTTTTCAAATATTCTTCTCAAATTTATACCCAAAAACAAAACATCGTCATTATTCACAGATCCAATTTTGGTAAAAACTAACTAGGTGTTCATTAATTTAATAGATTTGAAACTTTAGATTTAAAAGACTTTAGAAAATTTCAATTTCATATTTTTCCGATATGAATTACACAATTTAGTTTAACTACAAATAAGCTAAAACAATTGACAACAATACTTTGATTTTTTGGTAAATCAAATGAATCAAACTATAGTTTGAGAAAAATTAGTCAATTTTCCACAGTTGATATAACTTAACTTGAAATCAAAATGGCTTATTTTTTAGTTATAAGTTTCTTATCCCCAAATTATCTTAAACAGTTAACACTATGTACTTATTTGGCTAACACAATATACATATACAGTATATTAATTGGTGCATTGTCAATTTTTTATATTTTTTTTACTCCGAAGGAATGCTTTGAATGTTGAATGGTTGAGTTCTGATAAGCTCTTTTTAAGTTGTAAACAATTACAATTAATGATTGAATAATAACTCTACAGAATTCGTTAACTTTTACAAACCAATTTAGTCCTTTTTCGTTTTGCATGGTTGCATGATACAATAAAAGTAACGATATGTTTAGCTTAACATTTTTTGACAGGATGTATTTAACACTCTGATTCATATTAAAAACAAATTAAACTAAAGGCAAAATGATTTTGTTCATCGAAACTTTTGAATTTTGTTTTACGTATTATAAAAAAAACATTCTAAAAATTTAAAGAATTACTTATTTTGAATGCAAACCTAAAATATAGCTTAATTTCATTATTTAACCGATAGAACTTGATGTGATACTTTGAGTAATCATTTTATGTTTTCTAATATCAAATATACCATTTTTTCGTGTACGAAAATTTCACTGCGCTCTTTCCCCTCCCAGAGACTTGCCCTTCCTCTTTTCGACCAAAGACAAGTTAATCCCAAAATAAGTTTATCGCGAGCAAAGTTTATCTCCAATCATACATATATTATTTGAAATATATCTTAGGGAAAAAAAAATCAACTATGATATAGTATTTAATTCTACTTTTTACAACAAAATTTAATTATTCAACAATATACTCACTTTCCTAGAAAATAAGTTATTTATTCAGATAATAACAAAATACTTTATTTAACACTTAACCACCGATTGCTAAAAATTTGATAGATAGTCTAAAGAGATTTTGATGTCCTTAAATTACATATATATATATATATATATATTACAAATTTGATTATCACTCCTTATGTCAATTGTCTCAAGTAAATCATACAACACACTCAATTTACTTTGTCTAATAATTATATTATCTTCTATATATCTATATTTGTATGTGTGTCTTTTATGGGTGCCCACACAGTAGGGCCTAAGAGGTTGAAACTTGGCATGGGTGCCTTTTTTTAACCAAATTAGGCTTAGACGTGAGTGCAGATTTCGGGCAGGGCCATATAACTGAAATATCTGAGATTAATTTTTCAATTTATTTTTTCTCTTTTTTCCCTCTTTTTCATCAAATGTCAAATTTCAATTTTTAAGAAGAATTACCACAATAAGCTACATTTTGGAAATGACATTTTAAAATTAACATAACAATGAAATTTTCTCAATATTTGGAAAATTTTATTTATATATTTTGCAATAATTTAAAAACAAACCAATTATTGAGGTTTATTTTTTAAACGACATTATTCTCTCCAATATTTCCATCCAAATACGAAAATATTTTATTTGAAGTTAATAAAAAAAAAATTGTAATACAATAATATATTTTATATGTTATTTCCCATTCCCTTCTTGGCCTGAGCAACGACAGGTAACCCTTTGCTAATGATACAATATAAAGGAAACCACCCTGAATAACATTATGAGGGATCGATTTCCGCTTATTTAAGGAACGACAAGTGGAACGGCACTGGGCCGCAGTCTTCGGTTCTAATTAAGACCTGACATGACACTAGTATTTTGGACAAAATTTAATAATATATAGCCATTTTTATGTTAGACATTAATATACATGTTTACATGAAAAAATAAAATTATCTTTAATGAGTTTGTGAAATTGTTTTTCGACTGTAATGAATATATTTTCGAAGACTTCCTTTATACACCGGCATAAAAATTGGCCGGTCAAGGAGTTTTGAATATAGATCAATAACGCTAGTGTCCAAAATAACAAAACTAAGACAGCCCGAACAAACAAACATATATGCTTAATTTGATTTTATATATAGCATGAAATGTAATACAAAATATCAGGGTTTTTTTCTAACAACATATGTAGTATCTTTTTGTCGCTGTGAAGATAGTTCTTGAAGAAAAAATGCATTATCCACTTCATCTGATATCTTTATTTCTTCTATTTAAATCATCTAAGATATTGATTAGATATTCACTACTTTCATATTGATACATTTTCCTTCATCAACTGACTTAAAGCAATTATTCTAAGATTATTTTGAGATTCTAATGAGGTTGGAGTTAGGTTCTTGTACTAAATAAGTCTGAATAAATTTTCCGCGGCATTTGAATAAATCTTCCAGTTAAAATGAATGAAAATCATTCAACAAGGACTTCCTTTGCAACTAAACAATGGAATTTAATAAACTTAATTTTCACATCCCTCACATGGTAAAAAATAGTTGATTATACTACTTGGCAAATTCCTCAAAATCTAGAAGTGATACCCGGCTTTTATTTGCCCTAACGACTGCAAGCATTTCAGTGTCTTCGTACCTATGTTACATATACTTGACTAATTCTTATTTCTCGGATCGGTGATGAATTTTCAAATGAGTTTAAATTTTTAATGCTATTTGATCTTTATTTCATAATTATATTTTTGATTATAGTTACTATTAGAAAAATATATAAAAATACGACGAATATGTTACGCTGCTAAATCTAAAAAAGGCAAAAATGTATGAGGAAAATTTAAATTTAATCTATCAGGATTTGAGGATTGACAGTGTTGTTTTATTAAAATAGTACTGATGAAACATTAAGCTCACAAATGAAGCCCAGTGGACGTGTTGTCCACAACTATATATTAATTATTCAACGAACTTAATCTAGTTTGGCTCAATTTACAGTAGCTACTTGAAAAAAAAATATAGATTTGCATAAAATATGACCAACCGGTATGTAAAAACAAATGAAACGGAAAAATAACATGGTCATAATGACATTTTTTTTTCGGTGGAGAGCAGCTAAGATGTCATATTTTTTTTTTTTTTTAGTAAAGCTAAAACAAATCCTACTCCTTATCTATTAGCGAGATTGGAAGGAATTACTGAACAAACTTCGTCAAAGATTTCTCAAAGTGCTAAAGAGGTTCGATGCAGAGGGAATGTTCATTGTTATGTATTGTCTTTATGTGCTTTTATCTAATGACTTAGGGATTTGTTTTAAATAGATAGTACATTTTTATTCAGTATATTTTACATGTAACATGTTCATACATTTTAGTATTTTTGGCTATGCACGTCCTTTTTAGTCTTAATCCCTTAAAGAATAAATATATTATTGTATCCCCAATCTATAGGTCTTCTTAATGGCTTTGGCTCTGGCCCGTTACTTCCTTCTGTTGGGTAGTGTTCGCAATACACTACATTTATCCTTTTATAAACTAGAAGAATGATGTGACCAACATAACATATCTAATCTATAACCTATTTTTCTGTTCGTAAATTTGATTTAGAAAAACTGTGGTTTATGATTTTTTATTATTATCATTTATTCTATGTTAATAAAATAAAATAATTTGGAATAATTGATCATCTTTAGAGTTGTATAAAATATATTCTACAGTATTTGTATTTGTAGTGATGTTGTTTTTTGTTTTGTTTTTGTATTTGTAAAATGAATATGATTTTTTTATTTCCCAAAGCTTTTATTCTTTAGTTCTTGAGAAGAGAACATTTAAGTATAAATTAATCGATAGATAGTAATACTGAGAAATGGTTGCAGTAAGTGTTGGACTTGGAGTAGAATGGAAAATCGACATTGGAGAAATTCAGGCCTATATGTCGTTACTACTGGGTGGTCCATTGAAATCTGAACTAACTAATTCAATAATTAATTAAGGTTGAGAGATTTCAATTAGTTCATATTTCGATATATTAAATAATAAACAATTAGTTACAAAACAAAATAAACCTGAGCTTACGTACATGAGAACATTACACTGGAACGGGATCTACGAATTTCCATTCGTGCACCTGAAGCAGTTGTGTGTCTCCAGACCACCATTTACGCCGTCAGCATATCCGAAACATAGTAGAGGAAGAAGAACTATGTTGAAATGTCCAAACTAGACCCGAAGGAGTTAAAGAAAAAGCAAGTTCCAGGCCCTCCTGCCACTGCCTGGAAGTCATTGTTGCCGCTCAGGGCGGCTATATTTATGATTAAGACAGCTCCAAAATACATCTACTTAGTGTATTAATTTTGTTGAAATTCTATTGTTAATTAATAAATTATATCTTATTGAAGTTTTAATGGACCACTCGGTTTGTCGTTGATATACACATAGTGAGAATAGTGATAATGTCCTCCCTCTTACAACTGATTGCTGCTAATCTAATGAGATCACATGATAGTGAAGCTGTTCTCCTTCCAAACATTCTTCATATTGTCAACACTCTCAAGTTCACTTTTGGTTTCTTTTATTTTTACATACCGGCAGAATATATTTTACACGGTACTGATAACTATGTATAAACAAATACAAAGTGGGGAGAAGGGAAGATGGAGAATAAATTAACTTAGTAATTTTTTTTGTTCCAATTATCATTCGAAAAAATTAGCAGAAAATATGCCCAAATAAACAAGATAGAATAATCATTAAAACAGCTTGAAAAAAAAAATTCTTATCGTCAATTAGAAAAAAAACTTCTAAAACAATTTCCTATTTATGTGTACATATACTTTTTTATTTATTTATTTAAAATCTCACTAACAGATTAATAAATAATAAAATATTTTCACAATAAAGCAAATTAAATTAGGCAAAATATACATAAATTTAGCTATGTATAAAAATGGAGGAAAGAAAACGATATTTATACTTTAGAGGGTGAAGAAAACGAGGGGACTTATGTTTCGTTTTTCTTCTTTTTCCAGATTAAAAGATTTAGTATATTTATTATTTACAAGCTTTGAAACATTTTTCATCATCATTGTAGAATTAAAATGTTTTAACAATAAAGCAAATCCTAATAATTTAATATTAGGCAGAATACAAAAAAATTCAGCTAGCTATAAAATATATAAACAAAGAAAAGAGTAGGACATTCTTGCGTGAATGTGCGTAAAAAATGAAAGAACTAAGTCATGTTTTTATTCTTTTTCTGTTATAAAAAAATTGTTAAGTTCATTGTTTACAATCATTTGAGAAGCCATCCAATGCTTCTATTCATCTCAAAACCAGACTTTTGACCCCATCCAGAATAATTTTATTCTTAATTTTCATCCTGTAAATATTTCTTTTGATAACTGTAATAAAAATGTATTTTAAAGTTGTCTTTGAACAGAAGCATAGTTGATAATATCCAATTTATGGTTTGTTTACATATAATTGATTGAGATAACTCAATCTGAGAGATGATTTAGAGAAATAAAATATTTTTGACGGTCACTGTAAGTGCACGTGAATTATCCTTCACCAAATTTTTGTTCATTTTTATTGCACATCATTATCACAAGTAAATGATTAATGCAGAAAACTACAACATATTCAATAAATAATGTACACATACCATAAATTGATTAAAGTCCGTTCAAACAAAAAAAAATCACACTAGGAATAAAAAAAGAATTTTTAAACACAATTAATAGATTTGAGGTTTTGTCAATTTTTATAAAGTTTTTGAGGAATTAATTAATAAAATAAATGTATAAATAAACAATAGTAAAACTGGTAATATCTCAGAGATGCCCTCTTCGCCACCGTTGTCTGAAACTTTGTAACTGCTTTGGTCGCTATCCTCAAATCTTCAAAGCTTCAGCATCGCTATTGCAGTTTAAAACATTATTTATATCATTAAGGCCCAAATTCCTTCGTATTTCCTAAGATAAGTGTATTTTTACCTTAGATTTCCATGAAGTCGTCCACTTACACCCATTATCTTCCAATATGTATTCATGATTTTCGTTTCAAGTACTAGGAATTTACTTGGTGTTTGATTAGTTGTGCCTAAGAAGCTTCCCTCAAAGAGTACATACAAAGACTTTTTCAAGGGAAAATTGATCTGAAATCCTCTCTGAAACCAGGAGAACAGAACAAGTTTCCTATATCCATCATACCCAAACCACCTCCCTATTTCTCCATTTACAATCTCCCATGTGCTATGTATTTTGATACATTTAGGTAATCAATGCCCATCTTATTCCATTTCTTGGCACACTCCTAGTTATATGGTAGACATATCATAATAGGGTTATACTTGGAGCTATCATTGTATGCTGTCAATGTTTCGAGCTGATGTTTTCTAATTGATAAAATCCTTAATTCTTTTTTATTGATACTTTCCAAAGTGATGATATATCCTAATATTGTTGCCTCTTTTACTAGACAAGAATCCTCGAATAGTTTCTCTGGCACTTCTATATTCGTCTTGAGTTTAATCTTTTCATCATTAATTTTCAAGCCCGATATTTCTTCATATGATTGAAGGGCGCTGCTGAGGTATCTCAAGTATGTCTCAATTGAATGTATAATTATCAAGATAGTGAAATCATCTACAAATAATAGATTTCTAACCTTTTTTCTTCTTCTATAATATTTTGTAGGGGACTGATCAGTATGGAGAAGAGAGATGGGCTGATTGGATCCCTTTGGCGTTTGCCTCAATCAATGTATATTTCTGGTTCGCCATCAATAACTATCACTCCTGTTAGAATATTTATGATTGTCTCTGTAAATACAAGAGGAAACCCCTAAAATACAAATTCCCTCCACAATGGCACATGCTCGAAGGAATTGAATATTTTTTTGGAAATCCAATAAAGCAATGGCTTAGGACTTTTCTGACGCATTTTTTTCCTCTATTACTGCATTGAAGGGCATTACGACATCATCTGCTCTCCTACCTCGTCTGAACTCAAATTTTGTTGCAAGAATAATTTTATCTAAGACTGGCCTCAGTCACTCTGTTAGGATCCCATAGTATATTTTGTATTCTACTTTCAGGATTATTAAGGGTATCCAGTTTATAATATTCCTATTTTTCTCTGGAAACAAAGGTATTCTTCCCCTCTTTTGAACTTCGTCTAACCCTTTTCCGAATAAGTTTTCTTTGAAAAGGTTTGCTCAAATTCTCGACAACTCTGGCAAAGCTTGGTGGAATTATCCAGTTAACCCAACAATCCTAGGGCTTTTTATTCCTGCACCTACGTTACTATTTTTTTTTTTTTTTTTTTTTTCCTTGGCACGATTCCTCCTTCCAATCTACCTCTAATGACCTTATTTTTGTTGTTCCTCTTTTTCTTCCAAGCGTCTAAGTAAGTTATATTTTTTTGAATTTATATCACATAATTGAGATTGTGTTCTTATTTGAGCTTCTCTTATTTTTATATCATCAATTCTTCCAACTCCTGATTCCACGTGGTATCTTCATTCACAACAAATTCTATTCGAATTTCCCTCTCCCTTCTTTTCTCTGCCTCACACCCTCTGACTACAATAGCACTTTCTTGGGCCTCTGGTAAAATATATCCATTGCCTCTCTTAAATTTGTAACCACCATTAATATCTCTATGGACCCCCATCTATGCCCTCCCTCAATGCTGCCATCACTTTTGGGTGTTTTAGTAGGTTATTATCTATCTTATTTTCCCATTTTATTTTTCCATCGAGCATATATATGTGATCCATATCTGTTTTGATGAAATTTTTTCTAAATGTATATTAGACGAAAGTACCTTGTCTATAACTTACATTTTTGGATAAATATTGACTTGTAGTTATCCGTAACATCTGCCAGATCACTTATACCATTATTTTCCTTCCGTGGTACAAAACTTATTGAACTTTTGAAACCATTTCATGATGTATAATCTTTTCCATACATTTCATATACATACATTAAAATCTCCCACCACACCACCACTTTATCTTTCCTGGGATTCATTTCTGAGTCCTTTAAATATCCCACGAGCATCTTTGTGTCTCTCAAGGGAACATACATTAAAATAATGTTGAGCTTTTCTACCATATCTTCTATTTCCAAGATTTTCAGATTTCCATCTAGATCTGCAAATATTGCCTTTGCATATCAAGAATAGAACTAAACATTAACCAATTGCCTAAAAACATCCATCATCAAGCATCTCACTAACTATGAATATAATAAAAATATGAATTTAATGTCTCCAGTCGTTCATTAATCAAATACATGCATGTTTATTGTTTATTATCCAAGTGGCATATGCTATTATTTCAAATTTAACTAAAAGAAAAAAATACCAAATCAGGGTTTTGCAGTGCAGCCTCCAACAATGATTGCATTCTGAAAAATGGCTTTGTTCTTGAAAAGTTGGCCCACTCCTGCTCTAAACTGTTAACAGATTTAGTACTTGGATTAGTATCCCAACGTTCTGTCTTAGTCAAAGCCAGCCCTTAAAATATTTTGTCTTCACTTTTTGATAATTGCAATATCTTTTAATATGTCCAAACTGAAAACAATTTGAGGATTGTATTTTTTGGTTGTAGTATTCCGTTTAAATATCTCATTACCTAGCTGTTGGAGGGCTTGTAACTTTTCCTTCATCTTTTATCTTTAGATCCAAACTTTTTGCGGTAAATATTCTTTGTTCGCAATTCTCAGAAGATCTTTATATTTTTAATTTTTGTATGTATTGTGATCTAGGAGGTTTATGGATTTTGATTACCTTTTCGACAAATTTGTAGAAAATTTTTCTTAAATAATTATGGATCGAGGACATTAACAGCATTTCTTATTTTATTCTTAACTGATTTTTCATTCTTGTTTTTAGTAAACTCTCTGCAATATATGATGGAGTTGTATTTTTTCTGTTATATTCTTTCAGTTTTATTACCTTTGGCATAATAATTCTGTCATGCATTTTTGCTAAATTCAGTGTGTGGATTTTTTTTTTGTTAATTCTGGTCTAAATGCTACTGGTTCTCCAAATTCCATTACTTCAGTATTATCGATTCCAAATCCGTCTCTCACTATTTACAAAATATTAATTGCGTGTATTTCGCTTCAGATGACTCATTCACCATTGTCTTCTCTAACTAAGTAAGGGATAAATGTTCTCTGTTGTGTGCTGATGTTCTTCCTTTCAAATGTTATGTCATTTTCTCTACCTTCTTTATATTTTCCCCTCATCGTTCCCTTTTCCTATCCTGCCATCAATACCTTCGAATACTGGTTTTATGCTGACTGCCGAGTTTGTGCCAATTTTCTGTCTCTTTCCCCCGATATCTTCAACCCTGGAATTCCTTAGAATTTGTTCATAGTTTTCTGTATTATCTTCTATTCCTTCAATTCTCCTTCACACATTAAGCGACTGTGGAGGTGACATCCCTAGCCTCTTAGGATTGTTGTTTCCTATATTAATTATTATTACAAAATGAGTAATGACTTTGTTACCGTTTTTGTTTATTTCTTTTCCGGTCACTCCGTGATTCTGATGATCCTTTTTTGGGTTTTCATCCCATTGTCTGAGGATGGGATAAGATACTTATTGAAATATGTTTACCTTTCCTTTTTATAGTCTATATAAGAATTTGAAAAACTAAACAATCTTATTCTTAAATATTTCGGCAATTAGTTATAATAATTTTCACCCTTAACTCATCAAGGTTGTATTCCCTCGAGGTTGCGTATTATCATTTGTATATTTTTGTTAATTATTTTCATTAGTGTTATTATGTATTTGTGTCTACTTTCCTGCCCTCTTCTTATCCTTTTTATTATTGTAAGATGTAATATGTATATATAAAGTACTCTTTTACCTTCTTTATTAATAGTATAAATATCTCTGACTCTCATATATTTGTAGAGTAGCCTTGAGTAACTATTATGTATTTAATAT
Organism: Lepeophtheirus salmonis; assembly: GCF_016086655.4. NCBI lineage: Eukaryota > Metazoa > Arthropoda > Copepoda > Siphonostomatoida > Caligidae > Lepeophtheirus > Lepeophtheirus salmonis. Next base: position 43,655,610 of record NC_052136.2, on the reverse strand, counting down.
ATATGTTCATATAAATTACATCGTATTCCTCACCGTCCTTCTCCTAGTTTTCTCTCGGTTGATCCTGGATTCTTCTTTAATAGTTCGTGTTTTCTTCGCCTTGTCATAACAATTAATTTTTTTGCAGCGGCACAAACATCGTCTTTGATGGACACCTCTCCCTAGTGACCCCGACCCCTAGTTACGGCACTTGTATCATTAAATTTTTCTATCCTGAATTAAATAAATATCTTCCACATGAGTATCATTCTTTCATTAATTTTAGTACCCTTGAAAAAAAAATTACCCTGATATCCAGAATCCTGAAAATTTTTGTGATAGTGGGAAATTGAGAGACTACACTAATTAAGAAAATTCCAAACTTTTTAACCCTTATGGATTGAGATGGTCCTTATTGGTTCTATGCTAAGAAACATGATAATGCCTATTAACAACTAAAATTCTTTGTTGCATACATTTATCAAAATATTTTTTTACAACATTCGTCATATTTTAGTTTAAACTCATGATTATTTTTCAAACTTTATTAAAAAGTAGTTCCTGAAGAAAGTGAGAACCAAATTAAGTTTATTTCTATTGAACTATAACTGAAACAGACCGGGAAATCATGGGCTTCAACTTCCTTCTCTCAAGGTTTTAATATCTAGCGATTTACTCTCCTAAAAATAACATTCGAAACATACGAGTTGATAAGAATTTTGTAATATGTATAAAAATACTTATGATGAAAACATGACATAAAAATGAATATTAAAATACAATATTATATGGAACAGTTCAGTTTGCCGATTATTATTATTTTACTTCCTTTCCCTTTTTTAATAAACATTATATATAAATACTTATCAATTAATGAAGAACTAATTTTATAATTTATCCGAATAATAAGGAAGAAATAACGACATCAACAAAACGAAATAAAAATTAAGGGAGAGGAAAATAAAAACCAGTAGAGCCAGATAGATGATATGATAAGCAAGTTACAATGTACAATTGAACATAGTCGAGAATATAAGATTATGAACCGGTTGCAATAAATAATTATTTGTGAAAATTATAGTCACTTAACTGTCAACAAAATGCTCGAGTCGTGATTAGTGTTGGTACTTATTTATTCGGATTTTATTTGGGTTTTTAAGCCAAAGGAGATATGATGATTTATATATTAAATTTAGTGCTAATATCTTGCAAAAAAATATCATTTAAAAAAAAATAATAATGCAATATAATACGACCTTATATTATTTTTGGTAGCCGGACTTATGGAGACAGTGGACTATATGGAGACAACCAATCAAATCACTTTATACTGATCCTAAAAATATTGATAAAATCGGTAGTTCGAACCGGAACTTTAAAAAAAAAGGAAGAGTTAGGCTAATCTATCTGCAGGAAGAAAGAAAGAGAAAAGAAACAAAACAATAGTGCATTGACTTGAAATCGTATTGTCATTGTTCAATTCAAATCAAAGATCCTGACTGATTTGTTTTTCTCAATTGGAGCAGTCGTCATGTGGTAGGTGGATTACAGATAGAAGAGAAGCCCAATTAATATGCTCATTCACTTCTCCAATCCCTATATCGAGATCCACTCGTCAAGAGTTCCTTAGATGGATGGATGAATGATCATGTTTACTGCCTACCTATGCGAGTAGCATGCATTGCTAACAGATGAGTTGTGAACAGGTTAGTAAGTTTCTGATCAAATAGAACAGTTCAAAAGCAAGTTTTCCTGGAATGAATTTCTATCTTGTGTCCCATATTCCATTAGGATTCATCTCCATCCAAAGATGCCTTGCTATGGATTGCTGTCAAGCAGATCTTCTTTTAATAAACACCAACTAGTGCGGATTTAATACGATGTAAATCATTTGTTCATACCTTTTATAGGCCCTCATGCCAAACTGCATAGAGAACATAACAATTATTGCAATAAGAACTGTGGAGCTCTATCTTAAGTACCTTTACAATGCCTCAGGTGCCCACAAGGTTTCCCTGTCAGATTAAATTCCCAAAGTTTCTCCGTCGAGGTGACTTCTGACTATGATATTTCTAATCAGTTGATTTTTTTTTTTTTTTTTGTTATAATTTATTTACCTGATTATGATTTTTAAATCCTATTTTTATATTATTACAAATTATGCCTATATATTAAATCAAATAGTAACACAATACAAATTCTAAAGTAAAGAATTAAATATATATATCCTACGTTCATGGATCCTTTCTTCCAAGTCGTCAACTCTATAGGCGTAGTAGTATCATGAAGATCAAGAGCTGCAGGTGCTTCCAGGAGAGGAGAATCACGAAATTGTGGTAGAGGAAGAGGTAGTAAATCAATTATATTGAGGGAATTGTTGTAGAAGGACATTATGACTTTTAAATATTATATACGAATGTTTTTCGTACTTACAATTAAACAATTATTTCAACTGCTAAACTAATTGTTGTTTTTGTATTCATAAAATTATTCCGTGTAGGAGAATTTGCCATGAACCTTTTTGTTAATATTGAGGGATTTACTTTTACTGATAAATACAACTTCTTTTAAAAGAGAAGTTAATTTTAAATATGGCATAACTTATTATATTATACAAAAAAATTTTAATGAAACTTTTGAAATTCAGCACCATAACTTCAAAATTGAAACCATTTTTTAGTAATTTGATTTTCTGTTATGTATTGATGAAAAAGATATATTTGAAAAAGTTTAGACTTCCAATGCCATTTTTGTAACCTTTAGTTATTTGAAGATAAGATATTTTTAATATAAATTATATATTTGTAAAAGTTTCAATTTTAAAATTATGGTGCTGAATTTCAAAATTTTCAAAAAATTCTAATTTTGATCTTAAAATATGTACTACGGAAACTTCTCAATCTGCAAATTGAGAAATTCTACATAAGTTAAGATAAAAAATTAGAAACTTAAGAATATTGAATGAAAATCAAAAAATAAACATGAATGTGAAAATAAAAACTAAAAAGGACTTATCCAATTGTTCCAGATTCTTATATTTATTTTCAGTTCTTCTAATTCTAATTTTACTATGAAAGAAGAATCTCAAGCCAATCTATTTTTTATATATCCGGACACATAGGCTCTTCCATCATTATGTTTTTTCAAAATTAAAGATTAAATTAAAAACAGAAATAACATTTTTTATTTCTGTGAAATCAATAACTCATGGTGTGTGAATTTTCTAGCGAATATCGTGATCTCATCGAAACTTATCAAGATAGTGTTAATAGGGCTTCAGATTTATTATTATATTTAAATACATTATATGCTAGTCAGCTTTACAATATGATATTTTCAGCGAACAAACTACCAAAATTTTATCCAAGACGATGCTTTACAAAGCTATTTGTCAATTTAATAGAAACGGGAGATTCCTATCATCCTATTCGGTTGAAGTGTAAAAAAAAAAACAACATCATTTTGCTAATTATATGGGACTTAAATACTTTAATATATCTAGTAAAAATCTCATAAATGAGGCTAATAGTAGCCTCTGTTACAATCTGTAAAAAAAAGGTGGAATTCTCATGGTGCAAGTTCCATAAAAATTATCTTCTAAATTTTGAGCTGTCCTTTTGTTTGTTAAATAAAGGATTTAGTCTAAAAAAATTGTTTTATTCAGATCTTAAAATAATGATACATTTTCATAATAATATAGGTATAAATCAAAGAAAAGCAGGATGAAATATAATAGTTAGCTTTTAATTTTGAACGTATGTATTAATGATTATTATATTATCTGTATTAGTGTTATTACTGAGTATTTTTAAAATAAATAATAATAAAATATAAGAACTGTTTTGGGAAACATTGATTAATAATTTTTATTAGTGTGGAGATCCTAAATCTTCATGGGGGTAATATTCCAATATGGTAATAAGCAATTAAGTTTTTTTTGAAGATGATTATGACTAACTAAGTTTCAAAATTGCAAGTCTACAGAAGTTAAGAGGTCACTTATACTTTTTTATCACATAACCACTTAGGACTCAACAATTCACAAAATCTATTTATAAAGAAAGTAACAAAATATAATATGTATTGCAGACAAGAGTATCGAGAAAAAAGGATGCCTATTGATTGAGTCTGAGATTGACTTCTAATTTTTTCCAAAGGATTTCTGCATTATATACATCAAGGAAACTGAAGGATTCTTAACAATGGAATATTTTTCTCAGAATAAGAAACAATAAAAAAAAAAGTCGACATTGGAAGGAACAGGATTCAAGGATTTCAAGAAAGGAGCTGTGGATGAGAAATGAAACTCTTTCTTCCTCACTGGGTAATTCATTCGGGAGTTATTTCTTATTGTGGAACTCTCCAGTTCTAAATAACTATTTATATGTAATATCAGAATAGAATATACATTGTACACCAAAATATGGAGAAAAGAGAACCACATTATTTTTACGAGTCTAGAATTATCTTGGACATGTCTTCTAATCATAAAAGAGTCTCAGTAGTAATTAAGAAGTATACGATGATTCCGTGAAGGATCTGGAGGAATTTATGTATAGGACAATCATTAACGAGAACCGAAGTCACGATCACAGGTCTTGAAATGAAGAGGCACTTGTAAAATCAACGATCCTTCCATTAAAGGATACAAGATCCGCCGACCGAGTGAAGCACTTGTTCAAGAGATCTCACCTTATGAGTCCAGATCCCTTCAATAGAGTATCAGAAGACGTGTGAATAGATATTCATAGGAACGGTAAGGATGGATGGATGCAGATCCAACTCCTCACTTCTCTCACCTCCCTCCTTCGGCTGTAAGTCCCCCTTTTTTAGTCTGAGGGAAAACACGTTACATAAATTCATCTAGCAAGCTAATATGACGATGAGTTTGAACTAGTTGTTCTTTTTAAATAATCTTCTGTCTCCATATAGTCCGTTTTCGGACTATATGGAGACAGAAGAGAAAAAAGCATACAAATCTGTCTCCATGTAGTCCGCTCCGCTGTCTCTATAAAGTCCAGGAACAATTATTTTTATTAAGTTATATCATTTATTCTATTATATAAAGAAAAAAATAAAAAAAGGAAAAAGGACGTCACGAGGGATCAATTTTATCTTCTTGAATGATCGGCAAGTGGGACTGGACTGGATGGGACCAGAGGTCAGAAAATTACTTCGACACAGATTACGGATATATAATTTTCTATTTACTATGGGATTGACAAAAGTGAAACCTATTTCCTAAAGAGTCCTCATGATGGGATTAGACTGATTAAACAGGAACTGAAGTGTTAAGTTTACCACTGGGATGAGGGCACCAAATTCCATATATTTCCCCGAAGCTGACTTGATAATGAGGCTGAGGACAGTTTTAGAAATTTGATTATTTGCAGTTCCCCCAAATTTTCCTTTGACCAACTTTACTTTTTGGTCCGAATAAATCTTGTTGATCATTTTAGTTACATTTTTTTCTCTGCTCTTTTCAAGCTTGTACTTTTTAAGTAAATTGTCGTGGATGAAGATAATCTTGTTTCTACCGTAACCCCACTGGATACAGTTCTAAGATATCTGAGAGACAGAAGTGACAAAAGCAAAGCATTTATTGTATATATTTGCTCGTAGAGGCATGAACTGACATCGTGCCATATCAAAGCAACGCAATGGAGTCCAGAATAATATATTCTATCTTTAGGTTGTTTGAAGAAATGAAACAATAGCTCATTATGAGTGAGAGCTTGGCAGATTGAATCTGGTCCATTTCTGACAATTTTCAAAAATAAAGAAACTATCTACAAATGATGTCAAATGTATCCTTCTCTGTCTGTCTTAATTATAATTGATTAAACAAAGGAAGAATGTGACAGCTTCCTCGTGTGGAAAAAAAAGTGAGCGTGATTTCAGGGCGCACTTCCAGTTGTTTCAGTATTCCTTGTATCAAGGTCTCAGGTTGTGCACCATATCACCCTCATATTTCACAACCGGCTGGCCTCCACTCCTATTTTTCCCCGTTTTTTCTTTATAAAAATATTATATAAATTACTTATGATATAAATCATATTAAGTTTTTACCTGGTTCATTTTTTTGGAATTGGTAACCTGAAGAATTAAATTTATTTTCCTCAGCAGTTTCATGATTATTTAATTCCTGAATAGTGAACATCCTTTCCTAAATAGATTCAATTATATTCAAAACCTGTTTGAACGGTCATGTGTGGCCATAAAAGATAGAGTGTAACACTGAGGATTGGTTGCAGATTTATAATTATAAACCATTGTTGGACTTCAATTAAAGTATAATTGGGGATCGGCATCGGGGTAATTCTTACAGAAGTCGTTACTTATTTCCTTCTTCCCCTTCTTCATTGTCAGAGCAGATCCTCGAAATTATCCTTCGAATTGTGAGGATTAACATATTGATTTTCGGTTTCTTTTTACTAACATGCCCATTTTACACACGATTTTCATCACAATAAATAAGTTATAAATGTGTGTAAACTAGTGCTTCCAAAAATGTATTCGATTGACTTTACTTAATAATCATTCCCTTATTATATTTCATAAATATTAGTAGGAGCACGCTATCTTAAAGATAGCTCATGAAAAATATCTTATTTATCTTATAATTGACAACTAAAACGATTTACTATAAACTATAATTATATCATAGGTAAATTTCTATTGTAAAACCTCCTTCTATACATTTTTTGTCTGTCCATTTGATGTTAGTATAATCAAACCTGCACCCACTTTTGACACTCTTGAAAATGCAACATATATGAAAATAATGATTTTGGTAAATATAAAGCAATTTTTCAAACATTTGACCATGTTAAATATTTATTTTCATTGCCACTGCTTACTTGACCATGTTCCTTCTTTAAACATAAATAAAATGATCAATGAAGGTATAACTCGCTCATCCACTTCCAAACTCCCTTTTTTAATTTGCATTTAATATATGTTCTTCCTTTTTCTGTTACTAAGTGATACACACGCACATATAAGTTATTTGGGATTACAAGTAGATTTGTTTAATATACTGGGTTTGGCGAAAAAATCTTTCAACTTGGTTTTTGTTAAATAAATCAAGGATTTTTTGAATGCTGTAAAAAAGTTTCGGTCAAATACTAAAAATAAACAAAAAAATGAAATAAACAAAAATAGCTAAATCTTCTTAAGTGTCTTAGAAACCGAGAAAATACCATCTGAATAGGGCTCCCACTAAAAATCCCTACATTTCCCTGTGCATACATTATGCCATAAATGTGTTCATTAGTTGTTCACTTAGAAAACAAATTGATCAAATATTTAAATTACACCCGCACGTATATAAACAGAAACTGTAATATTTTTATGTCCAAATATTTAAATTATATTGTTCAATACCACGGAAGTCTAAGTAAATGGATGACGGAAGACTTCTTTTCCAGAAAAAAGAAAAAATACACTCCTTAATGAGGGTGAGTGATATATTTTGGTTATGAAACTGATTCCACGATATGTCCAGATCACTTCATTCTTTCCTCCAGGACGAATATTTCAAAAGTTCCTGGCTAAGAGTTATTGTTAGACAACGAAGTACTTTCTGACTATTCAAGGGTTTGCTCACTCTTTTTTCAGTAGGGTGATTTGTCTGTGAGAGTATTGACAAATGAAGGGATTTCGAAAATACAAGATACATCCACAGCGGGTTGAAGAACAAACTTGAATAACGTTATTTGGCACCTGTTGCTGTTCATAGCAAATCTCCCAAAATATATCTCCATTCAGGCACGGAAACGTGAAAGATACGCTTCTAAAGGATAGGATATCAAGTGAAAATGAAGCCATCATTCAAAATAAGTAAGCTTTTGTCCTAGCGGACTTTGTCATTGATTTCAGTAACTGTTGTTCAAATTGTCAATTAAAAGCTTCCAAGTAACATCCATTCAATAATAAAACTGAAGACACAATTAAAACTGTTAGAATTATCTCTATAATTTATTTCAATCTTTTTTTTGTCAATGTTAAAAAGGATATGTTCTTTGTATCAATAGAACTTCAAAATAATCCTCATGCTTATCCATGACATTATAATAGAAAACAAAACCCAAAAATTTACTGAGAAGATATTTTCACTGATAATAAAATTATATGTATCATGGAAGAGTAGCATGAAGAAGTTACTTTTACTGAAATTTCCATTGTGTTCGTCGTTTCTGACTTTGTAACCAAATCACTGTTCTCGAGACTAAAATGTAAATTCCGATAAAGTCAGCTTGTGTCTTCAAAAATTTTCAGTAGTAAAAAAAAACAAAAAAAAACATTCCAAAACTTAACTACATAACAAAATTAATGGTACCATTAGTTAGAGTACATAACTTATTCTACTTTTTATAAAGTTGTGTCAATATACCTTATCTATAACCTCATAATGAGGTCATAAAATTATTTCTTTATGGTCTACTTCCACAAATCATCAAGTAGCAATTTTTAAAACACTAAGGTAAATTTAAAAGTAAATTCATTAATATATTGATTTAAAGAATTCTGAGGTATACTTTATTAATTATTCTGATAATTTGATTTAAACAATATAATATAGAAATACATATATTTTGTTTATATAAACATGATAAAGAAATTAAAAATGAGCTTAAAATATATTTTAAAGTACATTTATAAATTAGACTAGAAGATATAAAGGAATCAAAGTATTTACCCTAGTAATGTACCAATGATGAATATTATAAGTTCCCCGTGGGAATTATTTAAATTTCAAGATTAAGAATTATAGATCATTTTATTATATGTAAACAGCTACATTAATTAATTAGAAAGAACAAATCAAAAGGGATGGAGAGGGATTAGTTGTTAAGGTGATCTTTGAGAATTAATCTCTCAGGAGTCAATAGGACGGAGGATGAATGTCCTGGGAGTAGAATGTTGGGGTAGTTTTTCCAAGCTAAGATATAGTTGTCATATAATAACTTTAATTATAATTAAAAATAGCAGATGCAGGAGATAGTTCCTATATCGGAAATACAAATAGCTCTGGAGTGACGGTTGTATTCTTTCTTGAGACAGGTTAAAAGTCATTTTGACGATCCTTGAAGTTAATTTGTATCTTCATAATAAAATGCTTCCATTAAAGAAGATGATATCCAAAGATTGAGCCATGATATCTTCCTCCAAACTCTGTACATCAAATTCAAAGAAGGAGACGAGTGTCTAGAATATACAATTGAAAAGTATGAATTCATTAGAAAAATGAGTGGATCCAGATACCTATATTTTAATTTACCAAAGAAAAAGTCTATTAATATTTAGGATAAACTGGAACTGCCGAGTAAATCAATTCAAACTATTTTCTTTAATATGTACATTAAACGTTCTGCCATCTAAATGAAATTGATACCACTTTTGTGTTAGAGACGAGTAATTTGTTTCTTATATTTATTAAAGACAAATTAGGGGTACTTCATAAGAGTAGAATACAAAATAAAGGTGAATTTATGATTAATATATTCAGGATTTTCAATGAAGTAGCATTGCATAAAGAAAGAGAAATCCCTGGATTCCTTATAGGATATGTTACAAAATACAAGTACAAAATATCCCTATGTAGAGATAACCCTAGGGAATTATTTTCCTTCAATAACATAACTTATCCCTCCACAGATTAAATTCTCTACGAATCGCAGCACTGTATCTGAATGTGACCAACGAATTTCGGTACACGTACTTTTGGAGACTGGCAAGAGGAAGTTGGAGGAGAATTTGTGACCATGGGTCCAGACCAACAACCTGGACATGAACATGTTATTCCAGTAGGGTGGTGAGCCTGCACATACTTCCAAAAAGGCCCAGAAGGGGTTGAAGTACAACTTGTCTTTCTAGTCAAATAAAATATTGGCCCTACTGACCAGATGCCACCCCATTGGACTTCACTTTTTAGGTGCATTTAAAGTCCAAGACATTCACCAACCGTCGGCCAAATATCAATAACCTCAACCAGCACTGTCTGAGGATTACATCCGCTATTCCGTAGCCGCCTGGAAGACATTATTGTTACCATCAATTATGACGGTAGTCAAGACATCATATTAGTTACTTTTATTTTATTAACATAACCCATTACAACGGGTTGCTGAAATACATCTTGATAAATTTGTAGGTTGAAAGAGTAAAGATTTTTTCGCAGCACGCGCTAATAGGTTGGGGAAAAATTCCGATTTAAGTAAAGTATGCCCCGTTCTGTTTGATAAATTAATACCAAAAATAATTCCATTTCTATTGTCCTTCTCGTAGAAGCCTTTGTCTCTATTGGCTAAAAACTTAGATAACAATTTGAGGTCAAATTTGTACCCCCATTTACGTTGTCCTTCGACATAATTAGGTAGTAGTCACTTGGTGACAGGTCCGTACTGTGGAGTGGATGCATAAAAACTTTCCATCCAAGCTCCCAAGGATTCTGGGTATTCATCAAAGATGTGTGCGGCCTAGCGTAGTCTTGACAAAGTCTTGTTGTCTCCCATTCACCAACACTGGACGCTTCTGTTCAATCACCAGTTCTAAACGGTCTATTTGTTCACATTAGAGGGGAAAATTGTTGTGAAAATAAATCATTAGAATCTTTGTCGTGCAACAAAAACAGAAAGAGTATTGGGCCCGTATATATCAAAAATTTCCTTGGCCTCTTTTGGCGTTTTTGCCTTTTAGGTAATAAAAATGAAAAATATGGGATATTTTTTCCTTTGAGGTCTCCATACTTGACGCATGATAATTCACGACTGAACGGCCCAAGCCAAATAATATCCACAAAGGGTTTGTAATATACACTTACACCTTTACAAAATTTAATCGTATGATCCGATGTGACCAATAACGAACTGGATATATTGACTTTTTGAAAAAAGAGCGTGAAATACTGTATTTACTTTTTTCCCAATCTAATATATGAAATATAAATAATAATTTAAAAAAAAATATGCTATATGTTTATTAAGCTATCAAAAATTATTGATATTTTACAAAAAGATGCATTTTGTAGATCAGAAAAACATAAATTTTTGACAATTAATGGTATTTTTAGGTTTTCCGATGTAAAAGTAATCAGGTAAGCACCCTCTTAGTCATAAGTCAAAAACTTGTTGACTATTGTTATCATTAAAATAATAAAGCTTATGTTCTTATTTTGTTTTGATTAAATTACACTATATTTTGATAAATATAGTAACATTGAGCTGCTGATAATTAATAACGATTATGTTTTTTATTTTATCTTTGTTCTAGATTAAACAAAACATAATCTACAATGAATAAAAATGGAAAATATTATAAGTATGTCAAATATTGAATAAATAATGAAAAACACTTTGATACTTTTAAAAAAAAAATGATGTCATATATCAACGTAACATTACCACGCAAATTCTAACTGTTCTTGCTTTTTAAAAGTGTAGGACAACTGCCTTGCTTTTTTTTGTTTGACCTTATTGCATTTATCATCAGTAGATATGTTTTTTTTTTTTGTAAGAGCGTGAGGAAAAGGTGGGAACAAAATATATAGTATACCTGAATTAAAACCTTTTTAACACTTTAAAACAACCTCAATAGGTTGGCCAGAATTTGATGGGCCACTCATGTCTCTCTGGGTCTGACCGGTAGCTCATTATTATGTACTCTCCCTTGAATTGTAACTAAGAGGGCAACAATGAGTGGTTGAGGTTTTGTGAACCTAATTAGCTGTTTTTCTAAAAAGTCGTTCCTTTGTTTTTCATATATACAATATAAAGGAAAAATTGTAGCTTTTATTTCAAATAGTACATACAATCTCATTAAAAAGGGTTTGATACTAATTCGATTTCGAAAACTTACATATTTTATTGTTATTTATCGAAAAATAAAATATAACATATCGTGTGGAAACTTAAAAATTATGTTATATTGATTTGATGGGTACTGTATAAGGAAATTGGAACTGTCTGTAATTGTATAGGTAGCATATGTATATCTCAACCATAATCCAATATTTTTGAATTTGTAAAACCAAGCAAGAAATTTCATCGAACGAAGATTCAAGGCTGAGGGCATCAACTATTCTTTGTGCGGGTCACACTCCAATAGAGGTTTGAAAGCTAACAGGAATGGCTCGTAGGACCATTTAAAATATTAAGAAGGGACCAAAACAGAACGATACCATAAACAGGAAGACTGCGAAAATAAGCGCATCATTAATGGAGATGCCCTCAAGGACGGTCCAGATCTGGTACACGGAGGGTAACAGGATAACAGCAGCCATGGACATCGTCGTTTTCAAGACCAACCTGCTTGCAAAATGAATGGAATTGATCGAAAAATTATTCAATATTTTTAATAGCGCAATTATTCTAATCGTTTAACTGTTTATAATGTAATTAAAGTGGTTTTATTTTGGGGCTTTTATTTCACCCAGTTTATTTACTGCGTTATGTAAAAGATGTTCACTAATAGTGGTTTAAGCTACAAATTTCTTATGAGTTTGAAAATACGTGTTTCTACCCGAGTCCAACGTTAAATTACACATGTTTACTCGGTTTAAAAAAAATATCCTATTTTTGTCATAAAAAAAATTTATAACAAGAATAAAAAAATCTAAATGTAAAAAAATTGTCAAAAAATTTATGCAAAGCTGCAATAACATTGGAAGAAAGAACAGGGGATCATAAAATTATCCAAAAATTCCCTAAAACCACTCAGTTCAAGAAGTCGAAACTGCAAAAATAAATAACGATTTGAAGCCAGAGGGACTCACAAAAGACTCCAAACTGGCTGAATTTTGATCATGAAGGACAAATTACGAGCTCTACTATTCCTCAAATAAGATGGGGGGAAATGATCAAAGCGGAACAACGGGGATATTTGAAAAGTTGTATAAATTTGAAATTACAAAGTATATCATCATTCACAGCAACTCCAGACAATCCAATAATGGGCATCGAAGGATATTTAGATGGAATATACAAAAAGATTCTTCAGGCAATACCGTTCTAACACAACGGTATGGCTTCTTTCAATGTCATCAAAAGCAGGGAGAAAAGGTATCATCCTGGCATCTCCGTCTTAGACTACAGGGATAAGAAGCAGAGTTCAGCACTATAGATAAATACTATTTTTACATCCTATGTTTGATCATGGCAACATCTAATAGACTTTACACGAAGAATTTCTGCGTCAAAGTGAGCCGAAACATTGAAAGCTAATCCAGAGAGCCATGGTCTGTAAGTCGGCTTCATCTATGCAAGGAAAAAATGAAAAAGCAAAACTTAACGTAAGTGCTATAAATGTGGCGACTGAAATACATCACATCGACTTTTTAATGTCTTTCATATAATAAGACGTGTAAAAAATGGAAAAAGAAGGGTCATTTAGAGAAAAGATGTTTACATGATGCTAAATTTCCATTGCAGATCAAAGCCAAACCAATCAAAACGTCAATAATCCGTGTAAAAACTTTATCCACTCATCACGTCACTCCATATCTCGAGGCTAAAGTTTATCCAATGTATGGCAACATAAACCATAAGCCATTTACCATGAAGGTTCTCTCTGATACAGGCGCTACTGAGTTTCTTATTTCACCCGACTTGGTTTGGAGTACAACATCCAAATAGACTCAACTAAAAGACAATCCATCACAGCAGCAAACAGTTTAAGCTTGAGATGTATGGGTGCCGTATGCCTTCATATCAAAATTTGAGAAGTCTCCGATACAGATATCACGGTATACGTTACTCCTGATCTGAACAATAAATTAATTGTGTCTTGGCATGGTCTCCAAAAACGATCTCCTATCAACGACAGGGATATATCCTTCCAAAGTATAAAAAAGAAAGTAAAGGAAATTGTCAAATTAGATTGACCATTTTGTATCAATCTGTAAATCATACCAAGAGCTAGGCCCTTCATTACCTCCATAATCACTCCAACAATCTGGAGCCACAAGGAAATTTGAATCTATCTCTTCTGACCTGATGGAGATCAACAGGTAAACATATATTGTCGTCGTGGACCGCTATTCCCGGTGGCCCCTCATATGTTAGTTACTAATGACTTCAACTACGTCAGTCATTGATATCATGTTGACGTTGTTTAAAGATTGTGGGCTTCCAATGGATATTCAAACGGACGGTAGACCACCATTCCAAACGGAATTCTGGATTTTCTGCAAAGAATGATCCCGCATCCACATGCTCACTCCAATCCAACAGGAATACAGAGGCTGCCGTCAAATCTATGAAGATGATCCTCAAAGGGTATTTGGTTACTCATAAAGAACTTGGATCCCAGCATTTTCAATGGTCTAAATTTGCCAGTCACCTAATATTGAGGGGGAGAGAGAGAAGAAATATTACGATCATACCTCTACAAATCGAAACCCTCTCATTCCTGAAGATAACTTTAAGATCCAAAATACGAAGGCAAAGATGTGGGACACACGTGGAGTAATAACAAGCAATCGGGAAGATGGAAGATCCAACTTTGTTAATGTAGAAGGAAATAAAATTATTATACGTAACAGACGCTTCATAAAAACGTATCAACGAGAATGTCATAAAAACGACTAACGTAATATTAGTATTACATAATTATTCGTTAGTGTTGTGTATTAATGTTTTATGAAGTTTATTGATATGAGGTATTATTAATGTTAATATATTATGATTTGTCATCTTGTAGAGAGATGTAAGGTCATCGTGTAGAAAGATTAAAACCTGTTTGTACGTATAATTAGAATGTATCTCCGTATAGAATGTATATATATCAGTATCAATAGAATGCTCAAGCAGTAGAATCCTCGTAAGTTAATAACTCAACTCCAATATCTTGCCGAGATTTAAAGAGGCCTATTTTAGATCTCCTGCAAATTTCCAAGTTAAGACTTTAATCGTACATAAGTGCAGTAGAGTGAGTCAAATTAGCAAGTATAAGCCCTCTTATAGATTTCTAATCAAAAAGTACAGTTTGGATCCAACTAAATGTCAAATATGTTAATCTACGTAATAATAGAAATTAAGGCAATAAAAACCCTCCATCTTCGTTGAAAGTCTTTCTTTGAAGAAATTTGGAATTTTAAACAAACAAAACATAAAACAAAACACCCTCAATATGGAGTGTTTAAAAAGTCTCTCAAAACATTAGTATATTACATTTGTTTACTCTAATTATGATAAATAATAAAGTCATGAACAGTTTTGAGTTTACATTAATTTATTCGACATTTAGAAAACAATTTTATATCATTAATATGATCTGCATTGGCCATATACAAAATTTAGAAATTTGGTATTTGTCAATTTTATCCATCTCTTGCTAATAGATGACTTTTTGTCTTCAATGCTATTGGGGCAATCCACGTCAATGGATTTTCTACATAAAATAAGTGAATTTGTAAAATATTAGGGTTCTGTGACTCACCTGGGCTGTTCTAATCCCACTCAAAGTTGGGCCTAATGTGTTGGACCAGTGTTGTTTAGAAAGCCATAATTCCGCTCAAAGTGACTCGATTTTAAAACAAATTACAACAAAAGATGTACAAGAACACAAACTTTAATTTATATTCAATCATAATCTTATTTTAATCAAAAGTAAAAGTTTGGAGCTCTGGTGCGGCTTTCAAAATGGCGCCCCTGCCAAGCAGCAAACCTGATTTTGTTATAATTTTCGTAGAACATGTATCAATATATTTTTTCAAACATATCTAAAATTTAGAGTAGGATCTAAATAGAATCATTTCCAACAAGCGCATTATTTAGAGCATATAGAGCTGCTTCTATAGGATATATATAATATAATTGAAAATTTATATATTTTATAAAATAACAATATGATTGTGTCAATTATTTTCATTTTAAACTTAAATTATATAACAAATTCAACTTTTGACTCCTCCGATTCAATATCCAACTCTCAGTGATCGGTGTAATTCGGGAATAAATGAATGAAGTTTTTGTGTATCATAAATGTTTTTTGCAAAACCAAACCTTTCTTTTGAAATAGTCTTTTTCTTTTCATAATATTCTTCCTATTTTTCAATATGTATCTTGTATATTCTAATAAATCATTCGGCTTTGTATTTTTATTTTTATAAGGAAGTTCTCTTTTGTAGCTTTTCTTTTAATAGTGTCACCTACACCATCTAAAGGTCCCATGCCGTCACTTGTGGTAAATAAATGCCACTCAGCAGATAATTGAAAGTCCTCTAGGTGGAACGTGAAGTTCAAGAAGGCTTTACAGTTTTTATATGGCTCCGCACACCCGTCGGAAAAGTAATATATTTTTTTAATATGACTCAATTTTTCCTTTAAATGGTATACAAGTCCTTGCTGGTATAAATGTATGGCTACAACATCGTGATGGTTGTTATCGGATATAATAGTGCAAGAGTGGAGACATAGCTTACCATTATTTTTATAATAGTAAAACCAAGGGTATATTGTTGCCTGCCCTTTATTCCAATGAAATGCATCCTGTACAATAAGACTGTAATTTTCTGAAAAGTCACCAATTACCACAACTTATTCCTCTGTAATTTCTTCTTTCTTAAGAAATTGCTTTGGGTCTTTGAAATAAAGTCGTGTTCTTCTAGCTTGACTGCTTTTTCAAAGAAACGCTCAACAAAATCTTGTATTGGAAATATTGTAGAAGTTAATTCACATCTATCAGTGGATACCCACTGTTGAAATTGTACCTCGTCGATGTTGTTGTTTTCAAATTTGTTTTTTAATATATTTTCATGATCCTCCGTACTTTTGCAGGAATCACAAGTACGAAAGTAGCACGAAGGTAATGCAGGGTTGTATAGATGCAATGACATGACGGTACGTTTTTTAAGTTGTTATTTCGGCCATTCTCGATTCTATGACCATAAGTTTAGTGTTTTGATGAAAAGTGCTAACCCATACAGAGTGTGTACCCCTAGTACCAGAAAGAACACATTCTGTTGGTCGAAGGGAAGCGAATTTTGAAAATCCAATGCTCAAATTTGGGATTGTATCTTTAAATCTCTGATAAAGTTCTTTTAAATTGTACAGAATTAATCGCTTTTATATGTATTTCTTGCCAGTAGGCTCTTGTATTACAACATAATCTTTTTTTGCCAGGTAACACTCTACTTCAATAATCAGAACCATAAAATTCGACCACTTTATTTATTAAATCAGGTGCCAGTGGCTGGCCCTCCTTTGGATTAGGAGATGACAGCACATCTGTTAAAGTGTATCTTACGAAACCAATTTTTACTAACCAAAAATATATTTCCCCCAAGAGTCGAGGTTTAGTATGGGTAAGAATGTCCTGCAATATTTTTTTTTCGGCAGCAAAAATTCGAAGGGCTACTTCCGGTCAACACTTCCGGTTAGTTCTAAAACTTCTCCAAAAATGATGTTACATGCTCAATAATTTTTTTGTAATGTAATACGAGTGTAAAAAACATTTCTTATTTTATAAAAAAAATCGCTTTGTTAGTTAAAAAATGAGGTTTTCTCCACACAGTGGACCTTATCAAAGAAATATAGTGAAGAGTAATACAAAGCGCGTTGCAATTCTTCGTCCTTCGTTACTTATTTTCAACAAATAATTGTAAACTACACTATGTACAATACACATATAAGAACATTTGTAATATAAGTTATATTCATATTCTAAGCTTTTAAAAAATAACAAAACATATAAGATAATATTATTTTTGATGTGTATAAAAATATCGAAAAAGGATTGCAAGAGTAACATTGATGATTAGTTATCACTATCTAAAGCTATAAAATCTGACTTTTGAAAGTTCTTTGATATTTTTGATCTTGAATGACGAATTGTTAATAATCTATGATGTCTAGTTCTTTCATCCGGTGTTATTTTAGCTTCTTTAGTAGTTGATACGACACATCTTTCCACATTTTGGGAAAGGCACGGGATGTCTTGTGAAGCCAAAGTTCTCCTTCAATGCACTTCAGAAATGCTTCTTTTTTTATATCAAAAGTTAAAGGAGGTTCGGTTAAAAACTATTTGGAATCGATGATAAATCAACCAACTCCAAATAACTTTTTGCATTGAAGTTTAAGTAATCAATTGGGCGAATATATTGCCTAACTGATCCAGTTTTTCTTTTTTCTCTGTCTTTCATGATTATATTGACTGCTGTCCTTCTGGTATTTTTGACCGAGTCAAATAAAGCGCCTAAAAGTATAGCTTCTGGGTGTGCACTGAATGAGTTAACTTTGAATTAATTTGCAACTACATCTCGTTCCTCTTTTGTAAGATGCTGACGTCCTTGATGCAATGCAAAGAAATAGTGCTGAGAAGCATATCTAACGTGATGATTCTTTTTAATGTTTACGAATGTTGGTCCATAAATATTAGGAATGATCACAACCATTCTTTTAAGTTCTTCTGATGGATTTCTGGTTTGGATATAGAGTCTCAGAAGATTGTATACTGTAGTAATCCATCTAGCATTATGGACAGTTCCTAGATGTCTTTTTAGGAAAGGCTTTGTGATTGAATGTGGTCCATTTTGAATATCTGTGCAAATTTTTAAAAAGTACTTTTGATCCCTACTGAGTTTGTTTTTAAAAGAGTCATCGAGGATTGGAACACATTGTTCGATGGCTTCATATTTTATTGGATCCCTTAGGCATGAAAAGTTTGATATAAACATTCCTACTTCTCCTCTAAATGTGTTGGGCCCTGTTGATCTTCCATGATAAAATTCAAATAGTTTTTTTAAGGGTAATTCATTAAAATGGAGCATGCAAATAATCCATTGTAAAGGAGTGTCTAATTTTTGCTCAAGAAGCCTAATGATGCCACTTTTGTGCCCTGTATTTACTGCAGTTCCATCGCATCCAATGGCTCTGATAGAATGAAGACTTCCAGATTCAGAAATTGAAGAAAATAATTATCTTGCAACGTGTTCTGCTTTTCCAGAAATAGGGATAAAATGGCTGATATTTTAACCTTCTGGTCTACAATTACTGTGATATGCTCCTCAAATATTTCAGGTCTTTCAGACCCGGCCAAGGTTTTTGGAAGATCTTTGCGACCATCAGACTTGATGCAAATGAATTCTTTGTTTTCTTCAGCAATTTGATGAATATTATTTAGATATTTCTTTGTTTGTCTAACCACTTTCGATGTTGAAAGTAAATTTTGGGGAGTAGCTAGCTTCAGATCTCTTAATAATGCATTTCCATAAGCTGCAGCAGAACGAAGTGAAAGATAATATCTAATAAGAATTTCGCGGTGTTGTTTCTTTGTACTGTTGGTTGCCATATTTGATTATTTGGCGTATTATAATAATCCAAATTGCTTCTATAATCACCAGAAATGTAATTTTTTATTTAGATTCTTCTTTTTCTTTGTCCAAAGTAGTTATTCTTTCTTTTTCTTTCTCTGTTCTTTTTGCCATTTCATCTTTTCTTTCTTGCCTTCGAACGAATTTCGTATAATTATCTCCATAGGACTGACTTGCTGCCTTGTCAATGGATGAAGTGATCATAAGTTTATTTAAAAAGTTTTGAACCATGTAGAAATAAAATTCATTCTGTAGTATTTTTTTGAAGGAGTCACATGAGCAATTTTTCACTTTAAAATAACTAATTTCCTTATTCTTATAGCAAGAACCTAAAACAATATCAAAAAGATCTGACGTATTTTTCAAAAACTCACGAACAAGTTAATCACTAGATCGGTTTTGTACATTCCTCTTCTTTACTTTTGTCCTTGATGAGAACCAAGAATTTGTCAATTTTTTGCTTGAGGTACTTGATGTCGTAGGAAGGGATGATAGCCATCTCCCAAATACTTTTATCCTTAATTGGTATTGTTTCGACGATTTGAAGATGTTCTATTCTCGAAAGTCATACTCCATTGGGATGTTTAATTTTGAGGTAGAGGTAATATCTAATTAAGTCTAGCTAACTTGGCAGAGCATTCAAGGGAGATCGTAGGGACTTCCAAATAAAAAGTGCTCCTGAGTGCTCCTTGTTCCTGAGCAAATAAATAATAATTGTTTGTAGTTCGATAACTTATAGAATGAAGAGATTGGTTTTATAAAACAAAGGATATAATCATAGCTACCCAATGCGTAGTTATGCTCTTTGTTCTTCGAAATACTCAGTAATTAATAATGCCACTAGTAAGACTAAACAACCCTACGGGCAATACTGTTACTTTCTGTAACAGTACTCTACGCTATATTTCTTTGATAAAGTCACCAAGTGTAGTAAAAACCTCGCTTCTTAATTAACAGATCGATTTTTTTTAATAAAGAATGTTTTTTACACTCATATTACATTACAAAAAAAAATTATTGAGCATGTAACATCATTTTTGGAGAAGTTTTAGAACTAACCGGAATTGTTGACCGGAAGTAGCCCTTCGAGTTTTTGCTGCAGGAAAAAAATATTGCAGGACATTCTTATTAAACATCAACTCATGTAGGAAATGGACTTTGTATTAGTAAAAATTGGTTTCGTAAGACACACTCTAATGTCTCTGTCATCGAGTAATTTATTTGCCTGAACTGCCATTCGTTGTGAGCAATTAAAATTCTGCATCAATAATCTTCTGATACTCATAGTCTTGGCGAAAATGGTTAAAATCTGAATTTTCTGTTTATTATTTAAAAACTTTACAGTTTTCTTTTAGGCCATTAATCACTTAAAAAAATATGTATATTATATTTAATACGAGTTTAAATATAGAACAATCATACCAATATGCTATTAAAGCGGCTCTATTTACTCTAAATAATGCTTTTGTTGGAGGTGATCCCATTAAGATCCCACTCTGAATTTTGGATATGTTTAAAAAAATATACTGATACATGTTATACGAAAGTTTAAACAAAATCAGGTTTTGCTGCTTTGTAGGGGCGCCATTTTGAAAGTCGCACCAGATCCCCAAACTTTTTTTTGGATTAAAATAAGATTATGACTGAATATAACTTAAAGTTTGTGTTCTTGTGCATCTTTTGACGTAATTTGTGTTAAAATCGAGCCACTATGATCAGAATTATGGCCTTCTATACAACACAGGTCCAACGCATCAGACCCAACTTTGAGCGGGCCTAAAACGGCCCAATTGAGTCACAGAAATATAATATTTCACGCACTCTCTTATTTCATAAAGAAAATCCATCTCACCAAAGAGAATCATCAAAATCAGTAATGGTCATGCCGTGAGGGTGTGTACACTTGACGTGGAATGACCCCACTATGGTGTATTTCACACTTAAAGAAACTTAATTGGCTGAAGGCGGTGCTTTGCGGAGCCGAAAATAATTTCAATCAAGTTTCTATATTTTTTGCAATTAACGGCTGAACAAAACTTGGAGAATGATAAGAATTAGAATTCTACCAAACTTGTCTTTCAAGACTGTTTTGTGATTCCAAGATCACTAAGTAGTCGAACGCTGTTAACTGATATCATTCATGATATTACATAAGTGGCATGTTTTACTTCAATACATATTATCACAACTTATACAAGATATTTCAACCTTTATACATATGTGGCATATTTCCTAGGACTACCTTTGGCACGATTATTTTGCATATTTTGAGCGGTTCATTATCGAAAACAAACGAATTTTCTATATTTCTTAATATAATTCAATAATAAACACCAACCACGTTCAAAACAGAGTTTCTTGTAACCTTAGAGAGGAAGGCATCTCTAAATATTTAAGGTACTTCATCTGGGCAGCTTTGACAGAATTGTACACTATGTCATGGAACACGAACTTCTTCTAGCCAAGTTCAGGCCTGGACATTTTTCTGTATTTTCTTCAAAGCTTAAAAAAAATTCTTGAATGAGTGCAGCGTCTTAATAGGCCTAAAGCCGCCCTCGTTTATGGTCTGGGTGGGGGTCACCTTCTGTGGTATTAAGATGCAATTGATCTGCATACTGAAGGTATGAAGGTCAAGTACTTCCCTAGATCCAGGAGCAGTAATGGGAAGATTCATACTCTTCCAACAAGACAGAAAACATTCACATATTCCAAAGTCTGTGCAGGTGTGGTGCCAAGCCACTTTTGACCACTTTTGGAGAAAATAAATGTGGCCCTCTTCATCCCCAGATCTAAATTGAATGGACTTCTCCATATAGTCAATTCTGGAGATGTAGGTTAGTGTTATTTCCTACTGCAGCGTTAACATCTGTATGGCGTGTAAAGCAGTTCTGAAGCGTCTTAGAGCTACAGTTGCTGCAAACGGTGGTCATGTGAAATGAACTGACACTAATTTTGAAAGAAATCACACGCAGATTACAATAATTTAAAAAAATGTTTGGAGAAATAAATTTTTGTATACATTCTTTACCTTAAAATTGCCTTAAGACTTTTGGTTCACCCTATATATATTCTTTTCTAAATGGGCAACAGATTTTCTTAATTTTAAGTTTTGATATACTTGCTTTGTTGAACAATTGTTAAAAAACCTATTTAAACACAAGTTTTTAACATATTTATATGTATCTCATCTCGATACTCAAATTGTACTTTTTCATTTTCCTTCTTGGAAGTATGCAGATATCTAATTACATCCGACAAAGTATTGTTCACAAATAGATTATTGGAACATTATAGCTTTGGTGAAATTTACTTATAATCGAAGAATTGTATTCCCTTTTGTTTCATGTACAATAAATAATATATTGAATTACATATGAATGAATATGTGTAGATTGTAGACAATAGGAACAACAATATATTCTTGTTAACAATCTAATTGTGTATTTTATCTTCCAACACATTTATCATTATTATTTAACTTTTGAGGAGGAAAAATAAAAGTTTAATTAAAGTGCGTGTACTATGAACAATGGAAGCATAAAAAAAGATATATATAGAGATAACAAGATATTTTTGATGGTAGTTTGGCATTGGAAGGCAAACGTTTTTTTGAATATAAAGCTCGTACAGAAGAACTCAGCTACTGTTAGCAAAAATGCATCATGCATTACAACTTTAATAGATTCCAAAAAAATTAACGTAGAACAAAGAAACATACATTGTTTGAAATAACATTTTTGAGACCTGCCTTTGTACGTCATACAACTTTTTATCAACAGAGTCATTTTTGTGGTGCTGTCGAAGTAAGATAGAGTGCTTCATTTTCTCCATTCGGGAGTTCCTGTTTGTGAGGTGATCGAGATTGTGGAAGTGAACAAAACCACAGGTTTTTAAGATCAGGAGGATGTTTGAGGGTGATGGGAGCTATGAAAGGAAACCTGGGAGTGGGTAACATAAGCGATTGGAGAAGTATTGAGGCAAATCCTCAAACCTTGAGGCGGAAGTTCACATAGAAGCACGTCGTTCGTGAAAATACGATCAGGAATGCCGTAGAAGACATGGGCTCAAGAGCTACGTCCGTGGAAAACACAATTCCATAGCAGCAACGGTTAGGAGCACCGGATTGGCCAAGGCCAAAAAACTTCAAAATTGGCTGAAGGAAGATTTCCGGGTCAGGACATTGGGCCCTCTCTCCTCAACAGATCCGAACCCACTTAACTATGGGATTGTACTGTCCCCCACAGAAATGTCGTTGAGCTGAAGTCCTCTATTGAGCGCGAGTGAATAGTCATCTTTGATGTGTAGGTCATCAGAGTTGCAAGGCCTTCCGTCTTGTGTAGAGGGTGCAATTGAAGCTAAAAATAGATATTTTTAATGTTAAGGAATGACGATACATTTTTTCATTATTTAATAAATTTCAAGGTGATAATCTTAATCAGGTTTCAGCTTTCTAAGATTTTGTTTATGTTATTCACCATGATGCTTTTTTTTTGTTTACGCACACTTTGCAAAAAAAAAAAAGAGGTTGGCTAAGGATATCCATTATTTGAAAAACAAGTTATCACAATCATTATTTATTTTTTGTTAAATTTGCTGAGTTAATTTAACTTATAAATGATTGGCCAACAACCATATCCCAAAAGAAAATATTTTCTACAGCTCTACATATGCTTGTATATTCTTCTCTTTATATATAGCCCGTCAATACGAAAGTAAACTGTGGTAATTTTTCTCAAAAGGCTTCTGGAATTAGTTTGTATTCTTAATATAAGTAACTTACATATGTATTAAACATATTTTTAGATAATTCATTTGGAGATTCATACCTATCCTCATCAAAATTCATAAACACATAGAAAAGAAAAATACAAACGACAAAGGAAATTATTTTTTGATTATGTTACATAACGTTTTTATGATGAACTCCCGACCATTATTACTTTTGGATTACCCCTTTAAGTAAAATTAAAGGCAGTGTTATAAAATATGGCCTGCAACTATTTAAAAAGCTGGGGAAAAATCATTTCGTATTTACAGCACTTTTTTAAAAATTGAACAGGGTAAGTTCCGCATCGTCTGACGTTTCAAATTGTCCGATACTTAACGGTTAATTTGCAACAATTCTGTATTACTTCAACCAAGGATATCAAAAGAGATTCCTATGTAGTCTTCACACATTTCTAAATAATCCTATTTAATTTCGAATCGATTGATGGTATAGTTTTTGAGAAATAAAAATTTAAAGTTCGAGGTCTGGCAAACTCTGGACCCCGAAATCTTGGAGAATCTGGTCGGAGGCATACATAGCAGAATCAAAGGAGTAATCAAGAGAAAGGGCGACATCATTCGGCGGTAGATTTTTGTATTGTCAGTTTTTTTTCCTATGAAATACACGGTAGTTTCTCCAGCAATAATCTTTTTGTGTCACGCCGTAGAGGAGACAGTGATATATTACTTAATAATTATTATGATAAATGAAACAAAAGAATGTACAAGGCTAGAACATCAACATCATCGAAATACAAATGATAATCTTGATTGTTGATGTAAATGAAGAATATAGAATTAGAGACATTTCCTCATCATAATTGATCTCACGTACTATCAGAATAATATACATTTTGATATGGAAGAGTCTAAACGAAATCTAGAATCCTAATGGAAATGAAGGTTTAACTGGAGTTGAGGATAGGAGCAAATAGGACACGAGAATTAAAGCACATCTTTGCAAAATTGATTATTTACCGAGGTTTTATGAGTTGAAGTGAAGCGACTCGGACTCCCAAAGACTCCATACATTCTTGGCTAGAGTTAGAATCAGAGTAGAGATATAACAGTGAATCGGATATTGGAGGTATCCATGGGATAAATTGCATCATATCGCAGAACTGGGTCAATTATATTCCTTTCGAATCCAAATTTGGATGCAGTGAAAGCCTCCCTAATTTGGGACAACATTCTCATGGAGATGGTCCGTCCCTGCTGCAATACCTTCTCTTAAAGACCTATGGCTGTAATTTTGGTAGAAGGATACCATTTTGATTGTTTTATTACTTATTCCTAAGATAATCAGTAGTACATAAAGACATCTCAGACATAAAGAAGTAAGACATCGGCTAAGTTATTTTTTTTTTAAATTGTGAGATAAAATTAAAATATATCAAAATGTTGGCTATGGTTTGGAATCTTTCTTTTGATTTAAATGAACCTATACTAGCCTTGATATGCCCCTTTTGAAATGAAATCCATTTATTTCTCATTTTTATATTGTGAAGATCCATTTTGGATACTTTAAGTGAATTTTGCTGTGCCGACCTTGCGTTCAGAAATAATTTGTACATGTATATTTCTTATAATTCCTCGAAGAATATAAAGGATATTCAGATTCCTTTTCGAGAAAATTAACTAAGCTTCCTTTTGCATTTACGGGCCACAAATATACAAGGGGGGCCGAAAAGTTTCCGACCTAGAAAAAATACAAGACCTTTTTCTGAATCTTAATTTTATATTATAATCTCCTTGTAACTCTACACACCTCTATCAACGATGCTCCCATCTCTCTAACCCGTTCAAATAGTAATCGTCCTTTTTCTCTGCAATTTTTTTTTCAAAATACACTTTTTGTTATTGGCTCAATTACTCCGAGTTGGATTGACGTAGACGCTTTACATTTTAACACAACAAGTCTATGTATGCCTGTTATTGTTTGAATATATTTAAAGGGTTAACTTTTACAAAAAAATATTTAATGAGAGCTAAATACTCAATTTTGTCCAATCGCACAAAAACACTCAAATCAACTCACTCAAACGACTATTACAAAACAACTGCTTGTCCAAAATGGCTAAACTATTTGTGATTAATTGCCATCAGATGCTGGATAAATGTGACTAGCTTTTATTTACAAGTGCTTGTATTTTCACATTGAGGCCAGACTCTGTTCCAAACAGCTTCGTACATCTAAGTAATAAATTCCGTGTATAAGGAGTATTTGACTCTGACCGTATTATCTAGTTGTGTCGGTTAGGATTAATACAATTGCTACTAATTTGTTGAAAGATCAAAAGGAGCTTTAATCTTACAATATAACAAGGTGGAATTCTCAGCTTAAGAAGATTACATTTATTCTATCCATTTCAAGCGATAAATTGTCTTCTTTACAAATAATTCCTAAGCTAATTTACAGTAATTAACTTCTTATCAAAGTGGACTTACTCATAAAATATGCTTGAAACAAAACAATAAGTAAATACAGTTACAAAAGAGGGGGAAGACTTATTCACTACTCAAAACACACCGAATGGCTCATTAAAATCTGAAAAATTTGAATTGTAAAACTACAAGAAGATATATTTATATATTTAGGACCCACTTAATGGAAAAGAAAATAAATGATAATTTTAGTCAATTCTTTATCTTTTTGATCATATTAAATCTTATTATAATTATTTCTAATTATGAGTTTAATAGGTTCACCAGAATTTGAGAGGATACTGGCGTCTCTCTGGGTGTAAAAAGTTACTTTTTACTATTTATAAACAAAATACTAAATTTACACTATGAAGTTGAATTCTTAATATTTATGTATTCTTTTAATATACTTTTTATTTATAATTCGCAAAATTAATCATTCTACCATGGAAAATTGATGAATATTAATAAAATAAATACTTTATATGTGAAACGTAATGGAGCAGAAAGCAAGATTACGAACCATAGTAATGACCAAAGTTCTATTTTCTATATTTTTGCTTGCAGAGTAGGCACATCTTTTTCTCGTGTTCATGACTTGCATCTAAGTGGTATTAAACAGTTCTTTGTTCCATTGTTCACTCCCCTATGCCTATGTTGTACAAATTTTTTAAAACTTTCGATCAACTCAATAGTCTTACTTTATAAGCTTTGTCACTCATATTATTTTTGAGAGTATCACCAAAGTGAAAATTAGGAAGTATAACGACGTGAATGTTGCTTCAGGAGTAAATAAAGCATCTTATGCATTCATTTTTGTGGTAACCTCTTGATCAGCTATAAATTAAGTATTAAAGTCATTAAATAAATTGTCAATTTCTTCTTCATCCCCACTGTTTACTTTGTCTAAAATGCTATAAATTAAGTAATTAATAGTATTACCAAAAAGGTGTAAATTTTTTTGTTTTCTCTCCATTATTTAATTTATGAATAACTCTACATTCAATAGTGTAAGATTAATAAAAATTGTATGCATAATCATGTTTTACTTGCTAATTTGTCCACTAATAAAGCGTACTGAATACTCTGGAAGAACAAAAATCAAAGATAAATGTCTAATCCTGAACAAATTTTTGAAACTAATAAGAGAAAAAAAATAACCTTTCCAATCCGGAGGGATACCATTGTCCCAACAATTTTAAACTGACATAACATTTGAATTTTTCATCAAAAACGGCAAACTTTTCAACAATTGTTTCTTATACTAGACAATATTAAATAAGTAATAAAAAGTTTAATTTGTCGACACATGAAAAGTATGTGATAGGTAAAATTTTATAACATTAAATTCCAAAAAATGACATAGTTTGAAGACTACTAGCACGAACATTAATTCTGTAGATTAAATATTTTTTTATGAATTTTGGAGATGTACAATTATTCTTTTTAATAATTTAAAAATATCACGAAAAATAATGACGAATCGTTGAAAATATGAGACACCAGTGTCCCATCGATGCTAATTGTTAATTAAAAATAGATATTCAACAAAATAAAAATATAAATAGATGTGTGTCTGAGCTTTTTTTTTATCATTAATGTAGCTACCATTTGCGGCATTGATGGATTCCAGGTGGTGGCAAAATGTTGGGAACACGCTGCATATGTAGTCTTCTTTATGGCGTCCCAGTGATGACTGACAGTGGCTCTGATGGTCTCGATATTTGGAAGCCAAACACTGCAGACCTTCCCTTAGACAAGTACTCAAAAAGTGTAGTTGAAATGGTTAGAATCAGGAGAGTAGGAGAGCCAAAAAAGTGAAAAAATAGTTCAAAAGAATTCAAAAGACTAATTTGAAAGAGTCTTGCAACGGAGAAGATTTCAGCTATTTCATTGCTTGTGCCAAACTTGCAATTTGATCTTGGGATTTGACACCAGACTGTCCAAAGAGCTATCAAATCCCAAGATCTCTTGCCTCATGGACTTGAGGGAATTGACCTGGGATCTTTTCTTTAACTCTTCCGGGTCCATTTTGTCCTTTTTAACAAAGCCTTCTTTCTTTTAACGTTTCAGACATGCTGACGGCGTAGAAGTTGGTCCTGGAGACGTGCAATTGCTTGAAGTGTACGAAAGAAAATTTGTCGATCCCGTTCAAGTGTCATGTTTTCAATTTGTATGTAAGCTAGAGAGCTCATGTTTGTGTAGTCTAGAACTAATTATTTATACTTCAAAATATCGAAATATGAAGTAATTTTAATCCCTCAAATTTAATTAATTATTGAATAAATAAGTGTTCAGATATCAGTAGAGTACAGGTAAAGGCCAATATTTGATTGCCATTTTTGGGTTAATGATACACTTATTAGACTATTTTGAAATAAGTTAAGATAAACTAGAATTTCAGCTATTTATTAGAACCTAGATTTGATATGATTTTTCTGATAAAATGTATCAATTTCTCATGCTTTTATTGCAACAATTAATTTAAGCAACTACAGGTTTGGTTTGAGGGGCAAACCCAAAGGGTTAATAAAAATAATTTGTTGACCAATATTGACAATTATTTGTCGAAGAGTACAAAAGTAATGCACACTCAATTTTGAGATGAATCATTCTTGATTGGTTTTGTGTTTGTAGGCCACATATGTATTATACTAGTTCTTAAGTTAGGGGTTTCTCGAAATGATTAGAGAAAATTGTCCAAAAAATGTCCTTGTGGTTATACATGAAAAATATTAAGTTTGATCAACCGAGCCAACGCTTATTATTTAACCAGTCTAGATATATCGATGCTCCTCTACTATATCCAAAAATTTCACTACTCGATCATTCTGGCAATTGAAGACAGATGTTCTTATCAGAAAAGATCAAAATGCGTCCACAGGTTCCCTTAATTAGGTTCAGGATCTTTTTGTACACTCCAAACTGACTTTTCTCTACTTTTCTGTATACAAAGGTTGTCGAATACACCACAGAGACTTTCGCCCTGCCTTTTTTAGATCACTGGACACGGCTGATGGGTCCCCCTTTTTAATCTTTTTAGACATATCAATTGATGAATTTTCCTTAAAGTCCGAATTCAGGTGGGTGATGGTCACGATGGGGGGTCCTGCCTGCTCCTGGAGAGTGTCTTAGGTCCTTTCTGCGTTACTTCCCTGTTTTTGGTTATGATGTCCTTATTTCTAGATTAACTCTTTTATTTTTGTTTACAATATAGAAAATTTCTTACAATAACTTATTACGGTTAGACATTGAAATATAACAAATATGACAAAGGTGTCCCATCTACAAAAGTGTTTTATTTTAGACGGAAGAGCTTTTAAATTATGCATTCTTGAGCACTTGAAAACTATAACACATTTTTAAGGAGACACAATTGTATTTTTTCCCAAATATATACAGTTGAACCCATAAATATTTGTACCCTTTCAATATTTGCCATATCTATATGAGAATTTTTTTTTAAAATTGTTCTTAGTTTTCTTTTTTTTGTAATGTTTTTGATAATAATTACTATTAAATGCCTAAAAATATAAACTTCTTATATAAAATATTCTGGTGCACTGTGCTGTGGTCAGATGAGACAAATGTAGAGTTTTTTCGGCACTACCAGCATCGACACATTTGGCTACAGAAAGACCAAGCCTTCAATCCCAAAAACACTATTCCAACAGTGAAACACAGTCATGGAAGCATCATGATTTGGGCTTGTTTTACTTCCAATGGAACTGGAGAACTATACAAAATAGATGTCTCCATGAAAAAGGAAGAATACATCGAGATTATTGAAATGCATTCGCATCAATCAGCAAGGATACTTAAGCTTAGAAGTCATTGATTGTTTCAGCAAGCAATGACAAAAAGCAGACATCCAAAAAAGTTTAAGAATGTATCACTATGTATGTTTTATTAAGTAGGAAGAAAAAAATACAGCAACGGTTCGAATAAAATAATTGCTATTTACTTCTCCGGTAGTAACTATGATTAGACATGTTGGATTATTCATACTAAAAAAGACTTATGGATTCACAAACTAGCATAATATGAGACAAGAGCAAAATTTACCATTATTCTAACAGAAAACCAACTTTTAATATATTTTATTGTAATAAATATTACACATTTTGATTTAGAAAATTCAAAGGAATCATCCACTTCAACCAAAAATAAACATGAACGACGAATTAATCTCTTATAATTATGTATAAATTAAGGTGAAATATCCTTGAGGCAAAATAGGTTAAGGCAAAATTACCGGGTATCCGATGATCCATGCAATGAT
Source organism: Lepeophtheirus salmonis (assembly GCF_016086655.4). Taxonomy (NCBI): domain Eukaryota; kingdom Metazoa; phylum Arthropoda; class Copepoda; order Siphonostomatoida; family Caligidae; genus Lepeophtheirus; species Lepeophtheirus salmonis. The sequence goes on along the minus strand of NC_052136.2, from coordinate 43,624,846 downwards.
ATTTAATGTGTTTTATAGTAATAAATATTGCATGTTTTGATTTTGAAAATTCCAAAGGAACATCAATTTCAACCAAAAATTAACAATAATGACTTATAAGCCTAATTTATTTATATATTAAGATGAAATATACTTTAGGAAAAATGGTTTTAAGACAAAATTTACCAAGATTAAATGGTTTATGTCAAAATATAATGAGGAAAATAGTTTAAGGCAAAATTACCAGCACCAACAAACATACACTCAGCAGTATTTGACGCAACTACGAGTTTGTAATAGTTAACAGGAGTTCCTAATTTCCATGACTCACGTGGTAAAAATTCTTGAACTGAATTTGTAATTGATTAAAAAACATTTATTTTCTAAGCAATATATAATAATTGAAAATTGGTTATAAAATCCATTACTTTTGATATATTATAACTAATTTATTATACAGAACTACTATAAAAAAACCTTACAGGGATAGCTGTATGCTCAGACAAGTTGGCCTTAATTGATATACTTTATATTGATATGTTGAGTGTGAATATGTAATTATAAGTTCTTGTTTTGTTATTTGGCAATTTCTTGGTAATAATGGCGTTAACCTTGCCTTTTCCTTTCCTACAATAGTGTTCAAAAAATTTACATCTATAAGTTATGGTCGTGCACGTCGAATGAAAGTCTCTTTCGGTTGTTAAAAATTCGTCTTTTTTTTTTACTTATTATAAACTAGCGGTAATATCCGTTATTCCCCTGAGTAATTAGGCGACGACTAATAAACAAATTATTATTTAAGAATTTTTTAAAAAATGACTTCCCAAGAAATCCTTAGCTTTACTCTGTTTAACACTTACACGTAACACTAAGTAGTTATACTATTTTATATGTATTATTGCCTCAAGAATGAAAAAATAGTATTAAGAGATTGATGATGATGAAGTGATAAGTATTTTAGTTTTTAGAGTACTTAGCAAAAAAAAAAAAAATAATAATAATTACAATCATTTAAATTTAATCAAATCTTAATATATACTGAAACTGCACACGAATTATGTTATATTTCCTAAGAGAGCAGGAACAAAAACAAATATAAATTGTGATCTTATTATACTTCTACAGGCCTGCAATATTTCATTAATACGTGACTTTTTTAATATTTTCAATATATAATTTCATTATTTAGCATAGTTAAGCATCTTTGTTGTTCAAGATGCCAAGTTAGTTGTTCAAATCAGCGCTTTATAGTTCTGAACAAATTGATAATGTAAGTAGTTAGGAAGCAAAACTAATATAAATTGTTTTAACTCTCGAAAAATCTAATTAATTTCGCATCCAATTAGATTTTTCCTGTTATTTATTGATAAAGTAGTTTAAAGTTATAAGTCATTAAACTATCCTTGGAAGGTAGGGGCGAGGATTTTTGAATTACAACAATGTTCGCCTTTCAACACTTGTGATATATGCTCATAGAATGTAATTCATTGAATTGATATTAACGTACCAAGTAAAAAAAGAAAAATGGGTTGCTTGCTTACGTCCCAGGTGGCCTGGAAACAGCGATACCTTTTTGTAGTGTTCCTTTAGTCGGTAAGATGGAGTTGCAATAATTAAGTATAAATAAGCATTATAGTATTATATCGGACATAGGAATCTTCTTTGAAGTCGATATACATATAGTATATTTCCTTCTCTAGGAACGACCGGGCGCGAACATACCCACATTAAGTCCAAAAAAATAATTTCTCCCGAGCTACGTCTTTGCTCCACTAAACACTAAAAAAAATCTTAGAACTACAAAAAGTCAATCAGATAGAAACAGATTATTTTACATAGTTTAACTTTTACTTAAAGGTTTCTATGCAGAAAACAACTCAATAATGATTATGTTTATGTGACAATAGGATCATGACAAAGGGGAGTGCGAACAGATGCAGCATGTTTATTTCGGGGAAGGGGGTGTAATTAAATTGCATGAGACAAGCCCCCCCTCTCAGCATCCAAAGTTGTTACCGAGACCCTCAACCATGTCTACGGCCCTCCTTGCCACCTCTACTTTGGCCCTGCTTGCCACCTCTTCTTTTTTCTTACATATGGCCTCAGTCCACACATTGAAAAGAACAATAATACTAGAATTGGAAAAGAACGACTTTTAAGCATAACAGTTAGAAAAGTTAAAGGAAACATCAATTAAAAACTCCTTATTTTACGAATAAATCCTAACAAGGCGTAAAAAAAGACAAATAAACAATAGGACATAATCAGATTTAATATTTCATGAGAATTCTGAAAAGTATTGTTGTGCAAGTCTTTATTTAGGATTAAGACTGTAGTCCTGTTCATTTTAGTCTCATTTTGGTCCAGTTCAGTCTTGCATATCAGTCCTAAATCTGATAAAGTTCGGTCCTTGATGACATTACTTAATTTATTTATTTTGTGTTTAATTTGGTCTAATACTGACAATCCGAAAGACCAACGTTCATAAGGGCCGTACACAAGGACTCATAGGACCAGTAGTAGGACTAGACTGTACCTAATGAATAAGGACTCTACAAGACAAGAACACCTTGGTTAATGGAGGACAGTCACTTCTCCGAACTCAGGCCTACATGGCTGTTTTTATTTTTTTGTTTATTATTATGTTTGATTGCATGCGTTGCTAAATGCGTGATTATCATTATTAGATTAATTGTATTGCCAAATTAGGAGATAAAAAGTTATATTCCTTTATATTTCACTTATTTTTAAGAATCAACATCGAGATTACACGTAAAAAGACCTTTCTTCATGAGTCAACATATTTCATTCTTCCACCATATAGGCGATGGGAACCTACTTCTGAGACATTACTCAAAAGATGGATTAAAAATTTTACATTTTACTCTTTGCCCTTTGCTCAGCCAGGCGTTTGACATTTCTTCGTGGATGGGAATGTCATAGCACTCCACATTATAATACATTAAGGAGTTATAACAGTGAAATTAGTCAAACTTTCTGGGATACACATGATTCAATAATTTAATATAAATATGTTGATACGTAAATTCAGTACATGCAGGGTCTGAATTCTTTGTTGGATCCATATTGTAATAAAAATATTCTTGAAAATGAAATTTGCTTTTTTATCTACTTTGTACTTGCATATAAAATTACGTGGACCGGTGGACCTATATTAGTCCATGATGCTGATTAAAAATATAGAATTATGTTATAAAAACTGATTTTTATGGGTTATCTGTAGTAAATTGATATGCTTTTATATTTATTCTCTATTTCGTTTTTTTAATATATAGGCCTGAGATTAAACATTGCTGAGATTGTTGTTTAAGTGCACTCTCCCTCTCTTTAGTAGTCATTGTACAACCCTACTCAAAAGTAATAAAGGTCAAATGTAGATTCAAAGGAATAAGAGGTGTATCAAATCCTAGTCCATTACCGAAGGATTATTTTTTGAATTTCTTAGAGATTCTGAAATTATTGATCGTGGATTCCAATAGTGTTTTTTATGGATTCTATTTATTTATCTACCCCAAGGATAAATAAGAAAAATAAAAATTGAAGTAAGTGTACTTTTGTATAAACAGATTTTCTTGAATAATAATTTAATACTAAGAAATATACTATTCCCTATAGTCTTTTAAATTTAATATTGTTGTCTTCAACTACCATTTTACGCAGGTGTAAAATTATATGATAAAAACATATAAAATTTGTTCGTTGATGTGTATAGTATCATATGTAACAAATCCTAAAGACAAATAATGCTTTATATTGCTGAAGCATCATTCATTTTTACGTTAGGGTGGATCGACTTGAAGTAAGGTTTAAAGGGAAGTTAATCATGCAGTGTCTTATTTATTTCTACAACTTGCATCTACACGGTAGTTCAAATAAATTTAATATACCTCTAAAAACTTATAACGAACAAACAAGATGGGGTTATAACCATATTTTTCAATATTTGAGAGCTACATATAATGAAATTCATTTATTCATAATGATATTTTCCTTTCTTGATGACTTCGGCCACATGGTGCCAGAAGCTTTAGCAGGCCCGGGAAACCTTGTGCAGATTCAGCTATGCCTTTGTACTAGTATTGTTCTTCTTCAGGTCCTCCACAGACAAATGATACTTGGCACAGCCCTCATGCTCGACCCCATCCCAGAGATAAAAATCAAATGATTTCAGGTCCAGGATGTTTACAGGCCAAAAATCTGGGCTCTAAAATGAGATATTTTGTGGCCAATACATTCTGCTTTTTTTTGGCCTTGTAGAGCGGTTCACTGTCTTGTTGGAATGGGAAATTTCTTCCTTCAGCTACTCCACGGGGAATGTAAATTAAAAGTGTAAATCCTGAACCAGTATAATCACAAAACTGAATTATTACGAGGTGCTTCCGGCACTGTGTGGCTGAGGTTATCAACAGAGGAGGATCTCATTATGAATATTTAAATTTAATTAAATCTAGCTTTCCAATAATTAAAAAATTATAGTTCTAAACCCATCTAGTTCTTTCGTTATAAGCCTCTAAAGATTTTCCCAGTTTGTCTGGACCACCCTTTACACTTATAACCCCCCTTAAGAGATCATAATTGGACATTAAAATCTATATCATTCTTATTAGAGGTTGGGGACTTGAGTTTGTATTTTGGACTCTAGAATTGATTGAACTTTAAAGTATTTGATTTATAAATCTATATTTTACAATATATAATATAAGAAATAAATCAAAAGACATTAGATAATTACATTCAATAAAAACTAAAAATTATCATTGTAGCTTAAAATTAGTGTAAAATACCTTTTTAATTTCAAACGTACACTAAAAATCTACTTATAAAATAAACAAACACTATAAAAATAACTCAACAATTAAAAATATCACCTTCTATAAGTTATATGTGTCGTCTATAAGATGAATAAAAAATAACGTCAACAAAGAAAAACATTAAAGGAAAAAGAGGTTTGACCGATTTTTATACCTATTAAAGACCCTGATAATACGATTTAAAATTTTAGTGTACAAGGGCAAAAGTTATCGAGAAAATACCATGGAATATCCATTGCCTTATCGAACATATCTGTATGGTCGTTAAGGATCGTCAAATCTAAACCCATATATCTTGAAACAGACGTAATAAGTATGTCTCTAATCTACATAATACACATTGGTTCATTCAAGATCAACTTTTTTGCGTGGTAAGACTTAGAGTTTAGAATGGTAAACCGATTGTAATAGCCTTTTTCGAAAAAAGTTACTTAACTTTGAGCAGCCCAACAATAATTATGGACAAGATGTTATTTGGTAAGATGTTTATAGGTATGCCCTTCATAGTTCCAGGCAACAAACTTCATTACTTAACAAAAAAAAGCATGGACACTTGAAATGTGGCTGTGAATTTATTTCCATTTCCAATCTTTTCAGTGGAATTAATAATAGGACATGTCCATTCGACCTTTCAACTTAAAATACAGAGATATTTTTTATCAAAAGTTAAGGCTGCAGAAGATATTTTTTAAGATAAATCCATTTTTATAGGCCAAGGAGTCAGTTGATAGTATCTTGCTGCTTTCCTTTTCAAAGGACATAATAGTTTTATTTTTGAAAAAATATCGTTACATTTAAAACCATGAATATGAATAATGTTATTCTAGAATGTTTCCATCTCTATTTTTATCAGATTTTCACTGTTTATAAAGAAAACTCTCTTCCCTGGTTCTGATGTAATATGTTGATTGTCGAGTTCGAGTCACAAATCACAGTCTTCCACAGAATTCGTTGAACTTTAACAGTAATAGGAGAAAATGGGACCACCTGAGAATTGATCATTTTATATCCAAAGAAAATCCCCTCCAAAATCCTGCTCAAGTTTATAAAAACGGTCCTTATTATATATCCAAAATACCAATACAAAATTGTTTTTGGAGCTTAAGAAGACAAGATGGAGCGATCTTATCTTTCAAACAGCCGCCAATATGCTCAAACTTCATCGTGGGGCATAGGTCAAAAAAAAAAATCCGTGTGGAATTTTTTAAACTTCACATGGCTGATTTGATTTTTCTTAAATTCTGATTTTGTATCACGCTAATTTTCATTCAAGAGACCACTAATCAATTGCCTGCTCTCATTATCTTGTCCTAGATTAATAATATTTATGAGTTTTGCTTTTTTCTTAACCGCATTCCTACAGTAGTATGTTATAGCAATTTTTTTCCATGCCACTAAAAGTAAGGGAAATTCGCTGTTAGTAAGTTGTGCGTGATCTTAGCAGTGTCTGAGGTGACTCCATCGTGCTGGAAGGTCCAAGGATCATTGCCAAATTCTTAATCCACACAAGGCTTGCCACGAGCCTCAAAACGTTCGACGCTTAGTTCTTGTTACTTAACTGAAGACCTTTACCGTCCTGTAATGTCAACATGGGATTCTCCGTTTTGAATTAACTGAATAATCACTTATTACTGGTTCTCAGCCTGGGTCATGGTGTTAAAGTAACGTTTTTATGAGATTAAAGTATAACATTGGTGTGAATGAATATGCAGAAGATGAAATAGATATCACAAAACCTCTATAATGTTGAGACAAATATATTCACGACTACTATAATTTTCGTACACCCTGTATAGATCTGTACGAATGAATTTAAAAAAATTAGAGCATTTTGCACTAAATTCTACAAAGAAAATCTACTTTACTAATACAGTACATATGTAATATGTCTTGAACGAAAAAATAGTTCAATAAAATTATAAATTCCTTCCTTATATCTTATCTATTCTAAACAGGATTTAGATTATACGAAGTACATAACTTATTATAATTTGTGTAAATATATGAGGATTTATATTAAATAAAAAAACCTAGAATTCATATGTACAATTCAAGTTGTCAAGTATTTTTTTAAGAAATTATCCGTTTTTGATCAAACACTACTGATGAGTGCGTATTTACAAAGAAAAAAGTATTGTTCATCCACAATTAAGTAAATCAATTTTTGTACATTACTCTAGAGCCAATGAAATTTGACAAAAACTATTTGGACTTTTATTTATTTGCGGGTATTTGCAATATTCGTATCTCATTTGAAGGCTCTTTTCGAGACTTATCCGTTTATATTAGTATTTCTTTATATGAATGGGCATTTCGTAGTGTGCAGAGTATGAGACTTATGATAATAATGAATTCAAACCCTTGTTAAGATCAGTTGCAATTTATATGGTTGTAGAGGGATATAATGTATAACTACAAGGGCACTCGGTAGGAAGCAAACCTCCTCTTATAGTAATTTTCCCTTAAATGATTTCATTTATATGGAGCATCATTATTAAAACTTGATCTCTGTAGCTCCGACTATGCATTTTTTTAAATGTTCCTTTAACTGGTCCGATGGAGTTGCACTGATTAAGTGTCAGTACAGACTATGATATTACATTTACTCCATCTGATATAGTAATTTTCTTTCAACTCCATATACACAAGCTATATTTCATTATCTTGGAACGTCCGGGGTGCGAACCAACACACAATGAGTCAAAGATAATAATTGATCTTAAGGGCGCGTTGTTCATTGAGCTACGTCGTTCCATTTTATTTCCCAAAGCTGCAATAATTATTCTTCTATTGTTAACCACATGAATGTATAAAGTAATAACTAAAGCGGGTGTTCATGAATGATGAAGCGCGACACTGATATTTCATGAACATTTTTAAGTCAATAACCCTAAAAACTGTTATAATGTGAGAGAGATAAGCATCTAAGCTGTCATTAAATTTTAATAAAATATATATAATGAGTAATAAGAAAAATAAAATACACACAAATCCTACATTTTCTTGGATTCAGATCAGTTTGGATCTAAAGACGTAACCATTCGAATAAATTTAGGGTACTCCATCCAGATCCGAAACTTAAAATGAAAGAATACTTGTCTCAAACTTTTTAAGGGTTTTTAGATATACATGAAGTACTTAGAAATAAATTATATATGGCCCTATTATATAGAAAGAAAAAAGAGGGGAAATAATGTAAAATGATATTAAGTCGTGAATTATATCATTATTAATTATGCATTTTTTTTTAAATACACCAAAAGTAAGGGGAAATTTATCTTTTAGAGTAAAATATTAACATCAGTACGACAGCTTGCAGTCTCAGAATATAAGTGGGATTGTTTTTGTTTTGTTGCATTCTGCACAAATAGAATGTGAGTCTTTAAAGTGTTTCCCTGTAAGGACACCGCCAACGATTTTCTATATTTTAGAAATATGCTTCTTGGACTAACAATAGGATTGCAAACGGACTTTATGTAGTGAAGAACCCTACTTTACTTCTTTGCTGCTTCCACAAACTTATTCATATCTTCAAACAGTTAATTTTATTTTCGTTTTACAATCCCCTACTTATGATATCTTACGAGTGATGACTGAGCAAACGATGTAATTAATAGTTTTTGCTAAAGTGCCTTGAAAACTCAGTACCAAGTGCTCACGAATACATTATAAAGTACTAAATAATGTTTGCTTTTTATCACCAGGGGCAACGGAACCAAATCAAAAGTGAAGGCAGTTTCATCAAAATAACCTCATCTTCTTTTGATGACAATATAATCTCACAACACTTCATTGTTGTGTGATCTTTCAAAAACTAAGAGGTAAATAAACCCTCTCCCCTTGTTGTAGCGTCTATGGTCATTACTTATCGGTAATTTTGTTGCATTATTATTTACCAATTACTTGCGGTATTAAAAAATCTGGATAAATTCTCAGTTCTACCCAATTCCGAAGTTTAACTACTCCTGTCTACCTGAAAATCATTTGTATATATAGGTCAAATAAATTAATAAAATTTGAATTAGGATGATACAAAAATGATAATAACCTCCTCTTTCGATAATGGACCTCCTCTTTTTCATTTGATGCCAGTATTGCGGATGTCAGCCGTTTAAGGGGTGTAAACAAACAAGTTTTATCAGAATAAATACCTCATATTCATAAAAAAATATAAGCTAGTACTGTTTCTTTGGATGTCAAAATAATGCCAACAAATAAATAAAAAAATCCTTTGTGTCGTCTTACGAGTAAAAATGACCCGTTTTTACACTTAACATACGAAAAATACAAACCATTAGAAATTTCTTGAATTTCTTAAATATACCTTAACCTTTAGGGAAGTACAAAAAAAATCATTTTCAATAATTTAATTTATCCTACAAAAGACTTTTGTAGAAAGATTGTTGCATTTTGATACGATTATAAATGATATGTTATTTAATAAAAAATACAAGAAATACGTATAAATCGAATGGAATATTGATAGATATTCTCGTGAGGACTAAATATGACCATTTTATGTCTACATAGAGTCAAAATAAATGTAAATGAAGAACCAGTAGATTTAGAGCTACCAAGATATATAAAATAATAAAAATCACGCACTATAATAAATATACCCCTCTGATGCCTAATTTTAATAACAAGTGAGACACAAATTATTAGAAATCTATGAATAGACAAACTTTATTTTATTAATGTATAAGATAACTCCCAGCAAATCATCAGTGTTACTGAGCATATTTTAGTACTAATTTAGATGTTCTTTCCTGAAGAATAAAAGAGTATGAGGTGTTTTGAAAAAGTAAGAATACTGTTTAAATTTCCCGGCCAACGTAAATTTGAAATATTCGATGTCTTAAGTTGTTTTTTTTATGTTAGTATACTCGCCATGAATATGTATTTACTGTTAGAGCAATATAATATATTTAGCTTGTTTTTAAGAAGCATACCAGTTAGAAGTATTTTGCGTGTTTGGCGATTTTTTGCTATGTCCATTGGGACGATTGGGCTTTGTTTTCCATAATAATTTCCATTTACCTATGATTAGTCACAAGTTATGGACTTTTTTAGCAAATCGGGATTATCATATTTGAAGAGCTCATGAGCAGTGTTCATACAACGTTTTATTTGGCTAAAATTTTGGAAGAGTTTGTACCAAATGTAACCATTTTTTTTATTACTCAAAACAGTTTCACAGTATTCCACTGTCAACAATTAAGGGTTTAAGAGGACTTCATTTTATTTTTCAAACAAAATTTGATGCAAATTCTTTTGATCCAGGTTTGACAGTGGCCAAAAATCACCAAACACATAAATTATTTCTAACCATTATGCCTCTCAAGAACAAACTAAGCACATTATATAGCTGAACCAGTAAATATATGTTGTTGGTGAGTGTACGGACATAAAAAACCGAACATACCAAATATACATTACCTGTGAAATTGGAAAAAGCATCTTACTTTATGATCACACCTCGTATTTGTAACAGCTTGAAAAAATAAAAATATACGGTTCAAGTTGTCAAATATGTACAACAATACCTGCGCACTAAAAACTCTTTAAATTTACAATCATCAGAATATGTACTCCTCCTTTTTTTTCATTTTATTGGTCAGATGGAGTTGCACTGATTGTGTATTAGTCAACCTTAAAACAACTACTGATCTTAATCAGAATCAGAGAATTAGGTGTTGTTGTTTTTTTTGTTGTTTTTTAATGAGGATCAGTTTTGGGAAAATAACGTTGAATTTTCAATTCCGATTCTTATTTATTACAGATATTTTTTAACTTTCTATAAATAATTATTTATTTTTTAATTTAATATTTGAATCTTAGAAAATTAATAATTCAAACTTTTTTGAGAACAGCTCGGAATTTGGAAATTAAATTGAACATGTCAACTTTTTTATGAACAGCTGCAGAGTTTGGAAATTTCTGGGAATAGTCCTTAATTTTTGAAACTTCTTCTGAATAACTGTAGATTTTTTAAGCAAATTTAAATATTGAGTATATTTTAATTCATTTTTTAAAATTTGTTAAAAGAAATTCCAAAAACAAAGCCCCCCCCTGAAATATAATACTGTAGAAGCAAAAGGGAATTTGTTTAACTATTATTTAAAATTATTAAAGTATCTGAATCGCCACTAGAAACGCATTGACCCCAAAAAAAAATTGGAATCGTACCATCATAAATAATTACTCTATCTCACGTAGGAGTTGTCTTTGAAGTCCATATACATAAAATATATTTTTTTCTCTAGCAATGACCGAGTATCCAACAGCCACACATTAAGTTTAAGAACCAACCCCAAGATGGTGTCCCATTCAGTAGTGTCCTAATTTATGAAGTCAGTGGAAATGCTTCATATGCAATATTATGTTTAATAATGGAATGACATTTCATGATTCATAGTTCAACGTATTTGTATAAATGTTTCTTATCATTTAATTTGGTGTATTTTGTTGTTATCAGATTAATATGACATGGAGCTGTGGCCTTTGATATAGGTAGAATAATGTTTAATTCAATATTCAAAGTATATGTAGTTCACTAAATGAATTGCTATGAAGAGTAATCAAGAGGATGAATCCATTGGTGATTCTGAAGCAGAGGTAAGCTCATTCTCCCCTTCCCTAGTTACAATTGGCATAGTTTCTAAGCTTCGTGTTTCTTATTACAGGAGTCATTTTAAGTCTATCATTTTATTATAAGGGGCGTAGGAAGTGTTTTTATATTAGAAGGTGGAGGGTCTGCGAGGGTGATCTAAAAAGTTTCTGACGTAAATAAAGATACCAAATATTTTTTTCTGAGCTTATACTATTATTTATACTTTTGGCTTAATTACTCTGAGTTGGATTAACTTAGACTTGTCAAATTTTAACACAAAGGCTTTTAATGACATCATCCTTTATATATACAATGTACTATATGTTCGAATCTAGATAAAGGCTAAACTTTCAAAAACAAATATTTAATAACTCCTTGATACACCATTTTGTCCAACGTTGGATAGACATTGGTAAAAATATAACTATACACTTAAATTAATTTTCTTTTAAAAAAAGACAAAATATAAGCTCATTTTTAAAATTGAAATAATATTTTTTATAAAAACCTCATTTCTTTAAAATTGCAATGATGAGAAGAACCGACATCGAAGGATCAAAAAGCGACTTCACTATGAACGCTTGGTCACCAAAAGCCAGATATTCCTGTGTACATTTTCCTGGTGCCTTGTTCAATGTCATTCCTTAGCTCAAACAGTATTATTTCCATGAAGAAGCAGTGTAGAATTAAAAAACGATTTTTTTATCCACTGTTTTGGAAATAACAAAAGTTGGTTTTACACGTATCACAATTACTCATAAACTAAAGAGCAGAATGTTATGAAATTTTGACAGATGTCTTTTGAAGGTATTTACTAGCTAAAAATGAGGTTAATAAAAATAGTGCCTTCCATGTGTGAAGGCTAGGGCCTATTCTGCCCAAAAGTTACCATAAAGTATATTTCCTTCTTTAGGAGTGACCGCGTGCCAAACCTACCGACTTTAATTCAAGTGAATATGTCACTCTATTTATGTATAAATTATTCCCAGCATAAAATGCCTTCAAAGGTTTTAAAAATATATTAACCCTTTAAGTACTAAAGATAAAATTACAAAAAATGAAGATAATTATTTGCATTGGCATAATTTGTATAGTCATATATAAAATCTCTTTGGGATACTTTTTGCTCAAACATTCCCCTTTTTCTAAAATTTACCAAGCCTTTTCAGTCGTTCAGACAATTACTACTAGAACTGATTTAAAAAAAGTTTCGTGACGTCATCAAGGAACGAACTTTATAAGTTTTTAGTACTGATATGGAGAAATGAACTGTACCTGACCAAGACTGTAGGGGACGAAACTACAGTCTTATGTCTTAAATAAACATCGACACAATACTAGTTATATATTTTCATTAAAGTGATAACCCAAATAAAAAACAGTCAAATGAATGCACACTCTGATTTAAAAATGTTTAAATATATTACTCTTTTAGGAAAATGGATATGAGATTGGAATATCAGATTTTCTCTATATCGTTGGCCTCTTCTGTTTGGGGGGATTTTATTTATTGCTTTTACTGTCAGCATTAGTTGGAGCAACTATCAGTAAAGGACTTATACATTTTATGATTGATCAGGTCAGTTATTTATTTTCATTAGCTTAGGCGCATTTTTATTCCCTAATTACATTTTTTTAAACAATACTATAGATATCAACGAACCCACGAAGAGTTGATTTTTGTAACAATGATATGATCATACCCGATGATTCGAAAACATACTATGTCGATTGGTCAAGAGATGACTACAGTATTATTGAGGACATGAATGGTGATTATGCTCAAATCCAAGGAACAGATCAATTACATTTGCTAGAAGTGGAACAAATTGCTTGGATATGGTGTCTCATATTTTCATTTTGCTTCCCAGAATTTCTCGTATTCATCAAATCTCTTAAAGAAGTCATAGTGAATAATTCAGTGATTGTGAAAAGCAAGGTTTCATTAAAGACTCAGTTCGGTATAGTTTTGGTATTTGAGTTGTTACATACTGTGGGATTGGCGGTTTTAATTTTTGCGGGACTTCCTCACGTGGATACAATACAAGCAATAGCGATTACTAGCTGTATGGGAATCATACCTTTTCTGATCAGCTTTGTGAATAAACATATCTGCAGAAATAAAAAACCAAATATCCGGGTTTTAGCTCTTGACGTAACTGCAATTGCTTTTCAGTTAAGTGGAATATTGATATGGCCTATATTAACGGGACGACAACAACCATGGAGTCTTACATTAGGACTAATATTAACTTCATTTGCATGGTGGGAATCATTTGTTTCGAGCAGTAACTTGAATTTTAAGTTTATTACCTTTCTTTCGCAAATAAAAACAGCAATGAACAGTGGAACAAGGTACGTGTGCTTTTTTTTCGACATAATTTTTTACATATATAGAATGTAGTGAACCCTAACTGACACAAAGGAAATCTTGGTGATGTTTACTTAGAAACTTATATATTTCAAAAAGGCAATAAGTTGAAATTTAGCATAAAAATTTTAAAAAAGGGTTTTTACAACTTATTTCTCAAAATTTAGGTTTGCGGTATCCTTCAGAGTATTTGCAGATGGGTCGGGAACCGATCCACCCTTTCATATTACCATAGTCAATAGGGCTGAGATCAGGGAAGATGTGGGACACATTTCACTCCCCCTGAAGTTGGCCAGGTATTAGGAGAGTCAATTTTGAATCTTCGTAGCTGTGTGTTTTAAGGCTCAATTCTTCTGCATGAATAGTGCCCCGATATGTAGTTGGATATCAGATAAGGATTCACCTTTGTCTTTATAACCAAAAGGTATTCCTTAGTTCCAAGCATGGTCTTAGTGGGGAAACAAATATTTATCCAATCAACGGGGTAGTCCATAGAAATCAGAACACTTCTCCAGGACCAGCGTCTACTCAGTCAGCAAGTCCGAAACGTTGGAGAGGAAGTATGGCTTTGTAAAAAGGTCAAACTGGACCCGGAGCATTTAAAGAAAACTACCCAGGGCAATCTCCTGAAGTACATGATGGCCCATGTAAGATATCTCGAGATTTTACGCCATGTTGTCCATAGAGCTAAAAAAAAGTGTGCGAAAATAGCCTTATGGTGGCAAAGACACCACTTATGATAGCAGCAATGAAATAACCCATCTCCTCAGTTGCAAGACTCTTTTGAATGAGTTTGGAATTACTCTTTTTATTTATTTTTTTAAACTCTTTTCTTACACTTTTGGCCCCCTTCAGCCCTGATGCTAACATCTTCGACTACACCTTTTGGGTGCATGTGGAGGGGAAGCCAATGGGACACCATGACAGAAGAATACATCCTCAGTGGGTACTAGGTCTTCACCGTGGTATAGAAGCCATCATTGGTGCTAAGAGCAGCTACATCAATGATTAAGTGTGTTCAGTCACACATCTATTTATAGTATTAACTATTTTGAAATTATATTCCTAGGTATTAAATTATATTTTGTTGAAGATTAAAATTCAAAGGGTTTAGATTTTAATGTACCTCTCCGTATATTTGTTCAATAATAATGTTCCTTACATGAGAATTATATACCAGATTTTACAAAGTAACTAAGTACATGATAAACATGATGAATTTACAATTCAACAATGATTTTTATCTCAAAGACAGTTATTTCTAGTACAATAACTGGGTTTGACACTAAAAATACCATTAAAATATATAATTCGGTCAGAGAATCAAATACTCTGACTTTCTATTTTATTAAATATAACATCAACACTAAATTATAGTGTGTTTTGGAACAAAACTTAAATGGAATTAACTGCTTTTGGAATCGTTCATGAATTCTCTGTGCATATTATATTCATTATTTTGACACAATATACTTACATCTTGTACTATATATGAAACTAATTAAAAGTCACTTATGCTATGTCCTTTTTCTGTAGTTTTCATTTAAATTATAACTTCACAGTCGACCCTACTGTAAAATCATGGAATTGACTTTTAGCTCAAGTCGACGTCTGCAATCTTTGTCCTAGAGAGGGAAAAAATTCTCATTTGTGTAACTGATATCTAATATTAAAAAATGGTTCTCTTTTTAGAAAAAAATATTTTAATTTTTATGGGACTTATCATCTTAGCAACATCATTTTAAAATTAATAATTTGGGCGAGCTTCTTTTGAGTGTTGTTTATTTCATTTAACTATAGAGCTATAGAACTATAATAAGGACCATCTGTTGTATATTCTCTTTTTAAGAATGCTGAGTATTTCTTCGTTTAATTTTTCTAAAAGAATGAAAAAAGAGTAACCAAATAGATCCATCCCAACCCCTCTGAAGCCTTTTCTCAGTCTCATGTATCCAAGGTTTACTATCACAACATTGGACAACGAAAATGGTTGGAGAATGCATCTCCTATTTTAAATATCTGACTCCACAAGTACCTATCAATCGAAACATTTGAGTGCCATCCCACTCAATAAGTTTTCTAAATTCGACCCTCGATAGAAGCTTGCAGAACGAATATAAAATCCGATAAGAGCCTCAGTTGCTCTTGCTACATTTTTCCATTTATTTTAAACACTGCTCTGATGAAGGACAACATATAATAATAAAGTAATTTGTTAATTTTTTGTTTACGATATGAAAAGGTTGCTGAAATGAAGGATACCGAAAAAAGCTCGACCAAATAAAGAATATTGTATGACTGATAAGGAAAATCACATTTGAATATATGATAAAGTCGGAATCCCGGGAAGTGTATAGGTATTTAAAAAAAAGTTTATTTTTGTACTTTGCAAAATATTTGTTCTCTTAAAATAGCAATAAAAGCAAAGAGACAAAAGGGGTTTGTTAGCTAGAAGATATTTCTTTTGCTAAAAGAAAACTTTTTCTAGCCGGTTGTCTCGTTTTTGGTTCAAATATTCAATTATGTACGTTACTGATACAAACAACCTATTTTTTGCTTGTGACACATGAACTTTTTTCTAAATATTACAAAATTTGCAAGGTAAATTGTGTATAGATTAATTATACAGTCATTTATGGCAGCTTCATTCTCTTTCGACAAGAAGGGCGTCTTGTAGCCAACTCAGTTTGTTGTATAGCTTTGCATAACATTACTCTGAATTCTTATGCGTCGATAAACATTCAAAAAGATATATAAACTTTGCCATTATAATATAAATATTTACTCCCTTTTTTATAATTTTATAAACTCTGGAAACACAAACTCGTTCTAATTTATTAGATAAAGTAGCCACACAGTACTAAGAATTAAGCGTACACTCGCTAATCATGCTTTTACAAACATTGAAACAGACAGACAATCTAACTTACATTATAAATATAAATTATTTTCTATTTTGACAAATTCATCGTCACCTGAGGACAGGAATACTATAGTAAATTATGTGATTTAGATATATTGTGTCTTATATATTGAGCATCCCGCTCAAACAATAAAGAGAATAGATAAATTTTTACGTTGACCTTTTATCATTTTTATTAAGAATGGGGGAAAAGTAACCTAACATATATGTTACCATGTCGCGTCATTGTGTGATAACAATGATTTCGAGATATATTCAGAAGTCAAGACCAGTGTTTCTCAAAGTGGGTGCTGCGGCACACTGAGTTGCTCCAGACAGTATCAGGGGTGCTATACCAAAAAGACACGAAAAAATAAAAACGAAAATATATCCTTTCGTCTTCAAATATATTATTTTAAAATATGAAAGGATAAAATTTTAAACTCATTTTTGATAGAAAAATAAACATAAATTAAGAGTAAAATTTGTCTGAAGTATAATGTGTCTAAAACTTTAGTCCATTGAGGTCAAAATGACTTCAATTTTACATCATATTGTTTTTTCAATTTATTTCACAAAACAAAAGGACAAAACAACCTAATCATGTATCCTTTTCTAAAAAAAAAAATCAGCACAGAAACACGACATGATTTACTGTAAAATTTTGCCTCAGCTTACTTTATTCACTTCCCTTAAGTTTTTTTGGTCTTATTGTTCGATTATATTGTTGATGTCTCGCTCAGGCGATCAAAGAAGTTTGTAAACTTCTGGCTTTAAAGGTTAAAGTTATGGTTACAATAGATAAGTTTGCCTGCACATCATAGTTTCTCTTTCCATCTCAAAATTGTAGATAGGAACAGCGGATAGTTTAGATTCAATTATTGCAACCTTTTTAAAAAAAGGAAATCAATTTCTTAAGTGCAACGAAGCAATGCTTCTTACAAAATAAAGAATATATTGGATGAGATGGATTTCAACTCAATCCATCACAATTACTTTAATAAGTTTGCACTTAGTCTTAGACATTTGTTGGAGTGTTAACGTTTTTCCAGGAGCCTTATAACATTCCTCCTGTAATTATACTATAATGGTTCATTGTAGATACAAGAACAAGCTGGTGTACTTTGCTCAATGAAATTCCATCCTCATCCCTCAGTCCACCGATCGACTTCGAGCCCGCCACTCCCCCGGGAATACTTCATAAGGGACAACTCAAAGCCTCCTCCACATGAGACCTTCCGCTTACTTTCATTTTTTAAAGGTAGAATCAATTAAATTTAAACAATATGCTGTCTTTGTCTCCAACTTTGAGATAGAAAGAGGATGTTTCACTTACAGGCAAACTTGGATAATGTTCATAAAGTTATTATTATTTACAATTTGTATTATGTTCTGTTCATAACTGAACTGGACTGACGTTCTAGCCTTGATAGGTGAAGAAAATTAATAATTATCATTATTCATTTTTAGATATTGGTTATATATGGTCATTTCTTTGCTCAAAATTAGCATCTTCATTGGAACAGCAGTCATTTTGTGTAAATATAATGGCCTCATACTGGACTATGCAGACTTATTCAACAAATTCAATGATTCATTTTCCTCTCATTTTTACAAAGTCCGAGAGTCATTATCGGAAATGATTGGAAATGATTTTATATTGGATAAAGAGTATATGGCTCTTCTTCAAACATCTCCAAGTTTTCCATTTTGGGTATTGGCTGTACAAATCCTTTCTTCTTTAATTACTTATGGAATTTCCGTCTTTGTTTGTAAAGTTCGAATGGAACAACTAATTTTTGCTCTACCTTTATCACTCACGTCCCCATTTCTTCTAAATGCTATTTTTATATTTTGTGGAATGAAAGTACAAGATCCCTGCTCAACTAATGATTTCTTCCCAAGGTAAGTTTGTTTTTATTAAGATTAAAGTACTCTATGGAAGGATTAGATAGACAGAGATTCAGCGTCAAATTAAAAGAATTACATGTAGGATAAAAAAAAATCAACCTCACACGATAACAAGAAATAACTTATGACTAAATAAAAATAGCCATGAGTTAGAGTTGTTCAAAATATGATCTAAAACTGAAGCGATAATTTTTAGAGTTGCAATCCGAATTGATTTTATATTTGCTGAAGCTGTTATGATTATTATTTAATTCTTGAGAAAGGAACCCATAAGTATAAAGTATTCACTTATGTTTATACTTATAAAAAGACGAATAATAATAATAAGGGTGTTGTCGATCCTTATTTAGCACCAAAGACCGCAGTCTAGTACAATCCCACATGTCAGTCTTTAAAGAAAGTAAAATTGATCCCTCTCGACAAAAATGAGTGTATTTTACCTACTTTTAATCATTCTGCTATGTAATATAATAAATTATATATCTAAGTAAAAATAATATAGTTTCGTATTATATTGTGTTATTATGGAAATAAAAATATTTTTTGCAAAATATGTACTATATTTTGAATATATATTTATATATCCTATTTAGTTAAAAAAAACAATATTATGAACATTCCAAGGACCAATAGTTAAGAACTAGTCCAAATCATTGACAATTCTAAGGACCAGGTATGGCTGGCTCTAATACTGGACTAGACTGTATTGAATAAATAAGGACCAACACAAAACTAGTTAAGGGTCACTCAGGAGTAATTAGCCTAAGTCTCAATCGGTGTCCACAAGGGGTGGGCTGGAGGGGCTGTACTTTCCCTACAAATTAATGAATTTTTGACTCTTGCTAGATTTTTTTGTCATTCGAACACATAATTCAGTAGACAATAAAAATTAATAGTTCAATTTTTTTTTTTTTTTAAATATTTTTTTGTGAATATTTGTGATTTTTGAAAAAAATTTAGACAACATTTGTAACTTTTCTCAAAAAAAAAAAAAAATTTTCTGTAGATACCTATTGATTTATGATTTTTTTTTTATCAAAAATTGTTTTTTTTGGTAAATTGCTTTGGATTTATGTACTTTTTTCCACAAAAAAATTAATATTTTTAATTTAATTTATATATTTATTTCCAAAAAAAATAATTTTTCAAATGATATTTCCAAAAAATATAATTAATTTTGAGTAACTATAGATTTTTGAAAAAAAAAATTATTATTATTATAATTTTTAAGTTTTTTCAAAAACATTCGAACCCCCAAGCCCCTTCTCCAAAAAAATATATATATCATCCTGCAGACACCCTTGGTCCTTGTTGGACTAAGAGTAGAATTGAGGATCGTCATCGGAGTAGTTACAGCCTTTATGTCCTTAATATATAAGGAGCTGGATTTGTGTTTATTTCCTTCCGTTTATGGATGCTTACATCTGATCTAATAAAACGTTTTAGACACCACTGTGGATATAGTTATAGAAAATATGACACTAAAAACCAAAAAGACACATGAGTACCCTAACAATTTAAGAATAATTAAAATTAAAGCAGAATAGCTATCATGAAGTTTTATTAAGTTATCTGCTAGCAGCTAAAAGGGAAAAATCAAAAAGACAAATAGCGATACATATCCACATGGGTAGAAATTACTCTTTAATTCTACTGTGAGTCCAACTAGGACTTTCACTTCTAACTCCCCCGACAAACATTAGTTTTTCATTCCATCTTTCATAATAGATGGACTTTATTTTAGATGTTCTCTCTTATAAATATATTAATCCTAGGAGCTAAGGTAAATAAATTGTTATCATGTCCGTTTAGGTCTCTTATTTTAAGTATATCCACCGGTCACATTTGTAAAGGTCTTTATATGAAATATAAAGAAAAAATGCGCAAGTTCTAAGTTTGTGTCAAAAATGTGTAATTTATTCTTACTACAAATTTATTAAATCTAAATTTTTTACTCAATATTTCCACAAAATTTCAATTTTGGTTAAAAAATTTAATTTCGTTAATAGAATAAGTTCCCAATTGAAACCAACCTACAGCCGACAATTTTAACTCACTTAGAGAGGGGGAAAATAGAGTTGTGTAATTAAGTTGTGCGGGATGTCATGGTGTAAAAAAACGAGATATCAAAGATGTAAGTATACTGAAGGTATAGATAGCTTTCATTGATATTAGAATAAAATACTTTGGTTTACCAATTCCATTTGTTAATTAAAACTTTAAGTATACTTTATGCAGGATAATAGTTTGCTATTATTCTTAATTTAGGGAAAGTTGAATTATTCATTAAAAAAGTCAATCAATTTGAATTTTTTCAAAATATTTTAATTTCCATATTCATTCATAGTAGTATTGAACGCCGTGATCACGAATTTTTAAATTTATTCTTTCGTTGCTAATCTAATTGTTGAGAATTTTAATTTAAGCTTTTATTGTATTTTTACCTTATTTATAGTTTTGAGAAAAAAAAGCATCAATAATTTTCACAAATAAATTAGTTTTTTGTAAGTAAAGTTGAATGCTTCATTCATATATGAGCTTATTAAGTCCACCAACGACGTTGAACAAAACTCTCAAGTTTATCTATTTGTCATGTTTTGTTTTTTGGTAATCAGGATTAGTCAAAAGTTACGGATCTAAGTGAAACATTGTAGAAAGGTCATATATGTTAATAATGCGACAGTATTAAAATTCGAAAGCTTAAGATCAAGGTCACATAAAATGTTAAAAACGCAATATTGACGATATATTTTATTTTCTCATTAATACATGAAATTGACTCCTAAATATAAAGTCGGCTGTTCGAATAATTAAAAATCACTACCCATGATCATAATTTAATGAATTTAAAGAGTTTTTTACACACGTAGTACACATGTATTTCCTGGAAATGCTTACCCTCTCCATGTATATAGTGTTCCCTTGATGGATGTAAGGAAGAGCGACGAAAAGAAACTTTAAGTTTCTGTAAAATAATCGTTATTAAATTGAAATCGAATGATAAGTAATATTTTTATTTATCTTCTATGTCTATTATTATTCGACGTAACGTTTGAAATTGGTTATAATGATAATGATTTGAATATCCTTTTCTTTTTTGCAATTTCATTAAGTTTTTATTTTTTCTTGAAGGAGAAGAAATCATACGAAAATACTTGAAAATTATTGAAAAAAGGAGAGGTTTTTTCAAAAGATCATCAACAAATAAAAGGAGCTAAATTGCAGTAAAGAGGGGCACAAGGATAATAATAATAAAAACTGGGAAATTATACGTGCTAAAAGAGTGGGTAAACATTTCAGTGAATCTACATCTATATGACAAATTTTACATATTCAGAAAATAAAGATGAACTTTTACAGATGGTTATTTTCTCTTTTTCCTCCATTTGGTGGCTTAAGAGAATAATTTCATAAAATATTGGTGGACAACTTTTTCATACTCCAAGTTGTATTTGATATTAGAAAAAAGATGAAAACAAAACTACTTAT
This sequence comes from Lepeophtheirus salmonis, assembly GCF_016086655.4. NCBI lineage: Eukaryota > Metazoa > Arthropoda > Copepoda > Siphonostomatoida > Caligidae > Lepeophtheirus > Lepeophtheirus salmonis. The sequence continues at coordinate 43,602,749 of NC_052136.2, read as the reverse complement.
AGTACAGGCTTAGATCTGAGATGTTTTGTGTCTTGGTTCTCCTAATACACCCCAATGAATACACAGTAGAATAGACAGAATGGATTTTTATTTATATTCCTTTTTGTTCCAACTTAGGGGTTTTTTTTACTGGAATAGTTATGAAAAGAAAAAGAAAAGTGAATTAAAGCAAATGTGCATTGATTGTCTTACATAATTAAATAATGTTTTTGGTTGCTTTATTTTTTGATATGTCAGCAGAAAAATTAATGAAAAAAAAAGTTCTATCAATTCCTAAAACCCTCCCGTAGTAAACATGCTTCTTACAAATGAATAAAATAAATAAATTTTTATTTACTTGCATGATAAAGAATTACACGAATTTAATCATTACACCATTTTTTTTTTTTTTTTTTTTTTTTTTTTTTTTTTTGCAATCATTAATTTTAATAATTAAAATGTCTAAAAATACTTGTATGATTATGAAACATCGAGAAAAATAAGTATGTATTTAAAAATAACATTTAGATCATGAATATGGGGGTTTCAAAAATATTTACAATTTCAGTCTTATGTTAAAAACATTATTTTTTTATTTTTAATAAAAATTTATAGGATACATCTTCATTACTCAGTAGCAACTAAAAATAAATTTTGTAGGTAGTTTTGAAAAAAAAAAAAAGGAATTCCAGAAATCAAGTGAAAAACAAAGGAACAACTTTTTTAACCCATATAGCGAATTAAATTCACTAAACCTACATCAAAAGTGCCTTAATATAAGAATAAATACGAAACAAAGCATTAAAAATATAAATAAAGAATAGCACATAATTAAATTTTATATTTCTTTAAAGTATGCTCCTGAAATATAAATTCAAAGGAATAAGAAGCATTTTTATAAGTATTTCACCTACTTATTATCTACATTACTTATATAGAAATTTATTATCCGATTGTTTCAACTCAATTCTCTGTTTCATTTTATAACGCATCTACTCTTAAAAACGGTGCCCAGTAATTTTACCTTAACCCATTCCGCCTAAAAGCCATTTTGCATCCAGGATATTTCGCCTTAATATATATATATATATATGAAGTTTATACGTCGTTATTTTTTATTTTTGGTTAAAATTGATGGTCTCTATGAATTTTTTTATCAAAATATGTAATGTTTATTTAAAAAAAAAAATTCAATGTTTTTTTGTTAGATAATGATGGAATTATGCACTTGTCTCATATTATGCTTCTTTGTAAATCAATGAGTCTTTTCTAGTGTGAATACTCATGTCTTAGAGTAATAACTAACGGAGAATTAGTTAGCAATTATTAAATTCAAATTATTCTTTTGTTTTTCTTATTATACTCATTCAATCACCTATTTTGTCTCTGTTTCGAATTCATTACATAGTGAGATTTTGTTAGTGTATGGATTTTAGGGCAGGATTTCATAATTTTTTTCAAAAGAAAACAACCATTTAATGCGTTTTATGGTAATACACAAGACATTTTATTAATGAAAAAGTTCTAAGGGTTCATTAAATTTAACCAAAAATAACAATAACGACGTATAAATCTTATTTATTAATATATTAAGGAAAGGGGTTCCAAGGCAAAATATCCTTAGGGAAAATTATCCTACGCCTCAAAAAGAGCCTTGAGTTGGTCAAACAAAAGAAAGAGGGGAAATTATGCATGTTCCATCTAATAGTTAGTTTTCCTTGCCACAATATTCAAATATACGGTTAGTGCTGACGCATTTAAAACGGTATTGCAACAGTTATTACCATTGATGAAAAATATATCCAACAATATTTTCACCTTTCAAATAAAATAGAAAAATATGTTTAGCTGAAAAAGTATCGATACCTGTTTTGACACACAAACCTTAACTAAAGCGTTATTCACGGCGAGGTTGCTTTTCTATCAAGTAACTTTTCATCTAATAGAAAAAAAAAGAAACAACAAAAAAACCCGAAATCATCTGGTTGTTGGCCAAATAAGTCAATCCCACCAAATGTTATTAACTTCTTAATTACTCCCAGAATGTAATTGTGATATTATTTCTCGAAAATTTTTAAAATGAATTATATATATATATTTCATAATATTAAAATACTACATAGTATTATATTTAATACTCTATAATAATATTGATTATTTTGTTGTTGTTTTTTAAATATTGTACTGAAAGCGTAGCTTTAAGTACTTCTATATGAAAACCAAAATTTCATTATAAAAATTAAAAGATGTCCAATATATATATTTTATAAGCGACGAGAGATCAACAAGAAATTGTATTCTTGTTCTTATGGAAACTGAGTAAAAGTATTCATAACTTATTACTTCGTTTATTTATCAAGACAACAAAACATTTAAGGCATTTTTGTGTGAGCAAGGTTACGCCCTATGATATTGTAATGGCACTAACACGTATATAAAAATAAGTTATAAATTGATTTTACTCACTGTCCAATAAATTATTTTAGATATGTGTTCTTTCAATGTCCTTCTATGAACAATACAATCACTTACATAATGGAAAATCAAATTTGGTTTTGGTTCTTATGGTTTGCATCCCAATTATGGATAACAAAACACATTTGGAAATCCGCAACCATTCGGCTAGCATCCATCGAACAAATATTTTGCAAACCATTTTATTCAGGAATGATGTTAGATCAATCCCTTCTCATGAATAAAAGAGTGGATGCTTTTATCAAAACAGATGAAAAAAGTCCCACAATTGTATATGGATGTGTCACTCTATGGCATGAAACGAAGACAGAGATGCAGAGTTTAGTACAGTCATTAGTGAGGTAAGTACCTATTAAGCATACACCTTTCTTTGTAGTTGGTAATCTAAAACGTGTTTTTATTCAATTTTTATAATCTGCTACCATTATTATTTAATTTAAGAACATTAAACGGTATTGTAACTACGATTATATATGCTCAAAAATAACGGAGAGTGCCACTGAGTTTTTCTTGGGGAGTTATAGAAAATATGGACTGTCTGTATCCTAAAAAAGGAAACTGAAATCAAGACCGTAATTACAACAATTTAAATAATCTTTTTTAAGATTGACGGTGATCTAGCATTTATTTTTGCAGACTGATGGTATAAAAAAAGAGTCCAACTGTTTTTTAGCAATACACACTAGTCAATTTGTATACAAAGTGGTTTCCAAATTAAAAAAAAAAAGAAGATGTAATGAACATTTTATTTATTTATCTTTAAATGTTCATTGAAATTGTTCAGATGGAGTTGTACTTATGAAGCATAAATAAACATTATAGTATTATATTAACTCCATCTGACCCAGAAATCTTCTTTGAAGTCCATATACATGAAGTATATTTCCTTGCCTAGGAATGACAGGCGCGAACCTACACACATTGAAAATGACGTCAATCCTTTGAATTTTTCAGCAGGACTGGTTTTTTTTTAAGAATTGGTAATGTGAAGAATTACCAGTCTTACCTACAAAATTGTCATTATTTTGTAACTCCTGAGTATAAACATCCTTTTCTAAGTAGATTCAATTATATTCAAAAACTCATTGAACCTTTGTTATGCTCATATAAGACTGAGCGTAACCCTTAATTTGTTGCAGAACTATATAATTATAAGTACTTGTTTAACTCAGAGTAGAGTTGGGGATAGTCATTAGAGTAATTCTTACAAATGCCCTAGTTCATTTCCTTCCTCTCTTGTCACAGCTGATTGTAATTGATCAAAAGAAACGTCTTGAGCATTATTTTATCTTTTATACAATATATTTTTCAAATTGTCAAGGTTACCATGTTGATTTTTGGGTCTTTTAACATGCCCATTGTTCAAATAAATTTTAATTACTACACATTGAGTTCAAGAAAATAATTTCTCCCGATTGCATTGCCCATTGAGCTACATCGTTCCATATATTTTTAACAAATAAAGCTACAGTGGTTTAACATTTCCCTGCTGATAACAAAAAGGATACCAATAAAGTATCAAAACTATTCTGGATATCACAACTAATTATATTTCAGTCTATTTTGAAGAATATGCCTGTACTAATTTGTTGTTAAATATCAACTAGGAGGTCTGAGTACAAGTTTGAACTATTAAAAATCGATGGATACAAATATGACTCTTGCATCCACGGAGAGAACATTTTCTTTTTTTTTCTTATAATTAAAAAATCTTTGTTTTTAACACTCCAAAACTTCGGCAGGACGTAGTGCTCACATCGAAAATAAAAATCTGGAAAGCTAAGATTTAACAATTCATAATATTTGACGCCAAAGTCCAAACGGTATCAAAACTGATACCTCCGTCTTTATAATATTGACGTAAAAATTGTATTCTTAGGAATAAATAAAAAATGGCGAGCAGAATATTGGGCTATAAAAATTTTGCGGAATTACATTTCCCTGTTAGACATTTCGCATAAGGACAATTTAGCGAATTTATATTTTGAGAAAGGGGAATTTGCCGAACTGATATTTCACCATATATTTCATTTGGGATATTTGCCCAAAAAATAATATTTAATAAATTTATATATACGATTGTATATTTAATTCAATACAAAATGATATGGCTAAATTAATTAGTGTTCTTTTTTTCTAGTTATATTTATAAATTATCCTTATATAAACACAACACAGAAGTACATATGTGGTTTGAATTTAGTAAGAATCTTTACAGCTGCAGTACATTAACGAATATCTTTTTAAAAAAATATTTCTTGCAAAAGAACACTAATTGATTAAACTATATAACATAAATAAAGATATGAAAAATAACTAATTATGACAAAACCATTTAAAATTGAATTGAAAATATCATCGTTTATATGAATGCATTAAATATCATATTCCCCCAAATGTCCCAAATGATCCTTTGGCAAAATGTTCATTCAGCATATTGGTCTTCGGCTAATTGTCCTTCAGCGAAATGTCATTCGGCAAAAATGTTTTGGCCAATTGTCCAATATGTTTCCGATATTTATAAGAATAAAAATACTTCTTGATATTGTAAGCAGTACCGAGAGAGGGATTCAACGTTCTCTGCCGGCTTCCGGGTACTGACAACGGCTAGGAGTAGATTAAAATGAAAAACTTGTACACAGAAATAGTGGTAGAATTTATTTATATATATTTTCTTAAATAAAATAGGTTGTTTAAACTATTTGATTTTCCTTTCAGAAAAATTTATTTTTTTGTGAAAAACTATAGATTTTTTCGGAAATTGTAATATTTGAAATTTAATTTTTGAAATTTATTTTGAGTAGCTGTGGTTTTTTAAATTTTTATCTAAAAAAAATAACTTTTTTTTTTTTTTTTAAATATAATTTTTTTTAATTACTATAGAGTTTTAAAAGAAATTTCAATTTCAATGAAATTCGTACCTACTTGTAATTTCTAGTATCTTTTAGAAGTAGATACATAATTTATATAATTTTAAATGTTTCAGAATGGACTCGTATAATGATACGCAAACCTACATTATGAAGCACAAAAAGAACGGCACTAATGACTACTTTAAATGGGAAACTCACATTATTTTTGATGATGCATTTCAGTATGGGGGTAACGATGGATCGAAAGAGCAGGAAAGGAACATCATTGATGAAATGGGATCTATAAATAGCTTTGTGCATAATTTAATTGATATACTTGAGAAGGAGTGTGGTAATGTATGTATTTTTATTAATCTTGCATAAACAGTCCCAGAGTTAGGAATATTGATCATACAGCCAATTTATAGTTTTAGCATTAATCAATATTTTTTAAAATACATATTCTTGAATAAAAAAGGGTTGCATTATCTGACCATGCTTTCCGTTTTCCTGTTTGTTGCACTTTTTCAATGAAAATACGTATTATGCAAAAATTTCAAAACTTTATTAGAACGTGCGTTACCATTTGAAACTATTCTTATTACCGACATTTTATTCTATTACGTGTCAACATTTACATTTTTATGAATTTATGAAGTAAAAATAATCATAACCATTTTTCATCATAAAGTAAAGTTTTTATCATCCATACTTGTTCCACAATTACTTCTACCATATAACACTAGAAAACTTGTAGTGAAAGCTCAAACGCACCCTCTATAAATGGCATAGAATAACTGATAAATATCCACGATGGCATAACAAAAGATCAAAAGGCAATTGGTTGACCATTTATCATATTTTAATAGGGAAAAAATATTTATTAGATTTAAATACCCAAACATATATCTACATTTAATAACTGACTAGTAAAATTCGTAAATAAAAGTTTTTATAAAATTATTTAATTTAAATATCAAGCTTATCTCAACCCTCTTCTATCATTCAACTATTTAATTATAATGAATTAGTGTTTTTTACCATCGGTCATATGAACTTATATTACGTTATTGTTGTAATATCTCAGTTATTCTACAACATGTGTAGTGGGCGCGCTTGAGCCTTCCATTACCGGTTCAGGGGCGTCCGCAGGATTATACATATATAATTTTTTTAGGGGGGGCTTTTTATTTATTTTTTTATTTCTTGAAAAAAGTTTAAATTTTTGCTCCACTGCATAATTTGGTGAAATGACTTTTCTTAGAAAAAAGACGCTTAAAAAAATCCCCCCTATTTTCTCATTAAATTTTTTCTCCCTTTGCGATATTTTTTTATCGTTCAAAAGAAAAAAATTATTTTTTAGGGATGGGTCTCCATATCAACCCCTGTGCCCCCTGAAATATCTAGTATTATATGATTCTAATTACCCGATCTCGACCAATCGAACCAATTTGGAATCCTTGAATAATAAAAAATTAGTTATGCACTCATATGGGATCTGGGGGATTTTAAAGTTTGTTTTAGCTGTAGTGTACATCCGGGTATATTATATATGAATCATTTGTATCATTTCCTACCTTTTAGAACAAACTTCCGACAGTTGCGCCAACTCCTTTTGGAGGACGATTAACTTGGACACTTCCTTTAGGCACACAAATCATTTGTCATTTAAAGGATAGATTTAAAATAAAGAAAAAGAAACGCTGGTCTCAAATCATGTACATGAACTACCTCATAAAGTATCAACACAAAAAGCTCAAATCGGAAGGATATAATCATGCATTAGAGGACACTTACTTATTAGCGCTTGACGGAGACATGGATTTCCATCCCGAAGCAGTGACTATGCTTTTAGATTTGATGAAAAAAAATGTAAAAACCGGCGCAGTGTGTGGAAGAATTCATCCTTTAGGCTCAGGAGTTATGAAATGGTATCAGTCCTTTGAATACGCAATTGGACATTGGTTACAAAAATCAACAGAACATATTATGGGTTGTGTTCTATGCTCCCCGGGTTGTTTCAGCTTGTTTAGATCTTCAAGCATAAATGGAAAGATTATGAAGACGTATGCAACTGAGAGTATGCAACCAAAAGATTTTGTTCAATATGACCAGGGTGAAGATCGATGGTTATGCACTCTGTTACTTCAAAATGGTTATCGCGTATCTTATGCAGCGGTCTGTGACGCATACACATGTAAATATGATAATAATTTAATTTTTAATAAACCCCTTGCTTTAAATATTTCCTTAAAGTTGTCCCAGAAGCATTTGATGATTTCTTTAAGCAGCGGCGAAGATGGATGCCTTCAACAATGGCAAATGTCGTGGATCTTCTTTTCGACTACAAAAATGTTATACGCGTCAATAAGGATATTTCTTACTTTTATATTGGATATCAAATAATGCTTCTCATTGGTACTATTCTAGGGCCTGGAAGCATTTTTCTCCTGCTAATTGGATCATTTTCTGTTGCTTTTAAGATTTCAAATACTAGTTCCCTAATATTTAATATTATTCCTATTATCCTATTCATGATAATATGCTACAAATATTCTTCGAACGACAAAATACAACTATTGTTTGCACAAGTGCTAAGCGTCCTTTACTCATTGATCATGATGGCTGTCCTAGTAGGAATGTTATTACAAGTAATTAATTATAATAATGTATGAAGGTAACCAAGTTCAATATGTTCATATCTGATATCTCAATTAATTTTCCCGTCAATTAGTATAAATTTTAAAATTTAATGATAATTCTAAGCAGAATTAACCATAATTTCATTTTAAAATTTAATGATACTTCTAAGCAGAGTTAACCATAATTTTATTTTATAACAATGATGAAACTCTCTGATTTAACTGTCTTTATATACTATCAACACATTTCTCTCAAACTTTAAAATTTATTTGTTTTGCTACCTGGGGCCTGGTACTAAGAATGTCTTCTGAAGACCATCATAACTGGGTTATATGGAGATCGGAGCGTGTCTATATGGCCTTTCAGGAGAATATTATTGAAAGCTCTGAAAAGAAAGAACCTGATAGATCATCTCATATAACCTTGATGCATAACAAAATACTAAAAAAGTATTAAACAAATAACCTTAAATAAAGGCTTAAGCAATCTGGAAAAATTACTGGCTCAAAGTTCTCAAAAGTGAGGTAGGTTGACTCTACCGAACAATAATATATATATTTTCGTAAGTGGACTTTTGGCCGTAAATATTTTTGTCGAAGGACAATATACAATTGTATATTTTAATAAAATATAAATCATTTTTCAGCCAAACGGTCCTGTATATTCGCCCAATTTTCCTGGACCCCTATATTTTATCGACTAATACGCATATTGAACTGTGTTAACCTTCTATCTAAGAGACTTAGTTTAATGATTAATGTACTTCCTTACTTTTTAAGATTACAGAAGATGGATGGCTTGCTCCGACAACCCTTTCACTTCTCTTAGTTGCAACTTCATTTATACTAGCAGCATTGATGCATCCTAAAGAGATTCTTTGCCTTCCTTGTGGACTCATTTACTATGTTACTATACCTTCAATGTATCTCCTTCTTGTTATATACTCGATATTTAACTTAAATGTCATTTCTTGGGGGACAAGAGAGACCGGAGAAGCATCCTCAACAAAGGGTAGGTGATCCAACATAATATTGCAGTAAATGAAAATTTCATACGGGTCCGTGTAAAATATTAATGCCGGTTGGCTATCTGTGTAACTTCCTCATTCAAGACAATTCATTCCTTACCACTGGCGCTATGTAAAAACAACGAGAAAAAATGTCAAAACAATGCCATAATATATTTATGTATCTGATATTTTTCTTCTTTTTTTTCTTTTTTTTTTACATAACGTGAGTACAATTCTTCACAATTCCCAACTAGAGTATGGAGCAACCTAGCTCATTGGACAACGCACACGGGGAAAAAATATTCTCTAGAACTCAATCTGCGTAGGTTCTATATTCGGTTGCTTCTCCTTTTTGTATATGAACTTCAAATGCAATTCCTAGGTCAGAGGGAGTAAATTAAGTATTACAGGCCTGGTCCAAAATAAATTAGGCAAATCTTGAAAGCCCTATAACGAACGAATTAGATAGGGTAGAACCATAATTTGTTTTTTTTATTTGAAAGGTACATTTAATTAAATTCAATTATTAATAATAAAATCCCCTTCTCCTTATAACTTTCGTCCAGACTGTTTACAGCCCAAAAATCCCGGCTCGTCTAAAAAAAAATCTCAAGAATCCTCCACTTCACTTCATCGAGTTAATGATTTTATGATGTTTCCTGTGAGTCTTCCCCTCGGCGTCAAATTCATCACAATTCCTATACAATGTTTTTCTGGAGTAATTGAGACGCTTGGTAATCTCATGCAGAGTGAATCCTGCACGAGGCAATTCGGATATATCAGTTCTTCTGGTCTGCTCCATATATAACTGTTCCCTTTTTAAAAAATATTGTTTACTAACAACAAACGTGGCTGTTCAAAAATAAAGAAATTATTTTGACACAACCAACGGATAGATAAGCATTGGAAATGGTTCCCAAATTATCTGGACCACCTGATAATGTTCACTTATACTGAATCAGTGTAACTCCATTTTACCAATAAAAAAAGAAGTTGAGTTACATAAAATGTTACCTGCCGATATATAAAAATCAAAGAACCCTAAAATGGACATGTTAATGCTGACAATTTAAATAATCTTTTGGAGGAAAACAACTCAGCTATCAAAATATTTTATCAAATTAGCTGGGTGTACCCATGAGATTAAGAAAATAAACACAAATTCTACTCCGTATCTTGCAAGATCATAGACATAAATTGCTACAATGTCGATCCTTAGTTCTACTCTGACTCCAATATGCACTTTCCAATCATAACAAATCCTCAGCGTTACTTTATGTCATTTATGAGCAGTCACACTTAGAAGTGCTTTCTTTAATTATTAACCCTGTTTAATTTGTAAGTGAAATTTTTATAACTATTTAGTTCAAATAACTTCCTAATTGATGAACTATGTTGATGAAGAAATGTTTTCCATAGAACTGAACATAAGCAGGCTCTTTCATTGTGATACTCAAAAAAATATATATATTACACGTGTAAAGGTATTAGTTATACAACTTTACTTTCAAGGACGTAAGAAAATACGTGCTCCCTGAGTTATCTATAAAGACATTTTCGTTTTCTTATCAGCTTTAGGCTGAACAATGATACAATTATAAAAAAATAAATACTAATGATGGTTTTAATATCAATGTATAGATTCAAAATCAACCTGGAGGGATGCTGTTTTACGTACCTTAATGAAATTTTTGAAAGGTGAAGAAAAAAAGACTGTTGCTCCTTCAAACTCCAAAGATTCAGTTGCTACTTCATCAAGCCTAACCATTCCACAGCCAACAAATCAGCAATCAAGGTGGGTAGTACAGTTATATATGTCGTGTACAATGTGTAACTTGTATGTAAGTAGTAAATTATATAAGTTATAACACAAAAATGAGATGAATAATTTTTAACTTTTGAAAACATGTCAGAAGAAACATATTGCAATAATTGAAGTTTCCTTTGATAGTCATGGTAGTTTTATTTTAATTAAAAGGAGCTCCAAAACTTGGAGCCAATGGGTGTGACCACTTATCTTTTGATAATTTACAATTATCATTTATCAAAAGTGTCCATGTTTAGATTTTCAAACATATTTTAATAGTGATGTCAAAGAGTAAAACTGTTAACAAGTCCTTGATTGTTACTGTTATAGTACAGCTGTTATACTATGATATCAAAATATGTCTGTCTTGCCCACAGTCAGTTTTGGAAGATCACATTGAAAATTCTGGCAACCCTAATTACATGCTGGCATAACCTTGTATTTCTATTAACCTTTGGGTAGAGGAGAAATATATTGAAATAATTAATATAGGGGGTTATATTTTGATTTTTGTTTATGATCTTATTAGTATACATTATATAATCTTCCGTTAGTGAGCATAATTTTTATAACGCAATAAGTGAATTGATTTAAAAATGCCAAAAGCACCGTATTTAATACCATAACAAATAGTTATACGATGATAATACGACGTCATTTCCATATTGTATCATTTTTTTTAGATATTCCATCCAATTAGCGCTCGTATATATTAATTAAAATCCTAAAAATATCTAAAATTAATATAAAGCATCCAGAAGAAATAAACTTTTATTTAAAAATCATCTTAACAACATAAGTTTTTGATTTTTAACAAGGTATATTTTTTATTCTTGTAGTAAAAACATTCAGGAGCTATTTTATGCCTACACAGACTAAAATCATATCTTCTAATATTTTTGGAAGAGTTTTTAAATCAAAAATTCTACATAAAATTCAATTTCAGCTCAATTAATACATATTAGTATTATTTTTCAATAAACCTTGAGTTGCTAATTTTGACTTGTATAACGCATATTTCATAAAAAAGAAGAGATTCCAGTAAATTACTTGTATGTATATATTTATCATGCCCGCCTTTATCCATTGAAAATGGAAAGACTATTCTGTAAGACAAGTAATATACTTTATCCAATTAGGAATAAATAGACTCATGAGCACTTTTTAAATTTCAATTTAAAATTATTGACAAGTAATTTTAAGCATAATGATGATTTTTATGTATATTGACGTATTTTCTTGGCTGGACACTCGTTTCATGCCGAAAACGTACGAAAATAAAATTATGGCACCAGCCAACCGATATCTTCAGCAACTTCTCTGATAGTGATTCGACGGTTTCATCTATTGTTGATGTGCTTGGGTGTCCAGAGCAACGCTCGTCATTGGCCTCTTTTCGAGAGTCTTGAAAGAGTTGTGGCACTTGTAAACATTTTTTTTTTTTTACTCAGAACAGTTTCACTGTATGCTACTGTCAATATTTTTAGTGTTTTGGAGTATACTTGATTTCTTTTTTTAGACAAAAGTTGATGCAAATTCTTTGATCCATGCTTTTCCATAGCAAAAAATCGCCGAACACGCAAAATACTTCTAATCGTTATCTTTCTCACAAACAAAATAAACATATTATTTAGCTGAATTAATATATGTATTTTTTTGGCGGTTGTACTTACATAAAAAAAGAGCAAAACAAATGTATCTTACCTGCAAAATTTGAAAAGTCATCTTACTTTTTGAGAACACCTCGTATATTAGATGTATTAGTTTTCTTTTCAACTATTTTGCATTGTAATTCACGTTATGTATATTTTATACTCAGAACGACATACCTATTTCTTAGTGTAAATTCAGTAATCTTAAAAAAATTATTAGACCTAAAAAAACTGTTTCGTGAACTGTTTTTACAATAATCAAGAAAGAAGTAATTTTTGGGGAAAAATGGCAATTTTCTAAACTTTGAGGCCGTTGAGCTACCTCTAAATATTCCACAATTTTTGTCAATTGTATTATTTTTTTTTTTAATCATAAGGAACTGATTTTGCTCCGGCAACCTAGACATATTAATAAAATAAAGGAAAATAAACACCCTGCTGTGTATAAATCAAGCAATTAAGAATGATACGCTCTGTAAAAACATTTCATGATTATTTCACTTTTTGTCTTGATTAACTAAATTTTTGGAATTGATATTTTTGGCTCAATTTTGTTTAATCGTCTATTCATGAAAGAGAAATTATTTAAACACATATTATTTGATGATTAAAAAACAAAATAACATTGGTTTATTAATATAGATATTTAAATTCCAGGAGATTTTCTTCAATAGGAATGACTTTGTACCCTAGTGAGGATAACGATGATACGGAAGAGGACGAGTATTCGGTTAGACCTCGAAATTATCTGGAGAATCCTCATTGGATGGACAACACTATAATTAAAAAATGTAATATTGATAATATTTCCGATACGGAAATAGGCTTCTGGAATGACACAATAGAAACATACTTGTCCCCAGAAGTATCAAAAGACAAGATCCTGGAGGACAGACTTGAAACAAACAAATCAAAACAGAAGCTCAATAATGCCGCAGAACAAAAAAAAGGACTGGAAACACTACGGAATCAAGTTGTTCTAACATTTATAATCCTCAATTCTCTTTTCGTCGTCACAGTTTTTCTTCTTCAAGAGCAAAAGAATCAAATTTTCATTAATTGGCCTCTAGATGCGCTGGCAAATATCACCTTTATTCGATATCAGGTAAAATACATTTTAGCTTTATACACCTAGGTCTCTATTCAAAAATTAATTGGTTCTCCCTCAAAAAAAATTGTACTAAATTGCTAGAGAGAAGAATTATTAAAAAACTTGTGGTACTAAACGACATTGTCTCGAGTTACATGTTGCTGACGAACAGACAAACTCTGATTTGAACATATACAGGTGGGGATTTTAAATCTTAAAAAAATTTAGACCTCAATATCTTGGCTACCTTAGATCTGCGTATGCTTATGAATGTGTGTATATCAGATTAAACTGACAAGATTCGTCAGGAAAATATGCGTAATCTTTGAGATTGTTCCGAATACGAACGGCGAGCGGCCATGATTGTGTGTCTTGTGTTGTGAGCAGGCCTAACTCAGTACATAATTATGATAAAAACTAAAATTAGGATTAATCCTAGGATTGTTATCCTAAAACTTTAAATTGGTTTGGCTTATCCATATTGTGTCATTTGCAACGGATGTATTCCCCAAGGACCAATATTTCTAAGTCCTTTATATTTTGGTCATAGGTAATGTTCCCTCCTAGCTCACTTGATCTGAGCCCCTTAGACTATTATTTGCGGGACATCATGGAGAGAGAGTCCAATAAACTTGCCAACATGGACAAGTAGTTCTTCATTAAGGCCTCTGCCGAGTTCAAAGCCAGGTTGGAGGCTGTGGTTGAAGCTTGAGGTGGTTAATTTGAGTGAAGGACCCCGTTATGTAAGACCGAAAAATTTGTGAATTGCTGACTAAATTTTGGGCAATAATTTGTGGTATTCATTATCTTTAAATTTTCCGGTTTTAAAATCCGCACCTTGTAGGTTTGGGGAGATTATTATAGAATATATCTCCAAAGGAAATCTTTTGTGTATATCTACGTTTTTCATTACCAAAGTCATACGTAATTACTTGATACTTCTCTCCATTATAGTAAAATAATAAAATAACAGCTTAAGAAAATAAAATCATTTTGGTGACATATGATGGATTATTCATAATACTAGAAAAGACTCCTGGATTGACAAACCAGCATAATATGTAGCAAAAGTTTATTTCCATTATTATTTCGACAAAAAAAGATCCAATTAATACGTTTTATTGTAATACGCGTAACATATTTTTTATTAAAAAATTCAATGGGAACATAAATTTTAACAAAAAATAAATAAACCTCTTATATATTTGGGAAAATATATTTGCCATAAAATTACTTTAAGGGAAAATATATTAATGGTATAGGGTAAAATTCCACGGCACTATAACAAATATAAGTTGGTTGATGTAATCGCCTGAGAGATTACATTCCTATTTAGCAAAGCATTTATTACTGAAGCTCAAAGTTGAAATTTTTGGACACATCTGTTTTAAATGAAACCAATCATTTGAATTAAGATAAGCTATTACAAATAATGTATAGTTACCACAAATCGAATGTCATACTTGAACTTGCAATATATTGCAATCATAAAGAGTGGTCAAATTCAAATATAACTATACAAGCGATAAAATAGTTGCCACTCATTTTTAATTGAGCTGGAGCGCGCTCATTACTTTCAAAAACTTACTCTCCAGGGAGGCCGCTCAGGATTTCTTGAACGGACTAATCCTCTGCTATATATTTTTTAGACAACTAAAAAATAAAAAACTATAAATATATACTCACTTTTCTTTTTTAATACGACGCGCACGACTGATTACATTGCTATTTCTTAGAACGCATCTATGCAGTCCTACCGGGCCGTGCAGAATTATTTACCGATTTTTGTTCAGAACATATCGCGGACAATAATGACATTTGAATGACCTGAGAAACAATTTATTCATACATTTTTAGAATAATAAAATAGTTTCTGATCAAATTTAATCAATGTAGCCACCATTTGACTCAATGACACTGGTCAGGCGACGTCTGAATCTGCCACAGACTTGCTGGATGTAATCGGCGTCCATGGAGGCCCAGGCCTTATTGACAGCAGCCTTTAAGGCATTTATGTTCTTGTGTCGTTTTTTGCAGGCCTTGGTCTCCACGGGCGCCTAGATAGATAAGTCAAGTGGGTTCAGATCTGGGATCTGAGGGGGCCAGTAGTCCTGGGCCAAAAGTTCATGTTGTCCTTGAGCCACTCCTGAGCTTTCTTGGAAGCGTGGGCGGGTGCTCCATCTTGTTGAAAACCCCAAGGAGAGTTGCTGACTATTGATTTGATCCACGGAAGGACCTTGGACGCCAAAATCTTCACATAATCTTCCGCTGTTAATCTGATCCAGTGGGGCACCATACCGGCTTCATGGTCTTCCCGTCTCCAAAGCTCGCAATACGTTCATTTTGCCAGTTGAAAACAGGATCGACCGTAAAAGTTTTCTCATCTGAAAAAATGATGATACGTCCAGATGAGCTCTTGATATCATTCAAGATTTTCTTGGCACGCTCAAGTCTGACTTCTCGCTGACGTTCAGTTAGCAGAGGGCGTTCAGTACGCCTCAGGGACTTTCCTCCAGTCCTTTTCAATGCCCTTGAAACAGTTGATGTCGACGTTCCCATCTTTCTGGACATGTCGGCAGTGGACTTGTTGGGAGTCCTCTTGAACACTGCCTTTACTTTACCTTGTTGAGACAGTGGGCTTCCTGCCAGCCCCAGGGGAATGCTTGAGATCACCCCCAGCCTCGAAGCACTTGGAAACGTTGTAAATTGTCTTCAACGTGGCCCCAACCTGTTTCTTAATGTTGTTATGAGGCACTCCCGCTCGGAGGAGGGCTGCACTTTCGATCTTCTTTTTTTCCTGATTGGACATGGTCTCACGCGTGAAAGTTGTTACGCTCTCACAGGCAGGATTTTTGTATATTTTAACAGTAAAATACGAAACAATCAGATTGGTTGCCACAAAACCTCTTAAAAAGTATATATACATCATCGGTAAACAATTTTGCACGGCCCGGTATGTAGAGATGCAACGAATAAAAAAAATCTACAATTATTCAAAAAAAATAAAAAAATCTATGGCTAATCTCAATAAATTAAATTTGCAGTATTTGTTTTTTCGTACAAATTATTTTAAAAAATTTTGAAATATTTATTTTTTGGAAAAAAAATTTCAAAAATCTATAACTATTCATATAAAGTTAAATTTTTTAGAAAAAACATTCCACAGCTTATAGGTATTCACAAAAATTTAAATTTGTAGGGAAAAATTATTGGAAAAAAATTTCAAAGATCCCCAGGTGTTTTCAAAAAATACAATTTAAAAATAAAATCAAAATTCAATTTTAGTGTAATACTGTTTGACGAAAAATTTAAATATTAAATTTTTTGGATGCAAATTTCAAAAATACATAGATATTAACAAAAAAAATTTTTCAAAAATTTTTTTTTTTTTTTTATTTCAAAAATTAATATTTTTTTAAAATTTCAAATATTGAATTGCTTTTAAAAAAATTCAAATATTAAATTGTCTAGTAGAAAGGAAAAATCCCTTTTTTATTTTTTTTTCAATAACTTATAAAAGTAATATATAGTTAAATGCCAGTAATAAATAATAATCGGAATCGCAAATTAAACATTATTTTCCAAATCCCGTTCCTGATTCTAGATCCTGGTTGATTCACTCAATTCTCCGATTCTGATTAATCGTCCAATTAATAGTCTTATGATAGCCTCAAAAATGACTTTATAGAATCCAACCATACAAACTTCCAGACAGACAAACTTTCTATATTTATATAAATTGTATTCCCTGAATACCCTGATTATGACTTATTAAGGGTCGGTTGTTGTACACATTTTTGACATAATGTAACAAATTGAAACTGTGACAATAAAATTACGCCAAAAAAATTATAATTTTTGTATTTACATCGATATTTTTTTCAAAAAATTAAACGTAACTCACTTATTATTCTTACTGATGTGCCCCTCACCCTATGTTTTTGAACTGGACGCAGGCCTACATAAAGAATGTTCCTTGACTTTCTTTTTAACCAACTCTATATACATTTTTCAGAACTCAGTTGCTATCGATATCTCCTATGAATACTTAAAATTAGAGCCAATTGGATTAGTTTTTATCGCTTTTTTTTGCAAGTGTTTTGATTGTGCAAATCATTGGAATGCTTTTACATCGGCTTTTTACGTTTATGCATATTCTATCCATGAATCCAATAAAGAAGTATCTTCAAGGAGATATGGTAAAAATAATGAAAAACCTTTTTTTTTTAAATAAATTTATATTTTAAATATTTTACCAGAGATTTAAAAACTTGGTGGATGATTATTTGAAATACAAAAAGAACGTAGAAACCAGAAGCACTTCTGTGAGATTTGATACCGATGAAGATACTAATAATGATTTGGATATGGATGAAGATAATTTGCGTAAGAATATAACTCTTTTATTTACTAGTCTAATAATTACATGCTTTAAGTGTGTCACGGCACAAATCTGTATTTCAAATTCATTAATTACTGGCAAATGTACTTCGCATTGCCCAGAGTTATGAGGCGGGGACAAATATACATATGTAGTTTCAATAATATTAAAGATGCACCCCCAACAAATCCTTGTTATAATTTCATTTTTCATGAGCACATTTATAAATAGCTATTCATTCAATATTAAGACATTATCTCCTCAAGAATAGACAAATAACAGATTTAGCAGAAAAAGTATGATTTGAGGAGCCAGAGAGTACTTTAGCTGGCTGAAAAACATGATCTAAAGTCACATTGACTTTTATTAAATTGTATATAAAGTACTTCTTTATTAATAAATTTTTAATAAAAATTGAACTAAACACTTTCGAGATTTCATTCATTTGATACAGTGCTCCCTGTATGTTATACTCCCTTTTTTCTTCATACTATATTGGTATTTGAATCAAAGAGCACTATATCGGGTGGTCCATTGAAATCTAAAAACTTATTATTGAAGGTTGAGTGATTGAAATTAATTCATATTCCACCGCAATATTAAAGAATAAAAAATTATTTACAAAACAAAAGAAACCTGAGTTCTCCAATTTACGTACATGTAGAGAAAAATGACACTTCGGGATCGACAAATTTCCATTTGCATACTCCTTACAGTTGGGCATCTCTAGGACCTCCGTCTACACTGTCAGCAAGTCGTAAGAGTTAGAATGGAAGAAGGGCTCTGTCAAAAAGGCCAACGAGTCCAGGCCCATCCCCTCACGTCTGTGAGGGATCGTGCAAGAGATCTGGCGATTTCACACCAAACTGTCTACAATGCTATAGAAAAGTGTGTTGAAAGAGTCTTGTGAGGATACAATGGCCACTTTTGTCACCAGCAATGAAATAAACCCATTTCCTTTGTTCCAAGATTCTTTTAAATGAATCTTTTGAGATATTATGAACCCTTTTTTTGTCACTTTTGGCCCCAACAGTCTGATGTTAACCCCCTCTACTACAGCTTTTAGGGTGCATGTCCAGGGTAAGTCCTGCAAATTCCGTCATCTAAATACGGGAGTTCTCAAAGCCACAGGCAGCCAGCACTGGGACGTCACGACAGAACACTACATCTGCAGCGGTGCTACACCTTCCACCGCCGCCTGGAAACCATCATTGCTGCTATGGGCAGCTACATTTTTATTGAGAGAGCTCAAACAAGTATTTTTTATAGTATTATTTTTTTTAATCTATTCTTAATTAATGAATCTTGTTGACGTTTAAAATTTTAAAAACGTTCAGATTTTAATGGACTACTCGGTACCCAGTGACGTATTTTCATACATTGATAAATTATTCTTTACTCGCTAAATGCCTCTTAAGTTGAATCAATATTACTTAATACAAAACTTCATGGCAAATAGTGAGATTTTTTGTAAAGGAACAACTCAATTCAGTCAAATTGTATCTCAGGGTCATATAATAAATGCCTTAATTTCCTGAATGGAACATCCTTTTAGATTAAAGGAAGTTGATGTTACCTATAATAAATACCCAACAGTGAAACTCTATAGTTTTTTAAGATTACAAAATAGGAGTCCTTGTTTCTGAGGTACTTTATTCAGTTTATTCAGACTGCTTAATACAGGTTTTGCTCTGTTTGAAATGACACAGTCAACCAAGTATTACCTTTTTTGACTCTTGTATTATGATGTTGTATCCTTTATTGCTTTGATGTTGCTTTAAATATTAAAATTACCTTATAATACAAAAAATTGAACTAATTTCTACTTTTGTGGCCTACTAAAGTTATTGTTTTTACACCATGATTACTTACAATTTTTTTGTATTGAATAAAACAAATATTAATAAAGAAACTTTGTAGATACATATTTTCAGATTAAAAAAATATTGAATTATTTCAGTATTATTTTTTTTAATAGAAGAAAATATGTTGTAAGTACAATTTAAAATGAAAAAACAAATGAAGTTTTCTTCTAAGGTCTACTAAATTCCCCAATTTTGATAAGAATGACAGAAATCATAGTTCGAAGTAGAGCAAGGGCATACGACTTCATAATAAAGAAAAGCATCTTAAAAATAATATTTAAAGTAATGCGTGTACAGTGTATACGTATCATTCCTTTTTTGACAGAACATGTTACCTCTACAAAAAAAAAGTTGTCTTACTAAGGCACTGTATAATAATAGGATTTTCAAAAAATGATAAATTGCATCTTTTTGTCATAGAACTTCCATGTTATAAGGTAATTATGTGAGCAGTTCCAAAAGTACTCGACCCAAAAAAGAAACAAAAAATTTTGGAGGTAAAAAAAATATTTTTGAACATATGCTCCTGTCAGTTTTGTACACTATACTCTATAAACGGAGCACACATCTAGTGTAAAACTTCCCTTTGTCCAAT
Source organism: Lepeophtheirus salmonis (assembly GCF_016086655.4). Lineage (NCBI taxonomy): Eukaryota > Metazoa > Arthropoda > Copepoda > Siphonostomatoida > Caligidae > Lepeophtheirus > Lepeophtheirus salmonis. The sequence continues at coordinate 43,582,401 of NC_052136.2, read as the reverse complement.
TTTTCAGATAATATGCAATGTACCACACTTTTGGTAATGCTTACAATATTAGCTAGCTCGACACCTTCAGTTGACGGTACACCAGTGCCGTTTTGTTGATTTTCTTTGCCATTTCTGAATCGTCACCTCATTTGGTCAAACACTGCGATGTTCATCTCGTACGAGGCTTTACAAGCTGTACAGCCTCGTTTAAACTCAACTAGCCAAAATTTTACTTTCGTAAACGGAGTAACATACTCTCCCAGAATATAATCAAGTTCAGCTTTTAAATTAGTAAAAGAGTCAATTAAATACTTTGTTGTCAAATTTGTTGGATGGGTTAATTAAGCTATCCAAGAATTTTTGCAATATCTTAAAACCTTTACTGGTCCTGATATGACCCATTTAAAATATAGTTTATTAATTTATCATTATTTTATTGTGAAAATCAAATTTGATTACTTTAAGTGCAATTGGATGCCCACTCAAAGGCGTTATAATTATAATAAGTATTATATTTCGATATAAATTAATGGTAATTCGTCAAATAATACAAGTGTAATCCACAAAGAAAAATTTAGAAAAAAAATTAGCTTGATTTCTGCGGATAGATGCAACTTGCTTAGACATAAATTGCGTCTACAATTATGATATATGTGTAAACCCAGCTGTAATTAAGATTAGTTTCTTTGAAAAATATTTGTGTAAACTTATTTAAACAATCGAAGTTTATGATAAGTTACTCCCTTCAGAACACACAACTAGAAATGTTTGTGTGAAAAGGTTATATTCATATTTCTTGAGTTAAGAGCAATTAGGGGTATGGCATATCAAATCAAGGGCAAAACTTTGTTAACTAGTGCTCTTGCATAATGGTTATTATTATTATTTTTTTTTTTTTGTTATTTTTCAGAACTTTACAAATATAAGTCATCATATAGAAGAATGTCCCTGCATCCTCAATTCCTGCAAGACAATAACTTAATGAAGGATAGTTTTCCATAACAAAATTAAATCCAGACATGAACATAACGTAAAGGATTCACAAAGTCTTTGTTCAAGGGATGCTAACTACCAAATAGTTCGTTGGATAAGAACTATTATCCAACTCAAATTTTGTTCTGAATATAAATTTATATATCAAATATTATTTTAACTTTAATTGTAAAAGAAAAGCAAACAAAATACGATGTAAACAATATGCATATAAGAATAAACTGTAATGTATTAATTATGTAATATTTTAAGGGATTTTTTTTTAATAATAGGTGCTCAAACTATGATCTAACTCTTGGGCTAAAAAGTACAGCGCTGAACAAGGAAAACACGTGTTTTCCTTGTTCAAAATTGTTTTTTTTTAAATAATTATTATTTGCCTTAGGGAGTGAAGTCCCCATAACGCTTTTCAAGTCATTACTTAGCTTGAATGGTACATTTTCCCATAAAGAAGCATTGTAAAATTAAAACACAAATTTTTTTTTGATCATTATTTTCGAAATCCCAAAAGTGGCGTCAGAGTTGACTCATAAACTTAGAAACAGACTATCATGAAATTTTGATTGCTGTCTTTTGAGGATTTTGAGTAGTAACTGAAAATGAGGTAAATTAAAAAAAATAATGCTATCTAGGTGTGAAGCCCTCAACTGTTCAGACCATGTGCTACTTACTTTAATATGAGAAATAATCAAACTTGGATGCGTTTACGCTTCATCCGTGCCATTGGTTTTTTACGAAAAATTTATGTTCATTTATTATTTTATTAAATTCATTCTGATCATATTTTAAAATACGAAACGACCACCATATGATTAATTTTTGTACAAGTTTAGTCAACTAAGACTCTTTTTGTGGAAACTGAACCTAAAAAATTTATAGATGATGCATTGTTAGTTATAGAGTAATTCATTATACTTTCAGCGACCCTAGTGGACAAAGAAGTACTCATGCAACCAACTAAATTTGGATAAAAAATCATCACATGGTCGTTGTATCGCCACTTGGTCATTACTTTGGTTCAGGAGTAAAATACTTGCAAGAAAGAAATGAATAGACAAAGCTGTTTAAAAATCTTAAAAGAGCTTATTGTTCAATTATTTCAAGTCTTCAAAAATGAACGGTATACATGAACAGCAAACATTTTCCACTCAATGTCTAAGCCTACAAATATTTGATTTACAAATTTCATGTATATATATAATGCTTTATATATATTTATTCTTATTATTGTAAAAGATTTCAGGGTGATGATGGAAGGATTCTTTTTTCTCAATAGAAAATGATTATATATTCTGAATAACTGCACTATATTTCAGATAAAGTGGGACTATTCTATTCATAACTTAGAAAAAAAACGTATCACTCAAACATATAGTTTACATTGGGATATTTTTCCGCAACGTTTATTTTGATTCTAACATTATCTAATGGGTAACAAAAAAAATAGCTTAAGTTTAGTTCTTTCTTTCCCCTATCTACATTTTATCTCCAATACTTTTCAGTATGCTTCGGAACAAATAAATCAGACTAAAATCAATTCTTTATTTATTCTGATAATGTCTTCTTAAGAATTATTTTTATCTATCAAATAGCAATTTTTAATTGAAGTTTTGTTAATTAATTCATGTGTTTTTCTGAAAATTCCATTTATGTCCATTTCTAGGCTGAAAAATAATGAAAACCGACACTCGTTTTTTGACCCTTATAACTTATTCATACTACATAGAGATTTATTTAAAAAAATATGAATCTCCATAGATTGTTATTCCATTTTGTAGTGATAACATTTTTTATGGGGGTGTTCTAGCAAATAGTCAACATTATCATCATATTTTCTATGATGATAATCCCAATTTTATCACGTCATGCCTCAAAAAAGAAAGATTTAGGCAATCGAAGGAAGATCATAAGATGGAGCGAACATCTATTGATGAGATGCTCTACACTTTGCAATTTTTTGAATGAGATACAAAGATTGAAAGAATAGAGCGATCCATTCTCAATTAGTAGAGAATTTCAGTATTTCAACATGGGATCACTTAAAAAAATATAAAATATAACAAAAATCTGTATTAATCCTTGTGTTCAGATTCTAATGGACCGCTCGGTATAATTCCTAAGAAGCTTTTTGAAATAAACAAAGATGCTCTTTTCTATAATATTCATAAGTTGACTCTTGTATAATTTAAAGGAACTAACTCTACATGTTATGAACTCAAAAAGGGTACTATATGGGATTTTTATAGTAATTTATATAAATCAAGGACTTTAATTTAATGTATTTTGTATAAATATATCCATTGATAAAGAAATATTTCCCCCTCTATTATAATATATGTATAAATAATTAACAGGTGACAATAAGAAAATTACAGAAGATGAACTACCATATCTTTTTTGAAAGTTTTCCCTTACCCTTTACTGGTCAAGATTCCAAGTGGATAAAAAAGCTAGACGTGCCTCTAAAAAGGTCAATTATATTGGCCTACATGAATTCTTCATTATATGTCCTTGTTAGACTAAGAGTATAATTGATGAACGACAACAGAGTAATCCCTGCATTTACCCTTGATGGATAGGAGTGAACCCTTTATTTATTTCCTTCCAGTAATAACTGCTTGCATCTACATCTAAGTAATTTTCCAGCATTTTTCAATATATATATTTTTTTATTTTTTTCAAATTTGTGTATATGTCAAAATTAGTTGTATTTTATCAGAAATCAGTTATATATATTAAGAATGATAAGTATATATTAACAAAGATTAAAAATAAAATATTTACTTAAGGCAGTAGGAAAACTAAGCTTTTAATTTGTGAAATGTTGTTTGGAATCTAAATATTTACATTAGACACTTAATTTCACATTTACAGAGTGAAGACTCAAAAAAAAGAAAAAGGCAATAGCATGACTAAATTAGGTCAGAATACTGGGATTTGTATAGAATCCAGAATGGACAACTCAAAACTGATTTTTGATTTGTTTAAATACTATATTTTGCTTTATTTTTTTAATCAATAAGTCTTCACTTACGAGCAGTACCAGCTTTGACACACCGGTAAACAGATTAGCAGCTCTTGACGATGATTATTGTGTCCATGGCGTACCAGCCTGTCATGAAAGCAGTTCAGAGCAATCCAAATTAGGATTAGAGGTGAGGTCCCCCAAGACACCTCATACTGCAAAGTTTATAAGGATGATGTCCGGTTTCGAGTAGGCCCACGTGGAGATAAGCCAAAATTCACCCATATTGTTTCTACATAAATTTTGGTTATTCTGGCCTGTATGGCTTCATTTCCATCTTTAATGGACTTATTCATGTTGAAGGTATTCTAGATGGACCTGCGTGTCCGATCTCTTCTGCATCGATATCAGTACAGAGAAAGCTGAACCCGCATTGCCTTTTTTATTATTGTTTAATATTTTTACATATCGAAACTTGGAATAAAAACAAAATGTATTACTGGGCAGATTGACAGTGATATCCAAAAAAAATTAAAAGATGGGTTTCATAAAAAATTCTACTTTTAAAAACTTACATACAATATTCTGTTATAATTGGGTTATTTCGCATATTAATATCAGAACTAGTTCTGAGATTTATCGAGAGTTATGTATTTATATTATTCAGATCTTTATACGTTCCTGTGACTTTGAACTAATTAAGTAGTTATATACCTTAAATTGTAAATTTTAAAATATAATTTATCTTAATTATTTTGTTATTGTTATAATTTTGACCTAGGCAAAAACCAAAGGCCTCTATTTAAAATTATTATAGAAATAACATGAACTAATACGAGGGAAGTAATCATGTAAAATACTTTTGATACTTTTTATAAGAATAGAGTTTTCCTTAAAATTACCTTGAGAAGTAACATAAAATATTTTTAAATTAAACTATGTTCCTAAAAGAATTGTATTAAGTTCAAGTCTTCTTACGGGTTAGCACAGCGAAATTGGGGAAAGGGGAGATGTGGGTAATATACATGTTCTTAAATTTTTAAACTGTAATACGTAATTACAATTATTCTTAAAACCACCTATAACACTGTTAATACTATAAAATACTTTAGAAACACTGAAACAATATTGTTTTTCAATTTTCTCATATTAATAAAGTAAATTCAATAAAAAAATTACATTTATTTTTAATGAAAGTTTAATCATTAAATAATTATCCCCGCATAACATAGTTTCAAAAACCGTCAATTTCGTATAACACTGTGTTTGAAATTATTTTGAACCCCCGTATAATGCAGTAAATTCCCCTCATATCGCAGTTTTTTAATATTATGATAATAAATTATAAAAACTATATATTGAGGTGAACAAGAATTTTTGTAGTTGTAGATGAAGTTTTTCATATTTTCCCTATATATTCATTTTATAAAAGTGTATAAGTTTGTATTGAGGTAAGGAGGGGGGATGTCTTGTAAGACTTTTGGTTAAGCTTACTATTATCTATAAAAAATTGGAATGAAACAGGTTGCTGCGTAAATATTGGTAAGGTTTTGACTATTTAAACTTTACATTTTTGAAATGACTAGATTAAAAATCAAGAAAAACCCTATAAATATACTATTTTACTATCTTGTCCAGTATACATTATTTTAAAAAATTAATGGCAAATAAAATGTTTTTATTGTTCAAATCTAACATAAAATCAAAGGATAAAGAGGACTTAGAAAAATAGTTTCTTGTATTTTACGGGTTTTAGTAGTAAAGAAAGTCCCTGTAGAACATTGATATCTAATAACGAGAATGTATCTTGTTCCCGAAAACTACTATAAGCAGGGACCCATTTGTATTATATATTTTGAATTTAACCCAATTTTTATTGTGAAACACATATATCATGATGTCCAATATAGAATAATCACTGCAGATAAAATTGAACTAATTCGCAATTCAATCAAACTTTTTCGAAAATATTGGTCATAGACTAATTTTTTAACCGTCTTTCCTTTATCTATTCGCATGAAATTGGCTGTTTCCTTGAGAATTTTTTTTTAGTTTTGATATTAAAGAATTTTTATTTTATTAGAAAAACATAATGACTAAGTGATTATTACTACATCACGATTTTTGAACCCTTGTTGTATTGATAGGAAATTCTCACACTCATTTGCAGAAATTGCCATGGTTACGTTAAGTGTTATTGTGTGGATACATAAAAAAAGTATTAAACTTTTATGTTGCTCGTATACTGATCAGATTAGGACATTTTATATTGACAGATTCAATTAACTAATATAGAATAAGAAATTACATCTCAATCAAGTAAAAAGTAATTTCATGATATTACTTAATATTTACTTAGAAAAGTAATAGTATTATAGTAATATATGAGTAACTATCGTGTTATAATCCAACACTGTCATTAAATATGTATTGCTGGCTGTGAATGAGAAACGCCGATTTTCCCATAAAAAAACATATGCATAGTCAAAATTCAAATCATATATGTAGTTTACAAGTCGATTTTTGGTGTTATCACACATGAAATCCAAAATGGAGAAACAGATTTGTCTGAAATTGAGCAAGTATACATATAAAATAACCAAGAATGTTCCAATGATATTTTTGGGGCTTTTTTTTCACCGAAATAAAAACTAATTTACCTTCTATCTTTCTTTATATCTAGGAGGGCTGTGAAGGGTGACTCGGGATTGTACTAATACACAAAGACATCCTGACAGAGGTTATGAAAGCCAAATGGCTCTAGAGGTAAAGAGGCAAAGAAATCTGGCACTCATCCTCACCAGAGTTAACCCCCGTGGACTTTGCTGTGTGGAGCACTTTGAAGAGGGAAACCAACAAAATTTCGAACCCAAATGTGGACTCACTCAAGGCTCCCATAGTGGCTGTGCGGGACAACTTATCTGTGGAGTTTGTAATCAAATATGGCAAGGCCCACAGCCGCAGTATAACGGCTGTGATTGATTCTGAAGGTGGCCATATTGAATTACCAAGATTGCAAAACCTCTAAACTAACCTCTCCATTCCACGTTTTGGTGTATAACCCTGTATATAATACTCCCTGATGTATATTGTCTATATTTTTATTAATATAAGAAAGTTTGTCTGTGTATGTGAATTATGTACAGAGGTTTTTGAGAGTATCTTAAGACTTGATTGGATAAATTACAATGCTGTCAAGCGTGAAAGTTATATTAAAAGAGAATACATTTGTGTTAAAATGTATCATAATGACACTAGTTCGAAACTTGGTATCGCAGAATAAATTGAGTATTTTATTTTTTTAAATTTAAAACATCACTTTTTAGTGTTTAAATATACATTAGTAAGTATAAATACACAACTTCAAACCCGGTTAACAAATCGTTATATATGAAAAACCTTATCATTTTATTCATAACACAATTTAACAGAAAAAAAAATGTTTTATGTGTTATATCGTATTGTATCTAGCTTTGAATAACTTTCACATCACAAAACATGCTTCTTCGTGTAAAAGTATGTTTTTAATGATAGACTTAAGGCAAAGCAATAGTGAGCGACCCTTAAGATTTTGAGCAAGAGAGTGATAACTGCATTAAAATAGTGAGTGGTAAATGCCCATTCAAATTTGCAAGAAAATAAATTTTTACAAAAAAAAGTCTTTATAAAAATTGAAAATAATGAGAGCCCGATTGAGCCTTAGCAACCTTGTGATTTCTTGAGCAGCACTAATGCTTTACAAAAAGAGGATATTGTTATGTCTTAACGCCCGTGTCTGCTTAATTCTTAAAAAAGTCACACCAATAGGCTTGTTTTCTATACCTTGGCTCTCAAAAAATTAAATACACTGTCGTAAATATCTTTAAAACATGTATCATTTAATATTTAAAATAATTTATCATAATTTCAATAGCATTTAATCGGGCTGAAACAATACCTCTATTGAATCATGATTCATGATACTAAGTAAACTAAAATATTTAGGTATTGAACAATATTATTGTTAAATATCAATTTATGTATGTATATAAATTTATAATATCTGATTATCGATTGATATTGAATATAGGTAACGGCTGTGACACCATAATTATTAATGTGTAAGAATTGATTCAAATTGGGATTAATGCGAAAGGTGAGAAAAGAGAAGAGTTAGAACTGTGTGTCAAAGTATTAAGTTAATTGGACAGGGCGTTACCTCGCTAACGCAAAGATATCTTATGTATTTTGTTGTCATCTGTTGATTCACTCGGGAACAGGGCTCCTATGCCATATCCTTTAACCACCAGCTAACTAATCCCTGAACCCTTTACCCACCTTCATTAATATTGAGAAGTACAGTTAGTAAATGATAGAATGTTATGGTTGTTGGAGTGGTTGTTGAGCAAGGAAACTTTCAAGTTCGAATTGGAATGTAATTATGAATTCTATAAATCATCAAAATTTTAATACTAAAATAGAAACATTTTTTAATTTAAAAAAAAACAAACTAAGCCTGATTGTTTCGGCATAATTAGGACATATTAGATACAATAATATTTCGAATTATTTTATTATCTAATTTCCTTACAAAAAATTAGTAAAACATTTAGTTTTAGTAGGTTATTTATACGTTGAAGTTAGGGATATTGAACAAATATGTGCATGATGTTAATATAAATGTCTGAGAAGGATTTTCGGATAACTCCTTAAATACGGTGAACGGTGAATAAAGTCATGCATAACCAAAATAAATAGGTTAATTATATACAAAAGTCAAATAAAATCATCCCAAATCTTCTTAAGTTAATATCAGCTGCATAATTGTAGTAGAAAGTTTTAAAATACTTACTTAGATAAATATTATTTTTGATGATAAATTCTACTTGATAAACTCATATGAAATTTGTACAAACATAAGATTACATATAATATTTGTCGTAGTTGTAATTTTTTATCAACATAACATAGTATTTTAAGAGACTATTCCATTTTTTTACATCTAATTCCTATGAAGTAATATAAAGAGCTGATTAATTATTTACTCACGGTGTCGATTTGAAACTCAGAAAATATGTACTATATTTATTTATGATTTGGATTTGGAAAATACCTGCAGATTTAAACCTGGGATCTCTAAATATTATAAATTCAACCTCAAAAACTACTTGAATAATACGTTAGAAATTTAATTTAAATTTTCAGTCTCTAAATCATAATCCCTAGATTTGAACTATACGATTCCAAATTAGTCACATAAGTATTGAAAGATCAATGGAAGAATAATATTTCATACTAATTAGTTAATTAAATTAAACTTACTACATAATAATCTTATATAACTGAAGTTGATACTTTATTTTTGAAGGACAAATTCATCAGTTTAAATAATCAATTCAATAATTTAGTTCAGTAAAAATAATATTTCAGCCTGAATACAGAAATTAAATGCAGATTTACTTAATACAATATTATAGATACAATAATAATATTAAATACAATATTTTTTAGATTTAGACACATACATTTAATTCAAGATAAATTTGTCTGTTTATTCACTCTTCCGTATGTTCCAAGATCACTATATATCTATTGCATTTTCCATTTTCTTGTACATTAAAATAGGGACTTTTTAACAATGAAATTATACGTTTTCTAAGCTATTAATTCAATCAATTTAAAAATTATCGTTTAATTTTACTACGCACATAGCAACTAAAAACAAGGTCCATTGTATATCTTCTTTCACCCTTATTGATGGTACAGAGCAAAATTCGCAAATTTTAAATTTTTGGTATACGAGATATTAGAAGAAATCAATTCTTCAATTTTCGTCATCATCTTTCTTGGTTCATCATAGTCTTTCTACCTTTCAAATAGGCTAGACGTTATGAGTTGCATCAAAAATGTTAAGTTTATTTGACCTCACAATATATACAATCTTGTAAACTAGGAGCTTTCAATGATTTACATAAGAATAAACAGTCAGCTCTTGCTCTAAAAACAATCTTGATTTGATATCTCACAAATTACTGTGTTGATCGAAGGAGTAAAGTGTCTAATCATTTCTACATATATCGTTAACCGATAGCTTTCAAAGATTTCGGAATGTCGTTTCCAATCCTGCATCTTACGACACAGAGTAGGGAAAAAGTCCTTATACAGAAAGTCTACGTAAAATATCAGGTCATGTCCAAGTCCTTGAATATTTTCATAGAATCCTCAGATTTCATTCCAGCTCATTTCAAGTCTATAGCTATAGTATGGGGGGTCCATAGTGGTAAGGCTTTTCTTGAAAGCACATTATTAGTAACTCTGGAGTCCAAGTCGAGATGCAAGACCTAGCTATGGTGTTTAAATCACGTCTCGAGTCTTTGATTCTGAGATTGTCTCCTAAATATGGACTCAACTCCAAGTCGAGTTGCAAGCCCTGAGTCCATGTTCCAACTTGTTGCAATAATAGACCATTATATCTTACATTATACATTTATTATTATACTATTAATTATTAAAATAACAATTAATTAATGGCAATAAAAGTACAGTTAATTGAAAACACCTCTTTAACTGTTAAGAAGCGTCAAGTGATCAGTTCAAGAGAAGTCTGATATATCACTAATACTAACAACATTTAGTTAAATTTATAATTTGCATGTTTGTTGAAAGATTGAATGTTTTGTCGTATGGTTGCTACTTATCGTATATGAGGGTAAATGCGGGGGTAGATGGTTCAGAAATTTAATTTGATTCGGATCCAGTAGTCCACCTGCTCAACCCGTGGGCGCGTATGTATTTTAGCATACTAGAAAGAATTATTGTTGTTTAGCAATGCAGCGGCGGTGCAGTTTAAACTTCCTTGAGGTTCAGTACTTCACCTGTACAGCCTGAGAGCCAGGGTGTAGTTTAGGATATTAGGAAGGTTAATTAGTTCTCAAGAAATAAGCATTGGAGAAGTTTAAATTGCCTCTGGCTCAGCAGTTCACCTGCACAATTACTTAACCCCTTCGGATATGTCCCATGTTTAAAAAAAAAATCGTTCTAAATTGGTTTTTCTAAATTATTATTAGTCTTTACTTTTTATTATTCTTATCATTTTTGCATTATGGTATCGAGTCCACAAAACTCTTTTCTTGCCATTGTTTAGATTAAATAGTATTTGTTCCAATCAAAAGAGCACAGTAAAATCAAAGCATCAAATTGTTTTTGATCCATTGTTTTGGAAAGAACAAAATTAGTGTCACACTTAGCACAATAACTCAGGAAGTAAAGAACAGATGGAAGTTGTGTCAGTCCTTATTGATTCGGTCTAGTTCAGTCTTGGGATTTTTCCCAAACATGTCGATTGTTTATTTAGTCAAATAAGATATACTACATATGTATATAAGCTAAATATATAACTAATTCTATTATATAACAGAATATTTAAAAAATGGAGAAACACCTTGAATGACGTCACATAGGATCCATTTTACCTTCTTTAAGGACCGACAAGGAGGACTACACTGGGCAAAATAAGAATCGATACAACACTGGACTGGTAATTTGTTTAATTTCTTAAAACTTAGTCGATATCACATAAAATATAATTTTCCAGACGCCACTGATATTTGATCTTTATTTTTGAAGGTAGGTTTTTTTTTTACTCCTGCATGATATAATTTAACCATAATTGTCAATATTAAGGACATAATGAAGTAAAAATACGGAGTTGAAGAGAGTGAGAAAATAGACAGAAGTTGAATCTTGAGTTCCATTATTTTAGTAATTTTAAGAAGAAAATGACGATACTTTAGATTATAGAATATTTTTTCTTAATCATCCCTTTGATATGATGCGTTCTGTATTAAAATCTCAATTAAATTAAATTACATGTGATCCATCAATCTTTGCTTAAGCAAAGAAGAAAATTTATACAGAATATAGTATATGGTTATTGAGCATTCAGATTTTCCTAGTATTGTAATGTGTTCCAAGAGATTAGATAAACCTGTGTAATAGGATAAACTATTCGGAGATTTCGGTTTTGTGTCCATAACTTATATTTCAATTTTCATATACGGGCTTTAATTTGGGAACATATAAGAATGATTTTGAAATGAAAAACATCAGTACCTGATATTAGTTATTCAATTATTTATTAAGAATGATTTACATATTAATTTTTTGCATGACTGTTTTATATGTTTATTTAAGCAAAATTTACACCATCTACATTTTCGCTCTTTCATATTTAAATATCGTTTATATCAGGAATACACATTATAATTTATTTAACTTTTGAATGTATGAAAAGGACTTGTAGAAAGAAGCTGATTTAATATAGGGTAGCTTGAGGTAGGAACCCGTTTCAAAATAGGAGAGTTGCTTGAGGTGATAAATGAATTAAAGGTTGAAATAGAGCTCGAAATTAAATTTCTTTACAAATTAATCACTCCTTTATACTTACAATTCTTATAATTGTTGCGTGTTTTTCACCTTGGGCTTTCTAAATTTTAATATATTTTTTTTTTTTTTAATCGCCTCATCACTACTTAAAAGTTATTCCTTCGTTTTTACTTTTGATTTTTTGGATTCTTCTTTTTGTGAATGTGAGGAATGAAGTGTAGAGCAGTATCTACAAAATTACAATATCGTAACTATTAATTTATATAATACACGCAACCTCATCAAAATCAGATAAGTTCTATTTTGAAAATTGAAATGACTTAACTATTATAATTGTTCAAAGGTTGATCATGTAATTCAATAAGTTTTATTTTTACGATAATTTTTTTGCACCCAGCTTACTAATCGTGATACAAAAAGGATGTTAACTAAGGAAGGGTTAAAATGAAAATTGTGATAGGGCTTTAATTTTGTACATAGTTTAGGAATATTTACACATTGCTCTTTCTCTATCTTTTACCCCCATTGCGGCCTATCGTGATCATATTCACTTACATTAATGTCATATTAAATTAATTCTATTAATTAGAAAATATGAAATAAAGGTAGCTAAAAAATAACCAATTTTCCAAATTGGTTATTAAGCAAGTTTCAGAAAAGTTTTCAATTTCTTTCATAATACTAATACAGATTAAAAGTTTTGTTTTACACAGTTTTGAAAATCAAATCAGAAATGTGACGTCAACCATGGTATCAGGTAAAATGTTTGTGGTAAAAAATTTTCGGACAAATTTTGTTGGGGGTAATATCGTTGCATGGTAAAATTGTTATGTACATTTTCATTGTGAAACAAAATCGAGGTGGGTAATATCATCAAGAAGCAACATCATTGTAAGCTATATGATTGTGAGTAATTTCATTGCAAGACAATGTGCGATTTCGTTGCGATATATATTATATTCAGATGATTAATCTATTGAGTAATGAAGAGTCATGCCATGATAGAGCCCTTCTAACATGCTATAATATACCTTAGCCCACAGGTTGTGTAGGTGAACTGCTGGGCCCCGAGGCTAGATGAATGTATCTGCGACACTACCCTTAGCATCAAGGTATATTTCTAATATCCTAAAATACACCCTGGTGGCGATTGAGTTTAAACTGTCTTGGGGTCTAGTACTTCACCTCTACAACCTCAGTGCATGTGTATTTTGGGATATTATAAGTGTTCCTTGATGATAAGGGAAGCAGTGGTGGATAAATTTAACTTTCGTTGGGGCCAAGAAGTTTACTTACACAACTTGTGGGCCAGGGTGTATTATAACATATTAGAGGCATTCCTTGGTGCTTAGAAACGCAGCAGTGGTGGAGTTTAAACTGCCTTGGGGCACATAAATTCATCTGTACAACCTAAGGACCGTTAGTATTTTGAGGTATTGCATGGATTCCTTGATGCTCAGATAAGCAGCAGTAAATAAATTTAACTTGTCTTGGGACCCAGTAGTTCACCTACTTAACCTGGTGGCCAGAGTGTATATTAGAAGTGTGTTTTTCTTCCATCTTCATCGTTTTATTTGTTTGCAACGAAATTTTGTCATACAATGAAATTACTCACAATCATACTGCTTACAATGATATCGCTTCACGATAATATTACACCAAAAGTTAAGTTTTGTCTGCAACCTTTTTACAAAAATTATTTTAGAGAGAACCGTCCCCCTTTGTCCATAAATTGAACTACGGTATTTTAATACCTGTGATTTTTTCAATTTTCATTTCTCCTAACATTACTTCTCATTAAGAAATTTATGAGAGATATTTTTTAAACAAACAAAGTGAAAAACTAAATTAGCATCATTTTTTTAATTATATTTGTGGATGAGTTATTGATTCAATAAATATTTATTAGTGCTTCGGTTTTAAAAATCTTTGATCTTTTTACCAAAAATGAATCAGACTATAATTGCCTGATTAAGACAAACTCCAATAATTTAAAATTTATGGGCTATATCAAATTTGACGACACTAATTTTAGCTCCTTTGGGTTATTAATCTGGGAATTATTCGCGTTCGATTATTTTTTTCCAAATTTCTAACTAGACAGTAAAAGAAACAGATCGTTTTTTGTATATTTGAAATCGACGCAATGAACTGATTTTCATAAATCGAACCAAGACAGACTCTGAATTTAAATTTAATATGTTTAATTTTATAAAATATAATATCCAAAAACTTTTTGTCCTTTTTTTTTTCACGGCAAATGGACATTTATCACTATTACAACGCATGATAGCAACTAATTGTATCTCCAAAAAAAAATTGAATCGATTTTAAGTAACATAACAATCATATTTTCTTTTCTTTAAAGAATATGAGTTCTTCTTGTTGTCTATTGCTCAAAGGCTTGTTCTTATTTATATCTCAGTAAGGTGGTCTATACCAGTTATAGTTATATAAGCTGCATTAGGATATCAAGAGTAACATTCATTTCATATTAAGGATTCATTACATAAGTTCAATATTATAAAACCAACGACAACCTATAAATATACGCCGAGCGCCCTCCATGTGCATTCGTTGGTATTCCTTTTATATATATTATGAAATTTCAATATAAGAAATATTTTTATGTAATAAAAAAATGTTTTTGACCCCCCTCCCAACAAAAAAAATAGAGTCCGTATAAAACTCCATGAATTTCCTTCCTCACCATCATTCAATTAGTGAACATCAACAAAGACCAACCATGAAATCCTATTTATCCATTCTCATCATCGCAACAGCCATTATATACTCTGGAGTTGAAGGAGGAAGTCCTCACTGCAGAAACGACTGTAATATTGTCAATGTTCTGTCCAGCTATAAAGAATTCTCTGGATTGGTTGCATCTGTCAAAGCAGCCGGACTCGTTGAAACATTATTGAGTCAAGGTCCATTCACTGTCTTTGCTCCAACTGACACTGTTTTTCAAAGTCTCCCTCTTTCTACATTGATTGCTGTGGTTTCGGATCAAAATGTTCTGAAGGAACTCCTTCTCCGTCACGTTATTCCAGGAGAAAAAATCTTGGCTCAAAATATTCCCGAGGGAACAACTACCCTTGCATCAGCAGCTCCTGGAGCTAGTATTACGATCGTCAAACAAGGTGGTTCTGTTAAAGTATCTACTTCTTCTGGTTCTGCCACTGTCACTCATCCTAATATCAATGCTGATAATGGTGTAATCCATGTTATCAATGGCCTCATTTAAGATATTTTTAAATTCTTATTGGCATTCAAAATATTCATATCAGATTTAAATAAACCAAACCATGTTATTTTTTTAATCAAATGAAAGTATTTGTTACTTAATAATATATATCATAGAGAAAGAAATATTACGTCGTTATATTTATTATATTACGCAGCCTTCATTCGTTCAAGAAACAGAAGGTAATGTTTATAATAATTTGGTAGTTGGTCAATTCTTCCCAACTCTGGTATTATTATCCATTATTTTTTCACGGATTGCTTGAGCTTATTCAACCAATCAACATTCAGAACACTGATTAGGACAAAAGTAGCAAAAGCATAAACAACTGAGTGTAACAGAACTGACAACCAAATATTCTGTATTTTTTTTATTAAAGATGTAAAATCGTGATATATAATGGCAACAAGTTGGGATTAATGACTCCCTAGCAACATTTTCTCTTGTCATAGAGTTTACTTTGTGCTTGGAATTTTCACATTTCCTATTTATTTTTTTGGTCAAAATTATGGTTTAAAATCCATATGAGTTCTTCTGCGATATTAGCGCCGTGAAAAAAAACATTACAACATTCAAAAAGGATATTATTTATTAGCTTATAGTGAAAACAATTCTTACGAAATGTGTTTAATCATAAAAAAAAACCAAGTAAACTGAAATACCTCATTTAGATGCTAAATAAGTATTTATAGTTAAAACAAAAGACTAAACCTTTCATTACAACTCAAAAATATTTGCCGTCAAGCCAAATTTTTATTTTGTTAGAAATAATTAATATTTTAGGGATAAGAAATTTTTTGAAATTAAATATAAATAGGTCGATAATATTACTTTGATCTAATTAATAAATAGTAATCAAAAACATTGGATATGAAAGTTATAAGGTTGCGGAAAAGTTAGTTTCTTAAATCCAATCCTCTTTTTTTTTTAAATTCAGTATATCTTGTACATTATTAGTCTCACCGGATCATACGATTAAGTGTTTGAAAGGTGTGAGTGTACAATACAAACGCTTTTCTGACAGACAGTATTGCACTTGGCTGTCTTAGTGGTGAATTAGGGTGCGTCGAGTATGGAGTACTCAAAGGAAGAAATTCACCATGTTATATATTGTTACTGCCTGAAAGGGAAAAAAACTCTGAATCGAAATTAGACACTACATACGTGATTTAAAAAAAATGCTTTTGAGGTCAAATCTTAAAATAATTTCAAAAGTTTATAGTTATTCTGAAAAAATTAAATTTTTTGAAAAAAATTGCAAAAACTATACTTCAAATTTTATTTTTTTGAAAAAAGGACAACTCAAAAAATTACATCTATTCACAAAAAAATTGCAAAATTCGATATTTATTCTGCAAAAACTAATTTTTTGGGAAAAATATCTGCAAAAATCATATTTTTTGGGAAAAATAAATTAGAAAATCCACAACAATTCAAAAAAAAAAATTGAAAAAAAATAAAAAAATCCAGTGCAGTTAACAAAAAAAAATAATTTTTGGATAAAAAATTTCACAAATTAAATTTCAAATATTAATTATTTTAAAAAATTAATTTTTTCATTTATAAATAATTTTAAAGGTGTGTTTTTATAATACGTAAAGCAAAATTCAAAAGTTTTGATAAACAAAATCATTTTGTATTAATTTAATTTATTTGTAAGTATTAAAAACATAATGTCAAAAAGTTTTAAAGTGAATGATATGTTACTTTTATTCTGTCACGTAACTTTTTCTCAGGAACGAAGCAGAAAACTCCCCCAAAATGTTATAGTAGCAGTAAATCAATTCTATGGATTTATTATTCAATCATTAATTTTAATTTTTACGGCTTAAAAGAAGCTTATGAGAGCTCAATCTTCAACATTTAAAACATTTCTTAGGAGTAAAAAAACAGAAAAAAATCACAATGCACCCCGAAATGTACTGTATATTGTTGTGTCAGCCAAATAATGTAGTGTTAACTGTTTCAGATTATTTGGGGATTAGAAACGTATATCCAAAAAATTAGCCATTTTGATTTCAAGTTAAGTTATTTATTTTACAATTTTTTCTCAAACTGTAATTTAATTCATTTTCGCTACCAAAAAATTAAAGCATCGATATTAATTGTTTTCTATACTTTTTGATTAAAACTAAACTGTGTAATTCATAATGAAAAATTAAAATTTACCCATTTTAAATTTTATTTAAATCTTAACCTTCAAATCTAGTAAATAAATAAATACTTAGTTAGTTTTAACAGAAATCTAATCCTTGAATAATGACTATGTATTGTTTTGTGGGTCTAAATTCGAGAAGAATACTTTTTAAAAAAACAATTACAAAAGTGTCTTCTTTAGTCATTTAAATTTACGACATAATAATCTTCGAAATTTACAAAAGAAATACTATTAATTGAGTTTCAAGGTTTATATTAGAGTATAGACCATCCCTCACAATTTTTTCTCTATTCCTTCAAAGTAATGACCTTGATGTCAAGACCAAGGCGTAAATAAATAGATGAAAACTTTCAATTTAAAAAATAAGAAAAAAAAATTTCAGTGTCGATCCCTCAAAGCCTTTTCCTTATTTAGATCTCAGTAAGAAGCTGCATTAGGATATCAAGAGAAACATAAATTTCATATTAAGGATTCATTACATAAGTTCAATATTATAAAACCAACGACAACCTATAAATATACGCCGAGCGCCCTCCATGTGCATTCGTTGGTATTCCTTTTATATATATTATGAAATTTCAATATAAGAAATATTTTTATGTAATAAAAAAATGTTTTTGACCCCCCTCCCAACAAAAAAAATAGAGTCCGTATAAAACTCCATGAATTTCCTTCCTCACCATCATTCAATTAGTGAACATCAACAAAGACCAACCATGAAATCCTATTTATCCATTCTCATCATCGCAACAGCCATTATATACTCTGGAGTTGAAGGAGGAAGTCCTCACTGCAGAAACGACTGTAATATTGTCAATGTTCTGTCCAGCTATAAAGAATTCTCTGGATTGGTTGCATCTGTCAAAGCAGCCGGACTCGTTGAAACATTATTGAGTCAAGGTCCATTCACTGTCTTTGCTCCAACTGACACTGTTTTTCAAAGTCTTCCTCTTTCTACATTGATTGCTGTGGTTTCGGATCAAAATGTTCTGAAGGAACTCCTTCTCCGTCACGTTATTCCAGGAGAAAAAATCTTGGCTCAAAATATTCCCGAGGGAACAACTACCCTTGCATCAGCAGCTCCTGGATCTAGTATTACGATCGTCAAACAAGGTGGTTCTGTTAAAGTATCTACTTCTTCTGGTTCTGCCACTGTCACTCATCCTAATATCAATGCTGATAATGGTGTAATCCATGTTATCAATGGCCTCATTTAAGATATTGTTAAATTCTTATTGGCATTCAAAATATTCATATCAGATTTAAATAAACTAAACCATGTTATTTTTTTAATCAAATGAAAGTTTTTTTTATTTGATATTATAAGCGAGTTAATCATCCCAAAAAGAAGTTAATTTGGTTTTTCCTTTTTGAATATTGTTTTACTAAAGGGTTCTAGACATAGAGTGGTTAGGCAAGAAAGTTAAGATTTAGTAGTTCCCAATTCCGATTAGTTTAAAATTAGAAGCTGCTACATGTTCCTCCAGACAAGCTGCCAGTTTGAAAAGGCCGTCTCCCCCTCCCCCTTCCCACTGAAAAGAGAAGAATAAGGATGACTGCGTCACAACAATAACACAATATTATAGGTCGGTGTTAGGAACATTTTCTTCCTTGTCTTTTGATTGATTTGTTTATTTTTTCCTTAACCGCTCTTTCTCTGGAGTCTTTTAGTTTTAACCAATCATTTAATCAATAATAATAACCTAGCTTATGTAAACAAAACAAAAAAAAACCCTGAATAGGGTTAATGTTGAATAGGTCGGATCGATTTTTCAATCCAAAGGCATCCCTACCTAATTTATTTGGATAGTAGCTGAAATATTCTACACAAGCCTCAAAATATTGAAAATGATTTCAATTTCACAATGCCAAGTTACTATTAAAAATAATTTGTCGTTAGTATTGTATTAGGACTTATTTAAAACTGAGGACCGCTATCTAATTTAGTAGCATTTGTGGGTCCTTAAAGGAGATAAAAACGATCCTTCGTTATGTTATTAAGGGGGTTCCTCCTATTTTTAATTATTCTTTTATATATTACAATAGACTATATAATTAAGTAAATATATAAAATGTTCATTATTTTGATAATAGGAATATTTTTCAAGATATCTGATATACTCATTATATATAAATATCTTGTACTACAGGAGTGGAACGCTCAAAACAAGCGAGTGTCTTTTACATGAACTACTTGACATTCATTTTCTTATTAGTAGTTTCTATTATAATTTATATACATATGTATAATTGTATACCTATTTTATTCATTATCAATTATCGTTATTATCCATTCACCGTTGATAAACCACAATTTTGTTTCGAGTAATTGGATAATAATTTGAATGTCATAAAATTTTTAGTTAGTATTTTTAAAATATACTGATATTATTCGCTTAGAATCAAGCAAACAATATTATATTAGTAATAGGATGTACCCATATTATATATTTTATTTCGAATTATTTTATTACTACTTTAAATAACTCCAGAATTTAGTCAAACTTTTTGATAGACAACATGATGATTAGAAATATGTTCCTCCTTGAACCATAATGAACATAGTGGGATCATAACCAAACGCCAATTCACTGTTTTTTTATATGACTTCTAGAGTATATACAAATTTTTAACTTGTATTATCCATTTGAATTCCTACTTGGTTTGCAAAGACGGTCACATGTGTATCTGCAGACAGGGCGGGGGTGCTGGAGGGGCTCTAACCTTCCCCATATTAAGGATTTTTTAATTGAAATTTATTTGTGTCATCATGGCAAATTATGCCTCAAATCAAAAAATAAAAATAGCATTGGGTTTTTTTTTTAATTGTTTTTTTTCCAAAACATTTAATATTTGATTTCTCAAATCAGCATCAAGAATGAAGCGCTCAGGCCTAGAAACGTTTAAAATCCAAATATAATTTTTTGAAGTTAAAAAGTAAAATTTTCAAAATCTGTTAAATTTTAGTCCAAGTTGTGAATCATTCATGAATCTGTGAGAAAAAATGTTTTTTTGTTAACATTCTCATTCTTTGCAGCCAGTGTTTCTTTTTCTTTGTTTTTGTAGTCGTAGTAAGATAATATTTACGCATTTTTAATTATTTAAAATTGTGCAAACTATTAGACGTAAGGATTTTACAAAAAAGCTTACAGACCATAAAAATATCGGTGCAGTGATTGGAATAACTTTGTAAGAAATATTCACTTCCTTTTTTCACATACTCACTATGAATTTACATGCAGTTTATAGAAAACCATTACAAACAAATTAATTGACTTTCCTAGTTCGCCATCTTTAATTTTGAATCCATGAGGTGTCTAATTTGAAAAAATAAGCATAGAAAAGTTTGATTCTAATTCATTATTGTTATATTCGTCACTTTTATTTCTTCAGATTCTCCACCCTCCCTTTCAAAAAAAGAATAACCAATGCCTTTGTATTTCCCTAGATAAGTGGATTTTTACCCCTGTATTTCTTTATTGGTCCAATTGCTCCAATTATCTTCTAATATATCTTCTTGATCTTATTTTCTGGTACCAGGCTTTTCCATGACGTTTGAGTAGTATTGTACACGAAGTTTCCCTAACAGAATTCACACAAAAACTTATTCCAGGGAACATTTAAATAAAATTATCTCTTATACCAGGAGAACAGAAGAAGTTTCCAATGAAACATCATATCTTTCATGGGAAAGAGGTGTTGGCATCCGGGCTCTAGGGGGGAGGTAAAAGTTGTCATAAAAAGAGTTCAAAAGAACTTAAAAGACTCATTCAAAAGAATCTCACAATGGAGGAGATAAGTTTGTTTCACATTTGGTGTCAAAAATTGTCTCACCACCCTTACAGGGCTCTTTCAACTCACTTTTTTATTAGCTCTCTGGACAGTCTGGCGTAAAATACGAGATCTCTTGCATGGGTCCTCATGAACTTGAGAGTATTAGGCTGAGGTGGCATATTTAACTCCTCCTGATGAAGAGTCCTCCCTCTTTCCGACATTTTGGACATGCTGACGGCGTAGACAGTGGTTGTGGAGACACCCAACTGTTTAGAGTACTCGGAATATTGGAACAAGAATTAATTTCAATTGGTCAACGTTCGATAAAATGATAATTTAACATGATTGACCATTATCCACTCTTGCACTCCAAGCAGTTGGGCGTCTCCTGGACCACTGTCTACATCATCCGCAATTCCAAAACGTTGGACAAGAAGAATGGATATGTAAAAAAGACCTAAGTGGACCCAATAGAAGCAAAGAAAGCAAACCACGCCAATCCCTTCCAGTTTAAGATCGCTATGGCTCATGAGGGCTCATACATGGGATATTGTTGTCTCGCACTTGACTGTCCAGAGAACTATCAAAAAGGTGCGTGGAAAGAGCCTTCTCATAGTTGGGAGGCCATCTTGACTCCAGCAATTAAAGAAAACCATCTCCTCCATTGCAAGACTCTTTTGAATTTGTCGTTTGAGTTAGTTTTAAATCTTTTTGACGCTTTTTCCCCCCTTACATCCCTGATGCCAACCCCTCGACCCCATGATAGATGTAACGTTTCATTGGAAGCTACTTCTTCTGTTCTCCTTGTATAAGAGAGAATTTCCCCCTTTTGGGTGCATGTCAAGGGAAAGACCTACAGTGTCCGTCATCCAAACACCTAGAACCTCAAAGCCACTGCCACCCACGACTGGATCACCATGCTATATGACTACATTTGCAGCGGGTGAAAGGCCTTCTTCTAGCTTACTAGTGTTTAGATTTTAATGAAGTGTTCGGTACTGTACGAGTAAAGAAGACTTCTACGTAAATTAAAAAAATTGTTCAAAAGGCCAGTTATCGACTATTTATCATATTCTTCAGCAAAAAAAGATTTTAATACCAATATTAAAAAATCAGGCCTGTGAAAATTATGAATCACAGTTTTTATGAAATTATTTATTAACAATATCAGGACTACCAAAGGCCTCTTTTTTAGGAATAGGGATCCATTCAACTATTTGAATAGAATAAACGTGTGTTTTTTCATAAAAATATAACAAAAGGTTGACAAATTGCCATATATATTTATGCTATGTCAATGTAGTAATTTCTCCATTCTTCTACTACCTTTTTATGGAGTACAATTAGCCTTTAATTACAGGTGTCCAGTATGAAATGAAATGATGAAAATCCGGCGTATAATGGGTATATTAAAAAAAGAAACCAAAAATCAACATGGAAACCATGATAATTTGAGGAATATTTTGGAGGGGATCAGCTAAAATCAGCTGCTAAGGGAGGAGGGGAAGAAGGAAATAAACAAGGATATTGGCAAGAATTACCTCAATGGCGACCCCCAATTCTACTCTGAGTCCAACAAGGACTTGCAATTATAACTCTGGAACAAATCCTCAGGGTTACTATCCGTATTTTATGAGCACACGCTAATGTTTAATCAGGATTTGAATATAATTGAACATTGATATAAGAGATCTTCCATTCTTATTTCTCAAATCTGATAAACTGGCTGTAGATTCCTATTGTTTACCAACGTAGATCCATCATTTTAAAAGGATCAAGCTTTATTATCACTCCTTTTACTAATTTTCCAATCCCAACTGGGACAGGATAAGCGTTGACTTTTCCCATCGCATCCTTTGGATTTTGGCTATGACTAAATCTATCTTGAAAGCCTTGCTCATATTTTCCGAGGTTGAGACCAACTGGTGGTAAGGGCTCAGTCTCTCTTTATAATGCCTCACGATCTCAGACTCAACTACTTTTATCACAGGAGCGATACGAGAGCAATAGTAGAAGAGACCTTCATCTCCTTTCAAATATTCTAAAAATTGAACATATATCCTTATTATTAAAAGGTTGTGATATAAAGATATTTAAAAAGAAAGTATGACGTGGAAGCAAACTGAAACAGTGTACCATAGAGAAATAAAAAACATTAAAAATATAATCATTTTCATTTAAAAGTTTTTTTGTGTACTTAAAAACTTAGAATAAAATACCACACAAACCTCAAGAGACCTAAATTAACTTCGTATTCATAAATAATTCTATTTAATATTTCTATTTCATTGTCTATTTATTTGATGTTATTTAAATTAATCTATTGATTTTTTTTAAATATAGTATCCACAATTAAATAAATACAATTTAAAATGCTAATACATAAGACTATACCGTTATGACAAAAGCTAGGAATTTGGTATCACCGAATATTTTATATTGCATTTTATTACTTTAAATAAGAAAATAACCAGCAAATATCCCAAAAAATGGTCAATCATGGACGGGTTTTGATTTGAAAATCTGTAAAATGTCGAAAAAAATGAAATTTTGATGTTGTTTCTTTAAAATTATCGATTTGAATCCAGTTCTAGAATTTTAATTTTATTAAGTATTATAAATGAAACATACATATATTTGTAACAATATTTTACCAAACTTTCTCTAACTTCTCTCATAGCATGAGAATTTTAGTTTCAAACATGCTGCCGATAAATCAATATTCTCTTTTGATACCGCGTATTACACGTATTTATTTTGATGTTTCTCTTCATACTTATTGCTCAAATCTTATTTTTTGATACAATGTGTCTAATATATTATTATCAAATATAATTTCACTATTCGTTTATGCCAAATAAGACACGCTATTTTACCAATTTATGATTTTAGAAAGTATACATGCAAATGACAAAAGATAATCAATTGTGCGAGGTAATTTTGAAATTATTTTTAGGGTTGACCACTTTTAATTGACACATCAGGTATCAACTGCAATAAGCATACTTATAACATGTTATTTGTGCTCATTGGTTACTTGCATTCATACTTAATATTTTCTTCTACTCCTAAATATATGTAGACAGAGTAGTAAGTCTCCCTCTAAAACAGTCCCAGTGTAAGTCGGGCTGTCTCTTATTTTGAAATGAACAAAGTTGTGCCCTTATCTGTCTAGCAGTTCAAGCGATTTTGTTTCTTGAACTGCTAGAACTGGAACCGACAAAGCAATATATTGTTTATCGGTCTTTATTTTTTATGTAGCTAGGATGATACAATTGTATCTGAGTTCCAAATAGGTAAGGCCTTCTGGAGGATCTGGAAAAGTAGTTTTATGCACCAGACGATCTAAATAACAGAGGGAAGGGATTGGGTAGATTATGGATCCACGTCTGCTACTAAGCTTTCAGGGCCTTATAATATGATAACTATAATATATTTTAAGCCAGGGTTTTCCAAATTTTAATATCCCAAGGTCCCCAAAAACTAATACATATTTAGCTGGGCCCTTCTTTATACGAAACATGTGTACTTTGTATATGTAGACTGAAAGTGATTTACAAATCTTCATCCTCCTGGGCCCCCAACCTAGACTCCCCTTACAGCCCCATTTAGGAAATCATTGTCTTAAGCGACCTCAGTTTTCAAGGCTCCTGCTAGAGCTTCGATTACTATGCACTCTGCGTATAAGGTAACTTTAGACCTGTTTGTATAGCATAGCCTGAATGTTGTAATGACGCCCCTTGTTTTATTTCCTGTTACGAACCTGAGCCTTAACCTTAAAAATAACTGTATACTTCTCACTGTACACCAAAGTTTAACTCAGTCAGCAAAAAGAATAAGAAGGAGGGCCCCAGATGGTACAATCTATTTGTAAAGTAACTAGTTCAGGGATCCCATTGATTTGGCGTTACGGACAATTTTTAATGTCACAATAGCTTTATATTGTTGCAGCGATGTGCTCTTAAAGTTTCATATGAAACTGTACATTCATGTTTTACATTATCTTCCCCTCCTCCCTCTCTGCAGTAAAATGGTCTAGCATTAGCTGGTCTGCAGTTAGGAAAAGTTAAGGGACCACTGATTTAAGGGACACATTAATATGTTTGTAAATAATAAAAGATTGGAAGAATGTTGGAATGAGAGCAGCTTAGCTATACTAATGTTTTATTAGATTAACATTAAGTAGCTATGAGAGGAAGGCAATAAAAACAAGTACCACTCCATATACCGGATGCGTAACGGAAAACTAGACATTTTAAATCTGGTATCTTAAAAAGTTTTATTTCGGAAACTAGGGTTTACACATTAAAAAAAAACTTTGTACAGATGGTGCCACATGTATTTTCCATTTCTAATCTTCAATGTAGCCTCCATTAACCATGATAATGGCCTCGATGCGCCACTGGAAGCTCTGGCTGGTTGTAATAATGTAATTGGGACTCATAAAGTTCCTATAGCTCAACAACAGAAGCCTTGGGAGGTTCGCTGCCCTCTTCCGATAGGCCCTGACATTGATATCCAGCCAGAAAGAAAAGTCGAGCTGGTTAACATATGGTGAGTATGGCTGCCACATTTCTTTCGTCTAAAATGAAATATTTGTCTCCAAAAAGGAGATTTATTTCAGGGGGAGTTCAATACACACAGTTTGTCAGGTGATAAATTATCAATTCATCCTATAAAACAACTTATAGAAATGTGTATTTTTGTCCCCTATTCACGAATAATAACCGCATTTGTTCGTTCACCATCTTCAAATGGTACAGTTGTTTACAGTAGAGGGCCAAATTGAGCGGAAAAAACAAAAACAAATCAAATTACCTAGCGCTGTTTGAATGAGTTAACATATTTCAGTTGCATGTCTGATGATAATGAATTGTTTTAACTAACATGTTTAGATTAATTAAATTAACATTGAAATTAGAGTTTACATTCAAGGAGAAACGCAGAATTAATTTTTCAAACATTAAAGGAGATTTCATTTATTTTTCTTATTAATTAATGTATTAATTTTCGTATAATAATTTATTTTACATATAAACGACATTGTTGTTCAAGAATTTAGAATTTTGCAACGAAAATTGGATTTATTAAAAGCTCCTGGTTTTATTTATCTCTATTTTTAATTAAAAAAGAATTCTATTGGGTTAGGGGGAAAAAGTAATTTTGTAATTCCCGCCACTTTTTTTAAAACTAAGTATCTCTTGTTCATTATTGGTCCTCTACGATCATACAATAAGGCGTTCTAAATATTTCAGTGTATACTGCAATCGCTTTTTGGACAGTATTGTGCTAAGCCGTTTCAGTCGTGAATTATTGTGCGTCGAGTAAGGAGATCTCAATGGAAAAAATTCGCCATACTTTGCATTATTACAAACTGAAAGCAATTAATACGTCGAAAACGACAAAGAAAATTTGCAAGGGCTACTGGGCTGATAATCTTTCGATTTGGGTTCTATAGCATGTCCTAAAAAGTGAGAGAGGCTCTTTTGGTTGGTAACCTGAACGTGATTTCTGATACAAGAACCGACAAGGGCGAACTGAGACTGCAATATATAGCTTAACGTTCTCGGTTCCTTTGCTTATTTTCGTTTGTTGTATTTCTTAGTATATTTACACGGAAAAGCGGCTTTAGGCACCAGACGGTGTAAATAAAAGAAGGAAGGGGTGGGGTGGATTATGGATCCTGGTCCACTACTAAGCTTGTGGGGGCTCTATAATATTTCTTAAGCAAGTTTTTCCAAAACTGGTTTATACCAAGGCTCCCTACACTAATATACTTTTAGTTGACGCCATCATTATAAGAAAAGTGTGCACTATGTATTTTTAAACATAAAGCAATCCTCAATTCTCCATCTTCCTGCACCCCTTTCCCCCCTAATCCAGACAGTTAGTGACAAATGCTATGGAAAGAATTGGACATTTCAAAAGACAAACCTTTTTTTACTCATCCAGGTATTTGAAATATTCTTTTTTAGGACGACCTAACCTATATTTTTAACGTGTTACAGAGGACTTCGAAATAAGAAAATTTTTGGTGGTTGAGCCACTGCATCTTATTAAACAATTGAGAAAAAATTTATTATCAAGTTGATTTGATCTTCCACAAGTTGTGCAATATCTTCTAATCGAGAAAAAAATATGATATTATACGCAAAAAAAAAAGTTAAAAATATAACAAATAGATGAACATAATATTTTTTATTTATTTTACAAATGGATTGTGTAATTTATTGAATTGAAATTTTAGCTTTAAATAGAATTAAACGTACAAATAATATTTCTTCTATTTTCCATAAACTAAAAATGATACAATACCATAATAACCGTGTCTATATAACTAAATAATATTATAATAGTAAAGAGATAACTTCCATGAAATATATGTAAATAAAATTGTTGGTGGTGAGTGAACTTTTTTTTAAACAATTTCTATTATCACTTAGCCACAAGGCAGCATTGCAAATGTCGCACATCTATCTTGACCGATGTATTTCAGTCCTAGTCAAACAACTTTTACAAGTTTGCCTATGTGTCATGATTACTGGTATGTGATATTTTGATGAATGAGATCGTTCATTCTCGAATGGAGGATGAGTTCTTTTTGGCATCTCTAAAGGCGAAATCTCGACCAAGGATCTAGTAAATCTTGAGCTAATAGTTTTTTTGGTAAGGATTTTACAAATTTTTAGGTGAAATGATTTGAGACTCATATAATTTATCCCAAAAGTTTACAGTCGCGCTTGTATGAAATCCAACTATTATAAATATCGAAAGTATAACAAAACAGTCTCAAGTACCATTTCCTGGCCCGTAGAGACGATTTATATAAGTTTGTCAGCATATCAGATTTATCGATGCCTCCCATTTTTGTATTATTTTCCTTGATAAAATATTTAATTTTGCATTGGAATCTCTGTCATATCTTTTGATTGTTTGTAATGGATGACATCCTACGTCTCACGATATAATCGTAAATAATCTTTTTGTCTTTCCACCTCACCACAAGGATTCCATTGGTAGAAGAGTATTCATAATGACCCCTTGGTATTTTTTTTCTACATTGCCTTCGACTCCATCAATGGCTGTTTTCTATTCAGTTTGTCCTTACAGTACCTAACCATATTTATCATTTAGATAGTTTATTAAGCTTATGCTTGAGA
This sequence comes from Lepeophtheirus salmonis, assembly GCF_016086655.4. Lineage (NCBI taxonomy): Eukaryota > Metazoa > Arthropoda > Copepoda > Siphonostomatoida > Caligidae > Lepeophtheirus > Lepeophtheirus salmonis. Next base: position 43,553,758 of record NC_052136.2, on the reverse strand, counting down.
AAAAAATTATTACCATATATTCTAGTTTGAGAGATATCCGTCACAGTCTTGGCTAGAAGAATGATTACTTTTGAACTAACCAAAAAATTATTTTCGGATTCATTTAACTTTTCATGATGACGGAAAAATGTTGCATCCCCCTGATACATCAAAATATCATGAATAAATCTGTCGATCCTAGCCCGACAAAAGAGCTTCTATCCCCATTTATCAGGTTTGGATTTGATATATTGCCTAAGGTTATCTCCCCTTGTTCCCATTTAGGCTACCATCACTTCGTCAATAGATTAATTTTCTGTACAACTCACATTTATGAATTGTTTTGAAATCGAAGAAAATACAGGCTTGATTTTAAAAAAAATCTGACATCACTTTTAGGCGCTTCAACGTTGTTGTTCAAATTAGAGAAGGGTCTTATTAATTTAAATCTTTTGGAAAGCATAACATCATTAATTTGGGAAATTCGGTTGTAAGAATTCCAGGAGTTGTCAATTGGAAGTAGTTCTATCACTCCCATTAGTAAAAGTATACCAATAATTTTTTTAGTTCTACTAAATCCATTGAGAATGTGGTATTTACGCACAATTAACGAATCCCAGAAAACATATGATAAAGAGAAAAGACACTAAATAGTAATAAAAACTTTTCAAAAGTCTGATTTCATGAATGAATTTATTGATTATTCAAAGATTTTTTTAAAAATATTATGTATATTTATGGCCATTTGTATCTTGTTCTTGAAAAAATGTAATTATATAAACAGCTGAATAAATAAGACAATCATTAATAATTATTTATTTATACTTGTATGCCGTCAATAGTTACTCCATGATTTTTTACTTACAAAACTGACTAGATAATAAAGTCAAAAAATTACTAAAAAGTTCAAAAAAATTATAAAATAAGTTTTTCTTTTCTTATACCTTAATTGTAATAAGATTTTTTCGTTTTTTTATTTGTTCTCATTTGAAGTTCTTTTGGAACGCTGGAACTTTGACCGGATAGAGGGTAACGGTTTTTGATGGCACAGAAAAAAAAATTAGGAGGTCATTACCAACACCTAAACACGTCTCATGATTCATGACAATTTTGAATTTGGTCAACTTTAAAAAATAGCAAACACTCTAGTGTGTAGGTATAATTAAAATAATAGCTACAATATTGTTTTAATTACATATTGAGAAGAAAAAAAAAATCCAAGGAATCAAAAGGAAACCCCACTTTTAATCAAAAAAGTTAATTAAATTAACTAAACCTCGATAAAAAATTCTAAATATTAGAATAAATCCAAAACAAGGCATTACCAAAATAAATAATAGATTCTATATAATCGGATTTTTCTCTATAAAAACCAAATTATCTTCTGGGAATTCTTATTTTTTAGCATCAATATGCGCCATTTATTATTTAGCTGGGAGAAAATAAAAAAATACAATCACACTAATTCATGAATTCACTAATGAAACAGAATACATGTGTACCAATTTGTAAATATATGATAAACCATTACCAGTACTTACCACCAACAGTTATTATTTACTCATCTCTATCATGCAAAAAATTTGAGAGGTTCAATGTCCTTTTTTTTACAAAGTTCCGTTGAGCAAAGAACTCATTATTATGCTAATAAAATATTGTCCTAGTCACCGGAATGAGGACACAGTACCAGAATGGGATTAAGATAGCAGTGCTCCTCCATGAGGGATTGTCACAGTAGGGCATCTGGGACCTCCAAAATGCCAATTTGCAATATCTCCATGCATTTGAAGGTTGGAACAAGAGTAGGCAGGAAGCCCTCCGTGTCCATCAACCACCCAAAGTCGATAAATACGAAAATACTTTTTCACTAACCAATTATGTAGAATTCAAATCTTTATTTTTGATCAATGTAGTAAAATTTATTAAATTATTTGCCTCTGGGTTTAACATTATCTGGTTGATATGGCCTTTAAGTCTTTCATTTGCCTAAATTGCACTCCAAATTTTATATTTATCTCTCAATGAGAGTACATATTTTATGTGTCCAACTCAAAAAACTTTTTGAATCACTGAGTTAAGCTAATGTTTTTCACTTGTAATTAGTATATATATGAAAAACAAATTTATAAGCCCACGAAGAATTTCTAAGAAAAAAAAATTAAAAAATTGATTGAGAGGTTTTGTGATCATGACGATCTTGTTAGGTTTTTTGCTGTTCTCTTTCGTTAATTATTAATGTCGTCTTCCAATGTCGACTATAATTATCGAATACAATAACAAGGGATGGAACTACATTCATCGTCATATCCAAACATAGCTACGGTCCCAAAATAAATAATACATTTTTTTTTAATATATAAATCATCGTCACTTATTGTAATCCAATATCAATGGTAAACAAATTAATGGAAAAAATATAGTAAATACTAAATAACGATTACATACAATAAATTCATTAAAGTTTGTACAAAAAAAAACATTAGGATTAATTTATTCCTAATAGAGTTATAGTTATAGTCGAATAAATAAATAGTGTTAGTACTATTTCTGGTACACAGTTCATATACTCGAGGTTGAATTAAATTTATAAAATTGTTCAGAAAGATTATATTCTTTTTATAATCAAATGATATCACATCCTTTCTATAAATATATGAAATTAAGATTAGCTGTTGTTTATATAATTCAAACTCGCTAAGAGTTATCTATACTATTTTTCGAGGATTCTTATGTAGTGCTATGGAGATCAATGCTTGTCGTCGAATAGTTACTTTAAAGCAACAAGAAGTGTAGCACGTTCGAGAAAAAGTCTCATTGTTTTTACTTAATAAAATTTGATCTCATCCGGCGTGATTCTTTAGTCCATGACTCGACTCTGAGCCCCTCCCCCGAAATACTTTATAAAAGACAAAACTTCAAGGTAATAGAGAATATAGGTGTGTCTATTAGCGTCTGCATTCTGATTGGCTGAGTTGAGTGACGTCACATATGTTGTATCCTCTCAAAAATTAAAATGATAATACTAATATAACAACGTGAATTGAGAATTTATCATGGTGGTGGATGATATAACTCTCTTCAATGTAATGGTCTGGTCAAGGGATCTCGACTCTTAAGGCAAGATCCAATGAACAAGTGTTTCACTCGGTAGATCTCATCTCCTTTAATGGAAAGATCGTTCATTGTCCAGGTATCTCTTGATGTTAAGGTGTCTTGTGATTAGTCACTTCTGATCTCGTTAATAATTGTCCCTTTATATAAATCCCTTCAGATCTTCCACGGAATCATAGTATACCTCTACATATAAAAACTAAGGAGTTCCATAAAACGACAGAATAAATGACGGAGATACCGAGTGAGGAAAAGAGAGAGTTCTTATCCTCCACCCACACTTTGAAATTATTGAAAGTAAACTCTGCTTCGTCTCCTACTCTAAGAAAACTAATCCATTAATAAGAGTCCTTCAGTTTCCTGCGACACACCTTTATAATACAGTACCTTGTAAAAACTCAAAACTTCCTACCCATAATGAGAACTTACATTTACTTACACGATCATCCAATGTGCTAATTGTACGAATATCTCAAAAAGGTCGAGATCACTCTCTTACTATTCTAATAATATTTCTTCGCTTCGAAAAAAAATTTGAATAATTAAATTTCAAATATTATATTCTTGGAAAAAAATATAACAATTATTGATTTTTTTGGAAAAAAATTTAAAAATTCCTACTTATTCAAAAAAAAAAAAATTGAATTATTTTATTTGAAACTTCAAATATTCAATTATTTGAAGAAAAACTCAAAAATCCAAAATTGTTTACCAAAAATGGAACTTTCGGGAAAAAATTTCATCAATTAACAAAATCCATTAACAAAAAGAAAAAAAATTCTAAAATTAAATCTCAAATATTAAGAAGTTTTGTGAAAAAAAGTTACAAAATTTGGGAATTTTTTTTTTTTTAATATTTAATTTTTTGGAAAATAAATTACAAATATTAAATGTCATCCGAAAAATTATACTGAAATTATCTTTTCATTTTTCCGACTCCAAAAAACAAACGAGCAAAGAAATGCACCAGAGTATCATCAATAATTAAAATATAATATAGATTTTTATGTTTTTGTTTTTTTCACAAAAGCTCTATCAGAAACAGTAATTAATTGTTTAATAGCTTCTAGAATATTCGAGATAACCCAAGATAAAAAGAATAAATCCGAAATTTGCAATAAAATGTGTAAATAGGCGTATGATATAGACACAGCACACGGTTTTTTTTTTTTAATTCAATCTAATAATATAACGATCAGTTCAGCTAGTCTTCAGTAAATACTCGGATTATGAAATATATATACTGCTTATTGTATATATCTTTTTATCAATTTGTAAATGTATACATTGCGTACAAGTTGTTATGTATTTTGACTATTTTGATGAAAATTACTCACTGATAAGTAGGGGTGTGAAAAACACAGAGAAAAATAAAAGTTGACATATAAAAAAAGAAAAAAAAACAAGTTTTTGCAATCGTTCTTTTTTATTTTTTGTCCTTGTGGTGTCAACATCTTTCCAGAATGATGAATTCTCGCCCACTTTTTGCGTATTTAAAAAAAAAAAAAACATCATAAACTATTAATGTACATAAATATAAATTTAAATTAATAATATTTTCACTGCACTAATTCTATTTTAAATGTAGAAGATTTTTCTATCTATAGCATATATATAAATTTTCTATCAACACCCCCCTCCCCCAATAAATCCTATAGCAGGCAGTTCATATTAACTATAGTTTTAATTGAGTAATGTCTTTCTCTTCTTGCTCTTACACGATTCACATCTCTAAATATAATATATCAGCTTATGAGGTTTAAGTTTTTAAATGTGGGAGGGAAGAAAAGTAGACATTATTTTGATACTTCATCTCAAAGCAGTTTGTACTTTCGTTATACCATTTACGCCAATTTTTGTTCAAACGACGTAAAAAAAAGTCATTCTACAAATATATAGGTAGGGTTTGCTTCTTCCCCTTATTTCGAAAGCCCTGGCAAAAATTGAAAATTAAGTACATTATTTAATAGGTGGGATTGTGCCTTGCATTAATTTCTAATTTGTTTGTACTGTGTATTTCTGCTTCTTCAGTACCAAGTGGTCCGTTAAAATCTGAAAACTTTGAATTCTAAACTTTAACAAGATATAGTGTATTAATTTACAATTTGAACACAATTAATATTATACATAAATATGTGTCTGAGATCGTTTAATAATTAATGATGGATTCCAGGAGGTGAGGAAAAGCCTAGCACCCGCTGCAGATGTATTCCTCTGTCATGGCGTCCCAGTGCTGGCTGGCAGTAGCTCTGGAGGCATTGGTTCTTGGATAAGGGACACTGGAGGCCTTCCCCTCGATATGCATCCAAAAGTTGTTGTCGAGTATTTTGGCAACATGTCTCTAGGGGGACAAAAGTATTAGGGCCAGAAGGGAATGTTAATGCCAACCATTCCTGTGGCTTTATTTAGTTGTGTGCCGGCGCACCATCTTGCTGGGTAACTACGTTTCCGCTACGGTAGTCTGCTTGTACCTAGGGCAAAAGGTTATCCTCCAAGGCAGTCACATAGTCGACCCCGTGAGCCTTTACTAGACTGGAAAAACACCGGAGTGGGTTTCTTACCTTTAGAGGACACGAAGCCCAAGAACAAGGCAGAGGCAGGGTGGTACTAAGTATTTCATTTAAATTCATCAATTTCTCCAAAGATTAAGTACCTGTTACCCTGCCTGTTCCTTATGGGGTTCACGATCCAGGTCTTCTCGTCGATGTAGATGATGAACAGTTTGACATTCGTCATCTTGAGGTAATTCAAAAGAGTCATACAACAGAGTAGATGGGTTTCTTTCATCATTGGTGTCAAAATGGGCCTTTTTAACCCACTTTTTTATAGGACTCTGAACACTCTAATGTAAAACCCCGGGATCTCTTGCATGGCCTATCATTGACTTGAGGGGAGTTACCTAGATTATTTTCTTTAACTCACCCGAGTTCAGTTTAACTGAATTAACTTAATTTTTGACTGAGCCCTCCTTCCTTTTCAACGTTTCGGACTTGCTAACGGAGTAGAATGTGCTCCTTGAGAGACCCAACTACTTGGAGGACGCGAATGGAAATTCGTCAGTCACTCTCAAGTGCCATTTTCTCGACTAGTAGGTAAATTAGAGAGCTCATATTTGTTTTTTGTTGTTCTAATTGTTTATGCTTTAATATATCGAAATATTAATTAATTTCATCACCCAAACTTAATTAATCCCTCAATTTGAAGGGGTTCTGATTTCAATGGACCACCCGGTATTATATAGTAAAAGAAAGAAAAAATCATTCATTCGGGAAAAGGAAGAGTCATTTACGATATCTGGAATTCCATTAAATAAAATAACACAATTTAAAGACAATCTAAGGGAAATATTGTATAAATCAAGAACAAAGAAAATTATCTTATCTAAATAAAACAGAAAATGTCTTTAAAAGGGAATGGATTCCTTCATAAAGCTTCAAAAAGTCTTTAGATATCAATCATGAAGGCATTTGGATTATTTTTCATTCTCTCTGCCCATGTCCTAATTTCTGAATCAGCTGATTTAAGGTAATTATATTTCACTCATTTATAGGACTCTAAGTTTTTTTCTATGTGAAGTAACCCATTAAATAGAGGCTTCTATATTGAGGACATCTCTGAGCATCAGTCTGTCAGATTAGGCTCTCCCTTTGAGCTTTTTTGCAACGTTACCGATGGCGGAAGTATAACTGAAAACAGAGACTGGAAGTACTGTACATGGACACGCAATAGAGATGGACATAAATGCAAGAGTACCTATGTTTGCAAAGGTCAACTTTGTTCAATCGGTATTGGAACCTACAGTGTTGTGACACGTTGTGACTACGAATTACAAAGCACTGAGTAAGTATTAATTAGATTGTTGCATTATGGGCTAATATTTTTTCTACTGGGAAAAATAAAAACTGACTTTGGCAAATTGGGTAGTACCTTCGCCAATTTTTGTCAAGTTGTTTTTGATCGTGTAATGTGTATAAGATGTGATGAATGATTTGCGAGTTTCTTGTTTATTTAAAGATAATGTTTCTTCTTTTCGTTCTGATAACTATCAATTCAAATAGAATTCAATTTTGCCATACTACTTATCTTTATCTTTGATCAAATAGATAAATTGCAAGTCATTTCGCAATACTAAAAAATAGAAATAAATACACTTTTTGACACATATCGTATACAGTGAAGGAAATAAGTATTTCTAGTTTTGCCAATTTTGTAAGTTTGTCCACTAATAAAGATTTTGTATGGAATTAAGATTACTGAGACTGTCTAACCACTCCATGACCAAAATGAGCTTATTTTTAAGACATTCCTTTATTGCCATGGCCGAATGTTTTGGGTTAATGTCGTGCTGTCCTATTTCCAGGTCCAAGTCAGAAGTGAATGAGTTTTTCCCCAAGTTTTAAAGGTTATATGGCACGTCCATCCACCCTACAATGCAGTGATGTTTCCACATCCATGCTGGTAGGCAGGGATAGTATTCTTGGAGTTAAAATAAGGATTTTTCTTTGTTCAAACACTTTCATATTCTGTCTATCACTGTTAAAATAAAGCTACCATAAAAATTATTGACCAGTTTGGCCTTTTTGGCAAAGTCCTTCTTCCTCTCAAATGTTTCGGACTTGCTAAAGGCATAAATGGTGGTACTGGATACACCCAAATACTCGGAGTGCGCGAATGAAAATTCGTAGATCCCCTTCACGTGTTATTTTCTTGAATTGTACGTAAGCTAAAGAACTCAGGTTTGGTTTGTTTTTAACAAATTGCTTATGTTTTAATATATATCCAAATATGAATTAACTTCAATGACTCAAACTTAATTAGTGTTCAGAATTCAATTAACCACCCTGTACTATAGCATAACTCTGTCAAAGTCTGTTTTTTTATTATTACCAGAATAAAAGGTCTTTGTGGAGGGGGGTGGGGGTGGATATCAATCCAAAAACGTGATAATAGTATATAAATGAAGGATTAACATTTATTTCTGTAATTACATAGATTCTTTGGACAAGACCCCAATGTTTCTAATACACTTTGCGGTATCAAAATTCAAAGAGCATCTCAAAGGGATGAAGGAAGTTGGACATGTTCCATTACTCAATGTGCCATTCGTGGATGCGACGCTGCTTCAGACACAACTGTGGAAGGAACAGTTCAAGTTAATGTTTTTTGAATTTGAAAAATAACAGATGTTACCTTTTTTAAATTAAATAAAATAATTATTATCATGAAATAAAAACAACCAAAGTGATACAGTCGTAATAATAAACGTCCTTTCAAAGGGTGTTAATTACTGCCCTTGTTCACACGTTCTCAATTGTTAATGAAGTGATTTTTTTTTATCAAAGTTATAATTCTAAAATTAAAAATTTATAAATACGAGGGTTGTTTGAAAAGTCCGAGCAAAGTCCGAGAAATACCACTACTAGAGCATATCGATATTATATTTAATTAGTAGCGTCTCCAGAAAGAACCCACACCAACTTTCAACCAGATTGGTTTATTTATTTCTGATTGGTATTGGTTTGAATCTAGGAATTATGTGAACTGTCTTTTAGATATGCAAGGAATTATCGTAATCGACTATCTGAAAAAGTGTATTCATCGCTATTGGACAGTTTGAAAACTGAGCTGCAAGAAAAACGCCCAAGATTGGCCCACAAAAAATGTATTTTCTATCACGACAATGCAGCAGCTCATATATTAGCAGTTGTGGTCACAAAATTAATGGAAATAGAGTTCCAACTCGAAATACCCACAGCATTAGCAATCTCATTTAATCTGCGTAACCCAGTTGAAATTTTGAAACCACTTTAAAACTGTTTTTATCAAAGGTGCAGAGTCCCCAAAATGCTTATCAAGCTTCTTTTTGGTCTTCATAGGCTTTTTTCATTTGATAAAGAAATGTTTATTAAGCACACGAAAATCTTTTTCTTCCATTTTTTTAAGAATCACTCCACTTCCTCGATTCTAAAGAATGCCAAAAGAAAGAAATAGACCGACCTAGCTGAAACGTCATAAATTACATCATAATTGAAGGAGACGCCATTTTAAAGGATCAAAATTCATATTATAAATGGGCAAATTTCCAATAAACCTTGATAAAACTCCATCAAATATCTATATGAATGAATAAAAAATTACACTTTCACTGAATTTCATAAAGGCCCATGATCTGTGTAGGCTTGAAAAAGGTAGCTCACGTTTTGACGCAAAAGTTTGACACTCTTTTATTTTAGTTTCTTCAACATATGATGTGTATATTTCATTCTTTGATCTTCTCTGTACCTGTTGCACCAAGCTTAAAAGAAGGAGTCACCCATCACCTGTTTTACGTAGCTAGGAGGCGCTCCAACACACAAACGATTTTGACTTTTAGTATAACTCTTTGCAAGATAGCCTACAAATTCGTTTCCTACAATATATGAATGGCCCTTGCACCAATCGATAGATTTGTTTATTTAACACTTTATGATGTTTAATATTTTCTTTGCACTTCTTAACTGTATAATTTTTTGCAAATGGATTAAGAATAGCAACAATTACCGATTCAGAATCCGATTGAACCATTAAGTTTTTGATGGCTTTTCTCGATTAAGAAGAGCTACCACTGATAGTGTGATGGCGAAAATTTATGCTGGGAAGACAATGATTCATTATTTAATTACGCTCATGATTGATAAATTCACATGTCACCTCGACTAATACTTCATTACTAGTACTTGTATGAAGAGAAGGCTGAGTCAAACTTTTCATTTTTTTTTTTAAATAAAAAACCAATAGTGTTTTTTCACTTAGATTTCAAAAATAACTTTCAAAAAGATATGATAACCCAAACCTACATTAATTTAACATTGAAAAGTATAGAAAATGGGGGGGGGAAGGTCAGTTCTGCCTTTCTTTATTTAATTTATATATATTCATGTTTAAGGAATGAATATATATTGTCCTTCATGTGAAGAATTCAAATATGAAGAAATTTTAACCGAAACATAATATTAAGTTAAGTAAGTTTAAGATTTGATGATGCTATACTTAGTGTAGATATAAATGTCGTAATTAAGCCCAATTGGCTGTTTAAATTAATTATTTTTTAGTAATAATACATTTTCATAATATATACTATATATTTAAAAGATTCGAGGTTGTGTTGCTTTTTTAAAATTGTTCCTACAGATTAAAATTAATATTATGTTTATAATATGTTATGGGTGTTAATCAATGGAAAAAAAACCTTTACTAACATATGTAGAACATTACATTTTCCCTGACCCCTTGTCGTCAAACTCCTCAAAAAAGTTATACTCCGTCAATAAAAATTTCAAATTCTATAGGATTGTTCGAATAAGTCTATCTTTTTGTTGGTAATTTGTTGGTCATTTTGACATCCAATAGTTTCCTATTTCCTTTAATATTAATGTAAAAAGGGTTTTTATTTGTGAAAAACTTTTTTTTTAATCACCCAAAATGGACGACATCAAAATTGTGACGTCGAGTGAGGGTCATAACTGACCAAAAGCCTCCATGAAATAACTGAAATAACAGTGTAAATTCTTCTAAGGAAAGAAAAAGTTGCATTAACGAAAATGATAAAATGACGTCATCTGTGGTATCGTAAAACCGATTTTTTGTATGGGAAAAAATAAATAAATGTGACTATGTATAGTGATGAAATCACCTACCTATATAATAATTCGATGCTCAAACTATAATAAATGGGAGACTCGCCCTTCAGCTATCGGCAGCCATTTTATGTCTACATCTATATCTATGTATAATAATATATCTATCGAGATAAATATTCTATATAAACTTCATTTTGATCATAAGTGTTTTTATTAAGTATAATTATAATTTTGTTTTAATAACTTTTATTGAAGATATTTAAAGCTTTTGAGTCACTGATTCTTAAAAAGGATTTGCATTGAAAGGGACTTCTGTTTTGAATTGTTCCGAGATGTTGTTTGCTTTATGATGCAATCGAATTTTAGAGTTAATGAGTTTAATATGTTTTTGTAATTTTAGAACGGGGTTATTTCAAGGTGAACATTAGAAAGTGTGCGGTTCAAGATCTTTAAATATCTATACATTTTTGTAATACGCAGCTGGTAATAGCGTTTTGAATTATTTTTCCCTAGGTTTTAGATTTTCTTGCTATCAAAAAATGATTATGGGTGTCCATTATATAGCTGTAAAAAGATTCTAAGTACCCAGGGCATACTAAATGCTTGGAGACTAATTTGATAACATATCCAACAATAAAAGCAACAACCCATTCTTTAAATTGAGAAAGGCGTTTGGACGAAAGGAGACACATCGAAGTAGTCATGGTCACTAATTAGTAAATGTTTTTGCTCTAGGTCATACTTCTGGATCAATGACAAATCTTCATAATCAAGGAATCGGAAAACTTCTGATGGTTTCCTCTTGTTCTTTGAGGTAGTGAAGACCGCCACTGTATCATACAGCCTTACCACTGCTGCCATAGACATGATGCCTAACTAAAAGCCGCTTATAAATGGAGGAAAACATGGGACATGTTGGATTATTATAGCTTCCCAAATGAAACCTTATGGTACAAAAGAATAACTCTATATGATCCTGAAAAAGAATATAAAATTGGAACAATATTAAAGTAAAATTCCCATACACTAGGTAATATGTATAAATATCTACTTGAGATATTTTGTAAGTTAGAAGATACTTAAATCCTTTAAGATTTAACTAGAGAGTCAAAAGTGCTTCAAGTTGAAGTAATTGATGTCATGAATCCAACCAAAGTAGTTCTTTTTCACGTTTTGGCCAAAGGTTAACCAAATTCATCCTTCAATTCAGAAATATGTAAATACATATCTTAAACGATTGGTTTGTAATAGTCTTCATTTCCAATCTTCTAAGAAACTCGACTGTTTCTTCAGAGATTTTAAACTACAGTAATTGAATATCCTTATTACAGAACTCGACCCACCCCATCTGCTACAGATGAACTAATGAGCTGAGTACCCAAGTTTACCCTTTGAAATAAACAAATTACTTAATAACCATTTTTTGTTTAAAAACATTTAGTAACATTTTCCACATATCTTTATTTTCATATTATGGAAGTTTATGTGCTTGTTTCTTGGTTTATTTACAGCAATTAGTCCTTCTGCCGTTTGAAGTTTTTCCAATTCTTGTAGGTACTTCCATTCAACTCTTCTACTGTCTTTATCCACCATAACTTTGAGAGATGCAAATGTATCCCTACCTAACTTAATCGATGGTATGTGTCTAGTAGCAGCATCAATACTTTTTGGCGGCGATCACTAGGGTGAAAGATATAGGTTTGAAATCTCTCTCCTGGTTCCAAATTACCTCCCAATTCTTTCAAATTTACTTAGTGACTACTAAACCTGCCAAAAGTTAACGAAGTCACTTTTATATAAATAGAATGGAGTCTTCTAAGACATTCTTTTACAAAATTGGCTTTTTCGGACCCAGAAATCATTGATAAAATCCATGATATGGTGATGGAAGAGTGAAAGTAACTGAGATTGCTAATGCTGTGGGTATCTCGAGTTGGAACCCCATTTCCATTAAATTTGTGACCACAACTGCTGAAGTATGAGCTGGTGCATTGTCGTGATGAAGAAGGACTTTTTTTGGGCCAATCGTGGGATTTTTCATTGCAGCTCAGTTTTCAAATGGTCTAATAGTGATGAATAATATAAACGTGTATTAGTTTTACCCTTTTCCAGACAGTCCATGAGTGTTGTTCCTTGCGAATCCAAAAGACAGTCACCATAATCTTTCCTGCCGATTCCTCAATTCAAACAAATGTTAAATATAAAGAAATTGACCAATCTGTCTGAAATTTTGCTGGTGTTGTACAAAGAGAAACTACTAACCAAGCATAATCTCGATACCCACCATCATTACCATCCTTCGGTATTTATACTGTACTTTTTAAATTACCCTCGTATAAATATCCATAAAAATCATTTAGTAGAAACGTTGTGAATGTATATATTTTTCTCCTCGATTGTCACGTACAACATCCAACAAGGGTCAGCCATCGTGCTTTCATTTCAAAATCTATGGTAGCGATTCAGTCAGATGTCTCGTATGTCTGAGACATGGCTGTAAACAAACCATTGATGTCATGACATCAACAAAGAACACTGTCAACTGAAAGAATGCTGTTAAATCCAAATTCCATTTTCGGTAATAGTTGACGTGAAGTTTCTGTTCGAGTAAATTGTTTTCTTAAGTTTTGAAACAATAAGTTCTGATATTTCTTTAAACAGTACCTGATCATAATCCGATGTATTATTTTGTCTAGAACTACCCTGAGGCACACACTAATAGATGTCCTCATACAACTAAGGCAAGTCTACTGGCTGCCATCAAAGATCACTTCGCATCCATGACCAGCGGCCTCGTAATAAAGACATAATACCACTTCAGAGTCTATGTCGAGGCCATGATTGAGACTGACACAATCATATCGAGAAATCCTCAAGACACGTGAACTACACGGACTTAGTTTTTTATTTGAAATACTAATATTAAAAATTACAGATTTTATGTTGTTGTTTTGGAAATACGAGAGAAGGTGCGGATTTCATCTTCCAGCCCTGTTTAAAGTAAGCATGATTGTGTGTGCTCATGAATTACAGGTTGTAACACTCAGGATTTATTGACGAATTATATATACAATTGTATAAAATATGACCTCCAAATATATAAAACAAAAGAACCCCAAAAATGACAGGTAATCCTGACAAATTTGGAAGAATTTAGAGAGAAAAAAAGCATAGCTGTTTTGACGTTTAATTGTATTAGCTGCAAGGAGTGCAATTAACCCAAATCCCATTACGTATCCCCAAATAATTACTCCGATGTTGATCATCAAATCTATTCTGAGTTCAACGAGGACTTAAATTTTTGACTCCCACATCAATTCTTGTTTTTACTCTTCGTCTTTCACCTTCTAGTGATTATTTTATAACTAGATGTTTTCTCTTCCAGAATGGAAGAGAAATGATAACAGCTTTGGAAATTATAAATACGCTTTTGATTGTCAATTAGAAAAAAATCTTTCACGTGTTAAGGTTATATACTAATCTAGTTATAAGTGTAAGTCCTTAGTGAACTCAGAGCAGAATTCAAGATGGATATCTTGCTTATATCATTGCTAGATCCGATGGGGATTTGTATTGCTTTCCTTCATCTCATTGTTTCTCGAAGCTAATTTAGTTGGATTCGTGACAGATTTTATGCTTGCTTAATATGGAGTGAAATTTGTTTTTAATTATGTCCTCTCCTAGATGCATTCAAGTATAAGATGGAATTTATAACAATACAATTACAAAATACACAGTTGCATAAATTAGTTAAGTAAAAAGTTCTGAGTATGTTTCGCTAAATATTTTTAGTGAGCTTTAACTCACGATGAGTACATTGCACAAAAAAAAAGCTTAAAGAATACTTAAAGGTTATTCGTAGACTTTTTAGAAAAGTTCATATACAGTTGTCTGTTACAGCGTTCCAAAATGGAATTAAAAAAACGTGAAAATATTCATACGTTCTACAGTATCACTAGGACCAAGGTGAAAAGGCAGAACATGTGGCCAAAAAAATTGTGCTGTTTATGGGACCCAATACAGTATCGAATGCAATACCAAAACGGTGGTCCAATAATTCAGTTCTGGTAATATGGACGTCAAAAATGAGGCACGCTCTGGTAGGTCAATCATCGAAAATATCGATAAAATAAAAGAAATCGTCTTGCTGGACAAGCATGTGAGCACTTATTCCATTACCAGGAACTGAAAATTAGACAGTTAATCGTTTGGAACCATTTGCATACGACTCATCCTAAATATGTTAATTTAATTATCAAAATGAAGCGAAAAAACGTTCTTAACTTTTTACTTTACATTTATTTATATTATACCAGAGTTTTTGTGTGTGCGTCCTTTATGGGTGCCTACAAAATATATTCCAAACTAAGCAAGTTATCAAGGGTTCTTTTTTCTACTAAATTATTCTGCAAAACTTTTTTTGATTTTGACAGTACGATAAAATCTTGTTAATTTTATATTCTTCTTTACATTGTCGATATGTGTTATTTATTTAATATTTTTTGCAAAATATTTTTTTGCAATTTTCTTCACGAATTTGGATTAAGCAATTTTTCAACAAAAATATAAGATGGGCTTCTCATCTAGTCAAAAAAATGTATGCAAATATGTTGGTATGTTTTTTGAACTTTGTAACATATATATTTTTTTTAATTCATAATATTAGATTTCATATAATACACAAGCGCTATATTATAATAGATCACTCCCACGGAGGGGGTCTAAAAATTATGAAACATTAAGAAAAAATGACATTGGACATTGCCAATATGATTTCCAGCTCCATCATTAGTCTGAGCAAAGTTGGACAGCCCTTTACAAGTAAGAATATATTGAATACTAATATATATTACATATCCAGTCAAAAACCAGTATTAATCCATACCATTGAGACTGAATGGAAGTGCCCAGCGTAGGAATCAATGGGGTCGCTTTTTGGATTTAGGGATCCAATCATATCATCTCCATTACTTAGTGACAGTGGAGCTTATGAAAAATGAGCAGAACGCTTGATATAGGTGCAAGTTAGTCAATGATGCCCTTCGAAATGTCTTCCCTGGTTACAATTTAGAAAATTTTTAGTTACCACTCACTGATGGAGCTACGTAAATTCTAAAAGCTGGAAACCCCTATAAAGAACTTTTTTCTAATCTTTATAATGTCACCTGTTTAACCAACGCATTCCACGACATTTTTGAATAGATTATAAAGCTTTTTACAATAGTCAATAATAGGCTATGTACTGAAACCAAGAAGATTATTTTTAAATCCCCGGACGAACTGGCCTTTTTAATTAATGGCACCCTGACCTACTTCTCTCACCGGAAGATGTTGTAATCCGTTAGGATTCATGGGGCATGCCTGCCATGTACTACACATTCTATTTTGAAGACATAAGAGAAAATTGTATGCGACCTTAATCGAAATTATGCCCTTTGTCTTCCATCAAATCTAATATGTCATTTATACATGGAGCTATGGCAAAACTTGAAAAAGAAGGAATGTCCGTTTGTCATTCACTGAATTTACTTTCTAAAGTCGAAAAAAAATATTATAACAATTCCTGAAGAAAAATGGGAAATACTTCAGAGAAAAGTTACTTCTTATCATTTACATAAATCCTGATCTTCCATTTATGCATAAGGTGGGACATTTAATCAGTTGTATTGATAATAAGATACCCTCGTCTAACAAGACTCATAAAAATATCGCCAACTTCGAATTTGCTACAACTACTAATGTGGACGTTGAATGTTCTTTTGGTATGTTTAGAACTAGCTCGAAGGCAAAAACTCAGAGAAGAAATTGGAATCTTGGTTTGTCGATATAAGTAAGACTGCAAAATTTATTATAAATATTTTTAAAAACTATTAACTTTAAAATATCGTTATCAAACTGTATTTTTCTTCAAATACAAATTGCTCAATTTTGATATCTTGGGTTATCATTGTTAAAAATTTTAGCGCTCTTTTTTGCTCATTTTCCAAAAAATTGCTCAAAAATCCCAAATCTAATAATAACTTATTATTCTCTTCATTTATCAAAAATAATGTATTATGACATAGTCGTCAAGACATATCAAGTGAGACAAGGAAATCGACAGCTCATAATAAAATACATAGATATTTTGTGTTTCTATATATTATCAATGACTCTTTTCACACCACTTTGATCAAAAAATGTTTACAGATTAAGGATACGAGTGGAATAAAACTATGATTTTTACTACAAAAATCCCATGTCTAAGAATGAATTAAGTCAAAATATGAATAAATTGTACTTGGATAATTTTAAAGGTATAAGAAATCAGAGAAAATAATAGGCCTTTATTAATAATGAATTTGATTGATTTTTAATTGAATTAATTATTTTTTAATAAAAGGATGACATTTTTCATAGACAGTGTCGATGTTTAATTTAATGACTTTTTTATGAGTTAATGTTTTATTTCATTTAAGTAACTATTTGATGATAACTATCCTTAAAAATAATCTGAAATGTTGAATATATTCAATTGTTCCTAATGAGTTTGTCTCAAGGCATTTTATAAATAAATAATAATTAATGCAGCATCATTTGTTATTCTAAAATGAAGGCTACAAGTATGGACATAATAAAAACTGAAGGAACGCACCGTTACCTTGTAAACATTTTTCAAAAAAACCAAATTTATGTTACAATTCACCTACAAGGACTTTTAACAAATGTTGAATGGTTTACTCAAACAAATTTTTATTTTACTTAAAAAGAATAACGGTCATATGTGTTTATTATATTAATCGAATGTAGGCCTTAAGGCTCATTTGGTGTGTGGTAATGGTCCCATCACAGCTTTATTATCTATTTCAAGGTGAAACAGAACAAATGGAAGGATAACAAAGCACTCATCTACCCACCGACTTCTCTTCTTTTTCTTTTTTTTTTTACTTAGGACAATGACATCAAAAACAATAAGCGAGGCATTGAAGGTTCAATTCAAAAGCTCAGATGTTAAACAGTGGTGTATCAACTGTTACTTTTCTAAGTTAGGAAAAAATTAAAAAAAGGAATTTTCAGAATTTAATTTAATTTTTTATATTTATTTTCCATAAAAAATTTATTTTTTCGTTGAATAGTTGAATTGATTTTTGAAATTTTTCTCCAAAATAATTTTTATTTTTCAAATTTTTTTCCCAAATTTAATTTTTCAAACTTTTTACAAAAAAATCAGCACCCCTCTGAAATATAATCCTGTGGACGGGCATTGTAGAAAAAGGGTACTTTTTAAATATTAAAGTATTGGAATCGGAATCAACATTTCTAATTTTTATTAGAAATGCATCGGAATCTGTTTTGCAATTTTTTTTTAAATCGTCTCATCACTAGTGTCTAGCTAAAGCTCAGTGCGTCATATAAAAATGAACAGGGCAGTACATATCTAGGATCATAAATATTACACTTTTTTTAGCAGGCTAGTTTTGTTGTTGTCGTCGGCAACTTAAACAGTATTTTTTCTTTCTTGTTTTTTTTTTCTTCTAAAACTGTTATTAAAACACAATCTGTATTACTTTGATATTAAGGATAGAACATCTATGTAAAAGTGTAACAATGAGGAATAATTGTTGAGGAATTATATTATTATATATTAATGTTAATATATTAATTCTAGTAATAGGTTAATAAACCAAAGTGTGTTTGTTTGTTGTCATCTAATAAGTCCAAACAATGCAAAATTCTTGTAACGCTTGTATTAGAGTTGACTACTTTTGATTAATTTTGACTTATTAATTAATAATGTATTTTTGTTGAAGTTAAAAATTCAAAGTGTTCCGATTTTAATGGAGCACTCTGTACAATAACAACTTTTGTTTATTTTATTTGTAAATTGATTTAAAAATGCAATATAAAATAAGTATATTTACATGCTACTATAAAATTACTTTAAATTTAGTAGGTTCTCCTCTTTAAAGCAATTATAACTTTTCTCCTCCAAAATCATATAGTAGAAAGCTGAAATTAATAAGGGGCTTAATAAAGTTGTATCAAATTGCTCGCTCCTGCCTCCTCTCTGCTCTCATTTTTCCTTAAAACGATAAGAACTCTATATATTATACATGAAGAATATTAAATTTTAATTAAAGATATTATCAACCCTTGTTTTAGCCTATTTGCAAGACATCCATTGCTTTGTATAATAGATTTGATTCAGAATTAAGACTTTTGATACTATAATTGAATACCTAAAGGGATTAGCAGGGAGAACTATATATATCGAGAGTGTACTTGTTTTCAGGAACTACATAGGTTGACATAAACAATCATCTAAGAAATTTTCATGATTTCATCAGATTAGGGGTAGTGGTTTAATTAATTATTTGAGCAAAGTCTTTATAATAATTGCACGATTTAGTAAAGTTGGTAAACAAGGAATCTGTTTAAAAAAACAACAACTAAGTATAGAGATTAGACAACTTTTTTTTTTCTCAAGATGGAGCTCTGTGTCATTGCACCGCTGAGACCTGAAAATTGCTTTTTTTTTTTTTTACTTACCAGTGTCCTGAACGTTAATTGGCTTAATTTGAATTAACTCTTGTTAGCATGAGAGCCATTTCTTTTTGTGCCACATATGCTTAAGAAAGAGGAATTTTAATACACTTTGACCACTTCTATCTAAGCCGCTTTTGACTCCCCCCCCCCTCTTTATTCATCCCGAAAAGTTGCACCTTACAGATTTAAATTAACAATATGCAGTAATGCACTCAAACAAACGTGTTTAAAATCTAATGCAAAAAAATGACTAAAAGTTAATCAAATTTGAAAAAGCAACAATAAAATTTAAAAATCTCAATCTAAAAATTTGGAAATTTTTTCAATTGCAAATAATCTCATACAAAACCATCAAGTGTCTTGCTGAGAGTGAAGGATGAAAATTTCTAAGATATCCCTCAAGCTTCCAAGTTGAGATGTTATCATCTAGAATTTCAATTGTAAAAACAGTATAGTGACCAAATACAACAATAGAATTGAAGAGGGTGATTTTTCTATAACTCCCTTCAAATAGAACAGAATCAACTCTCTGAGTATTTGCAGAGCCTGACAATTGCTAAAAGTATGAGCTACAGAGTTAAAGAGTTTGCAACAGCCTGTACAACAATAATTGAAATAAATACATCCTGAGGATATTTGAAATTATGCCGTGAATATCCTACAATCTTCTATAGTTGCAGGATATGGAAATAAAAGTACATAAGAATACGAATACCTTTTCAAGAGAAGTATAAATAGGCCACAATTAAAAATGGAACCATTAGTTATGTAATGAATAGTTCAAATATTATTAGAGAGAGCTTCAATCTCAAAATTTACCCATTATATTATTACTTTTACTTCATCTGACCTAGGAATCTTGTGTTAAATCCATCAACATAAAGTTTATTTCTTTCTGTATTCCCTAGGAATGACTGGGATATGGACTTACTTACATTGAGTTCAAGAGAATAATTTCTCCCCTATTGTGTTGTTAGTATGTATCTTTGCACGCTTGAACAAAAGAATATATACGGATAAGGGAAGAATAAAAATAAATAGAGAATAAGACAAAGATAAGATTTGAGCGAACAGGAGTTCAACTTCTCTTTTCTTCTTCTCTAAATCTTGAAATTTACACTCCTTATCTTATGTGTAAATATATGAGGCAGAAGAGTTCAGAACTAATTTTAATTTCTTAACATTTGGCAACCCTACCCTAGTAACTAGGAAATACCAAAGAAAATTATAGCAAATTTATTTTTAAGATGTCATGTAGTAACATTGAACCAGAGATGATCACTCATTACATTTATAAAAGTATTTAAAAAGTATAATTATGTATAAATATAATATGTATTTGACAACAATTAAATCGGATTTTTATAAAATCAATAACACAATTTCATTTAATAATATGAGTAATTATTTTAAAGAGCTTGACTTCAAAATTTAATTGCTTTACTTTAATCAAAATATATATTCGGGAATTAACGTTGTGGTGTAAGTCCATATGTATATGGCTAGAGGGACAACTTCTAGTAGTTGATTTATATGTATGTATATGGCTAATGTCACAACTTCTAGTAGTTGATTTATAAGAATGTATTTGGATTACTGGTTTATTTTTTTCATACTCATGAGTCTGCCAACTTGGACTTCTTACTTTGAAAGTAGGCAAATATAAAGAAAATGGCACCCACAAGTCGCCAAATTATCAAAACACCAAAAATTAAACGACTTGACCAATAATTATCATAGAGAAGGCAGTTTCCACTATCCCGATCGTTCCAGAGTAGACAGGATTTGTCTAAAATAAGTCCAAAAATAATCGGTCCTGGCACGGTGCCAAACCCACGAACCAGAATAGTTTGAAGGCCCAAAGACAGGGATCTATAGAGTGGTTCTACCGATCTGTAATATTTAGAATTAAACATTTTAGAGAAATTGATGATAACTCATTTTTGCCCTTCGATTGAAATGCTGTCTTCCTGATTGCTTTTACATCGAGATTTATGCAAAGGACCTTTTTATTTTCTACTTTTGTGGCATGAAGGATGCAACATTTCATATACTATTAATTATAGCTCAATAGCTAAAAAATATGACAAATATATTACTCCCAACAACATTTCCTGAATAACTTTTAGAATATTAATTTTTTTAAATGCACTCTTTTTTATTATGACGTTGTTAGTCTTTACTTATTGAAAAACTATGGGTTTTTTAATTTATGATGAAAAATGAGGAATTATTAGAGTTCGAAAAAAAGGTTACTTTTTCGTCAATATTTGTAATTACAAGATTAATAAGATCTTTATAGGGTAAAACTAACACTAAATAATGAAGATATTGGAAAAAATATTTTTCAAAAAAGCCCTTCCTAAGCTCTTTGACAACATTTTTGGGCTATAAAGGTGATTTTCATGTTTTTCGAGGTAAAATCAAACAGGAATACACAATTTCAATCTAACGGCAAAAAATATTGTTGAAATTTGTTTGTTTAATTTAATCAGTAAATATAATTGTTACCTTAAGCTCGCTACAAGGCCAGGCATGGTGGCCAGGAATGTAAAAAATATTTGGAAGAAGAAAAGGGCTGAAAATGGAAGATAATTACAATTGGATGGACACACCCTTCTAACGCAATAGATTCAGGTCCGTCAATGCATAAACAATCTCTAAGAATCCCATTAGTTCCATTCGATTTACATCCAGCATAGCAGGGATTAAAATATGAAACTCCATTTTCGCCACAAACGGGCATATAAGACAATACATCACAGTTTGCAGAGCAATTTGTATTACACCCAGCAGAGAGGCTTAGCTGTTCATTGTAAGGGACGTGGGGATATGCAGAGTTAACTCCCGCAAATGGTGGATTTGGACAGTAGAGAAGGAATCCTAAATAGAGTGGTAAAATAGCGAGCTGACAGACGATGTACATTGCGATTGACTGAGTTCGAGTAAATTCGTAAAATTTGACTATAAATCCTCCAAGGAGAGATCCCCCAGCTCCTGCAGGTACAATCAAAATCCCTATAAGAATTGCAGCATATCCAGGAGTGAGCCCGAATTGAGACTCCATATACTTGGGCATAAATGCTGCTAAGGCTAAAATAAATATGATTTAGTGAGAGAATAAAACTACATATTACTCAAGGTTAATATAATTAAATTGTTATGCCATCATGTAACCGGGCTTGCTATAATTTTCAATTAGATGTACCGTGCCAACTAGAGTATAACAACGGTACTCGAATACTAACAGTCAAGGAAGGTAATAAATAGCTATTCGCTACTCTTGGTAACAATTATACTCTTTGACGTTATCATTTAGAAGCGTGGTGGAAGTCAAAATTTTGTAGGAAAAGCGTAAGAGTAGGACCTTGTATTTCGATTAACATTGATTTTACTTATTATTAAAGAGATGCTCCAGCAATTCAACAGAAAAAAATACTTTTCGCCAATTCAATTAATAATCATTTCAATTTAATAATATATTTTTTTAAATATATAATATATTGATATAAAGAAGTTCGTGGATAGTCGTATTACATTTCCTTTAGGCTCAATTACTGAAAGTCAGATCAATTTTACCATTCAGCTGTCCTAAGGACCGATTAGTCAGTCCTTCAGTCCTAGCCACCTTATTATTTTCTTCTCTTTTAGCTGCAATTGTAAAATATAAAAGTAATGATTATTCATTGTTGTGACGTGTTACTAGTGTTGGATCCGTCTAAAAAAAAGAAGAAGACTACTGTCCTATCAGTTCGTTCCTAATAATTTTTTTTTTCTTACGACCTGTCCTTATTAGTCTTTTATGGTAAGTACAACAGCTGAAATAATAAGGTACTAACTATATCCTTATAGCTGTTCAACATAACCTCATTGCCAATATGATTTCCAGCTCCATCATTAGTATGAGCAAAGTCAGACAGCCCTTTACAAGTAAGCATATATTGAATACTAATATATATTACATATCCAGTCAAAACCAGAATTAATCCATACCATTGAGACTGAATTGAAGTGGTGCTCGGCGTAGGAATCAATGGGGTCGCTTTGTCGCTTTTTGGATTTAGAGATCCAATCATATCATATCCATTAGTTAGTGACTGTGGAGCTTATGAAAAATGCGCAGAAAGCTTGATATAGGTGCAAGTTGGTCAATGATGCCCTTCGAAATGTCTTCCCTGGTTACAATTAAGAAAAATTTCAGTTCCCACTTAGACAAGAAAGCTAAAGTTTAAAGTAGGAGGTGTGTATCTAGAACTTATTATTATACGTTTTAGCTATCATTTATTATTTTCTTTGTTTTATACTATTCAATCCTAGCTATGAGTGAAGAATAGCTATAAAGATAGCTAGGACAGTAGGACTGAAAAACCGACGTATCAGTCCTTTGGACTATTGAATGGTAAAAAAGATCGGCCCAATAAAAAAAGAGACTAAAAGGAAAATAAAAGAATGATTAGGACACTGGTTCTTAATCTTGTTGGAGGTGTGAGCCCCACCAGTTTCATACTAATACTCACCAAAACCTTTTCAATTCGCCAAGTGATATAACTCGAAATGTGAAAATTGTAAAAGTTCTCGTGAAAGCATTACCAAAAAAGGAAGTTTTGATAACTTTGAGGAACAACATATGGCTGTCAGAGTATATCAGCCACTGATTATTTTCCATTATTGCAGAGCCCCTACAATTTTTTTTTTTTTAAAGTTTTGATCACCCTGATAACTTCGTAAAGCCACAGTCGGGAATCACTAGGAAATAGGATGGTCTAATAAGAGCACTTATACAAAATATACTTTTTTAAACCTATACAAGAATTTAGACCATTTCCCCATCTCTAGTTATAATATATTGAAGTAAGATATCTTAAATAAGATATTAAGATAAACTATACAACTTTCACTGGCATGGTGGTAAAGACTGGATGTCAATTTCAATCAGATTTTTTTATCTGTAGCAATCGTTCCTAAATACAAAGACAAGTGCACTCTTTGTCAAACAGCATTCAAATGCAATTTGTGAAAGAACTACTGACTACAGTATCTTTAAATATATTCAATCGATAGAGATGGAAGTAAGCAAAGCCAGAATAAAAATTTACGCAAGAAGGCCAATAGTTAGAAATTTGTTCAAGACGGAAGGCCCAAATTGTATATATTAATATACAATAACATATAATAGACCTTGTGGGTTGTGGGGCTGGTTCCCTGGCACTCCCACAAACTCCGGCTACGGATGTAAACTATTTTTTATTTCATTAAGATTATCTTACTTGTTTTGTTTATGTTCTAAACATCAAATAAAAATTGGGAACTGAAGCTCTCAGTCAGTGACGGAAACTTTTTAGTGAAACTCATTAAACTCATATATAAATTTTATTGAAAAGGACGTCAAGACTTTTCCCCGTCCTGGTACACTGCCTAAGAGTTACAAATGTCTTCGCTCTCCCATAAATTTGATATTTAATTTTTTTTGTAATGAGTATGAATTAAGTAGTTGTTGCAGCAATATTTTAAGGATTATGAATACTTACCAGCCAAAAGAAATCCATCCATGGTAGCCCCTAAGCTAATGCATGCGTATGTTGCATTAGATAGAAGATAAAGTATGGCTCGAGGTAATTCAGATATTTTTCCAAAGTCACATGTATTAACAACGAATTCATCCGAGATAGATGAAGACTCACTCGCCAATTTGTTCACTTCTGACTCTTCACATCCAGGAATACGAGCTGGGTATAGGCCAATCAAAAAGGCGCATAAATAGGACATGACAACTATTAGAAGAAATCCAATCCACCATGCTCCAACCCATTTAGGAGATGCTGTATCGATATTTAGATGCTCTACTGAGACTAAATAGAACTCGGTAAAAACATTTAAAAATTGTCCTCCGACCAAAAAGCTGCAAAAAAAATATATAAAAATAATTATCATCATATTGAAATTTAGTTGAAAGCATAAATTTGGACAGTCAACACCAAAAATAATCTCAAAATTGAGTCTGCATTATATTTTGTATGAGGGCTGCATGTTGAACTACTGAATGTAGAAAAAATTCATCGTCACAATAAAATAACGCTACAATTCTTTGGGCCGTTAAACATTACAATCTTTACCTTATTGGATTGAAACATTTTACGTAATAACTGATCATAAGCCTTCTCTGAAGATAGATATTCTGGATTTTATGATATACTTAGATATTCATCACCACCTACTTTCCAATCTTTTTGCCGGGATTTAATGCGATTTTTCTCTACTTTTGGGATTCAATGTGCTTTAAAAACAGATAATTGCCCTCAAATTAGGATGAACGAGACTTTTCTTGAAAAACTATATGTTTGTTGGAAAAATACTACCCCTTATCAAATGGGCACGCCGAAGGTCATGTTAAAATAATTGCCCTGTTCTTGCCAAGACTGGATGAGATTTTCAGGCGTAAAACTTACTTTTGGGGCTTTTGCAATTACGTAACCCTCCATGCAAAGATGGCCAAGATCCTACTCAACATGTGTTTGGAAAACTACAGCTAACTTTGATTCCTTCTCGACCCACAATCCCTGTTACAACATCTGACTTCATCAATGTCCAAAACAATCTGAAAAAACATTTTGATAAAACATCTTATCCCTTGCAAGCTCTACAAGAATCTACATTGAGTGTAGTTCAATCACATCAAAGTGATAGAAGAGTGTTAACAAAATTTAGAAAATCTTGGACGACGATGTCTAATTCAAAACCTAGATTCCTTTTCTATTTTTTGGAGAAATAGAAAGTATATCTCTCTGAACTCATCCAATAAGGATATATATTTATCAAATTCACCTAGAAAAATAAGGAAGAGTCCAAGATCAATTACACAACCTCCACCTATGGTATCCTACTATACTATGGCGGCCTTCAAGTCATTGACGCTGAGGTATGGAGTCACATTAACAACCTTCTCCAGAATCAACTACATGAAGAAGTCCGTATATATTCTCGCTCCAAAAATGATCAAAAGTGGGTTGGCACATTTTTTGCAGTATTGAAGGTGCTACGTCCTGCTGGAAGCGGTAAGATCCTTCCCAGTACAGTTCCTGGATCCATGGAAGTACTTGGGACTGTAACATATACAGATATACATTTTTTTTTTAGCTTCACACTCTCGGGAATGAAGATCAAGGGTGTCTTCATCCGGTATCATAATGAGGCCAGATGATGGCCCCTGAATATGCTGTACTTGTTAAGGACAATGTTCTCGATGTAAGCTAACTCCATGGTAAAGGGACCGCACAATAATTGAGGAATTTCAGAAGTACGTCAATCTGGGTCACCCTGTTGGCCATTTTTGCCTCGCAGAGGAAGTAGCCGCTTTTTTATACGGCCCTACATATTTTCCCTTTCAATTGAAGCGAAATGATGGCGCACTTTGAGTTCATTATGTCGTTGTCAGAGGCTCAATAACACTTTTTAGAAATAAGTTAGTGTAACAACTAACAAAGACGAATTACGTGAATTATATGGAACAAACATTATAAAAAAAACATAGTTTTTGTATTGGATAAATATTACATTGAAGTTGCTTTCCTAAGACTAATGTGCCACCCTGTATACATATATAAAATCAAAATGATTATTTTAAGAAAAATATCAGTACTATCAAATATTGCAAAACGAAGGGGCTACATCAAAATGTAAATGTATCTTTGTGTCAGCTGTCCACTTGCTGTTGTGTCGTTCCTTATTCAGGACCGTAGTTCAGTTCAGTTCCACTTGTCGGTCCTTCAAGAAGGAAAAATCCATCCCTCGTGACGTCAATGCGGGTGTTTTTCTTTTTTTAATTATTTTTTTATATCGGGTGATCCATTGAGATCAACACTTACTAATTCAATAACTAATGAAAATTGAATGATTGAAATTAATTTATACTGTGATATATTAAAGCATAAACAATTAAGTAGTTTAAAAAAAAAAGATCTGAGCTCTAATACAAGTCCAGTTAAGGACACTTGAACGTGTTCGACGAATTTCCATTCTCGCACTCCAAGCAGTTGATCGTCTCCACTACCACTGTCTAAGCCATCATCAAGTCCAAAACGTCGGAGAGGAAGAAAGGCTCTGTCAAAAGGGTCAAATTGGACTCAGAGGAATAAAAGAAAACAACCCACGCCAATCAACTCAAGTCCATGAGGGCACATGAAAGAAACCTCGGATGACTGTCCAAGAGCTATCAAAAAAGTGGGTGGAAAGAGCCTTGTGAGGTTGGACAGACCAGTTTTGACACCACCAATGAAAAAAAAAACCGATCTCCTCCGTTGCAACACTCTTTTGAATGAAACTTTTGAGTACCTCTTGAACTATTTTTTGACACTTTTAGCCCCCGCTACAGCTCTGATACCAACCCCCTCGACTACACCTTTTGAGTATGTTTGAAGGTGGTCTGCAGTATTCGTCATCTAGAGACCGTAGCCCTTAAAGCCATTGTTATTCAGCACTGGGACATCACGACAGAAGACTACATCTTCTGCCACCGCCTGGAATATTATTTAATAAATTATATCTTGTTAAAGTTTCAAATTCATAGTTTTAACATTTTAATGGACCCCCCCCCCCCCCGATATACTTAATTAAAACTTATACAATGAAATAATTAAATCCAGGATTTTCCTAGAATGTCTAATAGCTGTAAAATCCCAGGATCAAAAAAAAAAAACTCCCTGTCCCTAGAGTCCACTCAGAGTGTCATATTTTTAGATTATTTCTTATATAGGGAAAATGTATACACATACCTCTATGGATAATGAGCCAAGATAAGGAACCTCAAGAATGACGCACCTATAATATTTTCGAGTGAAAGTTCATAAGGAGGTCATTATTTATAATGTATATTATAAAAAAGTATTAATACACTAATTTTCAAGTACTATTGAAAAACTTTCTCCAGTTATCTAAGTTTGAATGAATAGTCATTTAGGTCACCACTATAGAGGCAATTAGTGAGGATCGAATTTGAGATCCATACCTTCATTACTATTAGTATTGAGACTCGATCCAAGACCGAATACATATTGATATATCTAATACAAAATGAAAACAGTTCCTATTCCATTGATTTAAAGTTGTGTCACTAAGGGCCGTCGTTTAAAATTCCTGTCATTTGAAACTTATTCTGATAAAATTATATATTTAATGTGTATAAAAAAATAATAAGTATTATTTCTGTAATAATTAATAGTTGGCAACCAGAAAAATATAGAAAGGTAGCTACTATACAGATACAGAGTGGTTTATTAAAATCTGATCACTTTTAATTTATAACTTCAACAAGATATAATTAATTAACACCCTCGACTACACCTTTTGGTGTCCCTCATCCAAACACAGAGCCCCTTAAATCCACTGTCAGCTAGCACTGGAATTCCCTGACAGAGGACTGCATCTGCAGCGTGTGCCTGGAAGCCATCATTGCCGCTAAGGGTGGCTACATTAATGATTACAAGAGCTCATACGCTTATTTATTTATAGTACTAATTTTGTTGAAATTCTATTGTTAATTAATAAATTATATCTTGTTGAAGTTTAAAATTGAAAGTGTTCAAATTTTAATGGACCACTCTATACACCAAAGATAGGGACTTGTTAACACACGCACGACTTATTACGTAATGAAGAAAAGAGAAGAAAGAACACACACATCAACCGTTTTTCTTTTTTTAATGGCTATCCTTAGTTTTTTCGTTACACACATTCCGTTTTACGCATCCTTTAATACGCATACAAAAGAAAAGCTGTGTTTTCCGATAAACCGATACTCCAGCCTAATCGAAGAACCAGATCAGAACCGCTAAAATTGAGCTGTTGATCCATTAAAACCCTGGAACCGTTAATATTTAACAACCACATAGAAGTTGGATCTGCACAAACGTCATGAAATACGCATATCAATTATGGCACTGGAACCGGCACGAAAATATTAATACCCTGAAATTAACTAAATTAATATATATAGGATATCCACTTACCCAAATGCAGGGCCAATGACGAAACAAGCATTAAGAATTCCGATATAAAGAGGAACAGATGACTTTTTAACGCTACCATCAAGGAGAGTTGTTCCTAGCGTGATAAGAGCTGCGGATCCGATTCCATGTAGTAATTGTCCTAATAAGAATACGTATTTGTAAAGAGATAAGTCTATGAATTCACTCTCAAATGAGCCTGGTAAGAGGTTTGAGAACGTTGTATTGACTAAAGATTCTTCTTCTTCACCCGAGTGGCAAAGAACATCCGAGTATCCCTTACCACTCTTGGTTGAATTGATTTCCCAAGGAATAAATGTATCTAAAAATATAATATTATTTTGTTAAATAATGAGCTTTAAAAATAATCTTTTTTATATATCGTAATGCTAGTAGTATTCTAGATGTTACCCTAATTGAATTTGGATATCTAAGTTTGAATAAAATAATTAAGTACTAAAAGCATTTATGTCCATCAAAAATACATCTCTCAAACGTCTGTTTGTGGCTCGCAAAAATCTTTGTTAAAACCTATTTAACCCTACTCAGAGGGTAAAACCTGGGTTTTAACTATTGTTACCATGTTTTCACAAATTTTAAATGGATTAAACTGGGTTAAACTCGTGCTTCTCAGTAAGACCAGTTAATAAGGAAAAAGTACTTTTAAGTTTTCATAAAAGAAGAAAAAAAATCAGTCATAAACAAATATGTATAAGGGGGATGCCAAAAAGTATTGAGTTGGCGAATTTTATCTAAAAAGATGGAGAAAAAAAACGCATATCAGCAAAAAAAAAAAATCATGTGCTCTCTGCAAAAATGGAGCGCCTTACATCTCACTGAGTGAGGTGTTGTGCAAGTTTGTCTGTGGATCCTCAAAATAGGTCAGCACGGAAGTAGAATTGTGCAGGAATCCGGCTCAATAGCTACTTCTGCGGATATGAACAAATTAAGAATAGCTATTTAATTAAAACCCTCGACTACCCCTTTTGGGTGCATATCGAGAGAAGGCCAACAGTGTCTGTCATCCAAAGACAATGAAGAATTAAAACAAGGCAAAAAAATTGCATTGAATAATACTACTTAATGCCAATGTTCAACAGTAATATTTGGTTTTAATGAAAGTAATATGTTCTGAAAATCCTTAAAAAAGGCTAAATTTGTAGAATGAAGATTTTTTTTTCTTTATCTATTAGAGATGAGAAAAGTAAGATTACGACGAGTAAAAAATATATTATTATTACCATTAAAATTGTTAATTTTGATCTATGTACAATGTGGAAATAAGATTGTGAAACGATTTAAAACATATTTTTAATGCATATTAGAGCCTGATATATACTTAGGCTTGACATTAGATTGACATCCAAACTCACAAAAATGCATTATTTTCCTTAATATTAATGCAAAAGGTTTTTTACTCTCATTTAAACTTGGTACTTTAAAATGTCCAACATCAACGATAATTCTGACATCACATGTAAACACTATTGAGCACATAATAAATACTTTGATGATTTACCAAAATGGATATAGTCCATTTCAATAAAAATAAACCACATTTATATTTGTTATTACTAAATAGTAATTTCATCTTAATGATTATACTCTACTAGACTAAAATTACATAAATTAATTTTTATATATATATTCTGTAGTGCAGACCAAGGTTAATTTAAATACAAGGTCAGACCATCATGTAATTGAGCTTCCTAGAATTTTCAATATGAAGTATTGTATCGACTGCTGGGCAAGACAGGTGGATTTTGACCAAACACACACCGACTCATAGTCTATTACGTCACTATTGCTAGAATTTCAATTTAAGTTATCGTACCGACTGTTGGGCAAGAAAATTTCAATTTTCACGAAACCCGCAACCACTCATCTACTATGACGCCAATATTAAAAGCGTGGTGGAAGTCAAACATAAGTGGTACACGCATTATGACATATCCTTGTATTTCTATTAACCTTGGAAGACACAAATATACATAAATTAGTAACTGGACTCATTTTAAAAAAAAACACTGATTGAACGACTCATAAAAAGTCGTGTTTTTTTTGTGAAAAAGAGTTAAAGAACCGAGTCCAAAGGAAAAGAGTCTTCCTAACTAATTATCATAATATACTAGGTAAGTAAGTAAAACTTTTCAATTGATTTATCTTATGTTTGTGTGATACATCCGTTTAATAAATCTATATGTTTTGACGGTGGTTAATTTGTCTTTCTCTCTCATTCTACCATTCCACCTTATCAAACAAAAGAAAAAACAGGGGGGATTAATTTAAAATACATCTGAACTCAAGTGGTTATCTGAAAAATCATCCTTTTGATAGGTCTTTGATCTACATATACCAGATATGAGATGCGTCAACACAAAATCACTCTTTTAAAAAAAGAAAAGATGAGAAAATTCCAATTTATTATTTTCCTTTATAAACAGGTATGTACAGGGTTGATCTTATATAGTGGTACACACTTTCTTATTTTCAATTTTCAACAGTAAAATATAAAAAAAAAGAGTAATGTTTTGTTTAACAAAATTATCTGTAAATAGGGGTTGGCACAACATTTATTCATTATGTGAGCCCTCAATATGTGGCATAAATCCCTTGCATGCCATGAACATGTTGTCAGAATCGAGCTTGGTCCACTCCTTCTTGATAGAATCCCCTAGAGACTGGACACTCCTGTACAGGAGTGTCCAGTCTCTCTTCCAGAGAGATGGTTCAGGTATGGAGAGGAGGGTGACCATATGAAACATTCTTAGCGGCACGATGACACAGAGCTCCGTCTTGAGTGAAAAAAAAGTTGTCCTCGAACTTTTCTCTGGCCCAAAGTAGTACTTTCTTATACAGAAGTTCCATGTAAGCATCTGTATTGAGCTGCTCCTTTTTCTCCATAAAAATTGGAGGGGAAACTTTGCCTGTGATACCCACAACAATGGTGGCGAATAATTGGTCCCCAGCACGATAAACAGGGGTACGGCTACACCCAAGCTCTTTGGATATGGTCATAGGGGACATGTTGCGTGAAAGAAGCTTCAAAATTTCACTCTTTTGTTGCTCCATTTTATTGTTCACGTTTGTTTTGACTCTAATTGAGTCAAAACAGAGAGTGGCCTCTCCCCCCTCTCAAAGCTCGTTCCACCCATTTTTTATAGCTCTCTGGAAAGACTAGTGTGAACCCCCGAGATTTCTTGTATAGACCCTGAATAAAACCTCTCCCGAGTGTTTTCTTTTCTTTTAGAGGCAAGGACGGACTTAATTCACAACACAAATTAATCAGTGGACTGTAATTCTAATTTTATCAAAGACGACCACATACCACCTTCAAACACACACAACCACGACTAGTATATATATATATATATATACAGGAGCTCAACTCGCTCGTGTACATAATAAGAAAAAACGACAACAATAAAAGGAGACATACTAAAAAAAAGGAATCTAAATGATACAGGGAAACACCAATATAACGAATCCGTTGTTACGACTTCGCTATCCAGACCCTCATGTACTTGAGGGTATTGACCTGGGGTGTTTTCTTTAACTCCTCCGGATCCAGTTTGTCCTTTTTGAGAGAGCCCTTCTTTCTCTCCATCGTTTTGGAATTTCTGTCGGAGTAGACAGTGGTCCTGGTTGACTCCCAGGAGTGCGTGAAATGGAATTCGTTGATCACGTTGCAAGTGTCATTTTCTCGACTTGCACATGTGAGATAGAGAGTTCAGTTTTTTTTTGTTTTTGTAAATAAATGATTATGCTTTATTATATCAAAAAATAAATTAACTTCATTCATTCACCCTTCATTTATTAATTAATGAATGAGTAAGTGAGTCAGATTTCAATGTACGACCCGGTATCGGGAATTTGTTCATTTTATATAGTAAAAATATCAACTTTGAGACGCCAAGATGTCGTTTCCTTCAATTATGACGTAATGTATGACCTCAATGGATACGGTCTATAAGGTAAAAACGTTTTTGTCCCCTTATTTCATCATATCCTAATGATAAGTTGACTCTAAATTCGTTATTTAAAACTATTCATGTAATTTTTTTAATTTCAACTTGTACAATTTGGTTATACAAGTTAAAGTGTGTACACAACTCATAGAAATAATAAATTATACAATACTGTTGTCTAGACTTAAAAAATTTTAAAACAACTCAAAACAACTTTTTACCCATACAATGAAATGAAATCATTTCCTTACAGCATTGTTATATTAAATAAAGATACGAGTGCTTTATATGATGTATGCTAATGCGACCACACACTCACACACAACCTTATCATAAAAAAAAATACATTTATATATTCGAGTATTATCTGAAATAAAATCCAATGTTGTTTAACGTTTTCTACATATTTATTCCATTGATATATACATAAATCCTTTTTTCGTTCAGCTCGTTGTTAGATTTATTGTATCTCAACCTTTTCTTTAAAAAGAAAGAGGAAAAAATACAAACAATCAGTTGATAGTGTTGGATTGTTTAAAAAGACTAGTGATGGGACAATTCCTAAAAAAATCACGATGCTGATTCCAATGCAACTCTTGTAAAATTCCCGATGCCGATTCTTTAATATTTTAAATAATAGTTGAAAAATACAATTTTACTGTAAATTAATCAGAATTACAAAATTTTTGAACTAAACTCATCTTCTATAAATATATAATAGGTAAATTTCTATTATAAAACATCCTTGTATACAATATGTTTTTGACACTCTTGAAAGTACAACATATATATATATATATATATACCGTGTGAAAATACTGATTTTTGTAAATATAAAGCAATTTCATCAAATGTTTCACCTAATTATTTATTTATTGTTATTGTCATTACTAATTCAATTAGAAACTGTTTATTTATAAATGAAATTGGAAAGTCATTGCCACCAAAAGTAAAGGGGATTCTTCTAATTATTAGAAAGATAACCCCTCTTCAACTATAATGAAGATATATACTAATACTAACACCATAATCCTCTTCTTCCATTTCTTAATTCGTATTAAGATATACGTCATCTCTTTTTCCTCTTTTTTAAATAAATGGGTTGTTATCATTGTTTTTCTAAGGCATCAGAAACACATATAAATTATTTTAATACTGTGTAAGATAAGATAAGGGAAGGCAATTCCTCTTCCCGACGACCCTTATCCAATGCGACATTTTGCAGAGCAAGTAATCCCACAACAAACTTTCCCCAGCCAAATTTTCCGAAGGCGAACTTTCCTATATCCTATGAGACATCATACATTACAATTTATAAAACTTATTCCTTGGAATGAAATTATGAGTACAATGGGGACGTTGAAAAAAAGAAACCGAAAATCAACGTGGTAACTCTAAAAATGAGCAGCATGTCTTGAAAGAGAAATAGGATAATGCTCATGACGTTTCATTAGATCAGCTACAATCATCTGTGACAAGGGAGGAAGGAGAAAAGGATATAAACAAGGATATTTGCTAAAATTACTCCATTGTCGATCCTCAATTCTCCTAAAACTACGACAAGGATTTACAATTATAACTCATCAACAAATCATCAGGGGTACCCTCTGTCTTTTATTAGCATACACGAATGTTCAATCAGGTTTTGAATATCAATGAATCTATCTAGGAAAGAATCTTCACTACTCAGGAACTAGGAAATAATGAAAACTGCTACGGGGAAAAAATCATTCTTCAGATTACAAATGTTTAAAAGATGGGCCAGCTAAAAATATCACGTGATTTAATTTTTTTTTTTTTAATTGAAAACATTTAATTTTTAATAAATAGTATTGGATTTCTAAAAAAATTATATATGACTCTTTTTTTTTCCAAAAAATTTAATTCCAAAAACCAATATAATTTGTCATTCTTATAATAAAAACATTTCTATGAAATATTGATAACTCTCTGCGAATTTTGAGAATCTAATTAGTACCCCATCTGTGTTGATAAAATTGTATGTATGTTACTATATAGAGTTATTTCCACAATATACTTTTTTGTAGCTACCATTGTAGGCCTGAGTCCTCAGGTTGAAAACATAACAAAAGTATTTTTATGAAAACCTGATGATGAATATATCTTGTAAAAGAATAAAATTTAGAAATAAATCTTTACTGAAGAACCATCATCTTACTTACAAATATTACAAAAAGCAATCATCATATCATTACCAGCACAAAACCATAATTTCAGTACTTATGCTAAAGTTATGTAGGCACAACAATTTTCATTTTCTATTTGAACGGGTTTCTCTAGACCTTGGGGTCTGGAAAAAAAATCCGCCCTCAAAATTACAATTTTTTATGTACTAAACTTTTATTTTATAAACTATATGCGTACACCTTCTAGTTTCGGCGTCTACAATCGACAAAGTTTGTTAGGAAATAGTTTGTCCCCACCCCTCCAAAAAATATATATATTTATATATAATCCTGCGGAAGCCCCCCCTGTAAACCTGCACTAAATTCTCCAACTATAAACATTCCTGACACCATTTTGAATAATTATTAAATAGTTATTACAATAATGGTCTGATAACTACCCACTGGTTTTGAACATTTTCTCTTTTTCTTTACAGAAGAAAAGTTGCAAAATACCATAAAGTTAACGACTTGAGAAACTCCCGGTATACTTATTTATCTATTAACTAAGCAAAGTAATATTTTTTTTAATATATCACCTCTTTAAAATCATACCTCACTTTCTTTTTGTTTTTCTTTTTTTATAAATATAAGAATTAATCTACGTTCTATAGAAATATAATTGTATCCCAACAAAACTTCTTTAAAAAAAGCGAGGGTGGATTTAAACATTGGTACGGAGTTGAAAATCTATCTAGAATAGTTTTGTGTGGACTCGTATAATTATTAACTCGATATACCTACTTTTTCAAATTCGAAAAAACAAGGCGAGTCGACTTACTGATTGTACCACTTAACCTCATCAAATGATTCGAATTTTCATTAGACTGATCTCCTTAAATCGTTTTCTAAAGAATCACAATTTCTAATGAGGTTATCTTAATACCTAAAGAGACAGACAATATATATATAATGATGAAAATCCATTGTAGAATGGCCAATGTAAAAAAAGAAACCGAAAATCCCCATGCTAACCCAGACAATTTGAAAGCTCTTAAAAGAATGAAAGGAGTAAGGGATATAAACAAGGACATTTGCAGGGACTATCCCGCATTTTTTCCTCATAGTCCAACAAGGAATTACAATTATAACTCTGCAAGAAATCATCAGGTTTACGCTCCTCCGTCTTTTTATGAGCACACACGAACGTTCAATCAGGTTTTGAATATAAACTTCGTACAACACAGTATATTTTTCTCGAATAAACAAGGGTGTCCGCCAAGGGGATCCGTTGTCAGCCACAATATTTATTATACGCTTGGACAAATTAATTCAAAATATATATGAAGAGACTAAGATAAAGGGTGTTGTTCAATTACCGAGTAGGACTTTAAAATGTCTCTACGACGCTCATAACATGAAAGTGATCAAGGAATCATTTTATTATTATCAAATCAGTTAGAACCTTCTTAAATCTAATATCGAGTTATTTTAAGAAGTCTGGACTTTTCATCAATGAAGAAAATACTGAGTTTTCGTCTACATATAGTACCCTCATGGCCAAAGCATGGCCACTTTTTAAATTTACTTATCATATTAATATCTTGGGATCTTGGATTGGAGTCAACTCTACCACAATGAATTAATAAGAGATTATGTCCAAAATTAAGAAAACCACGAACCACTTCTCACTCCTTAATTTGCGTACTTGGGATAAAATATGTGCATGGAACACCTATATTGTACCAAAGGGCACTCCTCTTCTGCGAGTAACTCCTTTCTGTGCGAAAATGTCTTCTGATTTAAGCGACGTTCAGGAGTATTTTTTCAAATTTCTAAAGAAAAAGAACATATCCTTTCAAAGAATGCACAATCCCTGGAAGCTAGGAGGTTTGAAAATCATTCCCATTGAAGCCATATGGAAATGTATTAACTCCTACTGGATTAGGTAGTTGTGGGACAATCACCAATACTGGCCCGACCTCTTACTTGCCTTTCTTGAGAAGCGTAATATTCATTATATTATGCCCCCATACCGTAGCCCCTCATTAAGACTTTTAAAGCTTGGGTAATTCTTGCCCAGAATCAAAGTCAAATCAAATCCATTTGCAATGGATCAGTCGATGTATTTAAAAAAAGTTGAGCTTTCCTTGCGGTGGCAGATGCCTATAAAAGACATATTTAACGTGAACTGTACAACAGATCGTGATTCGGAAATTGCAGCTGATGTCGTCGCATTGTTTTCTTTGGTACGAAAAATGGCTTTTAAATTTTAAGAATCAGTTTTAGGAAAAAATACAACCGTAGAACGCCCTATACTTCCTTTTAGAATGAAAATAAGCATGCTAACTACTGCAAGCCTAAGAAAATATTTATACAGCGTAACTCTTACTCCTTTTATCTCTTATCTAAGGTGCCGTGATATTGCAAGGACTCCCAAACAAAGTATTAAAGCAATAAACAATAAATTGTTGACACCGCACGAGAAGTGGTTCAAATATACATAGAGTTTTTTCAGGTACTCATGAACTTGCTGCCAAATACTTTATTCTAAAATCTTAGCTCACAAGTATAACGGAATTCGAAAAATCTTAGAAGAACATTTTAAATGCCAACTAAATAAACAAGACTTTTTATCTACTTCGAATAACGAAAAAATCAATGCAATTATAACCAAGGGGCAATATATTATCTATATATTAGGAATTGTCAAAGAAAATAATATTCCTGGAATTATGCCCATAGTGAAATTGTATTATAATGCTTTAACAAAATTAGCTTTATTTTAAGTCCTTCGCTATTGCTGTTTTAAACGTTTTATTATAATCTTGTTTTTTCTTCCTTTTTTTTTTTTTTACCCATGAATGATTTTAACTGTTTTCGAAACCTATTGTGTTCTTGAATTGCTAAATATTAAATAAAACTGCATGCCTTATGGACAAGAAATAAAAATACAAAGTAACAGGGGAGCACAAAAACATAAAAGAAATTTCATCATTACATATAAAAGAAGATGCTCTAAAAAGTTTCCGACCTAACAAAGATAGATTATTTCTGATTATTGTTCAACAACATATTATCCTTGTAGTACCTAAATACCCTTCTCCAACTGATGCTCCCATCTCTTCAAAATAATTGTTCAGGAGAAACTTTTTTTTTGGCTACCTTACTCCAAGTTGGATTGACTTAGACGCGTCAAATTTTAACACAACTAGCCTTTATAAGTATGATATTGTTTAAATCTATTAAAACGCTACGCTTTCAAAAACAAATATTTAATGACAACACAAACCTCGATTTTATACGTTTCAATTCACTCAAACGACTGGCGAGTAACTGTCAGCAAATGGATGATAGATGTGACTACCTTTTATTTACAAGAGCTTCAAATTGATGGTCTGAAACTTTTTTGACCAAACTCGTATATCCAGAGATACAAAAAATATGAAATGCCAGTATCATTAAAAAACGAAATGAATATGGTGACTCTGACAATTTGAAGAGTTTTTTGAGGGAGAGCCGCATAGCGATCAGGCAGTTTCATTATATTATCTGATAGCGTCTAAGGGATAAAGAAAATGAATACAAGCCCACTACCGTATCTGGGAATGATATAAGATGTAATTACTTGGATGATGATGATCTTCAATTCCACTCGAAGTCATAGCATGACTTATACTTATAACACCACAAATAATCCTCGATATTACTGTTTGTCTTCACATTGGTAGTTACACTTAACAGTGTTTAAACATAATATTTAATTTCCTCAAGTATAAAATAATAAAGAGAATAGTTTCAGAAAATAAAAAATATATATTTGGATAGGAACTACAAAAAACCCTCTTCCGTCATAGTATTATTTTTATCCATAATGATGACAGCTTCTGTCAATAATTGAAATATTTTCAATTGAAAAGAGCACCATCTTCAAATTTCATATTTTTATAACGTCTGGGAATTTGAATAGCTCGAAATCGAATAATTTTTCTATAAATATAAAAAGTATTTATTATTTACAAACAGGATACCGTTATTTGCTGGGATCTCATAACTTAAAAATTTGTCGTTCAGAATCACACACAAAGACATTTTCGACGGTCAATGTGGAACCCTATTAGCTACTTAATTTTTACCTGTTCTAATTTGTCACCTCCAGTCTATTCTTAACGACTCAGTTAGGTTCGGTTTTACTCAACACAAATAGATACAAAACTCAACTTGAAAGACATAGGCTTGTTTAATTTTGACTGATTCCTGTTTCATATAAATTGTCCTCATATTAAATTAAAATCTAAAATCTTGATAAATTTTTTTTTTTTTTTTTGCAATTGATAAATATGTAATTGCCGTGATTACCAAGCCATGAAGTAAAGAGGAGAGCAAAGTTCCTAAATGTCCACCCACAATCTAACTATTCATTGTATTATAGACGGATTTAAACAATCTGACAATGATGCCAGGAAGAAGTATAGGGCTCAGAAAGATACGAAAGGCCCACGATTCTTAGTTTGGCTCAAATGGTTTGTATCAGCATTTCCAAGTTCTTCAATGAGTAAGTTGGCCAAAGATCGCCAGATGAGCGAGGCAACCATCTACCGAGCTGCATTGATGATATTGGCTTAACCTTTTATCGCCCAGAGCATTGTCATCTCCTCACTGATCCTAGATAGGCCAAAAAAGTGATCCATGACAAGAGGCTTATCTAAAATCCATTAGTGGATACCTTAATTTCTTCTCGGATGAAAAATTCTTCAATGTAGATCGAACATTTAACATCCAAAATGATATGGGGGAACTGCCAAGATGTTCACAAAGTCCCTGCTATTATGAGATAGGGTGCTATAAGCAGTGAAGGCCATTTTATGGATTCTTATTTCTTTAGTGTTAGCCTCATTATCAACCAAGATGTTTACATGGATGTTATAGAAACGGTTGTTGTACCCTGGATGAAGACTGTGGCAGCTGGAAGGCATTACACATTCCAACAAGACACTGCACCAGTCCACAAAGCCTAGAGAACAATTGAATGGTTGATACCAATGTACATCACTTTTTGCTACCTGAGGTACGGCCTCCAAACTCCCCAGACTTAAATCCAAGCGATATCTTTAGGGAAGGTTGGAAGCCCGTCCCTACAGGACTCATCATAACAATATTGCCTCCCTAAAGCGATTCATCACCTCAGCAGCCAGGAATCTTGATCTTGCAGAAGTAGAGCATGTGGAAAAAGTAATTCACCAAAATAGAGGACACATTGAATAAAAGTGTATTGTCGGCACCTCTATTGTAAATTTTCGAACCAACTTTTAAATCAAATTACAATAAAAAATTAATAAGAGTTATTCTCCGAGAACAATTTAATTGAAACTATGAGTCTATATAAATAAATATAGGCATGTCAGTATTCATTGATTCGAAGTACTATTAAAATACCATGATATTTGTACGTGGAAATACAACATTAAATAATGATAATAAGACGAAACAGACATGAAACTGACCATTTGTCCTTTGACATTTTTACAATTCTAATGATAATATTTTGAAACATCATAATACAAGGTCTATTGATTAGTAAGAGCAGAGGTAATTGTACCTCCATTAGTGCAAGAAATACTATACATAAGAAGGAGTATTCCTAGAATAATACTAACATAAACTGTTGTAAGGTCAAAATTATAATTTTACAGGGTGAGGACTCAAAGAATCCTTGTCGAGGTTGTCTAACCTCAGTTCTATAAGTATGACAATTTTGTACTTGGCACCATTCGAAAGAACTGGCAAAAAGTTAGGATTTTATATTCCTCAGGTACCATGATCTTGCCATGGTTAAAGAGGACGTTCTCCAGGGGCAACTATGTGTTTACCCAAGACATCGGTCCGGCACACACGTCCAAGAAGGTGCAGCATTTCTGCAGCAAGAACTTGGCTTTATTATGGCGGGCAAACTTCTGGCCTTCGTCCTCAACCGACATGAACCCTCTGGACTGGTCTTTTTTGTTTGGATTCACGTAACCTCCATAAAAAATGTAGAGTATAAATACCCTTTCTAGATGATTAAGGTTTTTTTCTAAAATAACATTTATAATTTTTTAGAGCATTAATCAAAACGTTTAGAATTTTAATTAATATTTTGTTTTTAGTTCAATCTAAAGAAAAATAAATAACCTTATCCGAAACACTGACTTCTATTAAATTACATTAAAAGAATCTAAGGCAAAAGACGTGAAAACAATGAATTGTGCAAGAGAAGTTTATTATTACACATATTCTAAATTCTAGACAAATCAGAATTAAAGATAAGAAAAAATATTCTTGATTGATATACATGAAACCTCTTTTCCTTATAGTCTCTTTGGACATGATGATGCAAGACTTACTTGATTCTTTTCCCTTCTTTCTTTTCTTCAGGCAACGCAATTATTCAGGATAGTCGAATTTTTTATTAATCACTTTTCTTCATCTTTGTTTTTTCTTTCATCTCATCTGCCCTCCTTAGACTTAATTCTTTCACACAACGCTCACGGTTTTTCCCATTTTTCCCTTTCTTTTTCAAAAAATATTTTGCCTATTACCTTGTTTATTCCTGCTGATAGGATAATCAACGAAAAGACGGTATAATATATTTATTCATTTATATTCATGTAAATCCGGTCTGTTTTTTAGCTGGCCCGTTAATTTATTTCCTTAGCAGTTGTCACTATTATTAAATTCCTGAGTAGTGAACATCCTTTCCTAAATAGATTCTATGATATTCGAAACATGTTTGAACGTTCGTGTGTGCTCATAAGAGACGGAGCGTAACCCTGAGGATTTGTTCCAGATATATAATAGTAAGTCCTTGTTTGACTCAGAGTAGAATTGGGGATCAACATCGGAGTAATACTAGCAAATGTCATTATTCATATCCTTTTCTTTCCTCTTTTGTCACAGCTGATTGTAGCTGATCTAATGAAACGTCATGAGCATTATCCTATTTCTCTTTCAAGACATGCTGCTAATTTTTAGAGTTACCACGTTGATTTTCGGTTTCTTTTATTTTAACATACCCATTCTACATTGGACTTTCCCCTTTGTTCATGTATAATCCATCCCTTGAAATAATCCAATAACTTGCATGAAAAAAGGACAAGATCATGTCTTATGGGGGACTCCTTTCTAAGAGAGGAAAATGTCAAAATGCACTAAACAAAATTTTCCTTAGTGCAGGTTTCCGGTGGGAATGTTTTGTTATAGCCTTGACAAGAGTCAGAAAGCAAACCTGCATTCAACAATGTCAATATGAAGCAGTTACCCGTCTACAAGGCAGCTATAAATTATGATTTCACAGAAGACGAAATTGCGGGTGCACAAGCCTGATATTACTTTGGATACTCTTGCTTTT
The DNA here is from genome assembly GCF_016086655.4 of Lepeophtheirus salmonis. Lineage (NCBI taxonomy): Eukaryota > Metazoa > Arthropoda > Copepoda > Siphonostomatoida > Caligidae > Lepeophtheirus > Lepeophtheirus salmonis. The sequence continues at coordinate 43,511,044 of NC_052136.2, read as the reverse complement.
ATACCAAGGTCCTTAAGGATTAGATGGATACGCCATAAATAAGCCCAATAAAAACAAAAGTGATTACCATAAGGATTCAAAATGTCATTTATATGGTAGTGTAGCTTAGTTTTACGCTTAATAATGAGTAGTCATAAATGTATTTTGTTGTTTAAAGGATGTAATCATAACCAGCATATGTAACACGCAGATACATATTGATACGCAGTAAATATATTGATCAACGCCCACCAAATGATGGAATAGGTGGATCTAGCATACCCCTTTGAATTTGCTACATGACTTTTAACATAATGAGTGATTATATTATAAGCATTCCTCCAACATTAAATTGTGATATTTCACAGAACCAGTAAAATATTATCAATCATTTCCTCTACCTAATATTATTTAAAGTGGATCGATCGTATCATAAGATGATTTATTTTAGAAAGTGTGTCGTCATTAAACAAAATCATTTTAACAATTAGATTGTCTATTTATGAAGAATACAACTTCTTTTTTTTTTGTTGAATCATCAATATCTTCAGTGTGTGAAAAGAAGTGAGAAAAGTCTTCTACACTTCAATGACTTTGGCAACAGTTTTCAAGTTATTAAAGAATTATAAACCTGCTAAAAACACCATTCTTATCTTTTTTTTATTAAGAGTATTTACTACTTCCATAAGAAAAAATCTAGATTCATGATAGTACCTTACTTTACTTCACCATATGAAGAGGAAATTTCTACTGTTGGCCTTGAATCCAACGAAAAGAAGGGATTTCATCTCTTTTTTAAAGAAAAAAAAAATTATTATAAGCTGTAAGCATGGCAGTTGTTCCATTTTGTCCACCATTTTTAATGTATAAACTAAGGAGCAACTTAGATAGGACTTCTCCGACAACAAGTGTTGCTGCACTCCATCAGACTATCACTAAAAAAGGTCATAGCATGTACAGGATAATTAATATTTTTATAAGGGAGAAAATATACACAGAAGGGGAACGAGGTTGGGTTGGATATTTTGAGAAGGATATTGTTACGATAAACTCATTCAATTAATTTCAATAAACTCGCACAATCATTTTAATTCTATATAACAACATTTATATGTGATTAGTAGATAGCAAAGACTCGAATTGGACTTACATCCATATTTAGAAGACGTATCTTAAATCTCAGTATAAAAGACTCGAGGCTTGAATGAACTCAATACTCAAAATTCAAATTGGACTCTCGAGAGCTATTTTTTTACGGAACTCAAGAAAAAGCCTCAACACTATCAACGCAAGATTTTAAATATGGACTTAAAATGAACTTTTAAAAAACTGAGCACTCAAACATGACTTGATAAAAATATTCAAGGACTTCTGAACAATTACTTGAGACTCCACTTGTACCTACATGAAATAAGAGTGTTTATGGATCATAAGTTAATATATTAACTAATGAATTTAAATAAGTGATAGTCCACTGATTGTTATCGATTAGGATGATACTTTTCGAAAATGCCACAACCTCTACGATACTGTAAGCAATAAGAAAAATTGAATGCGGATCTGAACAGGATGTTTCTTAAAGGAAGGCCGATTCCTACTCACTTTTTATAATAGTAATATGCGTTTAAAGGTTATTCAACAAATTCCATGTTTTGTTCTTTTTTTCTCCTTCTTGTCAAGTACAATGGTGTATCCCTACGTACAAAGGAGTATATCCTTAAAGGAACTTATCGACTTTGATAATGACGGTATATAAATTATAAAAAGAAGAACCTTATAAAAATACATACCATTTTATAAATATAAGAAGTGATGTTTCCTTGAGGAAAATGTCGCAATTACTTAATTATCAATATATAATTAAATACGCATCAATTGTAAAAGTTAATAAATAACTATAAGGGAGTATAGTTTAAAAAATAGTGTGTACAAATATAGTCAAATACTTACAAGTAAAACAATGCATCATTAGAATGAAGGTTTTTATGGACAAAATCAATCGACTTAGTTTATGCATGTACATATATTATAATTAGTAAAATGAATAAGCACTTTTTTGGATAATCATTACAGTTAGATATAAAAAAGCTTAAGAAGAAATTTTTACCACGGAATTTGAAAGGAAACTCACGGATAATTAATTATATCTGCAATCCTTTCAAATCACGGTGCAAATGTATTATATAGAAAATAATCTAAATGAGTCTTACTTGTCGGTTATGAAATGAGGGGAACTAAAAATAAGAGATCCCGTACCCACAATGAACATTCCCCAAGCAATATATTTGGGCTTGGAAGCTCCTGGTCGTCCTCCAAAGTATGTTACAGGTATGACTGCAATAAGTGATCCCATGTCATAAGCTCCAGCAATAATCCCACTCGTTGTGGACTGTAGTCCGAATCGTTTTTCAAGGGATGAAATAACAACATTTGTAAAGATCATTCCTTGTACTAAAGCTGCCATACACAGAAAAGTTAGGAGCCATTTTGGGCCCAGTAAGGAACCATGTAGACGAATCCCAAGTACACGATGAAGTTTATCAGACGTGTTATTATTGGATTGAGGATCTGAGATCATTTCTGCATCTTTTAAGCAGGAATTAAAAGGAAGTTTCTTCTCGACATCCATGTCTGTTTCTTGGAAGCATTCGTTGTCGACACCCGTTCTCTCTTGTTTGCTTATTGCTGCCATAATGAGCTAACTTATTTATTCATACCATTCTTGTAGAGTACATACTATGTGTGTGTTTTTTAATTCTTGTTTTCTTGTGTTTATATTATAATAACAAGTAACAACATTGATTATATCGAACTTCGAACTTTACGTCTCTGATTCCTCTTTTTTCTCTTCTTTCAATTTTACAAATCTTGAATCACAACACCGACATATGCTTCAACTTCAATGACAGTACGTACTTTATAAATGAGCACTAAGTCTTTTATTTTTTATATAAACAAAACTGTTTAAATATATAGATAATTATTATAATATATTCACTCTAAATTCTTTAGAAGATATCCTGGAGAAAAGTGTGTAAAACAGTACTAATGCACGTGTGCACAGCAACTATTATTAGGGTAGGAATATAATCCCAGAATCACGGATGATGATGAAATAATTCTTCATCTTTTATATATAAGATATTGTCGTTTATGAATATTACTATTAATAATATAATTGAATAAATCTCTGTCTCCACAATAACAAACAATGAATGAGATCACTTCTGTTCAAATGGATGTAGGTTTAGTATATCGTAAAAAGGACCGCTTTACGGGCGTGTATGTACGTAAGTGTGGAAAAGCGTGAGGATCAATTCGCTAAAATCCCTTGGATTTTCCACTTTTCCTTCTTCTCCTTCTCTTCATGGACATGGTTGATAATGAAAATTGAAATATATGTACTTTGCATATGTAGCAGTACCAACCCGGCGTACTGGTCAAAAATAATAATAAATAGTGGAAGGTAAAAGAAAAGAAGGTTAAAATGTCGGCGTTAGAATTTTTTATTTATAAATAAGTTAATAAGAATAATATAAAGGGAAATTTACGTACAAATCCACCCACAGGTAAAATAAGAATAATGATTTTGTAGAAGTACAATATCAGACCCTTCTCCTAATATATATATATATATACATTGATGAGACATGTCATGTGTATGCAGTTTTTTTTCTTATTTTGTTCGTTTGTACGTTTTTTGTACGTAATATAACCACTTCAAACTTACTACTATGTGTTTTATGATTGAATTAAACCCCATGAGCAAAATAATAAAACATCCATACATGGCCGCAAGGTAGCACGGATATTATGACTCCCGTATTTTGACAAACAATTAAACACATAGCTTTTAAATAAACATCATAATTAATAGAACATGAACAAACTAAGAAAATATTTATACTTAGCCAGAAGATGGAGTCTAGATCATGAATCAGGCTAACAAATTAGTTAAACAACAACACGACTCCCATAAATAGAGCATGGACAAACTAAAAAGCATTTAGACCCACAAAACGGTGCAGAAATTCTAAGTTAAGTTAAAAAATACAAAGAAAACGATAAATTTGCTCCAATTAATACAGCATGAACGCCACAAGATGGTGCAGAGGACCTAGGTTTAGTTAACAAACAACCAAGTGAACAACATTCATATCCTTATAAAAACATTAACAAACTTATAGCAACATTTATAGCCTCAAAATGGCGCAAAAATATTAAATTTTTTCGATAATAGTTTGAAATATTTAATTTCTTTTTAAGTTTATATCTATTTTCAAAAAATAATTTTTTAGGAAAGGAAAATTAAAAATCGAAAGTTATCTACAAAAATTAGTTTTTTTTGGAAAAACTTTTCAAAAATTTATAGCTATTTCAAATATAAAATTAGACGAGAAAAGTTTTTAACATAAATTTTTTTGGAAAAAATCTTCAAAAATCCACAGCCATTTACAAAAAATAATTTTTTCAAATTATAATTTAAAATAGGAATTTTCTAAAAAATCTATAGCTATTCTGAAAAAAATAAATTTTTTGGACAAAAAAGTAAAAATCCAGAGTTGTTGGCAAAAAATTAATTTTTTTTGGAAAAAAAATCAAAGTTGTTCACAAAAAAAAATCAAAAATTATATTTTGAATAGTAAAATTTTTGAAAAGCTAATATTTGATGGAGAAAAATTTCAAAAATCCACATCTATTCCTGACAAATAATTTTTTTTTTTAAAGAATTATGTTAAGCTTTGTAGTATAAAACAATAATTCCTTTTTTTTTATCTTTTTTTTTTTGGGGGGGGGTCTACAGCCCCCGCAAACGCTAAAAGATCCTGAGTTTAGTTAACAAACACGCTATTAAAAAATATTCATAACTCTAGTTGGAATAAAATATGAGATAGGAACTTTGTGAGACTTTATTTAGTTGTAACCAAAAGTGTGTTTTTTATTTTCCAATGCAGTTCCTACATTTTTGAGAAGGAACATCTAAGTATAATAGGCGTGATGCTCATGAATGACGAAGACTTACACTGAAGATGTATTAGGTAGTTATAAGTGGGGATGAGACAATTAAATGGAATTCTAGAATCCGGTATTTTTTCTGGGATCAAGATCAGCACGGAAAAATAAGGACTTAATTGTCGATTCCGATTCTTTATTTATTACTTGTATTTAACTATTTATTGCTTTTCTAAGCTATGAATAAATAAAAAAGAATTTTTTCTTTTTACTAGAAAATTGAATATTTGAAATTTAATTTAATTTTTCAAATTTTTTTTTCATCAAATTTAATTTTCTATTATAACTTTCGTATTTTTGAAAAAAAAAATCAGAAAAATTTAATCCTTGATCTTTAATATTTCTAATTTTTTCCAAAAATGTTCCTTTTTCGTCGACATTCCGAAATTTTTATACAAAAAATTTAATTTTTCGTTATAGCGTAATCATTTTTTTATTGTATGTATATATATTCATGACTTTTTTTTTTAATTTCTCAATTTTGGGAGCTACAACCCCTTCCCTTGCTGACATATTCAATTTCACAAACGTCACACACGGACTTTAACCACCTAAGCAAATTCCCTCAATCTATCCATATAACAGTATGAGCATGAGTCATTTTTATACATAATTATAAATTTCTACTCGTTTTCCCCCCATAATTTGAATATTCTTTAGCATGACTTTGTAAATGGCTTCTTCCCTAATTTAATTAGGAAAGAAATATAACTAGAACGAAAAATGTAAAACTCACTTTTTTAGACATTTTATTAAACAATGACTGAATATGTTTAGCCGAATTAACAGGGTAGCTATTCCTTCAATCCTGTATGGACGTAGATATTTTGCCTGTTAACACAAAAGTAAGGTAGAATGATTTTCTCAAAATTGAGTGTGGATAACCTTTAAAATTTTTCGACGAATTATCCGTAATTTCCATAAACAAATTATTCTTATTAAACCTTCAGATGTGTTGCTACTTATTACTCTAATTAAAAAATAAGAAATTGATAGTTTTATTTGACAGGAGTCATCTCAGGACTAATATAAGTCTCTTAAATCAATAAAGGTCCAAAATAATATCAAAATTATTGATTATTGATATTGACTCATTCCACAAATTTGAATAATAAGCCTATGTTTACCTAAATATGTCTAGGAAATATTAGGCTAAACGTACAGGGTGGGGATTTTATATTTGGAACAAGTTTAGAGATATCTAGGCAATCCTGAAATCTATGTTTATGAAAGTGTCCTGATTAGATTCTAGTGACAAAATAATACAAAATCCTTTAGATGTCTAATATATAAGGCCATTATTGTGACCGTCCGTGCTGAGCGCACGTTTAACGAGATTATTGAGTTTACGAAGCTAACCAAATGAACTGTTAACGATGTTACCAAGGTTTTCAATGATTTTAATGGATCGAGAACACTACCACATTTTCTCATGTTTCTTTTGAGGAAATGTGACTTTTTAGCTCACCAGTACTGAGCCCCTACGACTACTAAGAGTGGGGCGTCTTGGAAAGAGAGCCTATTCTCGAGGTAATGGACAAGGAGATCTTCATCAAGGGTTGTACTAGGTTCAAGGCCAGGTTGGAGGCTGTTATTGAAGTTGGAAGCGGTTGGTTTAATGGATTCACTTCACTAGATGAAGGCCTGCATTATTCGTCATCAAAAACCGATGCACTCAAAGCCACTGTCAGCTAGCACTGGGACGCCATGCCTGAGGAATACATCCCTAATGGGTGCCAGACATTCCTCAGCTACCTGGAAGCCATTATTGCCACTAATGGTGGCTCAGACACATATCTATTTAAGGTATTAATTTGGTTGAAATTATATTGTAAGTTAATAAATTAGATATTGTTGAAGTTTAAAATTAAAAGTGTATAGAGTAAATGGACAACTCTATATTGTAGAAGCAACATTGAAATAAGCTATTGTAGCTTATTTGGATAAATGTTTGAATAAGCTTTTTTTAATTTAGTTATTCTATGTAAGTTTTTAAGTTTCGTTAAGAAAATATAAGACTTTAATAGGTCAAAAATAGGGTTTTAATTACCTCTGAGGCCCATACGTTTATTTTATAAATTTCAGACTGATCGGTTTTGGATTCCATGAAGGAAACGAAAAAAAGAACAGACTTATAAATATTTATAAGATTTATATTTTAATTAGTTATTACATATTACATACATAGTTTTTGAAGCTATTACATATAAGCTATCTCGATATATGTATAAGAAATTGGATTGAGATTTGTGTGTGCTCATATAAGATGGAGAGTAACCCAGAGGATCTCTTGTAGAGTTATTACTCAAACTCAATGTTGGACTCAGAGTACAATTGAGGATCAACATAGGAGTAATTCTTGCCAATGTCTTTCTTTATTGTTGACTCAGGGATGAGGCTAGAGGAGATTGCATGCTATTCAGATTACCCCTACAATTTTTTGTTGTATCTACAATGAACCATTACAGTTTAACTACAGGATGAACGCAATAGGTGTCATGGAGAGAGGAACTTCTATGTCATCAAATCCAATAACTCCTGAAACAAAAAAATACTATAAACATATTTAAATATTAATATACAGTATCAACACCAACACTATAATTGTTTAATCCTTCGTGGAAACTATCTCCTACTCCAATAATATATTCTTCGCTTTGTGAAGTTATTTCCTTATTATTGAAAGGTTGTGATAGCTGAACAAGCTGATGTTGCTGTCTCTTATTTCGAGGTAGAAAGAGAAAGGATGAAGTGCGGACAAACTTATAGAATGTACCCTATTTCCACCCTCCCCAATTGCAAATACATTTCAGGTCCAGTGATATGAAGTAAAATAAAATTTATTGGGATTTTTTCATTTTCTTGATTATTGTTTAAGATTGTTTTTATGTTGACGCACCAACAATCTTAAGATCTGTAACTATGTAAATAATTTCTTCATATTTACAGCATCATAAAAATCCTCTGTTCTATTTATACATCCAACTATGTGTAATGGTGTAACTTTCATAAATGGCATAGTTATTAATAGGAGTAAATATAATAGAATACGTATTTTCATTGTTCCCTGAGTTTATTTCTATTTATTTTATAGAGGTATTCAACTTTTAAACCTTCCTGACTTCCCTTCAAATCCTGAGGCGATTTCTTCCCCACATTACAATTGATATTTTTCCTCATATATTTGAAAAGTACAGTTTAACGGATTTGTGATGAATTTCACGCCAAAGGGAAGTTGAACAAATCAAAATGATAGCTGACTAAAAACGATCCCCGAAGGCAGACGTATAGCTGAAGGTGTTTGATGAGGTGAGCATTCCCTGGATAGATAGAGTAGCCAAGGAAGAACCCCAAAAAGTGTGATCATCATATTTAGCTGATTGAACTCTATAACAAAAAATACAAAATTCTTGTTATGTCCTTTGAATACGAACGCTGTGTGGTCTTCATTGCGTGCTTCCCTCCCAGGCACACAAATAACTCCATTGATAATAATTCTAGAGAGCTGTAGTTGAAGTAAACAAATCCGGTGTCCTGTTAGAATTTTAAATTGGTACGGTTGGTCTAAATCGGGTAATTGAAACGGGAGTTATTCTGGAAAAACCAACATTTTCCAAACCTTTATGTTTTAGGCAAAGAAAGTTTTGCCTCCTAACTCGCCAGATATGACCCCCTTGGACTACTAATAGTGTGGGGTGCCTTGGAGAGAGAGTCACATAACACTGGTGACTCTTTGCGGGATTCCATTCTCTATGCAGTGGCCAACATGGACAAGGAGTTTTTCATCAAGACCTACGCCAAGCTAGAGGTTGTCGGTTCGAGTGATTGACTTCATTACTATGGACCCCGTCATATAAGAGCATTATCCTACAATGTTTCGGATTTAACATCACCCCCCTTCTATACTTCAATTGTAAATAAATACAATTTCGCTCCCTATAATGAATTTAAAACTCCAACCATACCTGCAGGCTCTAATAAAACAACCTATGCATTAATAGTGACATTGATCAAATGAAAAAGTAGGTAGTATATGGACTCGGCTAGCTTAAAATTGATAATCTGTATATACATTATACAGGTTTGTTCTTATCTAGTGGTACACAATTTATTATTTTCAATCGGGAATGATATTGGTGAAAAACCATGGAGGTAGACAACAAGAACCTGCCTGAACAGAGCAAGGTGACTTTTAATCGATATGAGAGCCCTCAGCTCTAATAATTGCCTCAATACGAGGTCTAAAGACGTTGCAGGCCTTAACTATGTAGTCAGACTCGAGCATGGCCCACTCCTTCTTGATGGGAGCCCCTAGAGACTGGGCACTCATGTGAAGAGTAATTAATACCCTTTAGGTTCCAGCGTCCAAAGTTGTCACTCAGGAAGGCCTGGATCTTAACGGTGCGATGACACGGAGCTCTGTCTTAAGTGAAAACAAAGTTGGACCGTACTTTTCCCTGTCCCAAAGTAGCACTTTCGTATCAAAAAGTTCGATGTAAGCATCTGCATTGAGCCACTCCTTCCTGTCCATAAAAATGGGACGGTAGACTTTGCCTATGCTGGGCACAACACGCAAAACCATGGTGGCGGTAAATTACTTCCTAGCACAAAAAAATGTTGTACGGCCCGAACCCTATCTCCTTAAATATGCCCTAGAGGGGGATGCTGCGAGAGAAAAGATAGAAAATTTCACTCCTTTGTTGTTCCATTTTACTCCTTCTCATCTGTTTCGTTTTTAATTGAGTCCAAACTTTACCGAATGAATCTGGAATATCTTCCACAAAGTTTGAGGACAATTAATCGACAAATAAATTTCATATATATTAAAATTTAAAATAAGTATACCACTAGATAAAATCGACCCTGTATATAGGTGCAATATTATAATGCCTGTCAAAATACCGTAACGATCCCGAGCAACGCCGGGTAATCCGTAACATATTTTTTCATAAAATTTAAAAGGAAATAATTAAATACCACACCATTTTTTATTCACTAAGACGATCCCGTAACTTAAAAAATGGTTTCCCAGAAATTGAGAACCACTCTACATCAAAATCAGTGAATAATCATTGAAAAAATTGTCAATATAAGCAAAGTGTAAGCTTTTTGTTGATGTCAAACAACATAAAACTGCTAGAATTGCAAAAAAATATATATTCATTAATAAATGGAAACTGAAGATAGATTTATGGGATTTAGTTTGTGTTGTCATGTGCTTGAAAAAATTAAAAGTATATGATGTGTACAAGTTTAACTTGTATAAGCCAATTGCACAAGTTGCAATCAATAAACGAGATTGATATATATATGATTTATATATTAATACTTTGATTCAGACTATTTCAATACAAAGTAGAGAAATACAAGTATTATGTGGCATGTTATACTGTTTAAATGTCCACAGTTATATTACTCCGAAATACATACTATGCCTCTGATTTTAATAGATCAAGGTGAAATAATGGTGTCAATTAATAGTTGGTGATTATAATGAACAAATAAACAATAGAGACATTACAACTTGTACAAAAACTCAAATTGTACACAACCTATATAATAGTTTGGGGGAAAAGTAATTTCGTATTTTTTGCTTTATTTCAATGGATTATATGAACTGTTACAATCATCCAATTTGTTCAATTCTGTTCAATAACTTTTTGCAAACCAGAATTCAATTGAATGACTTGAGATTTGACGTGGACTTGCAATATAAGGACTTTTTCCCTACTCTGATAAATGCTTTGTCGTAATTTGCAGGAGTGCAGGAACCGACACTCCAACTTCTTTGGAAGTTATGGGTTAAATATATATGCAGAAATGATTATACACCTACTAGAATTGATGTGTTTCCTCATTACATTTTTACATACGACTTATCGGATAACAAATCCTGCCGTTCTACATGTCATGTAGTAATGAAAAGAAGCAAACTAAAAGAGATATCATCCTATTATTCTTTGTATCCGAAATGCACACCCTATTTTACCAAAGGTTGGATACAAATTGGGCAACTTCTGAAACTTGACGTAGTAAATAATTGGAATTAATAAATGAACAAATGGACGAGATTCACTCCTCCTATCAACTCAATCATTTGTAAAATATCCAATTAAGATTGTTTTTGAGTAAAATCTTACTTTTAATCTTTATCTAAATCATAAGAAGCTTTCATTGTCAAAGTTTGTGTATATTTTGAGGTCAAATAAAGTTAAGATTATTGATACAAGTCATAACGCCATAGCTAATTTGAAAGTTATTCTCCGGTAGGAGGACTATGATATGGAACCAAAAGAGATAATTACGAAAATTGAGGAATGGATTTCTTCTCATTTCTCGTACACAAATAAGTTAAAATTTATATATTTTGTTCTTCGTCATAAATAAAGGTGAAGGAAGACTAATATATACAATGGAACAATGTTAATAGAAATACATACAATGTATGACCATAACATACACGGGTTTGTTAGAATTTTCAATCAATTTTGAGAAAACACGCAACCACTCATTTACTATGACGTCAATGTTAAAAGCGTGGTGGAAGTCAAACACCAGTCGAACACGTGTTATGGTATAATTAAGGGTGATAATTCTGGTAAGAAAAGAAAAGTGTGCGAGGAGAAGAGAAGAAATACTTATGGCATCATTGATTAAATAACATACATCTTCTTCGATCAATCAAGAACGTTATCATTCCCGCCTTCATTATTCAATAATAATATAATATTGGATGGTGATAATCGATAGAGAACTGAATAAAATGCCTAAAATAACGTCGCCTTCTGTCTGGATTTATGAAGATGGATGCCCAGAAATTTGGAAAATACTTACCGGATGAGAAACAGATGGTTTGTAGGATTTGTCTATATTAATGTGCATTTAGTCCCATGTTTAGAATTACATGCCACTCATTATCCTCATCTCATATCAAGAGCATGGATATTCATCTAAAAAATCAAGTTAATGAGGAATACATCAAGTCAGACTTAAACTCTGATCTCACAAAGATGCTTATTGTATGTAATATAACCTTACACGGGAAATACACGGGTAAACCTATCCCTTCCCGAGGAACCATCATTAAGTTAATGGAGGATGTTGGTACTGATGTCATTTATAGAAATACATATAAAAATGTTTTGAGTCATCCACACCAAATGACGATCAAGTTATCAGTAAAAAGTATAAAATATTTACTAATTTCGAAATGGAACTCTGAATTTTGTACTATCTAACAGTAAGTATTCAATTTTTTTTAAATCTAACCCTAAAATATGATTCTATTTTTGCCAAAATTATCAAGAATTATCATACACAACTCATTCAATGGCAAAAAAAAAGTGCTGAAATGGTCACAACAACGGGAGTAATAGCTTTGGATGGTTTGCAACTAGTTTGTCTGAGACTCGTTTCTTCACTTAAAGACTTGGGTATGATAATTAGGTTTTCCAATATTACATAGTCAATAAATATTACTATTTTTATCTCTTAAGGCTTAGCTATGGTTGATAGGCTCCGAGTAATGGTGTTCAGAAAACTCATAAAAGGCAAAAACAACTGCTTAAATGGTCACAACAACGGGGGTAGTTACATTGGGTGTAGCATTATAATTAGCAATTGTGTATATCCTTCATGATAATAGTATGTTGTTATACAAGCATACATAATGGGGAAAATATCTTTTTTGATGCTCTTAATAAGGAGTAATATCGCCGGACATTACTGCATAATTAGCTTTTGCTCTAAATCTTTAAGATGGATTTATTTCTAACATTTTTTTTATTAGTATATTTATTGTCTAATTTTATGATTTTGACATTTACTTTATTATTAATAATTAGTTAGATCTCATTGGTAGAGATATATCTATCCTGTGCACAATTGTATATAGCAACTTCCACATGAAAAAGAGGGGTGATTATCTTTTTGATTAAACTCCACGTCTCGCTTGTGTTTTGCTACCTAAAGTTATGACATATTTAACTGGATTCCGGTGTCAGAACAAGAAAATATTATTTCAATATTCTGTATATATAATTTATTGTTATTAGTTATATGATTCCAATTGTTTAATTTTGTATATTTAACATAAATGTATGATGGTATATTTTTATTATATAGATTATATTTAATTAAAGCCTTCTTTTTAAACTTGGAACTTCAAATATATTTCGAAATACTCTATTTTGTCGTTTCATTAGCTATTATTCTGAGAATGTGGTTCATAATAAATTACAATTTCATGGAAGGTGACGTTATAAAATCTACTGTAACGGATAAAAAACGTCTAAGTCAATTATACGTAGTGTATCTTCATTAAACATTTTGCTAATAAATACTTTCGTTATACCCTCAAAAATTATAATAAAGCAGGCAGATGATAATCACATCAGTATTTTAAACAATGATACCATATGTATTTTTCCCCCTTCTCCTTGCACGCGTTTTTCTCTACAATATTATCAACTTTAGGTATAACCTTGTGTTTCTAATAACCTTGCAATGTACCTTTTTTTTAAGTACTATGTGCGTAGTAAAATTATAAGATAATTTTTAAATTGATTGAATTCATAGCATAAAAAACGACTTATTTCATAGTTAAAAGTCTCTCTATTAATGTGCAAGAAAATAGAAAACGCAAGAGGCATAGTAAAGAGTGAATAGCTTGAATTCATACAAAAATTATTCTATTTAATATTAATTGTATCTTTAATATTGTAGCAAGTGAAGCATTTTATTTCTGTTGTGAGGGTGTAATATTATTTTTACTGCACTAAATTATTGAATTAATTATTAAAACTGATCAATTTGTCCTTCAAAAATTAAGTATCAACTTCAGTTTGTGTTTGTACAAAATCCTTATGTAGTAAGTTTAATTCAAATAAATAATTAATATGAAATATTATTCTTTGGTTGATATTTAAATACTAATGGGATTAATTCCTAAAGTCGGTATATTTCCACAATTAGTCAAATAAATTAAGAGTCACATAATCCAAATGTTTGGAATTAGAGCCAAAATCATAAAATATTATTACAAAATATAAATTAAAAATAATTATTTATTAGATGTGTGTATTTTTAATAATGTTTATTTATTTTTGTAGGTACTGAAAATTTAAATTTAATTTGTAGAGTATGATTTGAATAGTTTCTTAAGGTTGAATTTATAATATTTAGAGATCCTGTTCCGATTCTCCGAAATTTGCGTCTCTAAATCATAGATACATGTGTTCGAAACCGACTGCACAAGTAAATAACTCATCACCCCTAATTATTACTTCATGGGAATTCGATGTACCATATCAATTTAAAAATATTTTTATTTTATGATGATTTATAGAACTCAAAACTACTTTCCAATTCCAATTTGAAAGTTGCATTGCTCAACAACCACTCCAAAGAACCATAACAATACTTTTTTACTTTAGCCCTCTATCATTTACTAACTGTACTTCTAAATAATAACGATAGAAATATTGGGGAGGGGGAAAATGGCTCAGGGGGTAAAATGCTAAGGGGTAAATCGACTGGGGGTATTTGGTCGGATGTAGATGTCCTGTTCCCGTATATAACGAGAGATATTCATATCCTTTTGGAAACGGATCATAAGTAGAGTAAAATTATTACTTCGATAATTTTACAAAAAGAGTAAATAATGATGTAACTATGACGTATCAAGTGAGACGTGGATATGGAGAGATGACAACAAAATACATAGGGTATTCTTGTGTTAGGGAGGTAACGCCGAATAAAACGTCATGACAGCTAAACTGCATATTACATATGAAAAATGCTTAAGATTTACAACCCTGTTCATTACTAAAGTTGGTTGGTGATTCAAGGAGTTGTTGAAAATCATATATTTTGAAATATTAATATTGTTCCGTTTGTCAGAATTGTAAATACGTACGCAAAAAATCGATATGAATCATTTTTCTTTTCCATGAATTTAGAATAATTTGGATTCAATACCTCGTAGGACAAAAAACCGAAAGGACAGCCCTCCCCCCCCACTCCTTGTTCCCGAGATAAAAAGTCCACGTTGGAAAAAAATAGCTGACTCCTCTAAGATATTTACCCTCTTTTGTTGTTATTATTTATTAATTTTTATCCTCCTCTAGACCAAAGATGTCCAATATGTGGCCCGCAGGCCGCATTGCAGCCCAGCCCACTTAATGGTCAAGTGCGGCCCATTACGCATTCTCACTTATAGTAATTTTTTGGAAAATTATCGCTCTGGCAAAAAAAAATAATGAAATAAAAGGGAAAACAATTTTTTTTAAGGATTTATTTTCTATAAAAGAAGGTCATTCGATCAAATTATACTGCCGAATAATTTTTTTGAATTTTTTGCAGACGCCCATAAACAGGGCTGCTAGATTGGCCTTTTTTTAAGCAGTTTAAAAATTAGCTTTGGTACAATTTTGAAAGAAATTTTTAAATAATGGTTTTGTTTAATAATACCGTTTTTGATTAGATTTAATATTATAGCTTCTGTGGCCCATAAAATATTTCAAGTGGAAATGTGGCCCATTATATTAGAAGGTTAGACATCCTTGCACTAGAGTATAAACCAAACAAGCTGAACATAGAGTCTTCTCCGACAGGGTCGTATCAAAGATTTCTTAGTAACAAGGGGGGGGGGGATATTAATAATGAATTTTATTTGACAACAATAAATAATAAATATAGTATATTTTAAACTATGAAAAAGATTTAAATATAAAAAAAACGTTGAGTGTGGCAAGTGACACTGGAACCGTAAGGTCGCGGAGCCCATTGTCTACCCACGTTTTCTGACTAAGTGACATATTTATGCAATAAAATGATAAGGTTGCCTGACAATGATGATATCATTAATGATTTGGTCCCACTTTACAATATACCTATTTCGGTACCGCGGGGCATATTACCCCTCTTTACCTCTCTCTGTAATTATGGCCCTTATTTATAATGTACAATTAATAGTGAATGAATCCCTAACTTTATTTTGTGACTAAAGATCATGAAAGTTATTTTGAATAAATTGGCTATACTCAAAAACGTCATGTTGTATACATGGTTGTCTGTAAATTTAGAAATTCATCTTAAAATCATATTTTTCAGTTTCCTTATTGAAGTTGGCATCTCATTGTTCATAAAAGTTATAGGAATAAATAACTCCTCAATATTAGAATTACAGTTTTGCTATTATAATCCCACAGAGCTTATGTATTAGGTATGTAGTTGATTCATTGTCTTTTATAGGTATGTACCTGTCAAGAATAAACTTATGATTGCATATGGGCATAAGATAAGTAGGTGCCTACGCACAATATACGTAAAACATGAGAATTACTTTACTGGAGATGTTACTAGGCTCTGTGCACCGTTTTTGAAAGTAAACCGGCCAAAACCTGACTTTTTTTTTTTTTTTTTTAATAAATATATTAAATTTCCGGGATTTTTATGGGTAAAGTCGATTTGAAGATATAAAAGAGGCAAGAGGACATTTTTGTTCAAAGGAAGACATTTGGTTAAATTTATTTAACATACCAGGGTGTTCTGAAAAGTTTCCTGCTTAACAAAGATACAAGACATTTTTTCGGATTTTGTATTTTAGTTTTGAACATAGTTTCCTTCTAATGCTAATTCTATACACTTCTCCCATCTACGTAATCCCCTTAAACTCTACACACTTGGCCCCGCAATGTTCCAATCGCTGGAACCCGTTCAAATAGTACTCAGCGTTAATATATGCAAAATAATGGTTTGTGAGACACTCTTTGCTTTTGCCTCAATTAGTCGGAGTTGGATTGACTTAGTTACATCAAATTTCTAAACAACAACCCTTTATATGTCTGCTATTGGCTGACACTTTTGTGAGTAACTGTCCACCAATCTGTAAGATGGGTATGTTACTTGCAAGTACTGCCTCCTTCATGTTGATGTACGAAACATTTCAGACCACACTTGTAACATAAGTTTTTTTAAATAAAAAATACAATACATTAAATACAGGTCAATCTATTTCTGAATAGAGACCAAAATTGATTTTCTTTTGTTAAAATAATTTAAGAAAATGAACAAGAATCAAAATTTACCCTTATATTTACAAATTTTAAACTATCTACCCTCTTAAGACCAATACTAATTGAGTGACATGGAAATACATAAAAATATAATCATTGTAAATCCTCAAAAAGTATGAGCTAACTATTCGACTAAAAAACTTCTGTCAAAGAATATTTTACCGATGGATAATGACACTTGGGCCAAGGAAAATTTGCCGAATGAACATTTCGCCAGATGACCATTTGAGACATTAAGCCCAAAAATGAACTTTAATAAATGGATATATGCTTTTGTATATTTTAATTCAATTTAGACTATTTGTACGATAAATAGATATTGTTCATATGCTATTTGTGTGGTATAGGTTAACTAATTAGTGTTATTTTGCAGATTTATTTTTTAAGGTATATTCATTAATGATCATTATATAAATACAACAAAGTAGAAAGTGATTCGAATATGAAATTGGAATTTTTACCAGAAATCGTTGATTAAATGTATATGTATATTTAATGAATAAAGAAACGGCTCTAAAAAAATATATTAACAATTCATTTAATTATCTAATTTAGCTCATTGTGGTACGTATGCTTGGGTTCAACTCTATGGGAAAGTTTCAACCCCATAGAAGATATCAGGTTATGACTTTAATGCCACATGCTACTATGTTGTGTTTATATAATGATAATTAATGATATAATTTTTTTTTAAAAGTTTACAAAATAAAAATAATTAATTTGCCAATATGGTATAATATATACGAGTATATACATAGCACATCAACAATATTTATTTATCGTACTATTATTCGAAATTGAATTAAGATATACAATCACAGATATCAATTTGTAAAGAAAAGAAAAGAATGAAAATTTTACAAACATAATTATTCAGGGAATGGAAATCCAGAACAAGTTTAGACATCAATATCTTGGAAACTCTGAGGTATATACTTATGAAAGTGTATTCATCAGATTTAGCTGACAAAACTGATTAAGACAAAATACCAAATCCTTGAGATTTTCTCTGAATATCAACGCCGTACAGACATTATGGAATACTTCCGTTGTGGGCGTACACCCATGAATTTTTTTATTTTTATAAAGTTAACCACATAAACTGTTTACGATATTGCAAAGGCTCTCAATGAGTCTGATGGGTCGATAATACTTGTAAGGAAGATTCCTGATCGTTCTGAGAGCAAAAAAAAGCCACTCCAGACTTCCTGAAGGAAAATAAAATGGAAAGGAAATTTGGCTTCCTAGCTCGCCGGATCTGAACCCTTTGGAATGGTAACACATGGGCTGAAAAATCCTGAGCTTAATAAAGAAAACACTTCTTTTTTTGTTCAAAATTGACTTTTTTTAAATTATTTTTTTATTCACTTTATCGAGCAATTTTCGAAACATTGCTTGGCCTGAAAAGTATTTTTTCTAATCAAAAGTAGTGTAAAATAAAAGCACAAATTTTTGTATGATCCATTGTTTGTGAATGAACAAAAGTAGCATCACACTAAGCATAATAACTCACAAATTAAGGAACGGATTGCATTGCAATTTTGACAGCTGTCTTTTGAAGGCTGCTACTAACTGAAATAGGGCGAATAAAAAAAAATAGTACAATCCATGAGTGAACCTGGGACTTTTCAGTCCATGTTTTATAAATGGGGAAGTCTTGGTGTGATAGTCCAATAAACGTGCACATTACACTTTTGACTCCTTGCGGGCTTCCATTCTTGAGGCAGTGCCCAACGTAAACACTGAGTTCCTCTACATGGGCTGCACCAGGTTCATTCCAGACTGGAGGTTGTGGCTGAAGCTGTAGGCCATTAGTTTAACTGATAGACTTCACTATGGATCCCGTCATGAAAGAGCAAAGAATTATTGAATTAATTTCTGGAAATAAATTGTAATTTATCCTTAAATTTTTCCTGTTTTAAAATCCCAAACCCGTACATATAATTGAATTATAAATGATTAAAAATATAATTTTTCCGTATTATATTGCAATATATTATAGTCAGGAATATTTTTTGCAGGATATGTGCAATGTTCTTATTATATACCTATATGATGCATCACAACATATTCCATGGCCCTCTGCCCTTCTTGTACGGCCCCTGATTACGATATGTATACACTAGAGTGTCATTCACGTCTTCAATTACGATGTATCCCTTTGAAATGATAGAGTTATGACAAACAAGTAAAATATAAATAAAACAAAGCAAAACATGACTATTGTTTTATTAACAGCATGACTTTTTATAATGATACAAGAACCACTGTTACTGTAATGTATAAGATTGGAACAAAAAAAAAATCTTAAGCAACAAAGGAAACAAACTGTTTTGTGGTGAACAGTAATTTATTTTCAAATGATTTCATATGATATAGTTTTAGTCAATTCCTCATAAGTGGTCATGCATTTATGACGTCCAATTGAGGAGGAGGGGGTACGGGTTGGTTTAAAGATTGTTTAAAATGAGGGGAAGGGATAGGGTATGAGATATTTCGGAGACTACTATATTGAGAACTGATCACTGTTTTACATGGTCGTGCCCAGGATAGGTTCAGTGGCTCAATGAGTCCTGTTTTTTCATTTCAACAGATTTGTTCTTGGTAGTGGTTCAGCTTTATCGATTGCTGTTCTTTTTTATAGAGGCTCAGTGTGGTAACAGACACTTAAAACAAGGGGCGTCATTATAAAATTCAGGCCCAGGAAATAATATCAGATACAAACTGGGCCGTAGCTACCTTGTACGCAGAGTATTTAGTGCTCCAAAAGTCAACGGGGGCCCGAAAACTAAGGTTGCATAAGACGATGGTTTTCAAAGTGGAGACCGTGAGGGGAGGCTAGGCTAGGGGGCTGGTGTGCAGGAAGATGGAGAATTGAGGATTACATTCATTCTATACATACATAATACACATGTTTCTCAGCTAAGCATGTATTTATGTAGGGAGAGCCTTAGCATAGTAATGTTTGGGAATCCCTGGCTACATAAATTGTATAGGAATCATATGTACTATACGGCCCAGACAAGCTTAGTAGCAGACCTGAATCAATAATCTACCCCGCCTCGTCCTTTTTAATATTTACACCGTCTAGTACCTAAAGCTACTTTAACCGATCCATAACAACCTCTTAGCTATTTGGAACTCATATACAACTGTACCACCCTGGCTTCTTGAAAAAATCATTGGAAAACGCTGTAATTGCACAAAAAAACTCAGAAAATTAAGGTATTGATGAAAGGTAATCTATATTTCATCATATATATTGTATTTTCTTTATATATATTTTATATAGGAACAAAAGTACAAGAACTGAGACCGATAACCAATATATTGCAGTCTTGGTTTGACTTTGTCTATTCCGGTTCTAATGGTTCAAAACAGCTTCCACTCTTAGACTGATAAGGTAACAACCTCGCTACTCTACTGATCAACTGACCCTTGTCGATATGACATATATCAGCAGGTGTGTCCTAAGAGGGGGGGGTTGTGCCACTTTCCAAATAAATGGAAAAAAGGTTATTGGACCAAATTATGCAAGGGAAGAAAAAACCAAGCCCCCCGCGCCCTTAAAAAATATAATCATACGGTCACACCCTTAATCAATGGTTTTTAAGATAAACTAATATATTATTTTAAGTACATACAGGAGGGATCTAAAAAAATAAGGACGTCCAATCGGAGGGGTGTATCAAATTTAGGACAAACAGAGTCAGGGGGAGGGGGGTCAAAAATTTCCCTTTTTTCCGGATGTCATAAATGTATTACCCCCAAATATCAATATGAACTTCAGAGGATACATATTGAGTAGTGTTGTTGGGTATACAGGTACTAGTGTTGTGTCAGTCTGTATTATTTCGGACCGGTCATATTAGTACTTAAGACTGACGGTCGTTGGGACCTGTCCTTAAAATTTTATCTACAAATGTTGATGGTTTATTAAGCCAAATAAAATATATGAGATATGTATTAAGAGCATTACACATTTCTTTCAAAAAAATTCCGTATTTTAAGTCAACTGCAAAATTATATACTAACATATATAATACTTTTACTAAGTTATTGAATTTTATTATTTAATGGAATAATTTAAAAAAGGATAAACACCCTCAATGACTTTACAATGGAATCGGGTTGAAATTCATTCAATACTGACAAGTAGGGCTTAAAGGAACGGGAATAGACTGAACTGCGGTCCGCTCTCCTAAATATGGACCTACACAATACTAACAGGTAACATTGTAGTAATATAATACTAATACATTTGAGAAATTACGAGCAGCAAGACATGGAGACTTGAGTTTCGCTCTTTGGACCTTTACATGATAAATTTATTAATTTTATTTAACTCTTGTACTTGACTTAAGAGTAGAATAACGCTTTTCATTAAAAAAATATCATTAATTGTAAAAAAAAGATAAAAAATTGGAATTTTTAAAGAAAAAATGCCATCAAATACCGGATGTTAAAAAAAAAATATGGACCCTGAAAAATTTAGTAATGCACCGATCCAGAATTTCTTTTTTTTTTAAATAATAACTAAACATTTATTAGTAAGGTAAAAGTTTTAAAACAAGGACTTTTATATAAATCAATATATGCAAATGCAAGATTGACGAAATGCCAGAAGATCTCAACTTAAGTATCTTCAATGTTTCAAATCATTTAAGTTTTTAACGCGTAGTACCATTTTGCCGAGTTAAAAATCTTATTAGAGATATAGAAGACCTCAACCAAAAGTCAGGTTTGGGTAAGAAGGTGAAAATCGACGCCAGAAAACTGAAAAACACTATTTGGACGAATTTTTAGTGATTTTAGTGTAAATTTGGAAACACGCATCAAGTCAAGGATATTGACTCATGGATAGTTGAAAATGTTAAAAAAAAACATGCAATAACCAATTAGTACTCGGAATTATTTGAATGTAAAAATTATAAAACGTAAATCGATATTTGTGATGAATGTAGAAATGTCTCGGTAGGTTATCCTTGTGAAAATAATACCTTCAAATGCATTACCCAAAGCCGTATCCAATTATCACAACCAATGAGGAAAATTTTAGATGAAAAAATAACTGAAAGAGAGATTGAAGATTATAGAAATCTCTCCAACAAAAAGAATAAATCTCCAGGACCAGATGGTTTCCCAGTGGAATTTTATAAGGAATATTGTTCTTTATTATGTGTGTTTTTAAAACAAGTTAAAAATGAAGCACTCTCATGAGGAGTTTTCGATAAATATATTACATTAGGAAACCTTACATTAATTCCCAAAAATGGAAAAGACCCAAGGTATGTCCAACTCTAAATCAACCTCAACAATCAAAAGTTATCATTCGTATGTTGATGTTCTAGTCTTTTACATTCCTCGGTTTCATTTGTTAATAATTAGAATAATAACTAATATCACACCGTTTCTTTACGGCATCTTTTCAATATCTTTCTACAAATACAATAGTAGAAGTTATCCTCATTGTTGAGAATAGTGTTTATCTATTAAGTTGGAAGACTCATCTTTGATTTAGTTTGACATATTAAAAAACAAAGCAATCTATTTCTTAGATTTCGTTGGAATAAATTTTTTTTTGCCGCAATAGCTTATCGTGTTTTAGGAAGACAAAATGCATAGCTCCTCCAAGATTAAGGAACCA
The DNA here is from genome assembly GCF_016086655.4 of Lepeophtheirus salmonis. Lineage (NCBI taxonomy): Eukaryota > Metazoa > Arthropoda > Copepoda > Siphonostomatoida > Caligidae > Lepeophtheirus > Lepeophtheirus salmonis. The sequence goes on along the minus strand of NC_052136.2, from coordinate 43,488,328 downwards.
ACAATTTACAGTTTACCACTCCGACATTACAACATTCAATTTCTCATTTATTCAAAGAATAAAGATTTAATTTATATTGTCTAATTTATAGTTTTATTAGTCAATTAGTTTAATATTATACTACAATTCTTATAAGAATTAATTCTAGTCTTTTACTGATTAATTATTTCAAATATATTTCCATGGTTGTACAATAAACCATTGGGAGAGTTGGAACATACATATTATTGACTAAATAATATTTTACTGTCTTCTCATTTCTTTCCTTAAATAAAAGTATTTTTTTAACACCATCAGTTTTTTTACTTAAAAAACTGGACATCCGTGCCCGCAAAGTTAGAATGCTCTCGATATATCATAGGTAATCTGAAATTTTACAAAAAAAAAATAGTTTAGTTTACTTTTATAATTAGAGAATAAACAACAAGGACATTCCGTATCCTTCAACAACTTTTGGGAAGGTCTTAAGTAACCCCACACAAATGATCAGCCTACCCCAGATGGGATTGCGACCCAGAGGTTGGGATCCACTGATCAATGGCATAGGATAGAAACAACTATATGGTAATATCTGGAGATACATTTGCCACATAAACTAGTTTTTATAAAGATACGAGTTATTTAAGAGTTAGTGACGAAACGCGAGGGTCACTTCTAGTTATATTTTTTTTTAATTATTTCTTTCTAGATAAATTGCTTTGTCATGCAAGTTCCTGTCCATTAACTAGTTAAACTCGTATGTTAATTTACTTGCAATAAATTACTTTATCTCTGGGGTAAAGAGGTGACTTTAGTTTAGGTAATGTTGAAATTATAATAACAATGTCTACGTCAGCCCAAGGAAAGAAGTTTATTGGCTCATTTTTGTAAAACAGCATCATAGTCAAACAGTATTAAATATTATTTCTTCAGTTGGAATTGCCAATTAATACTTTAATAAAAACAATGCAACGTCATATTATAACCTTTTTGTCAAGCAGATATCTTGGCTGAATCATTTTCGCATTTTTTCGTCTCTGAGTATTTCTTCCGCTATGAATCTAATAACGAATAATACTTCACTAAATCGCAATCACAAATCATGACTTCATAATTGTTTATACTGATTTACATATTGGCTAAAAATAAGAGTTTACTTTGAATTTTAATTAATTTTTTTCTACAAATATCTATATTAGTGCTTAATATAATAGATTATACAAACTCATGAATCACCACAAAAGTAAAAAGCCTCAATTCTTAATAATATTTAATATAAAAATTCATTAACATTTTGCAACTTGGCTAAAACAAAGATTGACAATATCTTTGATTTATATATAATATTTTGATCTATTATATACTAAATATATACAGTACCACGTATTGTTTGAACTTATTAGATGTCGACGAACAAATACACTTTGCTTAATTAATATATAGAATATAACTTTCTTAAAATTTTCTTTTGTAGAATTAAAAAATTTCAAAAATCCTAAGCTCTTCACAAAAAATTCAAAAATTTTCACCAAAAAATTAATTTTTGGGAAATATATTTTATAAATTATATTTCGAGTATTTAAAAAATTTCATCTTTTCTAAACAATTGTGGATTTTTGAAAAAAAAAAATTAATTTTTGAAAATAGCCATAGGTTTTCAATCTTTTTCCAAAATATTTAATATTTTTAGTTTTTTGTGAATAGCCTTGGATTTTTGAAATTTTGAATTTTCGAGAAATAAATATTTGTGTACTTTCTTGGCTGTTGAATTTGTACTTGCTCTTATAGGTCACCCTGTATTTGTATAGTAACAACTGTTAGTTGCGCACTAAGTGATTTTTCTATGGTGAGGGCTGTTCAAATGGTACAATACTTCTCAGTGCATGCCTAAACATTTACAAAATAGAGTGCTTTCATTCACCACATAAATTGCATCATATTTGAAGCCAAGGTAAAAAGTTGATAGTGTTACTAAATCAAATGTACAAATGTAAAATGAATCTTAATGAAACTTCATTAAATGGCTTGAAGAATATAAAAAGACTTACCTTGAAAGGTAATTGATGCCAAAGAAAAACAGTGAAATTTTTTTTGAGAATTGCGTTACTGAAAACATAAATCAATATTTTAGCTTAAAATTAAAACACCTAAACACGACCTAATAACCATCAAAGTAAAAAATTCAAAAATCCACAACTGTTTACAAAATTTTAAATATTAAATTTTCAACTAAAAACAAAAATTCTTTAACTTGGGGAGGGACTCGAGCCCGTCCAGCCACGCCCCTGTGGAAGTCCCTTCATAGTATAATATTGAAGGGAATCTGATATGCAATACATAATCAAATCAAGGGCATAGTCCCAGGAGCTACCAAGGAAGTTCTATAGGAAAAAGCGGCATATCTCACAGACGTGTGGTATAATAGGCCACGACAAAAACTAAAAATATACATTATCCTCAAGCTGGTGTGACTCACTGTCGTTTGGGATAGTATAAGTATTGATTGTTTGAGGGCCCTAGTGTCGAGCCAACAGTATTACGTCAACTGTTGTGTGCCCCGCTGTATGCTTGAGTTATTATAACTTTTAAGATTCATATCTAATAGTTATACTTATATTAATATTATTTTATATTTGCAAATTTCAATACTATGATATTTATAACTTGTAAGTTAGTAATTATTATAGTTCATAAATATGCCATCGTCTTGTGTTGTCACTGGATGAACGAGGGAAAGATGATTGCGATCCCCTTCAAATGATAATACATGTCTTAAATGGTGGATTGTTTTGAGATGAGAAGGCGTTAACGGTTCACTCTGGAGGTCATTACTATACTCTGTTTTATCTGAACAGCACTTCAAGACAAAAAAAAATTTGAGTAGCAATGCAAACTCTTGCTTCCGTGAGAAGAAAAGAATATCGGTATTTGACACAAGATGCAGTCCATCCCTTTTTACTTGGTCAGAAGCAAGTAAAACCCCAGCTGAGAAAAATCATCATTTGATCATCATTGAAAATGTGACAAGTTTAAGGTCCTTAAATCTTCATTTTTAATTTATTACCTACATTTTTGTTTAGAATATTAACATTATTAACGATGACAACAACCTGATTATGACTCGTCATCAATTCTTGGATGTGTCAGTGAAGGATGTATAGACTGAGAACATCAACGATCGTTTTATAAGTCAAACAAAAGACGAAGAGGACGAATCTGATCCGTTTACAAAAAATGAACAATACGATCAAATAAACAGTATCAAGGAAGACCTCTTTCGACCTCGACCTTTCGATGTTCTAGATTCAAAACTTTTTTATTAATCAAAAATGGTCCTATCCATTTCTCATCAAATATTTAAAGAACTTTTGGAACCCTCATCATCCCTTGTTGACTATTTTTTACTATTATTTTAATATTCCATCAACAGATCAAATCAAATTAAAATAATTTAATTTGATTTTAGCTACAAGCAATGGATTATAAAATAAATAATTGCATTTCTACTCCTAGAATAATAAAAACAATTATAATTTAAATATTAAATAAACAAATTGAAATGAATTTCAAATACAAAAATAGATGTAAATAGACCATCTGGATATCATAATGTATGTATTAAATATTAACATTAAAAAAGAAAAAAGGAAAAGTGAAATTGATATGTGTGAGTCCTGGGTATCTAATCAAAAATACTAAAAAAATTATACTAAAACAGTTACAATTATTTATTTCCATTGCACAAAAGATCAGAGTGCTCCACTAAAAATAGTATTTTGATTTCTATAAACTGTGTGAAGATAAAAACTGTAGTCTTTGTTTAGGTACAGGAAAACAATTATCCCTTAATAAAAATGATTTTTACTTTCGTGAGAAGAAATATTGGTTACTTTCCACAAGTACGTGTCGATGATTAATTAATGAACGGGCTATATTTGTAGTATCTTGAAATATCCTCATAAAAAGGATGCTAGCTCTTTGTTATCTAGGTCAATCGTTCCTAGTTCACTAAAAAAAACAGATTACGAAGATTGACATTAGCATCTAATTGAAGATACGGAGATTCAGTCCAACGATGAACCTTGGTAAATGAGGCATGGAGACGAACAAATGGATTCGTTTTATGGATTAAAATCCAAATTGTAATTCAAGACTATTAGCGAAAAGGAGTTGGGTATAAGTGTTCCGATAAATCAAATCGTCAAGAATCGACTTTTGTTGAAGTATCGGTTATCTATAATGCCGATTCCACCGACACCCATGCATAATTATTAATATGGATAATACGACTAATTTGAGCTCATTTTTAGAGACAAAATTACATTTACAAATCAGTAAAAGACTAGACTGGACTAGACGAAGTCGTTCGAACAAATTGAAAAAAGAAAAGAAGTGGATGGGGAAAAGTGTAAAAAAAATTATACAAACCTCCAGGTTTGTACAAGAAATTTACTTGAAAGTAACAATTTAGGAATTACAACCTTTCAGTGCCCAATACATTTAAATGCTATAATGAGTCGTTCAAGAAGTCCGCAACGGTAAGAAATAGGTTGAGGGGTTTCTCTGAAACGATTTTTAACTTTTTTTTAAATTTATGAATAAATTATGGTAATTGTAAAACAAAACTAATTACTTTAAATTATAATTATGAAATTGTAACTTTCTTTAAAAACAAATTACTTAATTTTTATTTTTTTGTGTCTTCAGTTTTCTTAATTTTACCACTCTTTTTTTTGCTCATTTTGGCAAAATAAAAAGCTTAATAATCTCAAGTCTAGTTATAAACTTTGTTTATGTTTATCTCATTTAGAATTTCGATGGGACTCAGAGCGGTCTCAAAAATTTGATAACACTACATCATCCCTAAATTTTGGTATCAAATTAGTACAAAAATTTAAATTTTATCAAAATTATCACTCTTATATTTATATAGGTAAAAAATAAGTATATACATTTTTGTATATTAGGTGTGCAAAAGAAATAAACAAAATCTCAAAAATAAAACTGCTAAAAAGCGGAAATTGATGACATCAGATTTGGGGTTATATAAGAATTTTAAATCCGTGTGTTTTGAAATAAATTGGATAATTGGAAAACCTACATTTTTAATACCCTGACAGAATTGCCAAACACCAATTATTTCATCAAATAATTATCCACAAATTAAAAATAAGATATGTTGCCAATTAAATTTTGCATCTTTTTACAAAATATATTTTTCCGTCATAAATCTATCTCTAAGTGGAATGTTACTGAAAGATAAACAAAAAACTATAAAATTATTGGGCATTAAAATACTGAAATTCAGTGTATGGACAATGGGGGAGGTCCCCAATCTGATATGATAGAGCAAAGCCTTAAATGTGTACGAGGGTTGTTTAAAAAGTCCATGCAAAGTCCAAGAGATGTCACTACTGACACGTATCGAGGTTATGTTTAGTTAGTAGCATCTCTTGGAAGAACAGTCACCAAATTTCAGGCAGATTAGTCCATTTCAATTTGTGCGGTATTCGTTTGAAATGAGGAGTGGAGTGATTTTCAAAAAATGAAGGAAAAATAATTTTGTTGTTGATTAAACATTACTTGATGATAGACAAAACGCATCAAGAGACTAAAAAGAAGCTTGATAAACATTATGGGGACTCTGTACTTTCGATTAGAATTGTTTATGAGAGGTTTAAAAAATTTAGAAGTGGCCATATGGTTATAAGTGAGGCTGAACGTTCTGGACGCCCTGTTGAGGTTACTACTCCCTACATCATTGATAAAATCCATTTTACGCTGATGGATGACAGAAAAGTAAAGGTGCATGACATTGTTAGTGCTGTGAGCATCTCGAATGAATGGCTACATAATATTTTAGATTTAAACATGACAAAGCTATCCGCAAAATGGGTGCTCACGCTTGACGCAAAAAGAAATCGTGTAAAGTGTTGCAAGGATGGTTTGCAACAGTTCGTGAAGAATACGTAGAAATGTAATTGTCGTTTTGTCACTCTGGAAAACATGGATCTATCACTACACTCATGAAACCAAACGACCATCTAAAAATAACTTTGATACGCCCCAGTACTGCCATTTCTTGCACTTTGCACGAACTTTTGAAAGGACCCTCGTTCTACCATTATGAAATAAAAATATCATTGTTTATGCCTGTTGGAAATTTTGTAGTTACACCGTGTTTATAATTGTTAATATAAGGAATCATCAATATAATTTAATTTTATTTGATGGACTGATTTTGTATTCTTGCTTTATTATAACTAATCCCTCTGCAATCATATCTAATTATGAAAAATGAAAATTTGAATTGTTTTTTTGAAACTTGATAAGTGCATCTTAATAATGAACAATATACAATTAAATAGTAAAAAAATACTTTAATTATATTCCGAATGAATTGTAAAAAGATACACAAATATATTTATAATCATATGTTTATACTTCCAAAGCAAGTATGTTATATACAAATTTATTAACATAGATAAGTAAATCACTTAATTATAGAGAAAATGTTAGCTGTGGCTTTGCTAGCCCCTTAAAAATTTCTGAAGTCCTCCCCCAACCATTAAAAACAAATTATATCTTATATTTATTTATAAGTCTATTTCTGGTGTTATTGCTAAGGGAATCCATAATGGTAGATCAAATCTGGCTGAAATTTAGCAAGTAGAAATATAAAATATCCAAGTATGTTGCTATAATATTTTGAGGCCCTCCAAGGTCATTCAAAGCCTTTTTTTTCTTTTTTTTTTACTAAAATAAAACGTCATTTTCCTTCTCTCTTTAATTAAATAGCTCCTTCTTTCTGTTTCTTCTCTAATTTAAATATAACAATAATAAAGTCCAGGGCAATTACAGTGTGATTAATTTTCTAGGACTGCATAGATACTTGATTTAAGAAATAACTATGTAATCAAGCTAGGGCGTTAATTGTCTTACAATATTTTGAGCGTGAACTTTTCAAATTTCATAATGTTTTCAGTTATGTTTAAAATCCTACTGAGTTTTTCTGTGATCATCTTAACGTTCAACAGTCCCAATAGTTATGTCTACTGTCGACTGACCAGCTCTCCCTGAATAGGACTACACAAAAGCTATTAATTAGTTTAAAAACATTCTTGGAAGACCTTTGAATTTATTAAATATCCCTCCATAAAGTGCGAATGCTATATCCAAGGTCAATTTTGTAGGTAATTAATTTACTGGAAATAAAATTACTAGGAATTAAAATACAGTGAATTTACTTAACAAAATCCAGCGGACTCCCAATCTATATTTTAAAAAATTCTTAAAAAACAAATGAGATAATATTTACATTCTACATAATGGCTATAATATTTTTCCAAAAATATGGGTGCAAAAAATATTTGCAGATATTATACCTACATTATGTGATGAATGATAATTTATTAATTAGTTAAATTACCATTATTATGTCATGAGTATTAATATATAAAAAATGAAATGCTTAGTTACATGTTTTAGAATTGAATGAAAGAGCATTTAAAAAAGCCAAGTATGTCCTGTTCTGTTCGATAGCTTTTTAACAACAAGATTCCAACTTCATAATGGCCTTATCGTAGAAGCCAAAAAACTCGAACAACCAATTTTCACAGGCATCTATCAAGGCTAAATTTGTACCTCAAGTCCGATAGCTATAGATAGTAACAAGTAGTAGTCCATTGGTGCCAAGTCGTAACTGTAGGGTGGATGCATAAGAATTTCCCATTTGTGCTCCTTGAGCTTCAGGCGCTTCATCCAAAAATGTGTGCAACCTCGTATTGTCTTGATGATGTCTTGTCGTCTCTTATTCACCAATGATGGCTGCAAAATTTGATCACCAGCTTCAAACGGTCGAGTTGTTCACAATAGGGAGCAGAATTGAGTGAGAAAAAATTGCTTGAAAAACTGCTATGCAACACGAACCGGAAGAGTAGTTGCTCTATATTCATTGTAAATTTTTTTGGTCGCTTTAGACAGGGTTTTCCTTTTCAGTCATAATAATGAATAATATGTGGAATATCTTCTTTTGAGAACTCCATACTTGACGCACGATGATTCACGACTAAACCGCCCAAGTGCAATAATGGAACCTCACCTTTACAATGCCTTATTGTATGTTCCGATGTAACTAACAAAGAACACGATATACTTAGTTTAAAAAAAAGCGGGAAATACGAAATTACTTTTTCGCCTACCTAATATATTGGTATATGCGATTGTATATTTCAATTCAATTTAAAATGCTAGTATAATAAATAGGTATGGTTCATATGCTATATATGGCAATAAATGAGTGCTTTTTTGCAGAAAAATATTTATTTTTTAAATATAATTGATTGATATATGCGATTGAATATTTTAATTCCATTTAAAATGACACTATAACAAAAATTTGTATTGTTCATCTGCTATATTTGTCAAATAACGTTAATAAATGAGTTATTTTTATTTATTATATTTTTTTTTGTATTTAGATTTATTTAATGAATTGTATTCATTAACGATCATTATATAAACAAAATAGAATACTGATTAACTAAGTGATTATCACTTCTTCCATTCAACTTGCTGTCGTGTTTCTTTATTATTAAATTTATTGAAAGTGATCAACAGTAAAAATTATATTTATATAATGATAATGAATAAATACAAATATTTTTCTGCGAAAACACACTGATAAGTTCACATATATGTGTATGATATAAACAATACCTATTCATCATAGTATCATTTTAAATTTAATGAAAATAAAAAAATTCTTGTTTCTTGTTAATCCAACTGAAACCTCTCAGTTGTGTTCTGGGAACTCCACAGTGGTTTTGATCCCACTTTGGGAACCACTGGTATATGCATATCAATATATTAAATATAATTTTTAAGCTGAATGTACATTCGGCAGATTGCCTTAAAGAAAAAAAAATTAGTCAATAGTCCTCTCATAGATAACCCTTACTATATTTTAATAATCAGGTCAAATTTAAAGATTTGACCCATCATCACAAAAGCAAACTAGAAGACTTTCACCAAATGATAATTCTACGAATAAAATTATAGTCAATTCCTGCCAAAAAATTATTCTAAGCTATCAAAATTGATCGTCACCATAAAAATACGTATAGTGGACATATTTTATTTAAAAGACCATATGGGAACCAATGAGAGGGTCGTTTCAAAAGTTCGTACAAAGTCCGAGATGGCACTACGGGCGCGGACCGAGAATATTTTTAGTTTTTAGCATCTCTTGAAAGGACACACAGCAACTCTCAGCCAGATTGCTCCATTTCTTTCTGTTCGGCATTCGTTTGAATGGAGGAAGTGGAGTGAATTTTCAAGAAATGGATGAAAAATAATTTTGTGTGTTGATTAAACATTACTTGATGAAAGACAAAACGCATCAAGAGACTAAAAAGAAGCTTGATAAACATTATGGGGACTCGGGACCTTCAATTAGAACAGTTTAGAAGTGGTTTAAAAAGTTTAGAAGTGGCTATATTGGCACAAGTGACGCTGAACGTTCTGGACGCCATGTTGAGGTTACTACTCCAGAAATCATTTGCATGTGGAGACAAACCTATCTGCAAAATGGGTGCTCACTCTTGAAGTTGTTAATTTTGTATTTTTGCTCTTTTATAAGTCAAGATTACATCAATACGTGCCAGTAGTACTATCTTTCTAACTTTGCACGAACTTTTCATACGACCCTTGTATATTTATCTTTAATAAAATGACGGTTTTACACTATAACTGTTAGGTATCTAAACTCAACCCAAATTTGAATGTAAATCGTATAATTGATTCAAATATGTTTATGAAATATTCGGAGGTATATACATATGGAATAAAAATAAATAGGGATTTTCTACTTTCTTTGATTTTTGTTCAAGATTGCTTTTATGTTAACCACCACACGTGTAATAAAGTTACGTCAGTTTAAAAATTGCACAACACTTAATTAATTCCAAGCTAAATATTTATTTTTGATATTTAGGATTGCAAATTGGCAAAGTCACCACTCATTTTCTTATATAAATTACGTATCAAGAATCATTTTTTTTTATTTTATTCAACTCTTAAGTAAAGGTTTTTCTGTGGCTATGTTTCGAAAAAATCGAAACATTTCTAGAATTGTTGTTTCAAGACATTGAACATTCGTAAAAATATCAAAATAACATTGGAAAGAGTTCGGCATCAAGCTCACTATCAATCAATGGTAAATTATGAAAATAAGCTGGCAAATAAACTTCAAAAAGATTTACTTCCTCATAAAAAGTGTCGAGAACATTATTTACACTCTAAAATGCAATAAGAATTACTCCGAGAATGATCCCGAGAAGACGAAGTCTGTACAAGGATGACACAAACCTGTAGGGTTAGATATATATATATATTTGGGGGGGGGGCTGATTTTTTTGGGGAAAAAATTTAAAGAATTTAATTATTTGGAATTTTTTTTTTAATATTACTTGTTTTGAAAAAAAAGTTAAATAAAATTTTTTTCCAAAATCTACATGTATTCCTAAAATATAAAAAATTTCAAAAAAAATTCAAAAATTCATAGTTATTGCCTAAAAATCAAATTTTTTGGAATTTTTTTTGTAAAATTATATTAAATTTCAAAATAAAATAAGAAATCAAATATTAAAATTTCTATTAAAACTCTTAATTGGGAGAATGGGGATTACAGCCCCTCCAGCACACCCCTTGTGGAAGCCACTAGATATGCTAAATAATATTATTTCTTCTGTATATTTAATTAGTTGCATTATTTGTAAACATAAACACGTGCTCTACCTGATATTCTATGTTAATAAAGCAAACTTTGTCTGTCTGTTGATCTATCCATTTGTTTATTTGATTGTCTCGTAAAACCTTATTTTCGATAAAGAGAACGGTATATTAAAAAAGAATAGTAATAAATATATTTAGGGTTGTAAATGCGTGCTATTTTGGTTGAATAATGTTTTATAGAGTTATTTTATATATGATTAAAGTAAAAAATTTCTTTTCTTTGACGTCTTAAGGACTGGACCTAGTGATCAACAGTTCTGCAGACCCCTAGGACCAGACATATTACTGGAATGGACCGAATAAATAAGGAATGAGACAACACATTCCATAACTCCAAAGCCTAACTCAAAATTGATTTATGTACTTAGGTACTTAAAATACAAACGAATGAATTATAAATAAATCAATTACGACTCAATAATTATCCGTATGTCCATGTAGGATTGAGTATTACAGTGAAATCAGCGGTGCGGTAATATGAAGATTTGATCATTTAAGTACAATGTATTATTTGAGCTGAATGTTAAATAAACATTTATTTTCAAAATAAGTAGCTACGCAAAGTAGGTCAAATTATTACCACTCTTTAAGAAACTTGAGACTCTAGACAAAGTTCAACTCTGGGGAACACACATAACATCAAAGACCAACTACGTAATATAACTTTTGTCGAATATTCAAATTTGATCTTAATTCATGTTTATTTTTGAGAAAAAAAATACAATTATCTGATTAGAATATAAATACCTTTGGTATTATTTTATATTTTTTAAATATATCCATTCTTTAATTGGTTGTCGAAATATTAATATCTCTCTCTCCAAGATAAATTTCCTCTCATCTTCGGCTTTATTATTATTTTTTTTTATATTATGATAAAACTATATTATACACATATATTAGGTTAAGTAAAATTTTCTGAGTGTTTTTGATAAATGTCTTTAGTGAGTTATATTTCAAAATGAATACATTCTATAAAAAATAGCTAAGTATGCTTAAAGGTTATGCCTACACTTAAAAAAAGTTAAAATTTATAGTTTTGTGTTAGGTGAAGCCTGTTGTCTATTACAACATTCCAAAATGGAAGTAGAAAATGGGAAAATTCAACATATTTATCATTATTACATAAGTCAAAGTGAAAAGGCGGAGCAGGCGTTGTCAAAATAAATTGTGCTGTTTATGGACCCAATACAGTTTCGAATACAACTGTGAAACGGTGGTTTCAAAGATTCCTGTCTGGTAATATGGAAGTCGAAGATAAGGCACACTCTGGTAGTTCAATAATCGAAAATGTCTAAAAAATAATAGAAAATGTTCATTTGAATGGAATGTGAGCACTTATTACATTGCCCAGGAATTCGGTTTGGAGACATTTGTATAAGGTAGGTACTAACATTGGCAATGATATTGCCAAAACAATGGAAAAAGACGCTCAGAACTTATTGTTTCACCTATTATCTAACAGGATGCTGATGTTAACAAGGATCGTAATTAAGTAGTACAGTCAACTGTGCTCCTATTACCTAACAAAAATGTTATACCCGAAAAAGGGATCTGCGAAAAGAAACTCTGGGTGATTAGAAAAGGAAAAATAATAGATGCGTGCACTCGTTCTTCTTGTTTACTTATTATTTAATAAATCGTGCTGTGTTAACATCTTCCTCTAAAAGAAGAATTCTCGCCTATCTTTGGTGTAAATTGATTTAAAAAAGCATAATAAAATAAATATAAATATATGAATTGAAATATAATTAGATTATTTTAGAGGTACTAATGGTATTTTAAATGTCAAAGGTTCTAATCTTACTAGCACTAATTCATTTTCTCTCCCCCCTCCCCAAATTGATAAAAAAGGCAGCTGATATTAACAAGTGTCTTAATTCAGATACCATATGTCTCGCTCCTGCATTTTCCTCACTTCTGATCCATTACAGAATCGTCATACATAATTATGGATGAAACGAGGAAATTATGTGACTACACCCTGTACAACCAACAGCTCCGCTAACAATTAGCATGTTCAAAGCGTACTTTTCCTTAAGCTCTCCGAAATATGTACTCTAGTGAATATTTCCCCAAATTATAAATAGACACGCCAACAATGTCTGCACCAATTTTGGGGGCACTTGTGCTAAGTTCAAATAAATTATATCTACAAATTCACCCCCCTCAGTAAAAGTCGATCGATATTGACGTCTCAAACATTAACTTTTTGACTAAATTATTTCACAAGTTTATTGAAGTTCAAATGATTCATAATGCAGCGTTTAATGTCAATGCGTCATTGTTGAAAACATAATTGCTTTAAATGAACCAAAATAGTGGGAATTAGTGTTTCTTTTAATATGATGAATTAAATATATTGAAGAAAGAAAAACACATTTGCAATTGTATATGAGTGCATTAGGGTGAGGCTTGTCCCCAAAGACGTAAAAAACTATAATATCCCATCACCTCTACAACCTCAGAGCCAGGTGTATTTTTGGACACTATAAGGGGTTCTAGAGGCGCAGGGAAGCGGTGGCAGATAAATTTAACTTGACTTGAGGCCTTGCAGTTCAGCTTAACAACCTGTGGATCAGGTTGTAGTGTAGCCTATTAGAAGGGGTTCTTTTATACTTAGAAACGCAGCGTCAGTTGAGTTAAACCTTTGTTTGGGCACATTCATTCAATTCTACAACCTGAGGTATTTTGGGATATCATAAAGTCTCCTTGATGCTAAGAGAAGTACCGGTGGATAAATTTAAATTGCCTCGAGGGCCAGCATGGGCAGGATGTATTATATTATATTAGAAGGGTTCTAACATTGTGTGTTTCTTCATCATTACATAGTTTAATCGTCTGAATATAATATCAATTTTAACGATATTGCACACGATAATATTGTCTTGCAATGAAATTATTCGCAATCAAATGTCTTAAAATGATGTTGCTTCACGATAATATTACTCACAACAATTTTGTCCAACAATAATGTACACAAAGATTTTACCCCCAACGATTTTGTCCGCAACCATTTTACAATAAGCATTTTACCAGACACCTTATATTAGGTCATTAAAAATATTGATTATTAATAAAGCAAATCAAAGAAGGTAAAGCGCTTGAACATCAACATCATCGATCGGAATACAAATGATCATTCTGGATTGTTGAAGTAAATGAAGAATTTAGAATTGGAGACAATTCCTCTTCATAATTTATCCAACATATTATCAGGATAGTATAAATTTGGACATGGAAGAGTCTCAATGAAATGTAGGATCGTATTGGAAATGAGGATTTAACTTTCTGGAGTTGACGATAGGATCAGACAAGACCAGATTATTTTACCACATGTTTGAAAAGTTGATAATTTTCCAAAATCCTATGAGCTGAAGTGAAGTGACACGTACATGGACAGACTCTATACGATACTTGGCCAGAGTTAGAATCCCAGTAGAGATTTAACAGTGAAATTGATATTGGAGGTATCCTTATAAATTATATTATTACGAATAAAGGGGGATGATTCTTATTTTTATTTTTCTAATTTATGTAGCACGTGTCTGTTCCTAATTCTATTCGTTCTCGTAAAGTAATATGAGAACCTTTATTTCAAGGATTACCAAAGAGTCAGGGATTCCCCTCCGTAAAAGAGTAGGTAAACTATATTTTGAATTTCATCCAACCAAGAGATCAATATTCAAGCAGCATTTACACCCTTATGTATATTTTTCTCCTACATTTTAAATATTTCTTAGTGCCCGATTTTATTTGTACATATAGTAAAGTAACACTGCAAGAAAAAATATACAAAAATTGATTTTTTTAATTTTTAAAAAAAAGGTTCTTTTTCCAAATTTAGTTTCTGTTCTCCAAAAAAAAATTTATTTTTTTCGTCCCTTGAAAAATTATTTTTAAAATTTGGAATTCATTCAAATACTAAAGTATCCTTCCGAAATTGTCGAAAAATCCCAAGAGCCCTGCCCCCACCCCAAAAAAGTCATGCAGGTCCCCTAGTTACGTCATTGTTTTATCATTTGCCCCCCTAGCAAATAGTTAGATGATATAGTAACGAAAAAAGTCACACTAATGTGCATATGTATAATATTTCAAGCTTGGAAATTCTAACAACGAATAGTTAAAGGATATGTACTATTGTTCACTGACACACTTGTATTTATGTGTCAAATATATGTGCAAGGGTTATGTAAACATTAAGCAAATGATATTTAATATATTTCTCTGTATAGATCAATCTATATATTAACTTTTTTGACTGCTTACTCGGAATATGAAGGCCTAATCGATAAATTGTAAAATATTGTCAATATATAATCTATGAAATAATATTAAATGGCAGTGTTTTTCATAGCGCCCAATTTTTGAGGTCATTCGAGGAAAATGAAAAATGTATTCCCAGAAAAAGGTCATTTGAAAAAAAACAACCAATAAGATACATAAGAACTTCCCGTTTGAGCTCCTGCAGCTTCTGGCGCGTTATCAAAGATTTGTGCAGCCTGGCATTGTCTTGATGAAACACGATTCCTATCCTATTCGAGTTTCTTTTTGTATCCAGTCTTCTTTAAATGGTTCAAAACGGTTTTATAATCAATTTTCAGCTCCTGGGTACTTCTACGACTACTAATATGGTGGTCTATCTCGATACTTCCCATGACTTTATCGACATTTTCGACAACAGGGCTGCCATTGTGGGGCGCATAATTCATCTCCACTACAAAATTGCTCGAACCACTATTGTGCAACACGAACCGAAAGAATATTGGTCCCCTATACATTGTAAATTTTATTGGTCGCTTTCGAAGTATTTTTTCGTTTCAGTTAATAAAATTTTTAAATATGACAAATTTCTTCCTTTTCTTAATTGTTGTTCAAGTTTAATTTTTGTTGATGGGTATCATACTTTGTAAGTATTGAGAGTGAATAAAAAAACAATCGTATACAAAAATGAGATAATGAGACCCGTCAACTCTAAAGCAATCAAGAATAATTCTTCTCGAAATTGTAAGTGGATTAAATTTGCATGTTTCTACGAACTAGAATGGGAACACGGTAGAAGAGGAGTTTTGCTGTGATGAAGTTTAAGTAGATAAGCAACAATCAGCAGCTGTGAAGAGGAGAGAGAGGAAATAAACAAACCCAGATGCAATAATGACTCCTACGTCAGTCCCCAATTCTACTTTGAGTCCAACAACAACAAGTATAACTCTTCCCCAAATCCCCAAGGAATCCCTAAGAAATACACAACGTCACTACGCCTAACCTTTTTATTGGTCAAAACACACTAAAAATACAAACGTTAGGAACCAACATATCAAAAAAAAAAAAAAAAAAAAATTAAACTGAATGAAAAATGAATACAAAATTAGAAAACAACGCAGTTTTTTATCAGGCCTCGTATGTTACTTTAAATATGGAACATGTGTTAAATACATATATGCATTTTGTTCTACAATTCCGGAATTTGAGAGATAATTCCAACATATCGTGGACTTGGATGTACTAATTATTGTTATACTTGGTTGAAATTAAAAGAATATTATTAATGGAGGTAAACATTCCTCTATGTGTTTATGACGGAAATTTATTTTATGTCAGCCATGTTCGTTACATTAGTAAAAGCACACAAATGTGTCAATATTTCTATAATTAATTTATACCGGGTCGTTCAGGTAAGTCTGGACCATCTTTAACTATATCCAGAACAAAAAGGAAAGTATTTAACTCTATTATTTTGATTTTAAAGGGAGAACTAAACTTTAAGTTAGTTGAGCAACTTTTCATTCAAAACATTTATTTACAATATAGGAGACCTGATGGAACTACATCATCAAATTGGTTATGTCTCCCACGTCTTTAAACCCAAGTTTTCGGCCAGCAACATGACCTTTTGGAGTCATTGGGAGTAACAGCAGTGTCATGGCCCACCTTCTTTGATCTATAGGAGAGGGTGCGTGCCGAAAGGTACTCTGAACTCCTGTCTGGCCAAGTGATACCTTAGATGAAAGCTGAGACCAATGGTGTCGACTTCCTGTTTCAACAAGACTTGGCCCCTCTCACAAGGTCTGCAAGACCCAAAACTTGTTTAAAGCTGACAAGTTGTCATCTTGACACCCCCACACTTGGCCCCACTTGATTGGCGAAAATGGCAAACACATTTTATAATTTTCATAAAGTTGAAGATAATCCAGATTTTAGTAATTACTAAGAACGACGAAGAACAGGTACACATTACTACGGGTTTTTTTATATCGGTGTGTCCGTTATCAAGTGAGGAATTTTTCTAAACAATTCTAAACTTCGGAGGACATGACAAAAGTGTGTTTTTTCCCGTTGAAATTGGTCCTCTGACAACCTATTTAAAAATTTCTTCATAAAAAGGTAAAGTACATATCATTATTTACTCAGAGAGCGTATATTTTACAGATGGCTGGGCTCCCGCCCGTCCGACCACCACACGATGAAGCAACAAAAGATTCTTCGGACTTGTCTCCTCATATACTATATTCGAGGGCTGTGAAACAAGGAAAGGGTAGACGTGTCAATGAAGAGAAGTTTATTGAATGGGATAAGAGATTTAAATGGGAAACATTTGCTTATTTATTTGAAGACAGTAATGGTAACCCCTTTCGTATCGAAAGTCTGAGGCATATTGACGTATATGATATTCCTTTATGATATGGTTTTAAAGAGCATGAATTAGCAGGAGCAAATCCATACTTTGGTCTTAACCAAGCGGGTTTTTACTCCAAATTTCCATTGGACATAAGAGGAAGATTAGAGGACCTCAAAATGGTACACCCATTTTGGGTTAAAAATGTCGATGGAAGTAGTATCAATGTGAACAAAAAATTAAAAGACATTAATAAAATTAATCTTAATAAAGAGAAAAAAAATTACTCTCAAAATGTGACACATTCAAATGAATCGATAAACTAAGAGCTGCTAATTGGTTGAAACAACTTGGGCAAGACTAAAAAATATATATAAGGATAACAAAGATGTATGGAGGGATGGTGATTACATTGTAGAAATAGTTGCAGATCCAGCAAAATTCCACAACTAATTGTTTTCCAGGGATGCCTTGTTAAGCTCAAATTTAGGGGATCCAGACTACAATGACGAATTATTTTGAGCTAGGTCACACAAAACATGATTGTAGTAATAGTAGAGTTAAGTTTCATAGATATGAAAATGTTTTGAAGCAAACAATTACAAGAAATAGGTCTAATAAGGCCGCTGGAGGCATCTGAGATGACGAAGGTATATCTAGAGGTAGGGATATGGTAGCAAAAAAGGTAACGGAGATTACACATGGAGGAGTGGAAGTTTAGAGGAGCTCAGATGTGAAAGATGAATGGAAGGAAGAAGATGAAATTGGAAGTGCAACGATGGATTTATTAACAGTGGAAGAAGTTGATCCGCCAAGGGTCAAACCTAATTAAATAAATGGTGAATAAGTACCTCTGAAATGGTCACTTGGGAAGACAATACTGAGAAAAATAATACTGAATATGACGTCTATCAATATGACGTTCTTAATTAAAGCTATAGAATCCTTTCTGGTATTCTTACTGCCAAAATGGAGCCAATCTTAAATTATAAGCTTGGTTTGGAACAGAAAAGATGCCTGAGGGGAGGATGATTTACGACATATCAAGAAATATTCAAACTGAAATTGAGAGTATAAGAAATAGCGGGAGATTTGGTGCAATAATTGCAATTGACTTCTATAAGGCCTTTGATATCACTTTACGTGAAAATATTGAGAGCAATAAATAAACTCCTTCCTTTAGATTTTTCAACCCAATTAGAACTCTTCTATTCAACGGTATGTCGACTATTACATTAGGTGATTTGGAAGGTGATCCAATAGTTTAAAAAATAAAAGTTATCGCCAGGGTTGTCCTTTAGCTCTGCTACTTTTCGCTGCAAGGATTAAAGATCTTGGGGATACCATAAAAAAGTTTGGGGTTTTTGGAGTAGATTTTTGGAACGTCAAAACATATTATTGATATGTATCATTTGATATTGGAAGCAAAGATCCAAAAAATCCAGAGCATCAAGGCCTACTTCTGATATCCTATTATACACTCAAATCCACGGTTTGTGCTTGTGAATTACTGGTCCAAAAAGGGGATCACTATCCAATGCCACTGGTTTCCTGAAATCTTCATTACCTCCCCCCCCGGCAACGATGGAAGGTGCTGAATTGTTGGATCTAATGCCCCAGATGGAAAATCTTTGTTCTCTAGATACATATTATTGACATAATACCCATTTTTTGTCATCAATCGGTGTTCTCTCTATGTCTTCCACTTTAGGTCTTTCCTGTTCTATATTTCCACACATTTATAATGAATCCTACTCCGTGGTACTCATTGAATGAATGTAAGTCCTCATGTCCAACCTTTATCAGATGCCCATATATTACTTCGTATGTATGTCACCGAATACCAGAGTAAGAGCTGTCATTCTTGGCATACTTAACAAACCACTATCCATCATCCAACTTATTTGTCTTATTGTCTCGTTGACACATGTTAAGAATTTCTTGAATTTCTCCATTTGCTATCTCATGATTCCTGAAATTATGAGTGATGAAGATTTCTACGCATAAGTTAACTTGCTCAACCCGTGGGCCGAGGTCTATTATAGACTATAAGAAGGGGTTCTTCATTGTCAATGCAGCAGTGGATGTGGCTAATTGCCCACCTTTTCAACCAGTAGTTCACATGCACGACCCAAGGTATTAGAAACAATGTATTATAGGATATTGAAAGAGGTCCTTAATGCTCAGGAAAGAGGTGTAGGTGGTTAATGATCTACCTCTTGGTCCAGCAGTTCTTTTTCACAACCCATGGGTGGGTGTACCTTAGGATATTGGAAGGGGTCCTTGATACTGAGAATAGCTGTGGCAATAGGTTTTGATCCCACTTGTGAACAAGCTGTTCCCTTGTGTAACCCGTGGGCCGGGGTGTATTATAATATATTTGTAGGGGTCCTGGATTCTCAGTATAGTGGTGGCAAAAGGGTTTTATCCACCTCAGGGGCCAGCTGTCCACCTGCACAACCTGTTGGCCATGATATATTTATCTAACGCGAATTTTCCAAAATGCCCGTAACATATACATACATATAAGAAGATAATATTATAATCTTTTTAAGTGTATTATGTTTCCGAGATTGAATGAAATGGCAAATAAAGGAAAAATTTTATCCAAGAAATAACAACATAGTCATATTAATAAAGTCTGGCAGCCGTTTTCATTTTAGGATTGAGCGTGTACGCGGGATGAAGTATGTATACTGGCTTCCTGAAGTATATAATGAACGAAGAAGAAATGACAATCTATTTATATTAATGAAGTCTCATAAGCGTTTTGCATCTAGCATCGAGCATGTATACAGGATGCATTTTATATTGTCATCCCTGATGTATATCATAAACTTATATAGTAGAAAGAAAAAACTTTCTGTATAAAATACAGGGAATGCTGTATAATATTGCTCTCTAATGTATATTGTACATCCTAATTCATATATGAAACGTAGGTGTGTAAAAATAAATGAAATCTTGCAAGTACTTTAAAATGACAAAAAAAGGAATGCACTTTAGATGAGTCTTACCAACGTACTAAATACATCCGATAAATTGACTTTTTCTCTCGAATGTTTATCTTCTTGCCATTTTTCCAAGCATACATTCATACAGACACACAGATAAACTTTCCTTTATTAATATAGAAAACAAAACCAATTTTGACCTTATTAAAGTGATAGTTGTTGGATAAAAAAAAGTAGGAACATTTTATTGTGTTATCTTGGAGAAACAGGGCAACAGCAAATCATTTAGCACATCTTACAGGGCTTTAAATCAGTTGTCCCCAAGCTTTTTCTAACTTTAGACCAGTCAACACTTCACAATTTTACTGCAGACCAGAGGTTGGGTGTTTCAATGATAATAATAATAAATGGGAATCCACTGTGTACTCTTATGGAACTTTTTTAGTATATTGCTCCAACATTAAAATGTTGTTTCCAGGTGGCCCATTAAAATCAAACCTTTAATGTAATTCAATAATTAACTAAAGTTGAGTGATTGAAATTAATCATATTTCGATATACTAAAGCATAAACAATTAATTACAAAACAAAACAAAAATGACCCCTCTAGCTTACAAACAAGTCGAGAAAATGACACTTGAACGTGATCGACGAATTTCTATTTCCACACTCCTACCAGTCGGACATCTCCAGGACCACCGTCTACGCCGTTGCCAAGGCTGAAACGTTGGAGAGGAAGAATGGTTCGGTCAAAAAACCCAAAATGGACTTGGACGAGTAAAAGAATACATCCCAGGTCATTCCTCTCAAGTCCATGAGGGTCCATGCAAGAGATCTCTAGGTTTCACACCAGACAATCCAGGAAGCTATCAAAAAAGTGGATGGAAAGAGTATGGTGGGGGGCTACTTTTGACACAAGCATTGAAAGAAACACATCCTCTCCGTTGCAAGACTTTTTTGAATGTGTATTTTGCGTTCATCTACATTAATGATTAAGAGAGCTTTGACACACATCTACATATAGTATTGATTTGTTGAAACTCTATTGTTAATTAATAAATTATATCTTGTTAAATTTTTAAATTCAAAATGCTCAGATTTTAATGGACCACTTGGTATAAAATTTGGAAAAAATGACTTTATCTTCAACTTTAATTCAACAATATAACGCTATTATAACATCAAAACTGTCGGTAATGCTAAATCAATAGGACACTAAGCTTATTTCTTTACAAAGTGAGGATATCATTGGGGGCCTGTCTCTTAGTCATTTTGCTAGTTGGGTTAAACTTTGACGTTTAAGCAAGGAGAATACAGTCTTTTTAAAATAAAAGACCACTCTATCTAGTGTGAAACTATCATAGAGGGGGACTTACTCTATCTAACGTTAGTTGGAGTAAAAAAAAATATAAATATGAATGGAATAAAAAAAGTGCGCTGAGAACATGTAGTAGACATTGAGGTAATTGAAAATTATCAACCCAAAAATAATTCACAACTACTTTGCTCAATTAATTATCTTTTGTAATTTGGATTTATACTTAACATTTTCTTCTTCTCTTACCAACTGTGGATGAAGTAGTAAGTTCCCCTTTATTATCTTCCCGCAATAACATAATAAATAAAAAAGAAAAATAACTAATTGGTAAGGTATTGATTTATTGACAGACTGGGGATTGTGAACCACTGTTTAAATGATTAAAAACAATGTGCACAAGGTATTTTTAACTGATGAAGCAAATACTGAAAAATATCGTCAGTAAATTTTACTATCATAGCATTACATTTTGGTGGGAAAAGAGACATGAAATGACAAATTTTGACACAAAAATAACAGTTTTTCCAAAACTAAAATGGCATGTACTGCGCCACAAATGGCATGAGAGCCCTGAACGTTTGCCAAAGTAAGGTTTTTGAATGCTTCCTGCAGAAAAAACATTTGTGCTTTGATATAAAAATTTTAAACCAAAAATGGGACATTTTAATAACTGTGTGCAAGGCAAAATCGTGGACTTCAGTTTATATCAATCTAGATTACTTCAGGGTGAATAGTTAAAAATACTAGATTGTATTATTAAAAGTAAGGACTATTAAAGTTAATAAAATTAAAATAAAACTTTCAACCATCTGCAGTTGTCAGTATGGAGGCCAAAAGGGAAAGGGTAAAAAATTAAAAGTTTTGTGGCTTCAGGTCAGAGCATTGAGAGGTTCCCTGGCAGTGGTAGATGACAGAAAATTGGGATCATGAAGGAAGTGCACACTATGATAACCAGAAGTCCGGCCTAGTAGGCAGCTTGTCAAGGCTCTCAATGCCAGTTATTGGACTGTTAGGAGGTACGTAAAGGATTTGGGGAAGACATCATATGTAAAATGACTTTAGAAATTGCTTTCAGTAGCAACTAAGGCCAACCGGGTCAAGAGAGCCCAGAAATTGAGGACTTGCTTAAAGTAATTTGGTCACCTCCTCCTAAGACTGTTTCCCCCTCGACTATAACATTTGGGTTATAGTCCAGAAGAGAGCTTATGCTACCCCTCACCAAAGTTTGGATAACCTGAAGGATTATCTCGATTGGCAGTAGTAGGCCATGTCTGAGGCCTTCGTGAAGAAGTACTACGGCGTTTTTAGGACCAGGTAGGATACAATGGTAGTAGGCAAAGGAAATCATTTTGAAAAAGTATGTGATAAAGCTTCAATGTTGTACTCCTTTTCATTCATACAAAAGGTTACCTTAATTTTTCGTGATCAAAATTCCACAATTTTACATTACACACTGTATATTGTTTTGTGTAACCCCTTATTTAAGACTAAAGACGGCAATTTCAGTCTCCTCCCGGTACAGTTTATTCCTGCTAATCAGGCCTAAAACTTATACAGTTTGTTCCACGATGACGTCTCTCTCTTTAATTATTATTTTTGATAGTGAGTTGTAGTACTCACAGTCCGAAGGACCAACAGTATTAAGGATTAGTGTCAAGACTGGACTGAACCGAATAAATAAGGACTGAAACAAAAATAACTGGAAATATACATATATTTTCTTCATAAAAAAAACCATCGATAATGTAAATAAATCTACAAAAGATATCAATACATGAAATTACGGACTTGAACAAATTACACTTATTTTTCACTTTATTATAAAATTTTCATAATCATATAGATAGATTAATTAAAATCAGCCTCTTGCATGTTTTGTTTAAATGTTGTTGTTTTTTTATTATACTGTAATATTTATTATCCTAATATGATAATTTCTTCCGTTGTGCAATAATAATAGTTTATGAACGTTAATTATCGAAATGCAACAACTTTTTTGTACCCGGGTTTTAATATTTTAACCATTTTCATGTCGAATACATCGAAAATAGATATTTAAATTTTTCCTTTGTGTTTTATAATTTGGTTTTTGAAGTTGTACGTGTGCATTCATTTTACAACATGAGAATAAATGAGGAAACATCTCACAATAAAAAAAATTAGAATAACTTATGTTTTAAAAATTGATGTATTTAAAAGCATATATGAATTAAACTTAAACGAATTAGTACAGATAAAAATAATACAGATATGGAATATTATGATGGATAAAAATCATTATAAATTGGGGTAATGAGGAACGTTCATTTGCTCTCAAAAATGTTTTGTTAAATTAAACTAATTGTAAAGATGTTCATGAGTTTTTATTAGTGCGATCAAAGAAATCAGTTTATTATTTCAAACTATAATATATAAAAAAACAATTTTGTCAATCATTTTCAAAATTTGACATTTGCAGGATTATTTAAACGCAAATAACTTGACGAATAATGATGCTAAAGAATTAAAATTAGTTTTATCAGATCCGATGTCATACAAGAATTTTAAATTCGTACAATTTGCTCAAATTTGGTAATTAGAATTGGATTTATTTCGGAAAAACAAAAATTTTAAAATTACCAATTACAAATTGGTTAATCCACTAACTATCCACAAACTAAATATAATATATTATGTCAATGAAACCATGCATTATTTTGTATATCACAACTATCTCTCTAAAAACTGCGGATGTGAAGTTATTTTAAGAGAAACAAAAAAATTCAAAACATCACCAAGTCTAAAAATATTGAAGTTATGCTTATTCAAAAATGAACGTCGCCTATCTGATATGATTTCCAAAACTGTTTAAAACAAAAATTTGAATGTGTGCTATTATTTTGAGACAAAATTAAAACTTTCCTAATTTTCTAAAGCTTGTTTACTTTTTTGAGGAAGCAAATTATATTAACGTAACAAAGTAGGTGATTAAGTTAAATGCTGCCAAACATAGACAGCCATGAATACGTAAGCTTTTTTTAAATGAAATCCTTGGATCGTCGAACTTCAAGGTTATAAAACTACTCGAAACTTATATCCAGTTCAAAACACAACGTCACGACGATGAAAGGGAAAAAAAATCAAACAGATTAGTTATTAAACATAATAAATAATAGGAATATATTGTCTGTCATTTGTAATGCCCTTGATGGGATAATGGTTTATTGCGGTTGTCGTGCTTTAATTGAGAAATATGTACATAGTTACTACAAGAGCAACTTTGTAATATTACTATTGTAATTATTAAGCAGAGCTTGACAACTTAATTACATTTTATGTTTATTTAATCATAAATATGTACTATGCTTAATCTGCTTTGCTTTCAATCTTCATTCAAATCTATTCCTTTATTCTTGTTTTAATAGATGATTTTCAAGTTCCATCAGTATTGTTGTTGATGTTTGCTATTATTCAAGATGCCTACACCATCAAACCAATAAACCAAAGTAATGAAACTTATCTTCGGAAAATAGGTAAAAACATTTTTCCAAAAGGACATTTCGCCGAAAAAGGATAATTAATATATTGATACTGCATATTTTAAAATGATAATTTGATAAACAGGCAGTGTTCATATGCCATATATGTCAATGAAGTAGTGTTATTTTGCGAAGAAATATTTTTAAAAATTATATTCATTAATTATCATTATATAAGCACGGCACATGCATGTTTGAATGGAGTGCGAATCTTTACGGATTTAGTACTTTAAATATCTTAAATAGTAAAGAAACCCGCTAATCACTTCTCAATTAATTATCATTCGACATGATGGATGATTCGTATTGAAATAAACTCATGAACTAACGAACAAACAAAATATCAGGCAAGAGCCATGATTTCCACTTTGGATTGATTCAGGATGTGTCAGAAGAAGAGGCAGTTGGCTTTGGCGATGCTAACCTCCGAGAGAATTCAGGAATGTACTTAAAGATCGAGTTGTAGGAGAGCACGAGAAAATGAGAGACGTAAGCAAGGAAAACTCTAAAGCTCAGTCCAGTTGGAGCAATCTGTAATCGAAATAGAAAGATGGTCCTTGCCTCTTCATGAACTGCATTTATTGTCCAATGAGAAAAATACAGTCTGCATTACATAGTGACTTAAAGGATTCGAATATCTAAGTCTGTGATTTCTTACCTCCCAATGGATCTAATGCCAAGCTTTGAGAAACGTAACCAGTGATGCATGAAATAATTTTGGAGGGGGAAAACTTGTTATCTTTCTTAAGGCTAGGACTTTTCAGCCCATGTGTTAGATCAGGCCTAATATGAGCAGGTAGCGACAAAGGGTATTAGCCCTGCAATTGAAATATAAGCATAATCTAAACTATATTCTTCTAAACGACTACGTCTTAAATTAAACAGAAATATAAAATCCTAATTACAGTCCTGGTTGCATTATATTTTGAGTGTCTTCCACTTTGATATTGTTCTGGTTACGAGACTGCATTGTTATAAAATATTTACATTGAGTATCCCAATAAACCACATTGGATAGGATTATATATTTTTGTCCAGTTATCCTTCTTTTCTCTGCCTCATTCGATCCAAAATCAAGTTAAATGTAAAAATCTAGACGTTTAATAACGATTTATAATATCTAAACATAATATTCAATTTAAATATCACTATTTTGACTATTAAACCCATGAACGTGGTTATGAATGTTTCAAATCGCTCCATCAAAAGAAGACTCCATTTAGAATATCCAAATCCACATTTTTATGATGGCTGCAATGGAAAAAGAAAATACAAAAAAATATGAAAAAATAATATAGGACCCTTTACTCACAGCGAAACAAAAGTATACAAAGTACAGAATATTATCGGCAACTACTTCACGCCGAGAGTATTTCAGGGTGAGCGGAGCCTCTGAAGTCACCGTAATGAGATGAGGATTTGGATTTTTACAGTAACTAATATAAGTCAATGTCAATCGTTAAGAAATCATGACATTTCATACTCAGTCATTGGCAAGATTATCAATTTAGTTTATATAATAATAAGTAACTATTCTCTAAATAATAATTAACACTTGGCAACAAGAAAAATACAGAAAGCAAGCTACCATATGTTTTTTGTTTTTTAACTTTTTCCTTTACCTTTTGTCAGTCAAGGTTAAGAGTTAATAAAAAAGCTAGCCGTGCACATTGAAAAAAAGACTAATATAAGACAATAAAAGAACGACATTAAAGCAAAACAGTTAATTAAATTCACTAAGCTTTGATTAAAATTGCTAAATATATTAATAAATGCTAACCAGGCATTATCAAGACAGTTAAAGAATTACATATTATCAAATTTAAAATTCAGGAGCAAAATGAAAAGTATTGTGCGATAAATTGTAGATTCAAGGGAGGTGCTATACTACAGTCGTTTATGAGTAAAAACATTGTTAGAAGTTATACTAAAACTTAATATATGATAATATAAAAAATATCTTGACAGAAATCAATTACGACTACATTTTTGTATCTAAAAAAAAATATATAAATATAATTTAACAAGTCATATGCATAAATGTTCCATGAGATCTGCATAATTGAATACGCAGGATTACAAAGTCATGTTTTGCCATTTCGGTATGCATTTGATTTTCACATATGTACAACTTTTTTTTCCTATTTCCAATTGATGATACGTACATAATCCATAAATATGTAAAATATTGATTAATATCTAAATATATTCAAAGTTTAGCTCGAAGTGATAAGGCAAATAATGATTAAATATGGATCATAGAGAATTGTCCGTGGTTCAACAACTAATGTAGGGAAATCCATATTTACCAAGTGGTCCATTAATTCTGAAGACTTTGAATTTTAAACTTCAACTCGATATCATGTATTAATTAACAATATAATTTTAACAAAATTAATACTCAAAATACATGTGTGCCTGAGCTCTGTTAATCGTTAATGTAGCCTCCCTTCAGGATAATGATGGCTTCCAGGCGGTGTCAGAAGGCCTGACAGCTCCGTTAGATGTATTTATCTGTCTTTGGATGAAGGGCACTGCAGGGTACCCCCTCGGCATGCGCTCTGAAGGTATAGTCGAAGGAGTTGGCATCAGGATTGTAGGGGGGTAAAGTGTCAAAAATAGAGTTTAAAATACTTATTTACAACATATTCAATAAAGTCTTACAACGAAGGAAATGAGTTTCTTCTTTGCTCGTGTCAAGAGTGACTCTTCCATTCTTATAAGGCTCTTTTCACCCGCTTGTTTATAGCTCTCTTGACAGTCTGCTGCGAAACCCCAAGATTACTTGCATGAGCCCTCATGGGCAGTTTGAACTTTTTGAAATAGTCCTTCTTCTTCTCCAACGTTTTGGACTTGCTGACAGCGTAGACCGTGGTCTTGAGACACCCAACTGCTAGGAGTGTCGGAATGGAAATTCGTAGATCACATTCAAGTGTCATTTTCTCGTATATGTTTGCTAGAGAGCTCAGGTTTTTTTTTTTTTTTTAATTGTTTATGCTTTAATATATCGAAATATGAATAAATTCCAACTATCAGCCTTGATTAATAATTGAATTAGTAAGTGTTCACCTTTCAAGGGAAGACTCTGTAAATATGACCCAACTGGGAATAAATTCACTTCTTAGTACGGAGAGGAACTTTTTTAATAATAATCATTTCAAATTATTAATAAATAGTCATTATTTTGATTTCGACAATATCCAGCCCCCACGCAGGAATTTCATATCGTAAAAACTCTATCAAGTACATTATTTTTTATGTATTCACATTAAAACATTATACGGTATCCTCTGGTAACACAAGCTAATGGTATAATAGCGTATTTAAGGTCAAATATCCCTGGAAATATTTTTAATATATATTCTGTAAGAGGAACTTCGAGTACACCCCCAATCAAATTCCATGGGAAGACTTGCTACCTGACACAAAGATCAAGAAGAAATATTGGCTGAGAATGGGAACGAGTAGGCCACTTCAAGGGAACACAGTGGTCATAATTCACTTATTTAAGGAGATACTAGGGAATTAGCATCATTAATAATAAAAAGTATATATAATGTTTCCAACTACTACTTTTGAAGCCTTCCATAGCGATACTAGAGTGGCATCTCTCGTTTAACTCGACCCAAAGATTTAAGTACATAAATAGTTTTATGAATGTTCAAAATTATTCAATCAGAAGAAAAATTGTGTTGGCAATATCCAAATCAGAATAAAGTCAACATTTTTATGAAGGCTACAAAGAAATAGGAAAAGTCGGAAGATTGCGTTATAACAATAAATAAATTATCTATGTCAGTTAGAAAATTAACTGAGTGACGTCATATGAAAAGTGACATCTTGCGAAAAAATGTTAAAACGCTGCACCATAATATCTCATCATATTCTTTTTGTTTGTTTTTTCAAATATAATCCGCTTTTCTTTTCTTTTTTTATGTGACGCACTCGTTGTTAAAAATGATAAGACAAAATCAATCAAACAAATAAACAACCCGACAGACAAACCAACATAGCTTAATTAATATAGTCATACTCTGAACAATGACAAGGAAACCCGAAAAAAAATAATTCAAACGATGTGGCCTCAGTTGTTAGATAAATGGGAAGGTCAAAATATCCAACATTAGTCATGATATTGGGAGTAATTGGAAGTGATGGAAGGCCTTTCCCCCTGTCTGGGAAAATGGTAAAATGGATAGTACTCAATACAAAAGAGTTTTGTCGTAGAATGTGTATTCTGTTTTCAATAGATCCCATTGAGGTTTGAATTGAATATGGACTATGGAGAAGGTTCCATGCTACATCTTCATGGAATCTCAATCGTACTTAAAAGAAAATTAAAGTAATAAGGATTTTGGTCAAATGAACAAGAAACCTGAAGAGCTATCGGAAAAAAGATTCAGTTTTAATCCAGTCAACTGCCGTTCTGTTGATAGATAAATCCCTATTTTATATCCATAGGAGATTTCCCACTCAAGGTTTTCGCTTAGTACCCTCTGCATTGACTGTCCAGTTATTATGCGTTGAAAAACAGAGGATATTGGCTTCAATAATGTAAAAGACAAATCCTTCGTGTTACTCTCCTTTTTTCATGAGCACACTCACACACAGTTGATCAATACATGGATGTTATTTTCTTAAATATTTAAGAATGCAAGGCTACATTCAGCCTATTGGAAACATGTTCCTCCAATTATCGCATCTGATATATCATGTCTGCAATCGAAGTAGAAAACTTTCCGGCCAAGTTTGTCTTCAATCAGTTTTGCTGCACCATTGTGTCAAATCCTAGACCAACAATGTTGTTTTTCAGGTTCCATATTTCCAATAGGTCCAATGTAGCCTTGCATTGTTGAAGTTCGGTGGAACTTGTTATGAAAGGAACACTGAGCAATTTCCCATCCTCACTCTGTGCAGCACCTGAGACTAGTACAGCGTGACTATTAACTTTCTGTTTTTTAGCATTTGTTTAAGGAAAAAGTTTATTTCTTCTATTTTTGTATATATATACGTCAAGATTATGATATCTCTGGAGAATACCTAAAAAAAATACGGAAAAAATGAAAAAAATATATGAAACAAGCTTTTTTCAATATCTTGGGTAAAATTTATCCATGGGCAAAAATAAAGGGTTAATAACATATTTATAAAAACTAAACCATAGTTTTTTGGCTTTGATTTGATACCCATATCGATACTAAACGATTAACCATTGCGAAGCTATAGACAAAAGAATACAAACAATCACGGTTTGTTTGCCTTTTTTTAGAGCCACCAACATTAAATTTCAAGGCCCGTGCGGCAGGTATAGCCGCTGTCTAAAATTCAAATGACTGGTATATTTAGTTTCTATAGACCTTGGAAAACGGGAAAAAATTACATATTAAAAGGCTTGAAAAAAAAAGTTAAAATTTGAACTGGTCTACTGTGGAGGCACGAAGAAATTGTTCAAACCAATTTTTGGTATACCCCTGAACTGCTGGGGTATGATGAATTTGCAGTACTAGAGGTACAAAAGACTTGGCGTGTATGTCTATATTCTTTGAGGTCAGCATTTCCTCCTTCTATTAAAAAAAATCAACAAATCAAAAAAAGATGTCTGTGGTCTGACGGCCGGCCTCTTGATGATCTCATGTTGTCTCCTATACATCGATACTACCAGCTACTGTTCGATTGTCAGCTCTAAACTTTCGAGTTGTTTATAATAGCGGGCAAAATTGAGTTATAGAAAAAAATAGCTCAAACCAATGTTGTCAGTACGAACGGAAAGAGTGTCGGCCCCGTATATATCATAAATTTTTTTGGTCGTTTTCGACTTCTTTTTTTTTCTGGTTGTAAAAATGAAAAATATGGCGAATTTCTTCCTGTTAGTCCTCCATACTCGAAGAATGATAATTCAAGACTGAACGGTCTAATTGCAATAGTGTTTTTTAAGCGTTTGTAGTATACACTCACGCCTTTATAAATCCATATCGAATGATCCATTGGGACCAATAATATAGAGTTTAGAAAAAGGGCGAGAAATTCGAAATTACTTTTTCCTCAACCAAATATATATTTTTAAAAAAGGCGTACACGTTATTTTTGAATTTTTGTTATCTACACTTAAAAATGGCGAACGGATAGCATAGATAAAAGTGTAGATACAGACATACTCTGTTTCATTAATATGGATTCAATGGCTTAACTGAATTTAGACTGAAGATGTTTTTTTGCACTCAATAAATTCAATTAAAATATTAAAAATACTAATAGGACATTGTGCAAAAATATATCCCTATTTTAAAACTGTCCTATAAACATGAGTTGGGTATTTTAAGAAGATTTATAATTTGATATTCTATTAGTAAAAACATTAAATTTAATCAAGTAAGAAATTATTTAATTAAAAAAATATTACTTTACAAAATAATAGTTAGTTAAATTCCCTACACCTCCGTAACAAATTGCTAAATATATGAATAAATCCTAAACATGGTACTATCAAGATTTGAAAAATACATATAATCAGACTTTTGTTAAAATTTATTCCTGTTAACGGAAAAGAATATATAAAAATTACTAAAGTAGAGAACACAACTACACATTGGTGTATTTGTGCTACTACAACAGATCCTGAGTATACATTGAAATTTTTATCAATAATTCTCTTCACTTTTGAACATTTGATAAATTTTAGAACAGGAATATTTCAATTTCATTTTTCATAACTTTTATACGAAAGTGCAGTATATCTGCTTATAAGATGGTCTGCACTCTGCACATTCTTCTATACAGACATTAATGTTAGATGTCTATTTTTATATTTACTCAGGTGGCCCATAAATGAACTGTGCCTTGTGTAAACTAGTACTAAAAGTTTAATCTTCTCACATGCAAGTTTTGGAGGAGATCAAGTATAATCAACTGTGACAAGGGAGGAAGGAAAAATGATATGAACAAGGACATTTGCTAGAACTGCTCCAATATCAATCCCCAATTCTACTAGTAGTTCAAAAAGGACATACAATTATAACCCCGCAATAAATACTCAGGGTTACAGTTCGTCTTTTATCAGGACACATGAATGTATTATCAAGTTTTGAATATAATTGAATCCATTTATTTGAGAATTTTCATAAATCAGGAATAAAATAATAATGACAACTACCAAGGAAAAGAAACATTCATTCTTCAGTTTACCAATTCAAAAAAAAAACCGGGCGAGCTAAAAAATACAATTGATTTTCCTTACTCCCCATATTCCATAGTCGAGTGGCGAGGAGTTTGGCAATGAATGAGGCCACATGTTTGGAGGCAATAAATCGATGAGGATTTCTTTGCACCAAACTTGAGTTTGGTTATTACCTTATTGGAAGGTACTGAGTTTTGTAGCTAATAACCTTTTGGTACTTCAATTTCAATCATGTTGACGTCACATAAAATATAGTGTACATTTTATTATTAGAAAGATAAAATTTTGAAAACACTATATCCTTAATTATAATCTTTAATATCTTATGATTCATGTTTATTACAAATATTTCTTATCAATAACTTTACCTTCAACGACTAATTTATTTCTCCTTGTTAACTTACATACAATGAGGGGGCACATCGTATCTACATATTACACATACAAGTCTTATCTTATCTTCTATTTTAAGCAAATGTTCCCTTAATAACAATGATTACTTCAACTTTGTTTTTTATAGTTTGTTTTATTGGAGTGAATATATCATCGACCAATTAAGTTTAAAATTATAGAAACAGTCATGTGGGGATTTATTGCTGTACTCCTGCCGTTTCACATCCTTCTCAATCCGCTCCCTATCCACGCAGTCAATATTCAAAGTGTGTCTATTTCAGGTGTAGGTGAAACTCCGGAGAAACCTGTAAATGAAGGTAATTCAATGATCATTTAGTTAATTGCATACACATAAGAAACCCTAGGTACTGGAGATGAAGCCGTTCTCCGATGCGAAATCTCAGGAACATGGGATACTTGCAGATGGAAACATACCTTTGTGGTAAGTTAATATTTTTCGAACTCTTTATAACCAGTGCTGTGTCGGTCCTTATTTAGGACCGAGCAAGGACCAATAGGACAGGTATGTATGTAACTATCGATCCTTGGAATTTTTCATAAAAATATCAATGGTTTGTTAAGCCAAATAAGGTTTAGTGCTAAGACTGAACTGAACCGAATAAATAAGGACCGACACAACCCTATTTATAACACATGTCCTGAAAAGTCCCTTAAGAAAAAAAAACATTTTTTTAATTCACTCAATGTGTGAAGCCTGGTACTTTTCAGTCCAAGTGTAATATGTGGTGCGTCAATAATCTTGACCAAAAATCATTACAAGGAGAAAATCCCAATTAATTTATTTACTTCACATAAACATACAGCTTAATATTCAATATACATAAATGAGTCTATTCAAGGCTTTACTGAGTGGCCCATTAAAATCTGAGCCCTTTGAATTTTAAACTTGAACAACAATTAATTTATTAACTAACAATATAATTTTAACAAATCAATACCATAAATAGATGTGTGTATGAGCTCTCATAACCATGAATGGTGCCGCAATGATTACTTTTCTCGACTTGTCCGTAAGCTAAAGAGCTTAGGGTTGTTTTGTTACTAATTGTTTATTCTTTAATTTATATAAATATGAATTAATTTAAATCCCTCAATTTCTATTGAATTTGTAAGTGTTCAGATTTCAATGAACATCCGGTACATTCAAATTCGTAGGATGAGTTAAGATGGCCCAGAATATTATATATTGATTAAAACCTTCATTTGATTCATGATATTTAATTTGGATCCGATAAGGCCCCTTTAAAGTAAATTTCAAATTTTTAATATTGTGACGACCAACTTGATAGAAAATTCATCCAATAATACAAATGTAATCCAAAGCCAATTTTGAGAAAAATCCGCCTAGCTTATTTTTATATTGACGGGTAATATATTTGTTAGTTTTCGGACTAAATCGAAAATATTTTTTTTTTGGGGGGGGAGTCCCATATGTACAGTTATTTCGTTACATTTAGAAATTCCGACTGTGGAACGAAATTTCCTTATCTTAAACAAAATGACGTGGGACAGGATCAAGGCCGGATTTTACTATAAAACGGGCCAGACAGATTTATTTAAAGTTGTAGCGGTCAAAGACTGGTCTTGGATTTTTTGACGAAAATCTAATTCTTAAATTGAACTTGTATACAAATACAAATGGTACACTTTGCAACCAAAAAATTAAATAAAAAATTTTAATCAAGTATTTACGGTACACTTTTGATGAGGATACTACAATTATAAATAATTAGTTTAATGTTCTTTGATTGGTTGGAAGGAGTTGCACTGATAAATCATACGAAAACATTGAGGTAGTACAATTACTCCATCTAACCCAGGAATCTTGGTGTAAAGTACATATACATACATATAGTATATTTCTTTCTCTAGGAATCAACTGGGTCCAAACCTACGCAGTTAATTCATGGACAACGCGCTCGAGGAGAAATTATTCTCTTGAACTCAATGTGTCTATAATATAAGGTTCACTTACACTTAATCAGTGTAAATCCATCTGACCAGTTAAAGGAATATAAAAATAGATGAACCTGATTTGAACGGTGACTTTTCAAAAACTTACAAAAGCTTTTTTTTTTGCGCGAGTTAAATAAAAAATAATTTGAAAGGTCCGTGCAAAGTCCAAGAGACGGCACTACTGGTTCGTATCGAGGTTATTTTTAGTTAGTAGCATCTCTTGGAAGAACACACATCAATTTTCAGCCAGATTGGTCTGTCTCTTTCTGTTTGACATTTGTTTGAATGAAAATTACTAATTGTGCATCAGTATTTTTATGCACAACATGACAAATCAGGAAATTTAATTGAACATAAATTGTACAAATTATAACATGTATAAACAGCCCGTTTGTTTTCAACTTTTTTCGAATTTCGATTCCGGCTAGTGCAGAAAAGTTGTCAATTGTTCAGAAAATAACCTAAGCTCAATTTTATTGTTCTAGGATGTCATCCGTTGGTCGCACATCTCGTTCAAAGTATGAACGGAGACAATAGTTCCTTATTGCGTCAATAAAGATTAAATTAACGTATTAATCATTATTTTGCATTATTTAATTATAATAGACATTATTATAACCTACAAAAAAAATCAATGAAATATTATTCTAAAGGTGACCTAGGGAACAAAAAGAGAAAAATGGTGCAGGTTATACGTTAAATGTTGTAAATATATTTTATAGGTGAAAAAATGATTTATTACAAAATAACTGAAAATGCCTTCTTAGTATCTTATTTGACTTAAAATGAGTACTTCGTCTTTTGCCATATCGAATTTGATCGAGATGTGCGACTATAAACGACCTCGTAGGACATTGCAATTTTGCATTCGTATTTTTAAACCATATCACAACTTTTCTGCGCTAGCCATAATCAAAATTTAAAAAAAGTTGAAAACAAGCCACTCTAATGGACAGATATTCAGAGTTAGGGACAAGTATGTAATGTGTCAGTTTTTTATCTAGGACTGTGACTGTAGTCCCGTCCAATACAGTCTGGATCTAGTCTAGTTCAGTCCTGAATATCAGTCCTAAGAACCTATAAAGTTTGGTCCTGGATTATGTTACTTAACTTTATTTTTACTTGTGTATAGTATAAGAACCTCGAGACTGACTTGACTTGGATTCCAAAGCTGATCCTCACCTTTACCCACCTCTCCAAATATAAATTATCTAGGTTCTTACCAATTTCAGTCCTTATTGAGCAATGAAGACTGGACTCCCGCCCCTTTTCGGTTATGTTACTTAACGTCAATCAAATGTATTTCTTCTTTTTTTAATCACTTCTATTACCGCCAGTCCCAAGGACTGGCGGTCTTAAGAAATTGTCCCAGAGACTGAACAGCTGGTCCTTTGACTGGTCTGGTCAAATATATAAGGAGTGGCACAACAAGGGTAGGAACTTGGACTCGAGACTTGCGACTCGACATGAACTCGAGTCCCCATTTTGAAGACTTATGCCTCAACTTGATCATACAATAAAAGACTCGAGACTTGACTTGGATTCCAAAGCTGATCCTTGCCTTTCCCCACCTCTCCAAACATTCTAACTGTATCTGTATGTAATTCATATCTCTATTATATATATACATTTTTTAAGTCCAAAACGTTACAGTTGTTTTTGGAAGTCAAGGAGACTAGATAAGGGGGTTGAGTTATAAATTAAAAAGTGACTCGCGTTTCAAAAACAATTAATTAAATGACGAAGTTTTTTGAATTTATTGAAAATCAAAAAGATATGGGCAAAATAAGAAATCAGTGAAATTTGGAGTTTCATTTTTTTATTATGTGCAAAAAAATGTATTTACAATGGAATACTGTATTCCTAGATACAATAAAGGTTTCACAAATTTATCTGTTTGCATATAAAATTGACACATAAAAATTGGTGCTTAATTAAAATATCTGCCACTTTCTTACTAATTTTTCCATTTTTTTAATTTTTTTTTATTTTCTTCTCTTTTTTTTAATTTAACGTCATTTTTTAATTTTTTTAAGAAAAAATACAACAAAACGATGAATTTTCTACATCATTTTAGTTTCTTATTTTCTAAAGAGTATTTTTAATTTCTTAAATATTTGATTACATCATTTCTTCAATATTTGCACAAATTAACCATTTATCGACGACATTATTGTCTATAACTTATTTGCTTTTTCAAGTGTGAAAACAAAATTGGTAGGTTTGTGTTCCTCTTTGCAATGCCAAAAATATTTCTTAAACTTTTGTTACAAAATTAGTAAAAAAATCGTTTTTCCAATTTTCTTTGCAAATTTGGATGTTTTTTGTTCTTTTAGATATTTATTAACAAAAATTAAAGTTGGAATTTTACTCTAGACAGATTTGTTCATTCATAAATGTTGATGTGTTATTTGAAGTTCATAGCACATTTTTTTTTAAATTCATAATAATACATATATTAATAATGTTGTCCCGCACCGAAGGTGTCAAATATTAAGAAGAAATCACATTGACCATTGCCAATGTGATTTCCCGCTCCATTCTTGGCTCGAGCATCTCCGGGTAACCCCTGGCTAGTATATAATATATATATAACATGTCAAAATTTGGATGATTAGAAATTTAGATTAATCAATATTAACATATTTAGAAAGAGAATACTGATACACAAAGCCTTTTCTACTGCTCAATTATCCAAGGGACAGCCTCGAATACATGCGACCCAGAAAATGTCGACACGGACTATAAAAGGAGGTAAAAATAAATTATTGTTTTAGGTTGTCTAAAAAATATAAATCATACGTTTGTACATCTAACTTAGAATCAAAATTGAAGCCAAATCATCTTCCTGCGAGCTGAAAATCAGTAATCCCAACTATTTGGATAGTGGCGAATGGGAATGTTATGTATCAGGGGGTGCAGAATCCAATTTTATACGGGGGTTAGTTCATATATTAATCGTCAATAAATGGTTCTACAAGACTCTAATAAGTGGAGTTGTAAATTCTAAACACTGCCGGTATATACGAGGGTTGTTTGAAAAGTTTGTAAAAAGACCGAAGATGGCACCTACTAGCACGTATTGAGATTATTTTTAGTTAGTAGCATCTCCTGGAAGAACAAAAATCAACTTTCAGCCAAATTAGTCTATATTACTCTGTTTGGAATTCGTTTGAATCGAAGAATCAGGCTGAAAGATTAGGGGGACTGTCTTTTGAATTCACAAGGACAAATCAAAGTCGGAATAGGAATCTGGAATAGGGTCAAACTATTACATGTGTATGTTGTTAATCCTTATTGGACCATTTGCAAATCGAGCTTCAAGAAAAATGCCCACAATTGACCCCCCAAAAAAAAAAAAAAAAAACACACATTTTCCATCACGACAATGCACCAGCTCACACCTCAGCAATTTTGGTTGCAAAATTAATGGAAATAGGGGTTTAACTCGAGACGCACACAGCACTAACAACCTTACACACCTTCATTCTTCTTTCGTCCATCACCATATCACGGATTTTATCAATGATTTCTGGAATAATAACCTAAACAAAGCGTCCATAACGTTCAGCGTCACTTGTGCCCATATGGCCACTCCAAAAACTTTGAAACATCTTATATATTGTTCTAATCGAAAGTACAGAGTTCCTCATAGTTTACACAAACTTTTCAAACGAACCTCTTAAATAAAGAAAGTAAGCGAAAACATTGACATTGTAACCCTGACAATTTGAAGAATGTTTGGGAAGAGCACAGCTTAGTTGTCATGACGTTTTATCAGATTAGCTGCAAGCAGTTATAAGAGGATGGAGAGAAACAAAAATCCCACTTCGTATCTACTATGAGCATCGATAATAATAACTCCGATTTGTCGATCCTCAATTTCAATCCAAGTCCAACAAATCCTCAGTGTTATTTT
This sequence comes from Lepeophtheirus salmonis, assembly GCF_016086655.4. Taxonomy (NCBI): domain Eukaryota; kingdom Metazoa; phylum Arthropoda; class Copepoda; order Siphonostomatoida; family Caligidae; genus Lepeophtheirus; species Lepeophtheirus salmonis. Next base: position 43,449,686 of record NC_052136.2, on the reverse strand, counting down.
CCATTTTTCATGATTACACGCCCTTCATACATAGATGTTATCTTCTCAAGAATAAAGAATTATAATTTTTGGGTCATTTAAAAACGACGTGATCATTTTTTTACATAATGTTTACCCCCTCCCCACTCACCATGTGGAGATATGGGTGACTTTCGGAAATATAATACTGGGCCTAATTTAACGTTTTTTTATCCAAAAAAAAAAATTTTAAGACAAAGATCGATCCTTTTCTTTAATTTACGTCTCATTATCCATATGACGTCTTTATACCACATTTACCTATTATTCAGGTATACAATGTTTTAAGTAGACCCCCTCCTTAACGAGGATAGACGTGTTTTTAAGTCTTACCCTTCCCTCAGGTGCACACTTGGTTAGTGAATGTCTCTTAACAGCTATGGAAATTACAAAACACTGTTCAAATTGTCAACTACAAAAAATATCGAGCACTAAAAAATCCTTCGAATTTACAACTCTACAGTAACATGGTGTATTTTTAATTGCTAACATTATTTTCTATTGTAGAACAACTGAGATTTTTGTATCAAGACGGGCAGAACTATACATTTCAGAACCTGATATGGAAACAAATAGCAATCAGTACATCGTACTTGATATGGCAAGTAGTCGACCCAAGTTGTACGCAAAATGCCGAGCTTATCACGCCATTCCATACCCTCAATTCCGTTGGTATGTGAATGAGGTCAATCCAAGGAATGAAATCAAGGGTCAGGATGCTCAAATCAGTTTACGACCACCACGAACAGACTCAAGGGGGCAATATACTGAAGGTTCATTGGATTGGGGTCCAAAAGATCTTTGTCAAAATTACAATATTGAAGCAGATCTTTGCAAAAAAGAAGAATTTGAATTCGATTTACTTTGTATCATCGATCAAGCAGAATACTATATGGCTGAGAACGAAGATAATGTTCAAAGGGTAATGGGAAATTGTTATATGTCTCTATGAAATTGTTATAAATTGTAATTTTATATTTAGGTTACAACAAGAGTTATTGGAAACTCGAGCAGGAGGATCATTGCTTCTGGGATCATGATATTGGTTGTCTCATGCTTCGTAGCCTTTTTTTAATTAATTACTAATCTTTAAAGACATTTATCTTGGTCCTTTTTTTCTCAATAGGCAGTAAACAATAAAAATATTTGTAATAATATTAAAGCAATATATTATTAAATGTTCAATTTCTTAGACAATTTTGAATTTAAATAGTAAAAGTATATTATTATTCACACCATGAATTCCAAATAAAGATAATTGATTATTTTTTACGAAAAATATACAGCGTATTCATTCACCTACAGATTACACAATAAATCGAAGCAAGCTCCATAAGGTCAAACTTATGCTGGAATTGTAAATCGTAAGCATTTTCAGTATGAAAAGAAAACCCAACAAAAAATATGGTAAACCTGACATTTTAAAATGTTTCAAAAGGAGAGCAGCTGGGCTGCCATGATGTTTCATTAAATTGACGCTAGGCAATTTTGCCTTAAACAATTTTGCCTCAGAACATTTTTCTTTAGACCATTGTGTCTAAAATCCATTTTGCTTCAAGAATATTTCGCCTTAATATATATATAAATGAGATTTATACTTCGTTTTTGTTGTTTTTGGTTAAAATTAATGTACCATGTAATTCTTTAATCAAAATATGTAATATTTATTAATATAAACGCATGAAATGATTGTTTTCGGTTGGAAAATGATGGTATCATGGCTCAAAATTTCAATACATACACCAACAAATCTCAGTATGAAATGAATTCGAACCAGAGACAAAATGGATTATAAAATTAAGAAGAAAAAAAATAAGAAAGACATAAGTAACAAACACGGCAACAATTCGAATAGAAGCATTGCTAATCACTTATGATTTGGTAATTATCATTAGACATGATGGGTTATTCACACTAGAAAATACTCCTAGATTGACAAACATGTATAATATGAGGCAAGAGCATAATTCCATAATTATTCCAAAAGAAAACAAACATTCAATACATTTTATATTAATAAATATTTCATATTTTGGTTTAAAAAATTCCAAGGGAATATCCATTTTAAGCCAAAATGATAAAAAAGTACAAATTGCATTTATTCATATATTAAGGCAAAATATCCTTGAGGCAAAATGGCTTTAAAATAAAATGTCCTGAGGCAAAATAGTCTAAGGCAAATTTACCAGGCACCATTAAATTAGCTGCGTAAGTTTGCCTCCTGGTCGTTCTTAGACAAGAAAATATACTTTATATATGTATATGGACTTCGAAAAAGATTCCTAGGTCAGATGGAGTAAATGTAATACTATAATGTTTATGCACCGCTTGGCAAGACAAGACTTAAAACTTAATGTCTACAAGATAACTCCTCGTCAGTGTTTGAAAAAAAAATGGATCGAGTAAAGCATGTGACCCAGTGCAAAATCCTTCTTAATGTAGCGTATTTAGAAACTACAAAGGTTCTTTTTACCTTCCTTCTTCCCCTCTTAATCTTATTATTATTTAATATGTGTATGTGTAAAGTACTGTTTTAGCTTATAATACAATAAATAACTGTAACGTTCATGTATTAATCCGAGTAGTGTCAAGTAGCAATGATGTCTATAATAATCTTGTTTATATATAACCCCTTTTAGTCTCATTCTTCCACGCATTCTCCTTGTTTCTCTCGGCCGTCCTGGATTCCTGGTATTGAATAGTTTGTGTCTTTCAACCTCGTCAAGACACAACACCTAACAAGCTTGAAAAGCAAAGACTTTTGGCTGTCAGCATCCCCAACTGTTCTCCCATAGACATTAATATTTTTGGGGACCTTAAGGGGAAGCTTTCAGGAGTACGTAACACAACAAAGGAACGACTGAAGATTGCTATCATCACTGCTTGAGCTAACCTAGAGTTGATCTTTGTAAAGAACTACTGTGTAAAGTTCCGTACTAGGAAGGAATTGGTCATTAAGGCAAAGGGTGGATATATTTTCAAATGTTATATATGGTCAAAATACTTGAAAAAATTTCAGAAAATGATTATGTATACAGAATTATTATATTATACTAATAATTATAATATTAATGTTTCGTTGTTGTGGAGAAAGATCATGATAATTATAATTATCTTTCTATGATAATAACGATGGAGCAGGGAATTGACTATATTTTATACAACATATACTAATCACACTATATCAATCCGGTAAAGTAAGGGGATCCACAAAGTCTCGTCATTCTATAACTTAGTAAAGATGGGTTGTTTAGTCAAATAAATTACTGTTTTGAGATTAGAAAACCAAAACAGTTTTTTTTTTCCCCTTCATTATCCATTAATATTTCTTGTGCACAACATCTCCCTCTAATAAAAAATATAGTTTGCCGCTTACCTTAGTAAAATTGAATAAAATTAATTTTATTAGTCAAATGCCTTAAGAAAGCTCCCCCTCCACCTGTATTGCATTTAATTGGATCTCCTATCACCTATTCTTACTTTTCCAAATCCCTCGGAGTTCATATTTTTCCATTTGGATATCCGAGCAACACACCTTCTGATCCTCTCTTCATGTTCTGTTCAAGGGATCTCGTCTTTGTGTGCCTCACTCGATGGATTTCATCTTCTTTAATGAAAGGATCGTTCATTGTGCAGATACCTCTTCCCTTTCAAGGACTTCGATAGTGACTTCTGACCTCGTGAACATTGGCTCTATGTTCAAAATTACATAAATTCCTCCAAATCTTCTACGGAATAATCGTATACTGCTATAAGAACTAATGAGTTCCATTAAAAGGCAGAATAATCCACTCAAAGCCAAAGTGCGGAACAGAAAGAGTTATCATCGTCCATCCACTGCTCCTACATTGAAATTCTGAAGTTATTTTGTTCTTAAGTCAACTCTGCTTCGTCTTTTACTCTAAGAAAAATATTTCATTTATAAGAGTCCTTCAGTTTCCTTGATGTGTATAACGCGGAAATAACTTATATCAATCACAATTTTCATTTATAAGGTGGAGTTTGTGGTGTATAATGTTGTGTCTTCCGTAGATTGCCGAGGTACCAATTATTTATTAAAAGGAGGAATCCATGACGAACGGAAGAAATGAGGAGAAGCAAAAGCTTGGAGGAATAAGACAAGGCTTGTTTATAGGAGCATCTATATTCTTACTAATACAAAAACCTACTCTGGTATTTACATAGAATACATAACTATTTATACTTATAAAAAGGTAAAAACAGTACTTTACAAATATATATACATACAGAAAATACAATAAATAAGAGAATAAGAGGGAAGGAGACACAAATACATTACATATGGATAATTACCCATTTAACTTGGGCCCTTGGTTTCTTTATTACATGTGTGCCTCTTTTGTCATTGGAAAACGAGTACAAGATAATTCTAGATTCCTAACGACAATGTGCCTCTCTTTTCTTGATAGTTTAGTTTTGTCTGCATTGCCAATTCTATTCTGCTAATAAGTATATTTATTTCTCAATAAAAACGTCTCATTTCATTTTGTATTTGCATTGCATTGACAATGCAGACAAAACAAGGCCAAAATTGGGAAAATATCAAGTTTCGAATTCTTATAAGTAACTCATATTTTCTAAACTAAAATTTTATTTAAACTTCAAATTTGAAGTCAGAAATACAAAATAAGCAATGATTTTTTAGATATTCTCATTTTTGTAAAGGTATGTCACATTTAACGGAAATTAAAATATGTATTCATCATTTTCAAATTTTACAAATGAATCAATTAGTCTAACACCTGTGGTTTGAGAACCTATAGTTGTTTTGTAACAAATGGGACCTTGATTTAGTCAATACCAAGTAGCTGCTAGTAATGTGATTGTGCAAGATCACGCGTTCCGAAACATGGACATCTTGCTCAAAAATCGAGTTTTTGTTGGTTGTAAAAAAAAATCAGAAATATTAAGTACTTTGACTCTAAATAGCTCCAAAAGCGGTTTATAATGCTTCAATAGCTCCTAACGTTTTTATGCACCATCCATTTTACTGTAAAACGGTACTTTTTTTCACATGTAAATATAATTAAGGAGTAGGGGTAATATTTTTATTTATTTTTAAATCTTCCTGCACAAGAAATAGTATAAATTAGGTATCAATTTAAAGTATATTAAAATAACAATAAAATGATGGATAAATCAAGCCGTAGGCCTTTCCTAATAGTAAATATGACTGCCTAAAGCCAGGAATTCATCAAAAAGTGTGCATTTTTAATTCTTGATTGTCACTTGAGACATATTTTTTTAAAGGGACATTGCAAAAGTTATTCAAGAAAACACTAAACAGACAGATTATTTGCAAGTCCTGGCCACTATCTATCATTTTAACATAAATAATGGTCTTTTCAATGTACATAATAGACTTGATTTTTGAGCAAAATTGGTCACAAATTCAAATTTCTTATATAATGAGGTACACTTTAATTCTAGTAGGTTTCTAATCATTTAAACAACCCTTAGCTTCTAGAGATTTCTGAATGTCATTTCCACTCCTGCAGCCTACGACACAGCATTAATCGGAGTAGGGAAAAAGTCCTTCGACTGCAAGTCCACGTCGAATCTCAAGTCCTTAAATATTGTCATCTAATCCTCAGATTCATTTAAAAGCTCTTTTCAATTGCATAACTATAAAATGGGGTCCATAGCGTTAAGGCTTTTCTTGAGAGTACAATATACTAGCTTTGGATTCCAAGTCGAGTCGCATGACTTAGCTATGGAGTCCAAGTCAAGTCTCGAGTTTTTCATTTTGAGATCGTTCTCAAAATATGGACTCAACTCCCAAGTCACAACTCAAAAGCCTTAAGCCCAATTTCCCGCCTCTGGCAATAATTGGCCATTGTATATTTAATTATACATTTATTATTATACTATTAATTATTATAATAAGTTGGAAAAATTAGGAAGCTATTCACAAATGTATCTTACTCTGTCTAGTCCGTGGAGCCCAGAAAAGCAGCAATGTTGATGGCTTTACTGACGGAGTTAATTTTATTGTCTGAATTTATGCAATGTGATACTAAGATCTTGTTTAGCTCGATGTCGTTACAGAAAATTCTGAAGGAGAAGTCTTCTTCTACGTCCAGCCAAGATTCAATGTCTAACCCTTTCGTATATAAATGCATGATTTTGATAAGTGCATTTTTGAGGAGTTTTAAGCAACAAGAACCCTAAGGACAATGATTGAACTATGCTATAATTTCGTTGTCCAGACATTTGAAAAGCATAAGAAAGTACTTCTATATTTGAAAGGCAATTTTAACTCTTAGGAAGGAATATGACCTCTTAAAGGTATCTCCATTGGTTTTTAGATTCACCTTGAATCGCATAAAGCCTATAACAACATTATGAAGAACATTTTCATAATTGATTTTTTCCTATAAATTCCTAATATTCTCGTTTCTTCTCGTAAATACTTATTTTAATAAAAAATGTAATCAATGAAGTATCATTTATACTACAAATTATTGATTCTTAGACTGAATAAGATATGGCAACTATCAAATATAACTGCCATCTTGATTTCAGGATTTCTTTTTTTGTTCAATTTTTTCACCACCCTCAAGGATTCCATAGTACTAGGTAGGACATATGTATGAGTAATTACTAAATTTATAGTTGGCCTTTTTTCAATCATGTCATCAAAATTCATTTTTTTTTAGTTCTGTCTTCTTCAAAAGTTATCAGCTTTAAGATTCGTCGAAGGGACTCCACTTTTTTTAAGTGCATTGGAAAGTCGGAAATGGGGGTCACTGCTCCATCAACATCTAACAAGAGTGCACTTAACTTAATGTTTGATGATGTCAGAGCCCTTGACATTACTTTAGCTCTTATTGCAGGAACATTGCTTGCATGACTTCTGTCCTGTTCCATGTTCCGCTTCCTTTAATATATATTCGATCATAAGAATAACACACTAAATTATTAAGTAGCATGAAATTTTCAGGCACAAAGAATAAATATTTAATATCATGTTATGCATTCCAGTAGAAACAAATGAACACAATAATTCCAAAAACAATGTGATGTTATGTTTTTAAAAATAAAGCTAGTAATGAAATAAAACACTAGTTGGCATTTAACAAATCCCTTATTTATTTAAGGTGAGCGAAACAAAAATTCAAGATTTTGAAGTCAACTTAGTAATTTTTCTATCTGCAGGACAATTTGATAGAGAACGTTTTTTTAGATTGATGTATGTAGCTATTTTTTTCATTTACTAATTTTTACTAAAAATATTACAAAATTTAAAAGCAACATGTGCGGCATAATCCATAAAATGATGTCCTTTATCGCACTTTAATTCAGTAGGAATCATACATTCTCCACATTTTAATATAATGACAAATGTTTCCACAAATAGCCTTCTAGGATTTGAAGAATTAATTAAATACAGCAAATCCGATTTTTTTTAGGCCACCTCTAACAATTTGATCTTGAGAACTTTGGATCAGCTCAAGATCCCCTCCATCGTAATCTACGCATTCATTCATTGGTCTATTAGAAATCAGGAACTTCAAGCAATCACAATCTTTTAATTTAAATGCTTTAATTATGGAAGATGGCATATATCCAGATATGAAAAATAACATGTTGGCGTGAGATTGAGAAAAGTAAAATTTGACGATGGAAGGCTGAAGAAATTGGTAATAGACTTGATCTCTTATATTTCGTTTTCAAATGACTGATCCTCTTCTTTTAAGACGCGAAATATCCCAGCAAGATTGAGATTACTTGACTGAAATAATTTTTTAAGCCTTATTTTCTTTTCAGCCTCCAAAAATTGCCGACAGCTCATAAAATAGTCGCCACCAGAGAGCTTTTTATATTGCCCAAAATGTCGCTCTATGGGATCGGACGTTGTATTTCCAAGACAAATGTACTTCATTTCTATAATATTTAATAAATATTCAGTAATTTCAATGAGAGCAGAAGTAGTTTGAATCCCTATAGAAAAAGTTTCACAAGTCAATCCCTCCTTGAAACATATAAGTGACGCTTTCCAAGATAACAACCAACTTAAAAAATTACGCAAGAAGTTCAAATTAATTTTGTAGTTTTGAGAAATTGGTTTTCCTTCTTCTCTCCGTTCAAAAAATTCCGATTTTGGATATTAAATCGATGTTACGCACCAAAACTTATTTATTATTTCAAGAAATGTCGCAGTTTGGTTCCAATCGGAATGTGCATTACTATATTGCCGAAGGCCAGATATAGTAGATTGACTGAAGAAGTGTTCTGCTAAATTTACTTTTACTTTTTCTATAGACTTCGGAGCCAAAACTTTATTTTTCAGTTGATGTACAAACTTTAAAGGTAACCCTTGTTCCTTCTCAAAAAAGTTTAAATAAGTGCTTGAGATTTGCCGTAAAAAATTATTTTTCTTGAGACATATTTTTCTAAATGACGGGTTAAATAAAATTTTGTTTATGAAATTATCGTTGAAATTTTTAAAAACGAAGTCATATAACTAAAATATTCGATTTCCAATTGAATACGGATTTTCTATTGATGTCTTAAATTGCCCTTCACATAATTCTTTATGATAAAATTTTCGATTGGAGGCATGTCCATCACAAACTAATGCAACTATATCGAATCAAATTTCCGTTACTAGTTTAATTGCAGACATAGCCCACTTTAATAATTTTCGAATTTATTGTAACAATTGGAACCATGGCAACAATATCACTATATTTAGTTGCTACACTTTTAATCATTAAACATAGCACCGTCCTTGTGGGTGTTCCATCAGCGTTAGATTAATAAAATTTTACTCTAACAAACTCAATCCTTTGTGAGAAATACACTTCGTCGAATATTAAAGAAAACTTTTCTACTTTCAGGAGACATTGAATTAATGCGCGTCTTGAGATACGAATTGGTAGAAGAAGATATCTCAGTACTTAAATTCAAGGCCCCAGATAATTTTCGCAAATGCGAAACACTAGGTAAACAAAGGCAAGCCTCTTTTACAATGGTTCTATAAAGAGAAGGACTACATGTTTCCCACAGCATGCACATAGCAAGCAACTTCATTGAGTAACGTCTCCCTTTCATTGGACTTGTTAATAACTTTAGTTGCTCAGAAATAAAATTCAGTTTCTTCTGATCCTCCTCTTCTTCCTATCCAAGACTGTTAAGAATCGTGATGCAGTATTCTATTCTTGTCTGTAGAACATCTTTAGATGGAAGTGCTTTCATAAAAGTAAGCCAATTTCCGACTTAGATAGAGTTTGAATTTTATTAGAAGAACAGATATGCTGAAACTTATTAAGAGAGACTATGGAATGACGATTGCATAATTTCAAGGTGAGATCGTCGAAAATTTGGAGTGAATATTGAATTTGAGAGGTTAGTCCATGAACAGCACAAAAACCTTCTATAAGATGGATGTTAGATGGCAAAGAAGATAAATCCAAGTTATTTTTTAGCTGACATAATGACGAAACTTTGTTTTCTTGAAAATAACTCATTTCCAATTCCTTTTGACTCTCCAAACTTCTTTTATATCTGGAAAGTAATAATTGAATATTATATAAGAGTCCTAATATGTATTTAAAAGAATACAAGGAAACAATAGAAATAAACTAGTAAGAGGGAGACATCAACCCCAAGAGTTCTTGAGTTGCAAATAATTTGAGCTCGAATCTGCAGTTGAGGTTGGGCTTCTCGGAGATGGACGGGATTTTATTAATGGGGAAGGAATGTTCTCAAATACAGATGGAATAGCATGAGGCTTAAGGTAACGACAACGGAGAGGATTGGAATGAGTCCACCCCTTCTTTTAGTCCTTGTTTTTTCTTGGTATAGTACGAGCCCAACCATGAAGAAGTTCTTCATTTTTAAAGGGGAACCGCTGAAAAACAATATGATTCATATTCAATATTGCTTCAATTCTAGCACTAGGATTGTGTGATGACGTCATTGTATCGTAGATTTCCTATTTGTTGTTTTAGTGACGTCGAGACTCAATCTAGGGAAAATAGATGCAGCTGTTCCTCACTCATCTTTCGGCGCCAGTTGTAGATCATCAAAATAAGTGATCACTCATCAGTCTCCCCTTTTATTAGTCCCAGGCTCGTCATTCTAGTATCTCTATGGTTCCCGCTTTTACGTCTTATTTTCATACTATACCTTTTAGCTAGAAAATGTCAATATAATCCGTTTGAATTTATCAAAATTGCCGTTGAATTCCTAACATTGAAGGAAAAATAAACAAACAAAGTTAGTTGTAAGATGGATCTTTCCCTCGAAGCATTCGGTTACACTGGATTGGATATCCTATTCATATGCTTTCTGATCCTTGTTTCAACTTCTTGTTCTGTTCAAGGGATCTCGTCTCTTTTTCTTTGGAGGGATTGTTCATTGCGCAGATGTCTCTTCACATCAAGATCTTTGATAGTGACTTTTGATCCTGTGAATCATCGCCTCTATACTCAAGAATACATCAATTCCTTCAGATCTTGGAAATAATCATAGTCTACTTCTATAAGAAATAAGGAGTTTCATAGAAGACAGAATAATCGACTGAAATACCTATTGAGGTATATACACAAATTTATCATCCTCTACGCACAACTCCTTCAATGAAATTATTGAGCCAATTCCTCCTTAAGTCAACTCTGATTCGTCTATAACTCTAAGAAAACAATCATTGATAAGATTCCTTCAGTGTCCGATCTATCACATTGATATAATTTCATTTATAAGATAGAGTTTGTGATGTGTAATCTAGTATATGCTTAATTATATAACCTGAACAATTCAAACTCAACCTTGATTTCTTTATTACTTTTGAGTCTATTTTGTCATTGAAAAACAAGGGAAAGATAGTTCTATACTCTTAAAGATAATATGTATCTCTTTTCTCCAACGTTTTGTCTGCAAAGTATATTCTGTTGTGTTATTACATATAAATTGTTATTGTGAAATTTTAAGTGAGTATGTGTTTTAAAAAAAATATAAGTGACCTCTTAACTTGCACATAATTCAATTGGAATATCTTATTGTTGTTGCAATTCCCAAACATATAGAGTCGGGAATCCTTTTCTAAGCAGCTTCTCACCATATTGGAATATTACTCTTGAAAAGATCTAGGATCTCCACACAGTAAATTTATTATAGAATACTAAATGTTTTCCATAAGAGCTAATATTATGTGTATTATAACAGTTAAAATGTAACAGAGTAATAATACCATTTGGTTGGAAAAATAAATTAAAACATCAAAGATATTCCTCAAAATTTAATTCCCTGTTTATCTGTTATATTATTTTTGTTTCTTATTGATTCCTTCAATTTTATTTCGACAGACAAATGCTATTTCATTATTGTGATTGTAGTAATGCGAGTTATTAAAATTCTTCTTGTTGTCAGTTGTAGAACTACTATTGGTCTGTGTTATAAACTGTTCAAGTAATACGAATATAGGATGTTTTAGAAAATTATATTTACTGAGTATCATTTAAATATTTGCAAAAATATATTTCTCTCAAGAAATAGTAGTCAAAATCACAAGTCTTAATTAAGACATCATATTCAATTATGTTAGCAAGCTCTATATTTATTATATTCAAGATAAATGAAAAATTAAGATCTTGTTATTAGTTAATGTTTCACATGATCATTTCATATTTATTACATAATATTTCTCCAATATTTTTATGACTTTTTTACGACAAAAATATACCTAGTATTTAAAAAAAAATGTTGATTCCCAACTATAGAAATATATTGAATATATTCATAAATGACTTAGGTGCGGTCGATCTAAGTTACATTGTAACTAAAAGTAGACTACCATATTAATAAACGCTTTTGCAGAATAATCACTTTATACACAATTTGGTACGCCCAAGGTGTTTACCTTGGCTAAATAAGGTGTTATCCCTTCTGAATGAAGATAATGAATATAAACGCTATCACATCCACAAGGATCCTCTTACCAAAAAATAATGCATCATAGGTGCAAAAGGGAATATCTGATACTTTGCAGACTTTCTCATAGTCTATAGATTTAAAGTGTGTTGTTCCATCAATTAAATTTTTTAGTCAAGCTCAAAATAGAGAATCTTAAAAAATTATGATTCAAATATATCATAATTAAAAAAATGAAATGATTGAAGTTGTATTTCATAGCCACAGACAATGCAGCAACTGTTTAAAGTGGGAGTTGAAAGCAAGAATCCATCTAATGATGTCTTAAGCTCAACTAATATGGAATATACAGAAATGAAGGGAGGTTAATATTTTATTGTAAGTAAAATTTTTGTAGAGTAAAACCCTATTTTTCATTTAATCAGCCTTATACTCCAAGACTGTTTCTTTAAATGCATATCAAATTTGATTATCGTCATTCATAACTAATGTATCATTAAGAATAAGTCCAATGATATGTTTAATACAAATCGTTTAAAGTCAATGTAAAGTTTTAAATGTGTCACATATTTAATATTTTTAATTATTCTCCATATAATCCACTAGATATTAGTCATTCACAATAAATTGAAGCTAAGACGTAAACTATATATATAATTTAATGATTAATTTGTTATCCATTTCCAACGGCGCATCATCAAGTCAGACTACTCTGTACTATAGAGTTTGTACAAAGCAGAGGGGATCAACGTATTTGCTCTTTGAAGAATTCATTTACATGATCTGCAGGAAATCCATTGTAATCCGGACTTGGCGGTGCATCAAAATAAATTGCAAAGGTGGAGTGAAGTCCACAGAATGGCAACGCGCCCATTTCGATTTTAGAAATCAAGAATTTGTACACTTATTATTGCTCATGATGCCCAAAACTTAATTTAGATATTTTTAATTAAAAAATAAGACTATTTGTATAATATAATCAATTTTTGCTTTATGAGGTCTTCTTCGACTCTAACTAATAAAATGTAATTCTTAATCTATGCAATTCCACAGCATATATAAAATACAAGTCTTTTCGTTTGCCATTCTTGAAATAGTTAAATTTTATACAAAAAAAGATTAATAAGTATATATCGGCAGATTTAGTTTGAATTAACAATAAAAGAGCACGGCTTTGTTGCATTTTTTTCTGAGAAAAAGCTTAATCTCCATCATTCATAAATGAATTCAAAAAGTTCCTAAGTATCCGTTTTTCGAACGTATTACATCAAGCATCAAATCTTAGAAGAGTAAGAATTAGAAAAAAATTCTTGTTGTGTTTAAGTATGATATACCTAAGTGCATTATGGAGATGTAAAAACTCAATGATATAATTCATTGCAGAAAGTTAAAAGAATTTAGTGAAGAATGAGATAGTTTAAGACTAAAGATAAATAATGAAATACGGTGTCTCCTCTTTGACCCGTAACATCCCTTAGAGATGGAATACAAGAAGTATAATATATAATATAAGGGTTTATTATAATACACCATAGATTAACTAAATTCAAATAAGAGGGGAAGACGTCAGGAATCTTCTTAATCCACAGAGTTGACTATCAACCCTTATCCGAATCTCTCATTCTTTTAACATCTCACTAGGCAATTTACCACATTCAAACAAGGAAGCTCGATATAGAAACCATAAATATATAATATTGTTTAATTGATGAGTTAGAATTCTTGGTTATGAGGCAATATTCGCTAGAGCATTCGACTGAGGGTAATACAGAACAAAATACAACACTATTTTCATGTTAAGTACGGTCTGATCTTCGAAATCCTCAGCTTGCATCCATAGTCCTACCAAATAGTGATCGAAATATTCTTCTTCGCCAGTTTTTAACCTCTAGAAAAGGATCTCCCCCTCGATCCAATAACATTTCATCATCTCGCCTCGCACTCCAATTCTCCTCTTAAGTCGCTAAGGGAGAGTAAACTTCAGTCTCAGTACATAACTCCCCATTTTATTTAGTCCCAGGATATACAAGACTCCACTTTCCCTTATAGTCTCTGATGAGACATCTAACAAGAAATACATTGTACGTTCCAGAGTTAGGGATTCGGACTCGTAACTGGATTTGAACTTGAGTCCATCTTTTGAAACTTGCCGTTCGAATTGATGGTATAACCAGGGACTCGCGACTCCATAGATAAGATTTTTTTTTTTCTTTTTTTTTTACTCGAAAGCTATTTATCATTAATTCAAAAAATACTTTATCACTATGAACCCAGGGACGTCCGCAGCCTATTTTTTTTAAGGGAAGCTTAGTTTTTGTAATGTTTATAAAAAAATTCAAATATCCATTACTATTCACAAAAAAAAAAAAAAATCAAAAATTATATTCAGGTGAATATAATTACAGATCGATAAAAGTATTTCAGCATTCCAAGTAACTCCATTAAATAAGAAAAAATAATATATGCGTATATATTTTTGCATGATTTTTTAAAGGAAATTACAAGCTAAATATTAAAAAAATAAAATCTTATTTTAAAACTAAAAATAATAACACTAAAATAAATGTTTATCTAAATCACCAAATATCCGTTGTTGATGAAGAAGATGAATGAACGGACGACTCGTCTACACTGATTTGACTGTTGGAACTATATGAAGAAGTTTCACTACTGCTACCTGACTCAGACCTTGGTCTAAAGGTTGGATCCCAAGCCCGGAGATTGACTAGAGCACTGTTTAAAATGCTGCACCAAGCTATTCTTTCATCCCTTGTATCAGCCATTACCAAGTGTCGAACTCGCGTTAATCCACTTTTGCGATTCTAGAAAAATAAAATATGAATAAAAAATTAATATAATGTGGATTAATTTAGAACTTACGACATGCATAATTAGAGATTGTTTATCATCCGTCCGTGTAGGGCGTTGAGTCTCAAAGGTAAAAGTATTCATTCTTGAGCAAACTTCTCTGGGTGCGAGTGTGACGTTATCCGTTATGCATGCAATCAAATTGATTTCATATTTTGCTTCTTCTTTATTTTCGTCTTCAGGGTATCTCCAAAATCTTAAGCTGTTTCCCGATAATAAACACCACCGTCTATTCCAGTCCCCAAACCCATTCACATCTGTGAAAAGGGTCAAAAATCCACGTTTTTCAACCTATAGGTATAAATAAGACATTAATGACAAAATAATTACATACAATACAAAGTACATTTTACGAAACAAACTAAAGTCTTTCATATTCAAATCAAGGCGTCTCATCTTCATATTTATATATATGGGTCTTAAAATTTTTCACCATAATTTTTAACGAAGAAAAATATAACCAATGTAATATGAAAACTATCTACCTTATTTTCAGAATGCGCGGTCAAGTTCATGTTGAGATCCTTTTCAAGAGGAGAAATGGGAGGAACATCATGCAAAGAGTATTTTTTCATCTTCATAGTATCCAAGCTGATAGTTGTATGACCAACCTTACCAAAAGCAGGCCTTCGAATAGTTTTACTATTCACTGGATTCTGATGTCTAGGCCCTGGTAAACGTGAGACTTCCTGCTTCTTTAACTTTCGAAGTGGAGTCAAGTTGAATACGGATTTGTCTTTGCGAATATGATACTTAACCTCATGCGTCAATATCTCTTTCCTTGTTTGCAACGCATATACTTCCAAATGTATCTAAAAAGAGGCGGAAAATGAATGCTATCACTCACTACCGAGTCAAGAGTGAACCCAGATCACATTAACATACCTGAAAATCAAAGTCCAATTCACGGACATTGATCAAGTTGGGAAAATGGAGCCTTCCTTTTGAAATCCCATCTACAGATGAAAGCATTTGTGTTGCAATGACTTGATTCTTATACTTGACCAAGCACACAAAATAATGAACAAAATTATCCATTCCGCTGTTAATCTGTTTGATAAAATCTGTTTTTAACCTCAAAGTTACTCCGCTGATACTAATGGATCCCTTACACCCAAAGGGTCTATTCCTTTGAGGAGTAGTTTTTCCCATGGCCCCCTCGGTTTTAAGTCTTTCTACCTCTGCCATAGCAGCAGAATATTTATGAAAAGCTTCCAATAGCAAACGCTCACCCTCCACTCTTTCATATGAACCCTCGAACTCGTCTTTAGACACACAGTAATTCAGAGCTTTAGATGATTGCTCCATTCTTTGCTCTTGTTGCATCGCGTCTTCCTGAAGTGTTCTAATTTGTCGCAAAATGTTTTGTTTCAGAATGTCAGGATCCTCATCTTCTCGCACTACTTTCCTTGAGTGCTCTGCGTCATTCCTCACAATTCTAGGTTGAGGATTACACTTTCTATAAAAAGAAACAGTATGAAACAAGCCACCATCTTTCACACCTTCCACATGTGGGAGATTTTCAGCACCCGGAGAATTGTTTCCTTCTATCAGTGGAGTTTTAAAGTCATGACAATGATGTTCAGAGCTTTTTAAAGGAGTCTTCTGCTCAAATTCCCAACTGGAAGTGGAGATTGTTGGAGACTTTCCTTCCATTTTCAAAGTACTTTGAGATGTTCTGGAGATTTTAGGTGGAGTAGGTCCACAGTCAGAATAGTCCAATTCAGAGTCATCCAGAGCCTCATCCAGAATATCATCTATTTCTTCGGAGCAATTGGATACATTCATTCTCTCACATACTTTATTATCTTCATCCTCATGAATAGAAGGCAAATGCGATGTCCTAAAATGTCAATGAACTTGTTAATTTCTAATAAAAACAACATATAAATAATCATATTACCTCTTAGTTGATGCTGCATTTTTGATGGCTGTTCCTAGACTAGGAGCTTCACTCAGTGCAAAACTCTCCACACTCATAGCAGTTTCAGATCTGGGTAACGTGTCTTCATCTGTTCCTGATAAATTGGGATAAATGCAACCTTCTTTTGGAGGAGAGACTTTAACTTTTTTGAGAGAGTGAATTCCTGGATAATCATTATGCTCAGTCCCTCGAGGTGAAGTAATGACTTGATCCATTTCATCATCTTCACTTGCAGTTGTTTTTATGGAATCGTTTTTATCTTTTTCTTCCATAATTTCTACTTCTTCTTCTTCTTCAATAGGATTATTGGAATAGGATCCCGTAATAAATCTATTAAAAAGAGATTAGTTTAGGCTTTAAGTGAATGAATCCTAAATGTATTACCTTTTCATTAGAATATCCATATCCTTTTTTTTATTTTCTTCAAACTGACGAGCCAAATCGGATTCTCTCCAGTCTTCCTTCTCTTGCACTCCTTTTTCAAAGAGTTTTTTCTGAGCATCTATTTTGGATGTTCTGTCCGAGGGTGACACGGATCTTCGCTTGTGATGATTTGCGGGGGATGTAACTGTGATGTGAGGAGGGGAGTCCCTCTTTCGTTTCCAGGCAGGTTCACTCCCAGGGGCAACTCGTCCCTGAGCCTTGGAGAGCATGGAAGGAGTCACAGACTCGCCGAAGCGAGCAATGGGTGTGGGCACAGTTTTATTTTTCTCAAACAAGGCCTTCCTCTCCCGAAGAGACAACAATGCGGGATCCACAGAGGGTGAAGACTTTTCAAACAGAGTTTTCTTTTCAAACAGTGTTCTCCTTGAGGCAGTATCAGATTTATCAGGGCCGCTGTTCCTGCTACTGCTGAGATGATTTTCTTCTGAAGAGCTTTTGGAGATGTCATGTACCAGGGGCTGTACATAGGTTCTAGCAGGCTTGGGTGGCGGTGGTTTGGGAGGACTCACAAACTGTAGAGGATGTGGTTTGGAGGGACTGGGAGATCTCCGGGGCACTTGCTGAATAAAGTTGCGATTTTGAGTGACTTGAACGGGAGGAAAGGATTTGACGGGACTGAGGGATCGGGATCGGCGCCGGTTGAAGTCGTAGACCAATTTGCTCCTGGAATCCGTCTCTTGGAATCCCTGCGCCTTGAGACTCTTGATGAAAGAAGGATCCTTCTTTCTGAGAGCGGCGTCCACATCCACGACCTCGGACGTGGGGATCTTTTGGGGCTCCTGTTTGGGACATCCCGCGTCGTGTTCCCAAGCGTTGAATTTGGCGGCGAGTCCCGCCAGCCGCTTCTTCCGCGCCTCTTTCTCGTCTTGGAAGAGGGGCTCTTCTTCTTTGGGATCAGGAGCGGAAGAGGAACGTTCCCGCGGCACGCTTGACTGTAAACCAATGAGTGCCTTGAGTTCCTCTTTGGTTTCCGGATCCATCGGCCCCGAGAAAGTAACGACTTTCTTCGTTTCCACTCGTTCCTCCGTCGTCTTGCTCACGGTCTTCTGGATGAGGGCCCCTTTGCCCTCGCTGAGCCGTTCCTCCTTCTCGGACATCTGGACTCGAGTCGTGACTTCGTTGCTCCGCTCCTTCAGAGGACTTCGAATCGCTTTTCCTTCCTCACCAACGGATTTCAGCCGAGAATTCAGCGCTTCTCTCCGAGCTCGAGTTCGAGCCAATAGTCGACTCACTTCCTCATCCATTTCCTTGATTCTAATGGAATTCGTGATCGTGATTCACTTCAAAAAGACACAATAAACTTGAAGTTTACTTCTTTATTTTTTCATTCACTTCTTTCCTTTTCTTTTCCTCCGCTCAAAATTTCAAAAAAAGGGCCACAGATCATTTTCGATATTTGTTCCCTTTTTTATTTATTTATATTATTATAAATGTTCCCTTGCTCTTGCGGGATCTGTATTTGATTTATATTTATTTTCTAATCTTCGGTAATATTATGAAGATAAAATATCCTAATTTTGTCGCTAACATTTTTGTCCAATAAAAAATTCCCCCTTCATTGATTCTGCTGGTTATTTTTCCTCGAGGAGATTTGGTCGCGTGATCGACATCTTCGCTGCCTTTTGATGTTCTTATATTATCGTTCGAACTTAATTGTTTTATCTTGATCAAATCAAGGTTAATAGAAAATGTATTTCTATTGACTATTAACCTTAAAACAGATTAATTAATTATATAACTAGAGGCAGAAGAGAAAAGGAATAATTATAAACAAGTAATTTGTAATCTTGTACTGTTTATACATTATAACTTATAAGAAAGAAGGAGTAAGGAATTATGGATCTGGGATGCTGATTCTATATGGAAAGGACTCATTTACTCGTGGCACATTAATGAATCATAGTCGTGGCCTTAGTTAAGGTTTGAAGATATGGAAGAAGCTCGATTGATCGAAAAAAAAGGAATATTTATTGGTGAATCATAGCTCTTTTCCGAAAATGGTGGGTAGCTTCTTATTTCTCTCCCGAAGCTACTTTTACTATCAACGAGATTAATTAGCTCACGTAGGTGCATCCCATTTCTTGGATTCATCTCACTTTCCCTTTGTCTTATCCCATTGTGTAATATATTTTATTAATATTAGTTATTACGAGATTATTATTAATTCTTTCATTTTATGTAGACTCCGGCTCGACTTACCTCTCGATAAAATACAATGAAGTTAAATAGACTTTTTGAAAAAAGTAACTTTTGTAGAAATAAATCTTTATGTAAATGCGCGGGAACTTATAACGGTTCTTGAGTCTTATCTCATATCTGTTATGTTAACAATGAATGACTAATTACAAATAACTTTTATAACCACCCTAATACGTAGTAACGAAATAATACATATTAATTAATAATTATTATATGTATCGGCTATTGTTATTTCTTTCTTTATCGTGAAAACATAGAAATCCCTACATTTTAATGAGACAAATGAAAAAAGGATAAGTTGACAGCAATATATTAAACATTGAAACAATTCTCCAACGAATACATAGATTGTGGATGAACAATTATTAATGACATAGTTATTGCAAGGTGACTATATATTTATTAAGAAAGACATATTTTCTGCCCCCTGTTCGTACCTTGCCATATTACGGCACTTCAACGATCTCATTGGATGGGCTAGAAAGCCAGCCAATCATCTTAGAAAAGAGCTTTCGTCAGGGATGCCCCTCGCCTCCACTTCTTGTCATAGCTGTAATCGAAGAACTCGTTTTAGGTATTACAAAAAGGTACAGAGGCTTTGGGATTAGCTTTGAGGGATCTGATTTGTATACAGATGATATAATTTTAACCGTAGAGGCGAATTCTGAGTCTCAGCTAATTGCCAGAACAAAAGTCTTACTTAATTATTTTCGGAAGTTTCAAGAAAAAACAGGATTGGTTGTGAATAAAAATAAGACCCCTAATTACTTTTGGGCTCCTCGAAGCCTGAAAATGAGCTTAAAGGCGGAAGTTATAAAGTTAGAAAAATGGCGGAAATTTTGGGTATCAAATGGAATAGCAGTGGTATTCATGAAGATAACTGGAACGAAATTCGGACATCTGTCAACAAAAGAATTTCTTTTTTGAAAAGATTCAACCTTAAAAAGAGTTGACTTTTATAACAATTTGGTAATACATTTAATTTTATATAAGGCCCCATCAAGTCTGCAGCTAGCTGAAAAAGCTATTTTAGAAGAAGACAAATGCCTAATTGTTTGTTTTATAAGAATTATATCGAAGCCATGAAAATACCTAAATCCCATATAGGTGGTGGAGTAGCCCAACTATCTCGTATTGTCCCGAAAATTTACTCCAAAATTTTTGTGGATATTTCAAGAAATCCAGCAGTAGAATGGAGAAGAAGCATAACGAACCGATAACTGTACATTTGGCTTATGATGGGGACTAACCTGACCAACAAAATTACATCTTTGATCTTTCCAGTTTGGGGCTCAGCTAAGAGAATAGTTTGGATGCTCACCCTTGCATTTAGAAATGACTCAACCATTGATATATTTCGGCAAAATATAAATAAAAAGTTATTTATTATAAATTTAAAGGACCCCCTCAATTTTAGAAGAACACGCAATCACACGAGATATTTAAACTGTTCACAATTTAAATTCGGAAGAATTGCCCAACGATGGTAGAATAAGACTTCCACTCGTTAATTCTTCAAAATATTGTTCAATGCCATGCCCGAGGCACGTTAAGATGGTTCTCCTAAATTCTCCTGATGCAGCTATGAATGGACTCTGGGAGCTGCATAGTAAGCGTCTGGGCCTCCCTATGGGTTGGAAAAGAAAAATAGTGTCTTCTCTGAGGGGAATAATTG
Source organism: Lepeophtheirus salmonis (assembly GCF_016086655.4). Lineage (NCBI taxonomy): Eukaryota > Metazoa > Arthropoda > Copepoda > Siphonostomatoida > Caligidae > Lepeophtheirus > Lepeophtheirus salmonis. Next base: position 43,428,660 of record NC_052136.2, on the reverse strand, counting down.
ATGATAAAAAGTTTACCTCGCAGTTACAAATCTCCACAGATTGTATAAAATATACTAGGCCCAAGGACTCACGCGTTTCCAATATGGGTCTATGTTTATTCTGTATGGAATGTCTCTCTTCAAGTGTTTTCCTACAAAATAAAAAGTTTTTAAAAGTATTTTGCTAGGAAAAATTATCAAAATAATAAAGATGAGGCAATACCTTTATAATAGAAGTGGTATTTTATTAGTACTTTCATCAAAATAAACATTAAAAACATATTAAAAAGAAAAGGCACAATCAAAAAGTACAACGTTGGTCCAAGTCTACAAGTCAAAAGATTTTGATTGAAATTTAGCTTTTTTTCTATTAGCTTCTGAATTCTTAGCTGCCATTCTCTTTTTGTTAAAAATCGGATGTCATCATTCAGTTTAGCACTGAAATTGTTACCCATGACATTAAATAAAGCAAATGAAATTCTTTGAAGAACCAGGAGTGTCCTTCCTCGCACTTTACTCCCACAACAGCGATAATGTCAGAGTTTAAACTGTCCTGCATCCTTTCAATGAATCTGGCAACAAATGAAGCTCTAGGATTTGGGGTGCTAAGTAAACTGTCTTTCTCTTCAGGAGTAGCTGTGATGTAACAGAACATGGAGTGAGCATAAAGACAGGAGAGGTAGAGAAGGTCAAATGGAGTCGACAACCCCCCTCTGCTCATTATGTCGATGAACTCTTTCAGGTCTACATGCTGATTAGTTGGGCTATCTAAGGTTATTGAGTCCGTAGGTGTGTCTCTGATGACCATTAACTCTTGGCATGATGTACAGCTGATATTTTTCTTCAAAGAAAAACCAATATACCCGGCAACAAAGTAAAGAGCATTACTCTTTCCCTGAGAAGCTAGTTCCTGGAGGCCATCTGGTTGCCAGTTAGTCAAAATGAGCTCAGCTTTTACCAGGTCTTCATCCAGCAGACCTTTAATTTCTGAAGTAGTCAGACCTGAAAATTGAAAAAAGTCAAATATTGTTATGATATTATTATATTGTGAAAATAAGAAATACCAAAATAAAGAAGCTTACTATTAACAAATATGTTATTTACCTGAGAATTTGACAAGACTCAGAATAAGAATCTTTTTCTCTGCTTCCAGGATCTGTCTCACGCTGATGTGGTAGATACCTCCACTTAGTTGTTATATTAGTTGGATATTCTACATAGTCCTGATCCCACATTCTCCCACATGAGTGCGGTTGATAGAAGAAAAGGTAAATATTATCTAGCTGTTGGTTTGGTGAAGAGGAGAGCCATTTGCTCACGAATGAAAGAGAGCTTAGAAGCTTGCTTCGGTTCAATCTCTGAGGAGTTGAGAAACTTCACTAACTTGTTGAAAATGTCTTCCCAGGTCTCTGTTTGATTCAATTCTTCTTCTGCTCCCAGAAAGGAAGCCAAATTGATGGCTTGAATCACAGTGTTGACCTTGCCTTCTGAGGTGATGTGTGATACTGCCTTTTTGTCAATCAACACACCAGAGTGGTACATTTTGAATGACATATCTGTCTCAAACTGGATGCTGGCTACTACTTGGGGGCCCAATTTCTCATCATGGGATAGCTTTAAAAGGGCAGCACTTGGTTTTGTGATGAGGATGAAGTTGAGTGGGAGTGTCTCCTTGGCCAATTTGTCACCAAGTTCTTCTGCAGAACTCATTTCGTTGAACTGTTGAGCCCTATATGACGTGGTCGCAGCCTGAGTTGATCTTGATGAAGCTTTAGGAGTTGAGTTTGGGCAGTTTGGCCATAGGGATGGTACTACATCTGGTTTGAGGTACCTGTAAAAGAAGGACAGTTATAAGCATACACATCAAAAGTGAGCAGCTGCCTTACCTCTTCTTTAGAGCCTTGGCAAGGGTAGACTTCTTTTAGACTCACAGATGAAACCAGATTCGTTGAAATGCAGCAATCATAGCTTTGTACTTATATATTGTGCCTAATCTGTCTTCTTCAGATCTGTTTCTCTTGGAATGGCTCTCAGCAAGGCTGTATCAAGTCCATGTTTTCTCTCTTTGTTTGGCCACAGATGGATAGTAACGCCAGACTGTTGTGGCTCGTTGTCATTGCCCGTTCTACACCCTAGAGCACAACACTTAGTGGACATGAATGGAATTTCAAAACACAATAAAGATGGGGTCCACAAAGTAACTAATAGTTATTAGTTATTACTTATTATCTTAGCAAACACGTTGCATTGTTTTTTTTTCAATGGACCCATGTTGCACGCGTATTTGAATTCATGTTTGTGCGTGCCCGGTCCTGCTTACAGGAGTCCTTGACTAGGCCCTGCAAGGACTGTGCAAAAATATATAACACACTACATGCGTTTGTGGACTGCCATGCCATTTATATCCTAAAATGTTTTGTATCCATAAGGGCTGACGAATGGGGAAGAAAAATAGGTTAAAGGTCTTGTTCGTTTTGGAATTACAAAGAAGAAGGGTGAAACTTCTGAGGTAAAAAGGGCCCGGGATTTTGCAATTCTTAATTTTATAGCCCTCATCGCCAGCCAACTAACTGAAGGATGAGTTGAGAGGTATCACCTTGGCAGCTTCAGCCCGCTATGTCTCTCTCACAACGAAAATTCCTAAATCAGGATGTGAGTCATGGAATTTTGCAGGGAAATAAATCCGGTACTTTCCATCAACTTCAGGGAATCATCGAAGTATTTTAAAAAGGGTTTTAAGAAATTTTAACAAATATTTATCATAATAGTTAATTTGCATGTTTACTGTTGTTTTTTTAAAGATTGATATTTAGAATATTAGTTGAAATTCTACCCGGAGCATTAAGTATATGTTTATTTATGTAATTTTTTAAGCAAACGCTCCGGTTTATTTATATATGTATGTTCTATATAATATATAAACCAAATAAAGAATGTTAAAAAAGAGGGAGCAGAACATTTTAAATTTTTTTATATTCAGGGGGAGGGGCTTGGTTTTGGAATTTCAAAACGGGGTGATGGGGACTCTTAGTAGTTTCCTCAAGTATCAGTAGTGAGTTGTATCCCGTTTTGGGACCTGGCAGTACGCGAAAACACTCCCACTATTTGCTGTACAATTGGGGGCACTCAGTAGTTTCTTCAAATAGTGGGTTGCAACCGAATTGGGATCCGGTGGTATCCGAATATGAACTCAACATTTGGGGTTCAATTGGTGGGGCATGTGAGGGACTCTTAGTAGTTACTTAAGTATCGGAGGTACCAAAAACACCCCCAAGATTCGGGGTACAAAATGACAATTCATAAAGTCTTTGCCCCGTTTCCTCATAAGTTTATACGAATGGTCCTTATACGCTATAATGAGAGCATTTAATCAAATAAAATGTTCGGTCTAGCTCGGTCCCCAAAAAAAATTGGTACAAACGATTTTTTAGATAAATTGTTTATAACATGGCATTATACGTATTTTCATGTACAATGACGTCATACGAAGTTTAAACAGAGATAGCTAGTATGAATTTTAATCCTGTCGTCTCTTTTGGAATACATAATTCTTAATACGAATATCTATTGAGATGGATGATCAAGTTATAAGTATCTTCCTTCGATTCCCACTATATTTATTTAGTTCTAACTCTTGGAGGACATAGAAGTCCACTTCTTCCGGTCTTGATGAATTAAGAATGACCTTTGGCCTTAGTATTGTATACATTGCGTACTATTGAGATTTTTTTTGAAATAATCAATGACAGTTGATCTAAAAAAAAATGAAATTTGGTCTTTACAATTTATGAGGCCGAAAAAAATAGGTACATAGTGTAAACCCAAAAAAATCATTCCTTCTAGGACAACTGTTTGGACCGAAAAATCGGTCTAGAAAACATCACATAAGAGCAAACCGAAAAAAAAAAAAAAATTGGTTCTGGACCAAGTCTCAACACTAGTTGTTACCTTTATTGTATTACTAATACAATAAAGGTAACAGTCTGCCCTCCCTCCTTCAGGTCTGAAAACCTAACAATGCCATTTAATGAAGTGTTAGCCAATTCTTCCTAAATATAGAATTATTTAATCACTGATAGTAACTGTTCAAAGCGCTTAACAGTAGCCAATACGAATTCAACCAATCAATATTCAGAACACTTATTTGGAGGTGAAACATGGACTTCTAACAACCAAATATAGTGGCTATGTGTGTGTCTGTGAGGTTACGTCACGGAATAGTTTGTAGTTACGCGTTGGTTACGTCCAAGGCAAGTGGCGAAAAAAAGATCATGGGATCCATATTTTAACGAAAATATATGGTAATACTTTTATTGTCCACTAGGGGCGATGTGTGTACTCAAATATTACTTTATAAGTTATACTAACTAGTATTGTGTCGACCCTTATTTATTCGGTCCAGTTCAATCCAGTCTTAGGATCGGTCATTAATTGTCGGCTCTTTGAACTTTTCGTAAAAATATCGATGGTTTATTGAGACAAATAAGACATATGAAATATTTATTATGATTATTGCACATATCTTGCTAAAAATATTATATTTTTCATTATAATACAATATAATACGAACATATTATTTTGTTAATTATTTATATATAATTAATTCTATTATATAATAGAATAATTAAAAGGAGGAAAAACACCCTCCCTCATTGACTTAACGAGGGATCGATTCTACCTTTCTCTAGGACCGACAAGTAGGACTGGACTGCGGTTCTCGGTCCTAAATAAGGACTGGTACAACACTAGTTACAAACCTAGCTGTAAACTACAATAACTATTTAGGCAGCCACTATATGTTCATTGTTCACCATTTTAACTGAATTAACAAGTTGAATTCGGCAAAGGGAATAAAAAGTTGTATACGTCATAAGGGAAAATGATAAAGTGACGTCATTTGTTGTAGTATAAAAAGCGACATCTGCTGTACGAAAAAGATATCAGCACAGAGCATATACATATTGAGGTCTAGTAAGACGATATTCTGACTAATGTTGATAATGGCTCCCTCGTGCGCCCAGTGGGTATAACTAATCTTATGAACAATCACAATGATGATATAAAGTATTACCTAAAAGGATATTCATTGCAAAATTCTATGATATGATGTTAATATGTGACAACAGTTACGAATGTTTTATAATTTTTAGTTTCCATTTGCTCTTTTTGATAGTACTCTTTAGCTCGTTATTTATCCATTTGACTTTTTAGTGCAGCAAAGTAGGGACAATATGTAGAGCTAACTTTTCTCGAACGTAGTCTTGGCAAAATATTGGAGGCCATATTATACTCAAAAATAGTGATTTTGAGGAGCTTAAGAATCCCATTGCATGATAAGTGACGAAAGGAGCAGAAGTTGCTCCCAAGTAAAATGTTCTTAAAATATTTTGTCATCTCAGGTCCTGTACAGAAAAGTGTTGATGAGTGTATAGCGTATTTTTTCAGCCACAAGAACAGTTCACTGTTTTCAATCTCAGTTGTAAACACAGTTAGCTCTCTGCCTAGGTAACTGCATGTCTCTCAAGAAGCAACATGTAACTTGTTGAGATTTCATGAACAATATCCAGCAAAATATTCTAATGCTTGGATCCTTTTCGTCCAAAGTGCTACATCTCAATGGCAATAGCTTAGTAAATTAGGACAGAACCCCTCATTCACGTAGAACTTTGACATTCAGGCCTGTATTGATGAAACAGTAGGTAGTTCGAGCTTTGCCGAAAGAAATATGTAGTACGATGAACTTTTGTAGTAGGCACTGACAGCAAAAGTGGAGCTGAATAGATATAAGGAAATGTTGCAGTTTAGAAAGGAATGGATGCATTGAAGAGATTATGTGTCTCACATTTGTCAGAGTTGGGACTTTAGCCTTTTTCCCTTGCTACAATCTTTTTATTGTCCTATTTTTGAGATAAACATACTATCTGAGTTTTACCATTAGAGAAAGTTCTTTGGATTTACCGGGTGCAGAGACTGTAGAGACATCCATGCAAATGTTATCTGCAAAAAAAAAAAAATGTTTTTTGAATCCCTATATCTTCTGATAAGTATATATCATAATGTTTTGGTGAGGATTTGGTACATCGAACATAGTGGGAATTGCATTAGGTATTAGTCTTCTTTTCTCTTTTTTGAAGCAATATTTTATGAATATGCAGTCCTCAAAATGCGTATAACAAAGTCTATGACTAACGTTGCATGACTCACTCGACCTTCCTCTTAAATCGGCTCGACGAGAATTCTTAATCCATCTTCTGCAGATATTATCGTTAAGAAGAAATTTAAATAAATGCAAACGGTGGCTTTCCAATTGTTGGAACAATTTATCGCAACACAATAAGTTCCTCCGGACGCTTTCATTTGGATTAAGGACACTGAAAAGTAAATTAGCTATGTCTTCTTTCTTGAAGTAGAAAAATGTTTTATCAAGCCATTAAAATGTGGAAGCAATATTAAAGTGTCTTTTAAGGGGCTTAAAGTTTATTATAACCAACTTACCTAATCAATGTTCCTTAAAATATTTAATTTTTTTAAAGATTTATTTTCTTATCTGGATTGTTGATAAACACTGAAGGCTGGGGGACGCCACAGTCACAATTTGCCATTTTGTTTTGAAGCTTTAGATTACGTTATTTCCCCAGGGTACATTTCCTTAATGAGCCAATATAATTACTATTGATGGAACGATTAATCGGAATAGGAGAATCGGGTGTTTTTATGGAATCAAAATTAGCATCTCCAAAATAATATTTAATTTGCGATTCCAATTCTTATGTATTTCTGGAATTTAACTATTTATTACTTTAATAGTCATCAATAAAAATAAGCCTCCCAAATTAAGAAATTTTTGCTTTTTACTAAAAAATTTAATATTTGAAATTTAACTTAATTTTTCAAAAAAAAAATCCAAAAAATTTAATTTTCTGTGAATTACTACGTACTTTTGAAATTTTTGTAGATACACCATGAGTTTTTGAATTTGTTTTTCAAAAAATTTAAGTTTTTGTGAATAATTGTAGAATTTTGAAAAAAATTTAAATATAAAATTATATATTTGAAATATATTTTAAATTGTGTACAAAAAAATTTAATTTTTGGATTTTTTTTCTTTAAAAATTCCAAAAACTAAGCCTCCTCTCCTAAAATATAATCCATTGGGCAACCCTGATAACAAAATGGTATTTCTTTACTATTATTTATGCAAGAATTGGAATCGGTGTTAAGTTTTTTTTGGACTTGTCCCATCACAAATAATTTTTAGCAACACCCTTGCAAAAGAAATTAATTCATTTTTATAGCAATTACACAATATATAATGTATATCTGTTTATGCGTTTAAAAAATGAATCGTAATTATGATTGTGATTATGCTTTCTTCCCCCTCCCCTCTTTATCCCATGCAGGAGTTCGACCTTCAAAGGCCTGATTCTCTATACACAAAGCAAATATAATATACATTATACATAAATACAAATAAAAAATTGTAAAAATGAAGAAATATATAAGAATGTGTAACTTATGACTCTTTGTTTAAGTATGTTAAAAGAAATATATTCTTAGCTCATCCATTGCAAAATGAAGCCAAAATTAATTATGTAAAGGTTATGTTTTAATATAATAATGTTTCTGAATTTTATTTTTAATCGACACGCAACTTCATTTTTATACGGAGTGTGAAATCAGGAGAGACTTAAGGCATCTTGCATCTAAGAGCCTTGCGAAATTAAAATTAAGGTCCTATGGAAAGAGGCAGTGAGGTTGCCATAGCATGAAACTTATCAATTTTAATTAAAAAATCAATAATTATTAATAAAACGAGGCCTTTGGAGTCGCTGAAATGGCACCTATCTTTTTACCTCATATCAATTGGATATTTTAGTGAAAGAATGTGGTTCCTATATGACAACTCGATCTTACTAAGCTTCTTAAAAAACCAATCATTTGGATCAAAGAATTCCAGAACAAGCACAGAATCAACCCAACGAGTAAGTTTGAACACCTCTTTTATTGTTTAAAGCTATTTTATGTTCTATTAATTCATTGGTTTTTTTCTTTTGTTATATCTATATATTTTTTATAAAAATGGCTGAAACATTCCTTACATAGCCCCTCTAGGCTACCCCCTACGGACGCCCTCTATTTAGTATTGATTTTTGTAATTATTAAATTTTTTGTTGTTGTATAGAGTTACATAAATATTTTAAAAAGAGAAGTAGGAAAATCAATCATGTATCTATAAAGCTAAATCTGCGAATTCAAAGTAGTTTTAAAGGAATCAATAATCCACCAAAATAGTTGATTAATTATAATCAATATTTTTTTACTTAAGAACAAGCTCCGATTTTGGGAAATTTGAAAAACAGTGTCTTTTTTTTAAAAAGAAAGAATATAATTTCGTTAATTAATTACTTAACTATTGACTACCCAAATGTCGCCAGTTCTACCATTTCTGTATTCCCCCTTCATGAATATTTTTGATCCTGACAATCAATTTAATTTACGAATTGTCATGTCACCTTGAAATGAGTTTTTGGTTTTTTTTGTAATAAAGTTCTAATCATCCATATAATCCTATTTGTTACCACACACGTCATGAATATGATTTAATTGAAGCCACAATTTAATACTTTCAAAAGAAAAATTCGAATCTGTTTTTTTTTTCAAAATCTTCCTAGATGCATTGCTACTTTAAAGAAGAAAGTTATTTAGAGTCAAATCCGGACATAAAAAATAAGGATTTAAGAAAAATACGCTTATAGTTAACCTTCTCTCAGATATATATTTCTTATACAGAAAATACATCGCGTAGAAGAAAGATGAAGGAAAAAAATCTGAATGATGTTTCATATTTCAAATTCATAGTAATATATGAAACTCCTCATAAAGATTTTTCCTATTTTATAAGTAATTCTAAAAATTACGCACATTGAGGGCAAAATAACCATTTCTCTCGAGCGCGTTGTCCATAAAGCTATGTCGTTCCCTATAAATATTGTATTTTTTTTACCTCCCACTGCATTTTGTTCTTCTTTTCCTTCTATCAGTGTCGTTAATATTGATTGGGTGGATTCGAATTCGTTCTTGTTAGGCTGTCAACAATTATTGAATAAAAACTTTTCGATTTTGGACTCTTTTTTTTTGGGTTGAGTTCAACTTTTTTAGAAAAAAGGTTGCGTGCTACAATAAAAGTCAGGGCGAGATATAAATCCAACAAATTAGAGTACTAAATATAGCGCTATAAAGTCGTACATAAACTACCAAATTAATTATATATTTAAATAAAATTTCCTCATATTATACTTATGTTTATTTTAAAAAAAATTAACTATTTTTAGGATCGGCTAAGGATTTCTCATTTCCTTATTTTAAAAAAAAATTATTTTCCTAGAAAATAATTATAAAAAGGTGAAAAAGAAGAAGAAAGGGGATAGCTTATAGTAAAATACATCGTAAATTTTTATGATAGTGTTGTGTCCTGACGAGGTTGAGGAGACACAAACTATTTAATCCAAGGAATCCAGGATGACCGAGAGAAATGGGGAGAGGAAAGACGTGGAGGAATAAAACAAAGGTTGTCTAATAGGAACAATTGTATTCTTATTAATACAATAACCTACTCTGATACATACATAAAATACACGACTATCTATACTTAAAACGATGTAAAAGACTGTACTTTACACATATATATACATACAAGAAAATAACAGAAGTAAGAGAACAAGGAGGAAGGAAACACGAATACATTACAGTTAGTGAGGTAATAACACCTTGATAAATTATTAATTTCTATCAAAAATATAAATGTATCTTTGAAAGATCATAATACCTTACACGCCGGTACCTTTACTTCACCTCACAATCTTTCATAATAAAACCCATAAAATGACCTAAAATAAATCTTTAATAGGGAGAAGGTATGGAATTCCGATCCGTTGATATATTTCATACCTTGGGAAGTAGAAGTTAATCCCTTCATTACCCTTCCTCTTCTTCATCGTCTATAAATTGTCGCTCCTACTCCTTTTCATCATCCCCTGTTCTCTTCCTATCCCCTTTTCACAATTCAAATCTACGTAAACTATAAGCAAGTTTGTTGGTACCCCTCACTCCCTTCTCCAGGATCATTTACTCTCCCTGCTTCAAGTTCATTTCTGGATTGAATCCTACAACAATAATGAGCATTCATATATGATCATGCAGGGACTCCCTCTACAGCCCTATACAAAAACTAATAACTAGTTTAGAAACATAAACCGTATGACATAACTAAATATCCCCCTTGAAAGTGGGAATGAAAGGTCCAGGCATCAATTTTACATTGAATGAAATTACTAGGGTTGAAAAGACAGGGAATGAAATCACCGGTGATAGATTTTAATATTACAAATATATGTCGTTCATTTAAAAAATTGTGGAGAAATAATATGACAATGATAGTCCAGGAATATTTAAGAGATAAATAGCAGTTGGTATGATTGCCTTATTGGACTAACTACCAGATGATTTTATGCCTTTTCAGTGTTTTTATGGAGGACATGTTACGTTATACGACAAAGTACTACGAAAATAATTTAATATGGGATTTTCCGTAACTGTAAAATCCAGAAAAATCCCTGGATATCAGGAGATGCAGGGTGTGCACCATAAATTGGAACTATCTTAAAATTCAACCTGCTTGATAAAAATGGAATTTGGAGTGTATTTGTTAATATGAAAAAGTTAGACATGATATTAAACAATAAATTTATTCAACATGTCCTCCCTCAGCAGTCACCATCTTCTCCATCCTGCCCCTAAAGTATTTGCATGTCCTGATGACTTCCGCGGCATCGACAGCATTCCACTCCCTCGTAATGGAGCCCTTCAGGGCTGCGATGCTCTTGTTGCTGACCTTGCACACCTCCCTCTCCAACTTCCCCTACCAGTAGTAATCACACGGATTGAGGTCGGGTGAGTTGGAGGGCCAGGTGTTGCGATCCCAGAAAGGGATGTCGTGGGAGTTGAAGAGGTTAGTCGTCCTCATGGCGATGTGTGCGGCCGTATCCTTCATCCAGGCGATGACGAACTCCTCCATGACTTCGCAGTACCTTAACGCGTTAACCCTTTCCTTGGGATTGAAGAAGAAAGGAGGCATCACCTCACCGGTGCTGCAGATGACACCCAGGGGCATCACGGAGGCCGGGAACTTTGTGGTGAAGACCGCAGGGACCTTTTCTCTCTCCTTGGCAAGCCACCTGTCATTCTGGACGTTGTAGCTTCTGTCGACAGTTTAGTTCTTCTCGTCGGAGAAGAAGAGGATTCTTCCTCCATGGTTCTTCAGGTCATTGAGGAGACGCTTACCATTGGTGAGCCTGGTGGTCTTCATAGATGCCGTGAGGATGTGTTGTTTGGCCATTCGGTATAACCTGTACCCGAGGTCCTCATTCAAAGCCTTGGACACCAGCTGCTTGCTCACTCCACGGTTCTTGGCCAAACTGGATAAGGAAGTCCCCGGCGAAGCCTTGATGGACTTCCAGAGGCCTTCAAGGAAGCAGGGAGTGCGGATTTGGTCACTTCTCATGTTGTGGGCCTTGTGGCAGACCTTCCCCGCAACCTCCCAGGCATTGAAGACCCGGTACACCGTGGTCTTGGGGTTGTTAAGAAGCTTGTTGATAGCAGAGGGCCTGTGTCCCGCGCGAGCCAATTCGAGGATGGCGTCTCTCCTTGCTTGTTCCATGAAGACTATTGTTTGTTGTCAAAACAATTGTGATGGAAGTTATAGTGTATTGTTCACGCAACCTTTTATATTAGTATCATTTAACTACGAATATCCACATTATGGATCTGGATGAAGTTTAAAGTAGTTCCAATTTATCGTAGACACCCTGTACACCTCGGGCGTCCGCAAGGTATGATTTTTTAAGGGGGGGGGGGAGGCACGGTTTTTGGATTTTTTAAACAAACATCCATATTTATTCGTACAAAATTAATTGGCAATTTTTTTAAAAAATTTATAGCTATTTACGGAAAATAAAACTTTCGGCATACAAAAAATTAAGACTCTAGAGCTATCACAAAAAAATAATTCTTATGGAAAAAAATTAAAAAATTAACAGTTGTTGATTTGATTTGATTTTTTTTTAAATGTTTCAAATATTTAAAAACTTTTGAGCCCTCCGGCTCAAAAGTTTTTCGGATACCCCTGTAAATCTTAGTAAATATTGATTTCCTATTGATTAAAAAGAAATAATTAAGTAAATATTATTATATTATTATCTAAGTAGTAAGATATTTATTGCGTCATCAAGTAGATAAATAAAGCACATAATTGTTCAATATGATATTACATAAAATAAGATAGTATAAACAGTCAATTCTGTAATCAAAATATATATTAAAATTTATTATGAATGTTTTTGTGGTGGAGGTACCCATTTTGGTTTTGGTTTAAGTTTTGGTTTTTCATTTGTGGATCCTGGAGTTTTTGATAGGTTATCTATAAAAAATAAAAAAAAGTTATTGATTGATGTTAAACTTCTGTATTTATTTATGTACTCTGGGTACACACTATAGTGTCTTTAGATCAAATTTTCGTCGGGATAGAACGGCCTGACTTAGGCTTTCTCTACAAAGAAACGTTTTTTCAAGAAAACGCAAAATATCTATCAGTGTAAAAATTAGTTCTAAAGTGGGCCGTTTTACCTATCCGATATTTTATACAAACTGCTTCTACTAGGTGGTCCATTGAAAACTGAACATTTACTAATTAATTAATCAATGAAGGTTGAGAGATTGAAATTCATTCTTATTCCAATATATTAAAGCATAAACAATTAGGGGAAAAAAACATGAGCTCTTTAGCTTTCGTACTATTCAAGAAAATTACACTTGAATGTGATCAACAAATTTCTATTCGCACACTCCAAGCAGTTGGGCGTCTCCAGGATCACCGTCTACGCTGTCAGCAATTCCCAACCATTGAAGATGAAGAAGGGCTCTGTCAAAAAGGCCAAACCGGACCCGGAAGAGTTAAACAAAGCAGTTCAGGCCAATCCCCTCAAGTCCATGAGGGTCCATTCAAGGGATCTCATGATTTCCCACTAGACAGAAAGCTATTAAAAAAGTGGGTAGAAAGTGCTTGGGGGTGGGGGTGGAAAGGCTACTTTTGACACCAACAATCAAAGAAGCCCATCTCCTCCGTTGCAAGACTCTTTTGCATGAGTCTTCTGAGTTTTTTTAAACTCTTTTTTTACACTTTAGCCTCCCTTCCGCCCTGACACCATTCCTCTCAAATACATTTTTTGGGTACAGGTACAGGAGAAGGCCTGTAGTGTCCGTCATCCAAACACCGAGGCCCTCAAAGCCACTGTCAGTCAACACCGCGACGCCTTGGGAGAGAATTATATCTTGTTGAAGTTTAAAATTCAAAGTGTTCACATTTTAATGCATCACTCGGTAGTGTGAAATAATTTGACAACATCGTGCACACTTTAAATAAACTTGTACATGCAAATTGTACCAATTAAGATGTGTAGTTAACTCTTCCCACCAAATGCGCTCATTTTCCCTTCTCTAATAATATGATGCCCATTAACTATTAGCAAGGTTGGGTTTATAGATGAGCGTAAGAAGAGGAGCGAGCAAGACATAAAGTACTGTTAATTAAAGTTTATTTAAAAAAAATCAGCCCCCTATTAGGTTAGTATTTCGGAAGATATACATGCTTATGCTCTAGAAATGAAATTCTTCTATATTTCAAATAGCACTAGTAGAACAAAGTCTAGAGGAATTAAGAAGAAAGAGAAGAGTAGTGACAAGTCATATTATTTGGCGCTCTGATTTATATTCCTCAATGAAATGAAGTTTTACATTGAATTTGAGTATAAGTGAAACCCTAGATATAAAATATGCATATATTTAGTGAGATATATATCTTACAGTGTGAAATAGTTGTGAGAAAAAATGGATTTTATTATTTTCGATTATCATCTTTAAATTCTTATTGACATCAATCATATGGTAAGAGGTTCCATATATTTTTTTATCACTTCATAAAACAAAAAGTTCCGAGAAATTTACGTTTTAATAATGAACGAATCATCTATTGGGGAAATCCTACGGCCACATATCCATTTAAATGCATCGAAAAAAGATTTGGATACAAAAGCAATTAGAAGGAAGATAATAATTGAATTTTACAAACATTGATGGAGGTCGCATTCCTAAATGCCCAACTGTTCCAGAAGTTGATAATTTAATTTTCGGAACTTTGAAGATAGACATACTCCTTCTTCGAAGAATTCATATTTGTCCTGGATCTCGGCTTATGGTTGTTATAGTACAGAAAACAGAACTTGATATGAGTATTGCCTTTTCTCACGTAGAAGATACCTTTCCAATAAGGGAAGCAAATGATGGGGATGGGGGAATTAAAGGTATTGTAAGCCGGCTAAGAGCCGAACGTAAAGACGAGCTAGAAATCCTATTGTATTTGAAAAGAAAGTAACAATTCACTCTCTCTATGAGAATGTTAAGCCCTGTAAAATAGATGATGCATTAAAAGATTTTGTCGAAATTGTAAAGCCTACAAAAGAGACTACTTTTATGATGGAAGATTAAAGTGCCTTAATAACGGGAATCTTGTTCTTGGATTGATACCAAAGCGTGACATTCCAGGATTTATAGATTTTAGAGGTTTAGTTACGCAGTTCAGTCAATAACATGTGCAAAGTGTTACGAAACAGGCCACTTTGCAAAAAATTGTATAAATCTTTTTGTAAAATGCGGAGAATATCTTAAGTCAGTTAAATAAGTTTTACCCCAAGACAATCAAACAAGTGAAAACATTGATAATGGTTCCATCATTGTTGACAAGACTATTACAAGATGTTGTAGATTCAGTTGGGAGGAAAAATACAAATAGTGAACAAAACATTCCTGAAAATGACAGAGTAATCACTTGTACTGTTTAAGAAGAGGTTACAATAAGCGAAAATACAACTCCGACTGGAGACAAATTGTAATAAAAAAATCATTTTAGTCTCGAATATTTATATATTACCTCGTAAGATTAAAAATCTCACGCGGTACTGAGTTCAAAACTTGAGAGCCCTCCTGCAACAAGGTTCCTTGGACGACGGAAAACTGTCTGCTAATATCAAGGGAACTATGGAGACAGTATTGATTGGAAATGATCTTCCCCATCTCCTTCTGCACTTTTGCCTTCCACTCAATATCCCCGTGAGGGTTTTTGATGCATAAGAAGCCCTCATGATTTTTTGGGATGGCCCTCATCGCAAAATGGAAAATCCTATTTATTTTATAGGCAAACATAGCCTGTACACGCCAAAATGCCATGGGAGGCCTCAAAATTAGGCATAACTAGTTCATCAATTGTCCTTAGCAGCAAAGGTATTTGTACAGAGGGGAGGAATAGGCAAAAAATGTAACAGTTTAGTGCAGGAGCGTCCTCAGACGTGGGGTGAAAGGGCTGAAGATCTCCCCCCACCAATCAAGGAACAGTTAAAAATCAAAATAAAACTTGAAGACGCTACCGCAGTGCATTAACCTAATCATGTACACTATTTAACGTACTTGGGAGTAATGCCGTCATTGCAAAGGCGAAAATTTGTTCTAACCACCCTGTACATATTTATGAAGCATTAATATATAAATGAAAAAAAAAAGAAATTGACAAATAAAAAGTGTATTTTCAAATAACAGAGATACCAACCCATTTCCTTTTAATCAATTAAAATATATATATTATAAGTTGTGATGCAATTATTATTTATTTCCCAATAATAAAAATACTTAAGCAAAACAAAAAAAATCTTTTTTCCCCATTTTCAATACATAAATGAAGAAATTGTCCTTCATAGCGGATACTATATATCTATAAAGTTATATAAATCCCACAATCTAATAGATATTTAGATATGCATGACTTCATTCTTTTGTTTATAGCTTCATCTTACTCCATAAAACTACATCAGTTATACCACGGATCGAAGGTTCGTCCTGTTTCACAAATAACAGAAAGAAACAGACTGATCTGGTTGATATTTGGCGTGTGTTCTTCCAAGATATGCTACGAACTAAAAATCATCTCGATACGTGCCAGTAGTGCCATCTCTCGGACTTTTCAAACGACACTCGTATATCTATCAGTTTTTGATATCACCCAACAGTTAACCTGATCCAAGGTGATATTAGCGTCGTTAAGCAAATCTTTACGTATCTATGGTGCTCTAACTCCTTCCTTCAGACATAGGAGCACCAAAGCTATAAGGAAAATGGTAAAACAAAAATCACGTGATCAATACTACTAAAAACTACTGTTCGTAGTTATTCTCTAATTTTCGTCCGCTAGGGATTTAAGAATACTTGAATATTACTCTATAACTAACTAGATAGCCTCAATGAATTTACAAGGTGAATTCTGCAAAGTGAATATCAAGTTGCCTACATCATGAAGGTAAATGACTAAAAATCAATAAATGACGTCATCTATGTTATTAAAAAAGTGACATGTCACATGAGGGGGGAGGGGATATGGGTACAACCAGGAAGCTACTCAAGATAACGGTCGTGTTTCGCCACTTAATATTGAAGCTTTATGGAGAATCAGCTAAAACAACCTTTACTAAGTTGTTGCCAGAAGTTCATGTTACTATACACTCTCGTATAATATTCGCAGTATGGGCTGCACCCCCGTCCTGCTGAAATACATAAGTGTCCTTTTTGACTTCTTCGTGGTCTTCGTGCTCTATGGGGCCACATTTTCTTTCAAACCTACCAAAGAGTCAGCTGCGGTAACCGATATCAAACAGAAAACCAAATTGGAGGCATTTTTTCTCCAGGTGATGCCCCAACCCCCAACGTCATCATAGAGGCTAGATGTTCGTTCTTGGTAACTGTACTGATTCTGTTGTCAGCTTTGCCAAAGTATACCACCCGATCATTTTGCTTGTTGTAGACGGGGTCAACGGTAAAGGTCTTCTCATCAGAGAAAAGACATTTACACAGTTGCTGTTGTGCTTCAGATCATTCTAGAGTTGTTGAGATGGCTGAAGACGGAATTCTTTTTAACGTTTGGACAGGAATGGCCTCTCAATTATTCTAAGCAACCATCCCCCATCCTTTTGGATGACCTTGTCCACAGTAGACCGACGCACCTTCTTCTTCTTGGCGTACTCTGACATCTTCATCGTTGGGTTTACCTCCAAGATTGTCCTTAAGGTTGTCCCCATCAGCCAAACAATTTCTGATCTAACAGACTGTGGCCTTGCTGGCTTTTAAGGCCTTCATGATATCCGGGATGGTCATTTCCTATGATGCTTCAATCGCGACATTTACATATTTTTTGTTTACATCATGTACATCAATCAAAGGCTTAGAATCTAAGCTATTCAAAAATAATCGGAACTAAAGATTTAATCAACAGCACATATTTAAAACTGTATTTCTAGAAGGTATCATTATTTTTTCTAGACCCAGTACAATATGAATGTTTTAGTTAACTACGATGACTACTTCGTCACATCATGTTTAATATTTCCTTTAAAAAATCACCTAATACCCGGAACTGTTATTTAAAGATCTTTTACATCACTAGTACGTACGTATATACTTCATAAATTAATCTTTTATTTTAAATCACAGAGGATTACAAGAAAATAAAAATGATAGAGAGATTTATTTCTTATTTTGACGTCATCCCACATAATTCCTGGATTAACCCCAAATTCATTTTCTGATACATGATTGTGTAAGCGTAAGTATGTATAAGTATTTTCAGAGTTAAATGACGACAAGAAATACGATTTGTTAAATAATAGGGATATTTAATAAATAGTGTTGTGTCGGTGCTTAATTATTCAGTACAGTCTTAGGACTAGTCCTATCGGTCTTTAAGACTCTCAGTAAAATCTGATTAAACAAAGAAGAAATGAAGTTAAGCGACGTACTCAAATACCAAACTTTAAAAGTTTTTAAGACTGATATGCAGGACTGAAATGGACCGGGCCGAAACTGAACTGGAAGAGAATGCAGCCTTCCATCCCAAATAAAGATGTTTTAAAACTAATGTTTGTATATTCTTAATATGTTATTAAACTGAAATGACGTCCAAAGTATTTACCTTCTTAAAGGTCAATTGATATTAGCTCCTAGTAATTGTATGTATATTCAGGGGTGTCCGCAGGGGTGGGCTGGAGGGACTGTAGCCCACCCCCCTAATCAAGGAATTTTAGCTTTTTACTATATTTTTTTTGGTCATGATGAAAAAATTTAACATTTAATAATTGGAATTTTTTTTTCAAAATATTTAATATTTTGAATATTTTGTCAGAAAATTGATATACGAAATGCTTTTCAAGAAATTTCATGTTATAATTTTTTTCCAAAAATTTAACTTTTTGTGAACAACTGTGGATTTTTGGATTTATTATATACATAGCATGTGTTTTGTGTCGACACAAAAAGTAATATTGAACAAAATTAAAACAATAAAAATTCCCAATACTACATAAACAATATTATTTGAATTTTTACTATCAATTATGCGCTTCATATCATAATTTCTGGGATGACTGGATGTAACTAAAATATTAAATATAATTTGAAGCCGCCATTTGTTATATGAGCCTTTGTTTGCTCCGACATGCCCTTTTATATATAATATAATTTATTTTATTTCTATAACAGATCAATAGTTTGTATCAACACGATTTATCAAAATAATTGATAAATAAAAATTTAAGATGATTAGATAAGAAATATAATTCAGAATCACGTTTGATAAAAATCATCTGACCTTTCCTTTGTGTTGATTGGTTAAATAATATGTAAATACAACTTAGCCTCCGGAATAGGGAGCCAATGTTCCCTTGACTCCTCACTTTTAGAAAAGCAATAACGAGGGAAAGTTGCGTGATTATGATGTTAATAAAATATATTACGTCATTTTTATAAAATTCCACCCACCCACATATGAAATGGTTACAAAGCCCCTTTTAACCAAACTGACAATAATGTAAAATATAAAAAAAAGTAATCATAAGTGTACATATATGCTTCATAAATCTGCAATTTTATTACGCTTAACAGAATGTTAAACAAAAAATTGAGCCTATCTAACCCCCCCCCCTTTGGACACTAAATAAAGGCTATATATTCTATAAAACGAGACTCTCTGCTCATAACTCCATCTATCTCCCGAAACCAAATACAGACATTTTTAAGCCTAGTTTTTATTATAGATCGACTAGTATTTAGAATTCTATACCTTTATGCCAGGGAAGTGAGGCTGACCTCAAGTAGTTTTTAGATAATTCTGAACTTTATAGGATGCGATAATCGCCTTCTGTCGAAATAAATAAATAAAAATAATTTTAGAAAATAATTAACAGGAGAATTATGCGTTTTATCATAAGGGGTTGTATCCCCTAAAATTAAGGAATTTTTGCTTATTACTATAACTTTTTTCAGCATTTGGGAAAATTATGCAGCTGGGCAAAAAATTTAATATTGCCAATTTCGATACGAAAAACTTATTATTATTTTTTTCTTTTTTGAACAGCTATGGAATTTTAATAGCCAATGAAAAATAATTTATTTATATAAAGCTTGTTTTATTTTTTTAATTCAAAACTTAAACGATCAGGTATAAACTATAATTATATAATAGGTAAATTTCTATTGCAATACCTCCTTGTATATAATTTTTTTTTTGTATTTTTCTGTCCATTTGATGTAAATATGTATACTCATATCTTTAACCCTTTTGACACTGTTGAAAATGCAACATATAATTGACCAAATGAAAATACTGATTTCGTTAAATATAAAGCAATTTGAATCAAATGTTTGACCTTGTGATTTATTTATTTGCATTGCCATTGCTAACTTGCTAACCATAATGAGGATTGAAGATACATAACTCACTCATGCTGTTCTTTATTCCCTTTTTTAAATTCGGTTTAATACACGTTCTCCTTTTTTCTGTTATTACAATCATTCGTTTTTTGGATTTTAAATTTCCTTTGGTGCATTTTTGAATTGATATCCCATACCTTTAAAACAACTTTGAGACACGGGTGATCTGGTTTTATGAAAAAAATCAACGAATTAGCAAAAAATCAAACTCGTCTAATCAGAATTAAACCTAGCCTTACGTACGTCACTTAAAATTCTGAACAACTTTTATTGTATGACTAAAGTCTCCGTTTTTGAAATAAATGCGTTTTAATCATTGTTTTTTTAAGCGAGATAAAACTATAAATATATCATCCTGCGGACGCCACTGAGGCATATAATATACCTAATGTTTACGAAATAAATCTTAAGGATCCCACCACTTAAGGACTTTGTTGTCCCTACGCCCCTAATAAAGTAAAACTAATCCCAATCTCACCGAAAGAGTTGATAGCTTCATCAAAGGCATCTAGTTCCTCGCTCATAAAACTCCATGACACGATTCTACTCGAGTCCATTGCCGGCCCATCATTGACAATGATTTTCGCCGGTGTAACAGTGGGTCGTTTATTCACTACTTTAATATTGTTATTACTATTATGTATCCGCGTCACAACACTCATAATAGTAGTATCCTCTTCTTGGAGTTTGTGCCTTGTTTCGTAGGTCCTTTGACAATTATTCACTGATTCAAACTTATCACGATCATTCCTCATTGAGGATCAAATGGATATTTGATTATTTGTTTAACAGAGATAAAGATTTAGGCAATGACTTGAGAAGAAGAAGAAAAAGAAAGAGGAGGATAAGGAAGGCATAATAATACAAGCCCGTAAATGTTATAATTGCGTGAATAGACAAGACAGTGTGTCTATGTATGTTAATTCATTTATTTTGCCTTGATATGTCCGGACTTCCTATTATTATATACGCGGTTGCGGTATGACGTACATATATAATAATAGTCGAATTTGTGGTTGATTTCCATTGATGCAATCGTTTTGTATTGTACATATTAAATTGCGTGATATTTAGGATTTTGTACAAGTTGAATATAATATGAGCAAAGTTGTCTGGAGGAGCTGTGGACCCTTCTCCCAAAATATCCCAAAATTAATTCTTAAGAAAAAAAATATATTCAATTTAATATATGACATTCAATTTTATAAATTTTTGTGAACAGCTGTGGATTTTTGAAAAAAAAAATTCCAAAAATTAATTTCTGTGAATAACCATCAATTGTTGAAATTTTTTTCTAAAATTTAATATTTGAAATTTAATTTTTGAATATTTTTCCAAACAATATAATTTTTGAAAAAAAAAATACCAAAAGATTGAAGTTTTTCTGAATAGCTGGGGATTTTTAAATTTAAAAAAAAAAATTTAATACATGAAATTTCATTTTTGATTTTTTTCCCACATAATTTAATGTTTTTTGAATAGCTATCTGTATTTTAATTTTTGGATATTTTTTCAAAAGATTCCAAAAACCAAGACAAAAATATAATCTTGCAAACACGCCTAATTATAGGTAATTATGGACCTGAAATGAGGTTAAATTAAATCTTAAGACTTTAATTTGACCTTCTGAAAATATTCAAGGACTTAGACTTGAGAGCAAAGACACGAGACAAAACTATAATTTGCAGTATGAGGACTTTAATCCTGTCCCTGATAAATTCTAAGTATTTACTCGCAGCATGGGAAATTAGTCATCGGTTTTTACACAAAGAATTCCAGAGTATTACGTTGTCAGCTATCAGTGTTCTAAAATGTTGATTAATTACATTTGAATATACTCTTATTAACCTGTAAACACTTCACAACAGTTATTGAATAATAAGTCCATTGTTGTAAAGAATTACCTAGCTACTACCAACTGTTTTTGGGCATTTTCTCCAGGTTTCTTTTTAGAAGCAAGGTTACGTGATACAATAAAGGTAAAGACGGGGGATTTGTGTCTATTTTCTTCCTAATCCTAGTAATTTTTTGATAAATTTTTATTCTTTTATTTTTTACACACCGTCAGAGTCTAGAATTGACCGGTCCATATATATCCTGAGATATATTTTATTAATCGTCAACTAAAACATCTATTGTTTAACAATTTTGTGCTGAGATCATAGATTTTGTCCAATTTTCCATGGAGAATGCTAAGAATGGATTCCAAGACTATTTTAAACCTATTTTTGATGCACCAATGCCTTCAATGCAATAAATGAAGGTTATCAATATTAATATGTACGTGTACATCACTAATGCAACTTAAACGTCTATATAAGAATAAGAATGTGGATTTTAACCCGGGCTCCTTAAAGCCAATGTCCTCCCCAGTGTATGGTTAAGGGTTCTGCAAGAGGTTAAATAAAAAAAATAAAAAAAGAAGTCGAATATATTTTTTCTACCACAAGATATTTAAAAAAAGATAGAAAATACTGCAGCGTAGCGTAAAAATGTATAATCAACCCTAGCTTGACACAAATGGATCATTCAGAGCGAGATATTTACACCAGGATCAAGAATTGACAAAAAAGAACCTTTAGCATAAACCATTTTTCATTTAAAATGTCAAAATTGTTATTTTTCTCTATGGTATGTCCATTCCTAACTATTAGTTATATTTATCATATAAAATACTTTATCTCAGTTTTTGTATTGCAACATATGTTGATAGTATATTTTTAAATACATACATGATAATATATTAACTAACTCTCGAGTAAGAACTCTTCCCTTAGTAGCAGAGATACATTTCGTTTCATTTCTTAAATAAATATACACATAATATTATTTATTTTATATAAAATATGTAAATTTTCAGCCGTTTCTAATCAAATCTCTTGTATAGTAAGTATGTATGACTTATTAGTATTCATACCTCATATTTATAAAATATAAAAGGTTGCCAATTTTACAAAAATATATTTAAAAAATCTTGTTATTTGTCTGCCAAATATCCATTCATTTTCGAGGATTTGAATATGAAGAAAAAAATTGGTCGAAAAATTTAGTCACTTCTTCCTATAAAAAAAATATCCAATATTTGTACAGCAACGAATATGTTAGGTCACTTTCTTTGCTCTTGCCCGCAGATTTTTTGCAGAGTTCTTGTATATTACATAGGCACAGGGGATTCCTGCATAATACAGTGTTAAAGAGCGGAATATGTGGAATATGGAATTATCGTTATCAGGTACTTTCGCCTTAAACTATTGTGCCTCAGGATATTTTGCCTTAAAACAATTTTTTCTCAAGGAATTTTTGCATAATATTATATTAAGTGGGGAACCAAAACTTGTTGTAGCATTTAAATACAATTGTATCCCCGTTATTTTGATTTAAGAGGTTTTTTTACACAACCGAGCGATATTGAACATAAAAATAAACCATTTTCTTCATGGAAATAATAAAACTGCCGATATATAATATTGTATATCGTATATACAACGAGAGAGCAACAAGATTCCTGTCCTTTTGGAATCAAAAAATCAAATGAGACGAGAGCATCGACAGCTCACAACAAAATTCATAGGGTAGTTTTGTGTTAGTAAGGTAACGCCGTGGTATGTGTACATTGTTGAAGTAACAACAAAAGACGCAACGGGTATGCTTTCTCCTCCGCACTGGTGTAAGTGTCGAGAAGACTCAAGAAAACGTTGGAATCTCCACCTGGATTGCCTACAACATCAAGAAGTCCATTACGGGCCCATTCAGCAAGGAAGAATCACAATTTCTGCTGAAATAACCTGGCTGACTTCTGGCCAGCCTCCATCCCTTATCATTGCAGTTTAGAACATCTTGGAGAAGAATGTCTGGCCACCTCCCATCCACATTTGAATTCACTACAAGCTGCCATCATGGCAGCGTGGTACACTATGGACACGATCTTCCAATCTGTTTGCGAGCGCTCCAAGACTTATATTGCTTACGAAAAAGGACTCATTGAATAAAAAATAAAAATAAATATAGTATTTAAACAATTCACAAGTTAAGTTTTAAGTTATCTTTTCTTGATTCCATAAAAATCACGTTTTTCGTTACTTATTCAATATTCATGTTTTATTGAATTGTTCATTGCTTAAATAAAATAGGATCGGGTAATTTAGATACTATTATTTTAGGTCCTTACTTCGCGTGAATACTTATAAAATTTGTGACAAGTGTCTGTCTCGGTTACTTGAATATTCATGTCAACAGATCCGAACAGACCCGAGAAAATATGGATCCGTTATATCTTTTTATAACATATAGAAAGAAAGAAAATAGTAGTCGAAGCATTAATGATTTATAATTACTGGTTCATTTTGATATTAAAAATAGAGTTTTATGTCTAAGAATCACATCAAATACATTTTAAAAGGCTGTAACCAAAGAAAATGATCCATTCTCCAATTCTATTAACATTAAGCAATTATTTAAAAAAAAAAAATGAACTTTTATAGACTGGCATCACCGCATTATGCATTATGCGATGACCCCCTATATATTTATCTTGGTGAAGGGTAGAAAGAAAGAGAGGATTATTAAGTTGTAGAATACATAAATTCTTGGAAAATTTTGACATATATTAAGACATTTAATTCATTGGTAGAAATATATTAAATGATTACTATAGTCCATCTATAATACATAATTTGTGTCATATCTCATCTGGTCAAAAATATTTTACCAACAAAATAAGGGGTGGAATTCAAAACCTGCTGGCCTATAAAATATCTCTTGCAAGGATATAAAAATAAAAGTAACCAAAAATGATTGTGGAAATCCTCCCAATATAAATAATGTTCTGGAGAAGAGCAGCTCAGCTGTCTTGAAATGTTATTAGATTAGCTGCAAGCAGCCATGTGAGGAAGAAATAAACACAAGTCACAGTCCGTATCTAGCAATGATATTGTCAGAAATTACCCCATGTCCCAAAAATAACTCCCATGCAAAACATCGTTGTTACTCTCCTTCGTTGATGAGCACACGCAGTAGTTATTGCTGACGGGCTGTAGACCCCCCGCCCCCCAAATTTAGAAATTTTTGCTTTCCACATGAAATTTTTTGGCCAATATATACAAATCCAAAAATAGGGGTAGTTTCTTTTTTTTTAAAGGTCATTCGGGCAAATTATGCAGCTGAGCAAGAAATTTAGTATTTTTTTTTCTTGAATAGTTAGACAGTTTTGAACTTTTTTCAGAGAAATTTGATTTTCAAAATTTCAATATCAACTTTAAAAAAAAAAGAATATTTGAAACTTCATTTTTCCCAAAAAATAATTTTTTTTTGTCAACAGCTGTTGTTTTTTAAATTTATTGTAAATGACTGGGGAATTTTGAAATTTTATTCACAAAAAATCTAATACTTTCTATTCAGGCTGTAACTACAAAAGTCTTGCATTAGGACTCGAATTCATCTAGGTAATATTTTATATACCTTGTATTTTGTTGTCAACTATCGATGTTTCCCCTTATTTTTCCCTTTAATAGTATTCAATGTTGACTGGTTGAATTTGAATTATCTCTTGCATAGGTATTTCGAACTATTTATAGCAATTATTGTATAATAATAACATAATTGTGAAGAATTGGTTAACTATCAACTGATTTTGGGCATTTTTACTATTTCTTTTTTATGGAATGTTTGCAAAATACACAATAAAGATAAAGAAGAGCTGTATGTTGATTTATTAAGCTTGAATTTAATGTTGTTAAGCATTGAATGAATGGTCCATTAAAATCTGAACAATTTGAACTTTAAAATTCAACAAGATATAATTTATTGATTAACAATAGAATTTCAATAAAATTTATAGTATAGATGGATGTGTGTCTGGGCTCTATTAATCATTTAGTATCCATCCCTAGCGACAATTATGGCTTTCAGCTTTTGGCTGAAGGCCTGGCACCCACTGTAGATTTAGTTATAATAGGGTGTAGTCGAGGAGTTGGCGTAGAAGTGGGGACGAAGTACCAAAAAAATATTATAAAAGTATGGTGTGAAAACCTCAAGATCTCTTGCATGGACCCTCATGGACTTGAGGGAACGGTCTGGGCTATTTGACTCCTATCTCAGATTTTTGACAAAGTATTTCATCCTCTCCAATTTTTTGGACTTGCTAACAGCGTAGACGGATGCCCTGGGGACGCCCAACTGCTTGGAGACTGGAAAGGGTTCAAGTTCCATTTTCTCGTCTTGTCCGTAAGCTAGAGAGCTTTGATTTGTTTTGTTTCGTAACTAATTTTTTATGCTTTAATATACAGTAATATTAATTAATTTCAATATTTCAACCTTCCTTAATTATTTGATTAGTAATTGTTCATATTTCAATAGATCATCTGGTTGAGAAAGTGATGCAATATTTATTTAAGGGAAGATGGGGAACAAAAAGAGTCTTTATTATTTTGGACAAAATTATCTGGAAAAGTTAGACATACATTTGAAAAATTTAGTTCATTGGTTACTAGGTGTAAATATTAATATAGAATATATATAATATATCATTTAAGTCATGTTTGATTTGGTCAAAAATAATTAAATCAATAGAAAAGGCAAGTAATATTTACTTTGATTTTTTGAATTTATTTTGAAAAAAAAAATAATTAAAATTTTTTGGAAAAAACATTTTAAAAAATCATTTTTTTTGAAAAAAGCTTCAAATATTAATTTTTTATATATAAATTTCTTTAATCCACAGTTACTCATACAATATTAAGCTTTTTGAAAACAAGTTTACAAAATCAACAGTTACTCACAAAATTAATTTTTTTAAAGAAAATTTCAAAAATCCATAGCTATTCACCAAAAAGTAAACTTTTTTGAGAAAAAATTTGAAAAATTAAATTTCAAATATTACATTTTCTGTTAAAAAGGCAAAATTCTGGAATTTTTTGGGCTGGGGCTACAGACTTTCGAGAAGATGCCTCTGCTGATGTGGCTGTCAGTTGTCAATTTTAGTGTTTCATTTTCCCCAAAATTGTCTACCAACAATTTTTTATTTGGAATTTTATCTGTTTCTTGTCAGAGGAAAGGTTGCGCGATAGAGTTAAGGTAACGAACAACGAGGGCCAATGTATCTATTAGATGATTAATATTGAAATGAAAAGGGAATTGAATAATAACAATCGTCTAATTAATGATGTAATTACTATAATCGTTGAAATGTTTATCATGTATTGAAATACGTTTAATTTTTGGGGCTTGGAAATTATCCCGTTCACTAGCCGTGATAGAAAAAAATATGTTGACAAACAGAGAGTTAAGGAATTGAAATATTTTTTTATAAAGTATTTTTTGATGACATAGAAAAAAGAGATCAACCAAAACAAGATATTTTAATTCCTTGAGACATTCATTACGCAATTGTATACAAAAGAAAAAAAGGGCCTTCATTTGGTCAAAAAAGAGGAAGAGAAAAAAAAGCGTGCGTGTTCACTGCGTAGAGTATTCCTTGAGTAAGGCAAGTGTTGTGTAATTGGATTTATCTATAATGCCCAAATTCATTAAGATTCTTCATTATAATGATTAAACTCTCAGAATTCCTTCAACAAAAAATACCATTTAAAAATTGTTTAAAGTTAGAAAAGGATAAAAGAAGGAGAAAAAATCCTTCAGAACGTTTTAAAAAATTGGAATTAATAAATATTTTTTTTCAATATAATGAACTAACATGTCGCTATTTTTAATATACCACGTAACCTTTTTCCAAAGAGAAATAGAAAAAAGGTCCAAAATCAGTTGGTAGCAATTGTTTTCATCTATAATGTCAACACATTATCTTAACAAGAACACAATCTAATTAAAAAAATCACCGATCAGAACACTGATATGCACGTCGTTACTTTTATTGTATCAGAAACATTTTAACCTTCAATAGTTTTGACAAATTGATAACAGCTTAACAAAAGTTAATTTTATTTCAACCAATCAAGGTTATGAATACTGATATGGGGAAAAAACAGAAAAATTGACAGCTGATAAACAAAATCCACTGTATATTTTTGTGTTAGCGAGGTAACACCGTGTAAGGAGGATAGAAGATAGAAAAATCAGCAGCTGACAGAAAAATTTAGTTTAAACTTGTATGTTATTTAGAAAATTGTTCTCAGACCGTATGCGGCCACCGGTTATTTAATTAATTACCTTGTATTTTTATGCTGCGTTTATCTTTTAAATCATATTTTATACCCAGTTGCTATTACTTATCAACTTTTATTTCACTATTGTGGCGAATTTTTCTTTGTTTAAAGAGCTAATAGCTTTAAAGTAACTGTAAAATCGTGCAATTTGTCACAAAACTATAGTATAATATGTTTTCTCATAGATGAGAAGAACCTCATTAGAAATTGTGATTAATAAAAAAATCAGACAAGGATAGTAACGACACGGAACTCAAACCATTATTCAATAAGATAAAGTGATAAATATCAAGTCGACTCGGGTTTTTTCGAATTTGAAAATCGACTCACTACGATTTTATTCAAGTCAAGTTGAACCAAGTATATAATTGTTTTAATCAAAAAGACAACTCTAATTTGTTCATTTAAAAAATCTGTATTTTGACCATGTGATTTTTGCATCAAGGATACTGCCTATAGCAATCAAAATTCTTCTTTAATCTGTAATATCATTTTTGCTTCAAATCTCTTTTAGTATTCATTGATCACATTATATTATACCTTGTTACACATTTTTTTCTATTTTGACTATCTGATCCATTCTTTTGATATTGGATTTTTTATAAAAGATCAAAAATTTCAAGTTATTTGGTAATATTGACAATGTAGTTTAACATCAAGGATAATTTCTAAATAACATTAATTTACAAAAAAAATATTTTTTTAAATTTCTTGGATTTCGACATTTTTTCCGAAAAAATATAATATTTGAGATTTCATTTTTTTCCCCCCTAAAATTCCCAATGGAACTCTAGATACCTGGAATAAAGAAGCTATTTTTCCTTTTCCCATATGAGTTCATTTTTCTTTTATGTGTACGCTAAAGAATAAGATAAAAATAAGGACTCAATATATTGTTTTCAACATTTTTTAATCTTACCAATTACTTTTTACGTAAAATTTAATTAATAAAACTTTCATGCAATCATCATGACTTAGAACAGATATCGTTGAATGTGTTTGTTTTTCAAGAATTATCAAAGAACAACAGGTCTATTTACAAATTATCTACTAACAAGGCTAAGTGCATAAGGAAGGATATATGCGTTACAAGTAAGTTTGGGCGCAAGGCAAGTTCATCCCAAAGCAAGTTTATCGCGGGGAAAATTCATACCGATGCAAGTTATTCTCAAGGAGAGTTCGTCCAGAGGAAAACACATATTTTTTTGCATGATCTGTATATATAATGGAGTTTGTGCGAGTGCGTTTTTTATGCTTTTTTTTAC
Source organism: Lepeophtheirus salmonis (assembly GCF_016086655.4). Lineage (NCBI taxonomy): Eukaryota > Metazoa > Arthropoda > Copepoda > Siphonostomatoida > Caligidae > Lepeophtheirus > Lepeophtheirus salmonis. The sequence continues at coordinate 43,399,340 of NC_052136.2, read as the reverse complement.
ATTGTTAGGGCTAGAAGGCTTAAAATTTGTATGAGTGCCTCTTTTGAACCTGGTCAGGTTTATTATATACCCAAAACACAAAAATGGTTTTTTTCGGAGCTTAAGGGACTAGATAGGGGTTGAGCTATAAATCCAAAAGTTATTGGTGTCTCTAAAACAGCAATAAAAACAAAGACTTTTCTAAATATATTAAAAATCGAAAAAAATTATAGGCAAAAAAAAAGAAATCAGTGAAAATTGCTGTTCCTTTTTTTTTGTTTTTTTTTTCAAGATAAAAAAAATGGATTTGATATGGAATATTGGATTCGTAGATAAAATACGTTAATTTTCAATACATAAGGAGAAACGCCACTAAAAGATGCATTTTGGACTTAACAAAGTAACAACGTACACAATGATTGATGGTATTATCAGTCTCCAAAACATTTTATTTGACAATTTTTACAATATTGGCAAAAATAAAGAAGTTATGGAAGTTAATCTTTTCGACGACATTATTCAACATATCTTTTTTTGCTTTGGATGTACGATTTTTTTTTGGTACGTTTGTATTCTCTTTACAATTCCAATGAATGCAAATAACTATTTTTTTTTGTAAAATTAGTGTAAAATAGTTTTTTTTCTATTTTCTTTACGAATTTCGATTTGGCATTTTTTTACATAGGTAAGAGATGGCGTTGTCATCTAAACAATTTTTTCATGTATTTATGGTGGTATGTTACTTGAAGCTTAAAATTCATAATAATACATTTCATATAGATAATATACAGATGTTATATTATAATGCATTATAGAATCCTCTAACGTTTGCCCGCACCGAAGGAGAGTAAATATTAAGAAAAACTGCATTGACCATCGTCAATGTGATTTCCCACTCTCTTCAAAATGTAACTTTCGCGGAATAAATAGTTATTTTTTAAATTTTTCAACAAAAAATTGCTTATTTAAATATTTTTTTTCAAATTTTTTTATTAAAAATTTAATTTTTTGGAAATAGTTCTGGGTTTTTTAATATTTTGAGAACGTTTTTTTTTGCAAAAAAATTAGTATTTGAAATTTAATTTTGCAATTTTTTTCAGAAAATAAAACTCCCCCCTCTCCTAAAATATAAACCTATGGGCACCCATGATAAACAAATTGTATTTTTAATTATTATTTAAAATATGAAAGAATCGGGATCGGTAATTTTTACAAGGATCGCATTGGAATCGGGTTTTTTTAATCGTCCCATCACTAATCATAAGACTTGCTTCCACCTTCTCCTCGCGCTCTCCAAAAATCCGATCCCTTTTAATAAGTAGAGTTGAGTATTTTCTCATGGAAAAACTACTTTTTTAAAATTATGAAAGGAAAAACGGGTGCTGAGTGTCTCCTCCTCCTTTTGTTTTCATTATTTAATCGTTCGTCGTGGGGTTAACTTCTTCCTCTGAACTATGCATTATTGCATACCTTTGGTGTAATTTGTTCCAAAAATGCATAATAAAATAAATATATATATGAAATTTAGATGAAATTATAATATTTTTCCTGCACTATTGCTATTTTATACGTAGAAGATTCTCCTCTTTATAGAAGTAATTCATGTTCTCGTCCAAAATCATATAATAGGCAGCTGATAGTACGAACGGTCTTAATCAAGTAGTACCATATGTCTTGCTCCCAATTTATCCTTGCTCTCTTTTCTTTCATTGCAATTTCTCCCTCTGAAGTAAGAATTATAACCTATCTCTGGTGTAAATTGTTTTAAAAATCTATAATATAATATATATAGGTATATGAGTTCAGATATAATTATAATATTTTCACTACACTTATGCTATTTCAAATGTAATAGTTTCAAATCTTTATAGCAGTAATTTGTTTTATCCCCCAACAATCATACAAGAGGCAGCTGATATTAACAAGGGTCTTAATTCAGTAATACAATATGTCTTACTCCCGCATTCTCTGAGCACTCTCCAAAAATCCGATCTCTTATAATAAGTAGAGTTGAAGCCTTTGTAAGGAAAAAAGAGCATGATGAGAAGGCGGGAGCGAGGCATATAGTACTCCTGAATTAATACCCTTGTTCATATCAGCTGTCTGTTATATGATTGGGGGAGGGGGGTGAGAAAATGAATTACAGGTATAAAGAGTAGGATTATGGATCTGAGGGAGAAGTATAACCCACGACGACCTATATAGTATTGAACAAAAAAGAGCAAACATAAAAACTGTTTTTTCTTTTCTAAATACTAAAGGTAGTTGGTTCATTACAAACTACTTAACTTTAATACTAAGTAACTCCTTGTGCTTAAAGGTCAAAATTGCACATATATATTTTATGCACAATATGTTGCTTATGAATAGATGGGACTCAAATGCCACTTAGTCTCAGTTCTAAGCATACAATATATATCTCTTGCAATGAGTTCATCTTCCTTACTTTGTATATAGATGAAGAATCATTTTTGATGTGTGTTAAGCATATCTTTGGAGTGCACTTCCTTATTATTACATATTTACATAATATGGTATGGCCATGATTTTCTTGGATAGTTGCACGTAGTTGGCATCAAAATACTTAATAAAAACAATAAAAAAAAGAGGTCTTGTCTTGTACAAGTGACACCAATACTCTCTCCAGACTCCTGTATCAATATTAAAATTATAAATAGAAAATGAATAGAATGCTAAATTATGAATAGAAAGTTGTAAAATAAATACAATTCCTCAACAAGGCCAGTTTTACCGTGATTGGGGCAAGGAAACAAAGATAAATGTGTATGTTTATTACAATCTTAAAATTTGATTTTTTTATTATTTATTATTTAAAATATTCATGCTGCTTCGGCATTTTTTTCATAATCGTAGGAAGCTTATTTTGATAAAATAATATTTCTTTATTTTTTCAAATTTTCATGCTCTTCTATAAAAAATTATTCAAAGTCCAGGGTGCGGTAACATAACTTATTTTTTATAATGCTCGGCAGTCAAGCTGTAGTAATAATAATTCTAAAGTTCCCTTCAAAGTACGGTGAGTAGCTATCATGCATTGGAGTAGTGAGGGACGTGCATTGGATGTCAAAAATAAATGTTGCTAAAAAGTTTCTTGGTAGAATATTTAAATAAATAAAACTAATTGCAATTTATTATCTGAGTTTTCATTGGTCAATTTATCAAAATCAGTTAGTGGCTTCAATTTCTAATAAATCAAAAGAATTTATTCAATTAACTTTCCTAATTAATTCTCAAGTGAGAAATTACTTATCAATTATAAAATAAGATATGTTGTTGATTAAATTTTGCATCTTTTTGTAAAGAATAACTATATCTTTAAAACATCCTAAAAAGAAACAAATGTATATTAAAAGCCCTAAGGTCAGTTTGTGCAATGGGGGACCTTGCCTATCTAATATGATCACAAAATGAACAAACAACAACTTTAAATGAGTTCTATCATTATAAAAAAAACAAAAAACTTTTCCTATTTATAAAACTTGTTTTATTGCCTTTTGGTGAAAGGACGTTATGTCTACCCCTAAATATAAATTTCATTCTTGCTAACATTGCCTCAACAGCTCTGTGCAGAATTTAAAATTAAAGATCAACGTTTGCATGGTTCCCGTTATATAAGTATGTTAAATGCCTATCATACCAGCCGCCGGCTATAGAAGATCGATAGATATCAAGTCCGAGCAATCATCTAAATTAATTTAATAAGTCATTTTCGACTTTCCTATCACTTTTGAAAGGGTAAGTGAGAGCTACCACCGTTTTGATAATTTGTTTCTTATAAATACATAATTAACCTTATGTAGGAAATCCAAAACAGTTTTAATTCTCGTCAAAGGTTCAGCAATAATTCCAGGTGTAGTGGGTTTCATAAATTGAAATTTTTGAAAATCTTTGTGTCAAAAGGTGGTGCCTAATAAAGGCAAGGTCGACTTAGCGTTTGTAGGGCCTTATACAAAATTGATTGCAGGAGAACCAATCCCAATCTGGGCAGGAATAGTGATAATAGCTAGTTAATAACTGAGGCTAGGCTTAGTTTTAAGGCTTTTTTTTTTATTTATTTTTTTTGAAATTATTCTTTTTTCGGCTTTATCTGATCGACTTGATCAAGTTGAATTGTGTTCAATAAGGAAACTATTTACGATTAAGTAGTATCTATTGAAAAGTTTGTTCAACAAAAAGATTTTCACTGAAGTTCAATTTTGCATTTTGATTGATAAGACGATGAAGAATTCACTTATAGTTTTTTTTTTTTTTGCAAAACTAGAATCATTTTATTATTTTACAGCAGATATCTTCAAATGATGCCAGTATTATGCAAACTATTTCTAGGTAATTACAAGCTGTTGCGATTATCGTAAATCATAAAACCGTTTAAGAAGTTTGACTTTTCTTACCTTAGAATTTTTTGTTGGAGTATTAACAATGATTGTGATATATATGTATCTGCTAATATAAATTACTATTCCTTGCTGTTGTTGAAGATCCTGGAAAAAAAGTTTTATAGTTAGGGGGGATTTTCCATAAGAGTCTGAAATGATCCACAACATGCATGTCATATTGATCCATTTTTAGAGATAAGACTTTAGATATTATCCTTTTTTCGTCTTTATATAGATGGACTTGAACGAGGTGTCAAATAAGGAAACAATTTATGTTTAAGTAGTTCCCTTTGAATATTTGTAAGTTTTTCATTTATTTACAGCTTAGTACATTCACTTAATTCCTACTATTAGTATTGACAGTACAGATTGATTACACAAGAAGAATTCACTTTTTGCACTAGCTAGGTAGATATCGTAAATTGATTTATATCCCAAGCAAACTATTTCTTGGTAACTACAGGCCATTCCTGTTATCGTAAATCATACAAACGATTTAGAAGTTTGATTTTGTGAACTGACATTGTGCCATATCAAAGCATTGTGAAGGATCACGAAATATTCTAATTCTTAATTTTAGGATGTTAGAAGAGACATTTCTCCATTATGAATGATAACTTGGAAGATTGAACCTGGTCCATTACTGCTGAGTTGAATAAATTAAGAATCTGCAATTTTAATAGCTTCAGTGATAGTAGTTAATTTCAGTGTCTGAATTTATGCAATATGATACTAAGATCTTATTTAGCTCGATGATGTTAGAGAAGATCCTGAAGGATATGTATTCATCCACCTCCAGACAACCTGCTATGTCTAGCCCTTTCATATCTGAATATAAGATTTTGACAAGTGCAACTTTTGGAGTTTTAAGCAACAAGAACGCCGAGGTCAATGATTCCGAAGAGAATTTGTCATAGAGATTCAGTACTAACAAAACGGTCTCTTCCATAAACATTGCATACTCCAGAGCTTCTTGTCTTTCATTCTCCAAATGCAATCTTTTGGAGCTAGTTCATGCCTTGTTGATGTTGGAGGGTGCTATGTTAATGAGAAATAGCTTGGCGATTCGGCCACTTTGATGGGATGGTATCATCCTTCAACCACCTGTGAATATATATCGTTTATAAGTTTTATTGATTCCTATTATTACAAGGGAAGAAATTGCAATAATAAAGTACATAATTTAGATTTTGAAAGGAATGCTTCTTAACTATGCTAAAATTTCTTCTCCATACATTTTACAAGCATTAGACAGTGCTTCTAAATTTTTTTAAAAGGAAATGAAGCAAATGCCATCTGAAAGATCTACAAGCTTGAAGCAATGTTCATAGTATTGGAGAACATTGCATACCTTCGTTCGAGTGGTTTTCCTTTATTACAGGATTGATCTAATAAAGATTCAATGATAAAATCAGTCACTTTAAAATGCAGACTGCATAGTCTTGAATTCGCTGTCGGTGTCTAGTAAATCATATCTCTTGGCATGACCCTTAGACATTTGGTTAGGTTTTTGGAGTCTTTTCTGGATCCTTAGTAATGCCGTCATAGCCCTGCTTGCATCCAGGAGCAGAACACTTGTTTTGTTATTACTTATTAATTAATTAATAAGTAATAACAAAACAAATCAATTAACTTTTATGAAGCATGTTTCCCTTTATTATAATTTATAAAATAAAGGAAAAATGTGTGAAACTCATCGTGTGAAAAAAAAAGTGACCTCTATTTTAAGACACACTTTCAGTTGTTTTTAGTATTCTTTGTTTCTATAAACAGATCCCACTTTATATATAACCAATGAATTCTTAGATAGAGTTAATGATATAACACATATTTAAGTATGTATGCAATATATATTAAATGCATTACCTCACATTTTTTAAATCTAACGTAGAAAAAAAAGGATATTTCATTTAAAGGTTTCATTTTAAAGCCTTCTGATGAGCTTTTTTAATAAATTGTATCCGTATTTCATTTAATAATATTTTTTCCATGAAGTACAGGGTTAATTGGAAACACAGGGGGCAATAGGTCTGCAGTGGTATAAGGCCCCAGAATAAATGAGCTATTCAAGCGTGTTTTTCTTTTTAGATAATTGCATGTATTATACACCATTGTAATAATTTATCTTTAAATTGTTACTTAAACAATAGATATACAGGTAACAACAGTCTTGATAGTAAAAGTTAGTAGATAAACATCGAAATTGGCTTTTATGGGTTAAATAACACTTAAAATATGGGCACTTGAATATTTCAAGTAGGTAGAATGAGGAAAAGATATACAAGTTAATTATTATGTGCATCCAGTCTGGGATCCTGACATTTGACTAATAAAATATTTATATAGTTAAACTATAGGAAGCGCCAACATAACGTCATTTTCCAATAGACAATCAAGTTTTATAAAACAAAAAGTTTTATATTTCATTTATAATGATGGTTAAAATACATTGAATAAACCGAACTTCCGTATATTTTAGGGATTTTTTCATTTCTTTTTAAATATCTTTCTATTGAGAGACTTTAAAGGGCCAATTATTTTATACAAAAAAAAAACAACGAAAAATTAGATAACAATGTATCTTATTCTATAGTTATGGATGATTAGTTGATAAAATAATTTGTTTTTTGCGATTCTTCTTCGGCATATATCCAGTTTTAATTACTTGATTTGAACAAACTGAGCCAATTTATAATTTTCAAATAGCACTTTATCTAATGGCATAAATTTTAGATCTCTGATATCCTTACCCGGGGAGTTATTTGCGTTCAAAGAACTTTGCAAATTGCAAAAATCTTAATTTTTTACGTTAAAAATTGAGGCAATTAACTGATTTTCATAAATCGAAGCAATAACAAGTCAGGAGCTAAATTTCAATTAGTTTAATTAAATAAAAAATTCTGTGTAACCTTTTTTTAGTAATATTTATCGCCGACGGAAAATCCACGTTCCTCACTACTCTAACGCATGACTACATTTATGAGAAAACTTAAGGTTCTTGCCTCTTTAATGAAACCACGGCCACTCCCGCTACTACTTTTACAGCCAGATTGCCACGCCTTGTAAAAAAGAAAGCTATGTTGCTGCTTTTGCTATTTATCTAATACACAAAATATTTGTATATGTTTGTTTCAAGGATATTTTTGAACGTTGTTACCTTTTAACACTATAATGGTATTTCCATTATGGTTGAAGCAACCTTGACTTTTGGTTTTGTGAATATTGTATATTAAGTATTAGGCACGCCAACATATAGTCTAGGTTACATTTGTATTCTTCAAATAAATGTATTGCTAATGTCTATCAACAAATGGTTCTGATCAATCTTTTGAAGTTTCCAAAAATGGCACTACTTAAAGTACGAAAAATTCTTCATTACAATAAAATAAATAGAATCGGCACTGGATAGAGAGGAAAACCTCCCCTTAAAATCAAATTGAGTTATTTATCTCTATTCTTTTCAAAGTTATTGTCAATTATGCAGTTTGAATGTTTTGTACTACCTTAACTTTTCATTTTGAGCTCTCAATATCTAATAAAAACATATAGATATAACCTTTGTACCAACTTTGATCAAAATTGATCTGAAACATTTGGTGATGTCCTGCTGACTAAAAAAATAAAAAACAAACAGGAGCAAAAACATAACCTCCGTTTAACCTCGTTGGCGGAATTCAAAATATAAACTGTATTAGACTGACCTGCTTTGAGAAAATAAGACTTTTTCTACCGAGAACAATAAAAAAGCAGACTTTAAAAAAGATTGAGGCTTCTCTATCTATTTTAGTTTTTTTTTTAAAAAAAGGACTTTTGGGTCAAAATTCGCAACTTTTAAGCCTTTTGTACAATTGTTCTTTTTATATTTATAAGTGTATGAGGATTTATTAAAAAATATCATAGGTCTTATTTTTAATATTTGTAATGATCTGACGGTTTATCTATTTTATCATTAAAAAAATAGAAAAAATATAGCAAGGTTCAGATTTACATGAAATATGATTTGCAGGTATGCTAAAAACCCGAAAAATAACGTTCGAAGAACGGTTGGGAAAAGAACAACTTAGCCGTCATAACCTTTTATTAGATTAGCTGTGAGCGGCTATGAGATGAAGGTAATTAACACAAACCCCCTACCCAGTATCTTGGAAGAATGACTGCAATGTGGATCTTCAATTATACACTTATTAGAACAGGGACTTAGAATTAATAACTATACTAGTTATTACTTTATTTATACTTTGAAGTTATTATTTTAAAAATATAATGTTAATCGGCTTGGGTAAAAAAAATACTGTTCAGATTGGAAGGAGTTGCAGCTACTAAAATTATAGCATTCGTCTAAGTTTCTTAACCTTATTAGAGTTACTGAGCCCTGCAAGTTTCATCAGTGCATTATTCACTAAACCCCTTCGTGATTGGAAAAATAAAATAGAATTTCTTTAGAACATATATATATATTTTATTAGTGCACAAAATGAACCATGAGTGGATGCAACCAAAAACCACTTTTCCCAAAGAACAAAACACACAAAACATGGATTTCATACAAAAACATAACTCAATTAACATTTGCTGCAAGCCAATCTTTCTTTTGCTGTTGCATTTGAGATACAAGTTCAGAACACGTAAATCCATATTGTAAGTATTCATCAGACCATTTTCTTTTTTGCTCAACATAGTTAGTAAGAAGGGATTGAAGATTAAAAGCAAATAACAAATGACGTACAATCACTAGAGTCACAAGTTGACTACTGAGTGCAGCAAGTTCCCTGCAGCACATACAATATCAAAACATAACAATGTGGCCTGATCACCTGCAGCCAATTTTGGACATAAATAAGACGAATGTGCTGTATTTATTTTGTGTAACTCATTGGTTATTTCATGTTGGTATTCACCCTCGCTTTGAGTAATGCAACGCTGTTGTAGCCCAATCGCACTGAAAACAGGTAATTCCAGTCAACAGCCACGTCACTGGATGCGGGAGGCTTGCTAAATCCCTAAGAGTATATCACAAAATCCATGGGGTTTGATCAAACCCAAGTTAAGAACCACTTGTCTTGCATCTATATTTTACAACTCTACTGATGGTAATACAGGTTAATTCATAAGCATTTTTTGGTGTGTATATATTATTTTTTTGTATCTTTTATTATTATTATCTAAAGCTGATATCATTATTTTTTAGGTGAAAACATCTATGTAAGCATAAAGTGTAACAACTAGTGGCTGTGCTCATGAACGAGGGAGAGTAACCTTGACGATTTGTAGGGTAGTTATAAATGTAACTCCCAGTTATGGAATTGAAGAACATAAATAGAGTAATGTCTACTTATGTCCTTGCTTGATGTTAAGTGGGACAAGTGTTTATTTCCTTCGTATTACCACTTTTTGCAGCCAATCTAAAGAAACTAAATAAACTGATCTCTTCCAAAACATCCTTCAAACTATCCGGCCTAAAATACAATTGTACGGTTTCTTTTTTCAGCATAGCGACAGGTCATATTTTATACAATTCTACTAAAGTTGTACATCAAAAATGAGGAACGTTATCTTTGATAAATCAGGACGAACGGGAAAATAATTTTTGGGACCACTATATCTTTAATAAAAATAGTATTTGAAGTTGTAGAGTGAAGGAAAATAATCCCCTCTATCATGGCCTCGTATTGAAATGTTGAATTGGTTAATATTTGCAAATACTTCATATTACCATAAATTTGTATAACTGTTAACCACATAGATTACACTCTACACTTTTAAATCATTTCAATCATACGAATGCCCTTGGACAATTCCTCAAAATTAAATTACTCTGTGGCAGCATATTCAGCGACTATGCTCACCAACATCTCATAATAGGGACTGTTTACACGACGATACCTCCCTTACACAAAAATTTACAATGTATTTTGTTGTCAGTTGCTCCTAATCTATGTTCTGAACGTTGATTGGTTATATATGAATTAGCTCTTTTGAAGCTGTTAAGAATTTGAAACAATTATTGAATAATAATTCCCTTGTTGAGAAATATTGGCAAGCAACCTATTGATTTAGGACCTTCATATATTTCATTTAGAATATTGGTTGTGTGATGAAATAGAAGTAATGACGTATTTAACGTCCAATAAATCTTGTCAGTTGATGCATGGTATCTCGGAAAAAACTAGGATTTTAAATAATAATTATGACTAAAAACAATATTAAATGTTAAATTACGATTGATTGATTGAAAAATCTCTTGAGGACCACGTTGTAATTGACAAAAATTCGACTTCATCAAAGTGCTTAAAATTTGAGATCCTCCCAGGTTTTGATTGGATATAGGGGCCCCTCGTGAATGTTCTTATACATCACACAGTCCGTATTGAATAAACTGTTGGAATTGTTTATAGCTTAACAAGCTTTAAGTCAAACTAAATCAAACAACGTTCAGAACCTGATTTGTAAAAAAAAAAACAAACTAAAATATTGAAAACTGACAACAATATACAGTCAAAATTGTTGTGTCAGTGAGATAGCGATATAGAAGAGATCTACGATACTCAAAAGATTTGCTGAGGTGAAGTGAAAAAATCAAATCGTCTCAATATAAATATGAAGTTGACTTGTGTGTTTTTCAAATTGGAAGATCAACTCATCATATGAATCGAGTCGACACAACACTAAAATATACAGTATGTATAATATTATCAATCATCATTGAAAGTAATGTAAATTGCAAAACATTGATGTTAAATAGATTTAAAAGGCAGAATTTTAAATATTATTTATGTTAGAACCTTCGTTCATCATTATTTGAATGAATTAGTAACCCAGGTACATACTTATGAATTTGACATATTTCATAGCTTTTTTCTTCATGTTAATTTAGTTAATGCGTATATTAGTATATCAGTGTATTGCTATTCTTAATTTCTAATACTAAAAAATTACATTGCCAATGACCCATATTAGACAAGTTCTTCAAAAATATTTGTACCTCAATATTAAATTATTCAATAAACCTTAAATCCGAGTTTAGTTGTTTATATTGAAGACGTTACCCAAGTAACAAAAATATTTTTATTTTTTATTTTGTCGTCAACTGTCGACTTTTCTCTATATCAGTGTTCTGAATGTTGAATACTTAAATTCAAGTTGGCTCTTGCTCACTTTTAAATAGAGGGGAGGGGTGTTAAAACCAAATTCAATTTTAGCTCAACTTTTCAGATGCAAGTACGCAGGAAAAAATAATTTTAATTTTCGTCAAAAAAAAAATCATACATGAAAGCATATTTTTTTGATCGGTTTTCAAAGTAATAAGAAGAAACTTGTAAATGCCGTGATCATTAAAGCCTTTTTATGCTTAAAGCAATATTTATATAACCTTTTAAGTTCATAAAGTACAGTTTTATTGTCATATTAAAGGTCACAAAAAAGGTCAACTTCTTACAAATGTTTATTTTAGCGTGTGTACTAAAGCTTCCAATTTTTTGGGTGACCTGTTAATTCGATCTTCCGTTGTATATTAATAAAAAAGTTATGGTAGGAAAGTTTGAGTCTTTAAAGGGCGTTTTTTGACCACTACAGCCATTTGAAAATGACTTTTTATGACAACATCCTCTATTTGTAAAGGGATTCAGAAGTTATAATTTTAAAGTTCTGTCGTTGAATTTCAAAAGTTTAATTAAAGATATTTTTCTCAAGAGTTTAATCCTTATTTTTACTTTGTGTAGAAAAACATATTGTAGGTCAACGAAATAATTCAGATACTCAGGGTGCCCCCTGATATATATCATCAAAATATTTTGATCTAACAAATAACAATGCAATGTATATAAAAATGAATTAACGCTCGCAGGCGTTTTATATTTAGCATATGAGGAACACTGGTTTATTTGTTTTTCTAAATGAGTGTTATAGAGACTAAATTACTCATCAGTCATCCCATTATATTAATTTATATTTCTCAAGCTCTTGTAGTACGTGTGAGGCCGAGTAAAATATATGCGTAATGTAATAAGTTGGGTAATGTATTCATTTATGTTCTCTAAAATTATTTATATACGACCTTTTATAGTAATTCTTTTTATATATACAGTCCTTTAAAATCCTCCCGTCTTAATAATAAAAGGGTTTAATTAATGAAGAAAAACGAAGGGAGGAAGACAATGATTGGTCATGGAGCTTGTTCGCTACACTCTTTTTGTTATTCTTTCATTCTTGAGAACAGAACACATTTGGATTGATGTACATACCATAGAATTTATATAAATTTAAATTCTATGTTTATTGATGCCCTCTGATCCCTTGGCCAATGGAAGGAAATATTTTGTTTTAGTAATTTATCGTAAATTTCAAAGCATTTTTTAATTAAATATTCTTGACTCATACTATGTATCAATTTGACATTTTTTTTCTTTATTGAATGTGAATTATTTATATATGATATCCAAATTGCCTTTTTAAATTTATTTTTATATGTTGAGATCAGTATGACGTTTGTATGCTCTAACTTATTGATGTATCCTATATTTTTTTAATAAGTAAGAATTGCTATTATTAATTTTAGAGTTCATGGATTGTGGCTAATTTCACATTAGTTGATTTAAATTTATAGGTTCCCTTGTTTGAATATTAATATTGGATATGAGGATTCCAACAATTCTGCAAATACTTCATTAGAAAAGGATAAGACCATTTTTGAACGGTTCCCGGAGACAGCGGACTATATGGAGATAGTTTTGTATCTATATTTTTTCTGTCTCCACAACAGATTATTTAAATACAACAACCAGTTCGAGTTCATCGTCATATTGCTTGCTGGATGAATTATTTAATTTTACTGACGTTTTTGCCTTGTGACGTTTTCGCCTTGGATAATAATAAAGGGAATATTACTTATAATATGTTTGTTCTTATAATTTTTATTGTTATGTTGGAGTTTTTGAGAAATTAGAAAAAAAGTAAATAAACAAGACACAATTGTTCACACTTTAATACGTAGGTTTCTCATAATTACTACTGCTACGTTGCGAAGAATTATCGGGATTCGTATGTCATTAATTTATTCATCAAAAAACCGTAAAAAGATCTTAAAATCTTTACTTGCATCAAGGATTGTACTTTTACTAGGGTTATATTCATAGATCAAGATGAATACATGAATTGGTGTATATTATATATCCGTTAATTATATTTTATGGGTATTTTGTTTTTATATGTGTGCACCAACTCGTTAATTTTTTGCTATTATCCATCCACCTATTATTTTGAGGATTTTGGATCATAGAAAATGGAAGAAAAACATTCATATTGATATTATATATTCCTGAATATCGCCCACTCTCCATGCATATTATAATTTTTTGTTCTCCCTGAATACGTAGATGAGAAAATTATTTGTTTAACTTATTTTTATGTAATTTTTGTTGAGTTTGAAAAGTATTTTTATCATTAAAAGGTGTTTTATTGATTCTGTATCTTGTTCTGAACTCGATATATTTCCATTTTTTAGAGTGAAAAATGATGAAAAATTACACCCTTATAACTTATTCATAATAGTTAGTGATGAAGAATATCATAATTTATATATGCTTATATTATAGAAAAATATTCAATGTATAATTTAAAAAAAAATCTTTATCAAAATATGTAATCTCCAAGGATGTTTGTTCCATTTTGTATTTTTTAAGTGATCCCATTCTGAAATATTAAAATTCTCTACTCATAGTGATGGATTGATTTATTGTTTCGATCCTGGTCTCTCATTCCCAGGGAAAGAGTCAATTAAATTCCCTTAGGAGGTTTGGTAGTTTTCCTCTGATGAATTCTCCTCCTATCGTCCCTCAAGGAATTGGGAATTCGAGCATCTCTTGAGATAGATGATCAAGTTATAAGTATCTTCCTTAGATTGCCTTGATCTGCCTTTTACGGGGCATGCCTTTCTAAAATTGGGATTGAAATCGGAAAAAATATGATAATGATGTTTACTATTTCCTAGTATAGCCCCATATAGAATGGAATCACTTAAAAAATACAAAATAGAACAAAAATCCTTGGAAATGCATATTTTAAAATATTTTTTTTTTTCACTTCTGGCTAAAGTAGCTATAAATTTACTTTTATAATTTGGCTCAACTTATTTATGAGAAAAGATCTTTTCCGTATTAACTTATATAGAAAATAATACAGATCGCGGCTTAACATGATCTTTGAATTGCTGTGTCCAAAATTAAACTTAGAATATACCTGCCTTTCTGAATATAGACTGCACATAAGTCACATTAAGGCTTTCATTATCATATAAATCTATTTACACATCCATCTACATAAAATACACTCCAAATTTTATATAAATCTCGCAATGAGAGCTGTAGGGGTCGCACATAGTCTAGTCATATATTTTATGGGTCAAACTCAAAAAAGTTTGGGAACCATTCTAATAAATCACGATAATATGATCCTCAATATATTCAAAACGACCCTGTATATATGCATATTGTTTATTATTTAAGTTTAGTCTAGTAATAATTACATATTTACCTCTTACAGAAGAGTAATACATTTTTAAAATACCCAATATATAATGTCAACTAAAGAAGCCCTCAAAATTTGTTTTCTTAAAATATGAAAATGTCATGATAATAATCAGCTCTTAATTTTAAAAAGTCGAGTTGAAAGCCTTCATTTAATAATAAGCTGTCTGGTGAGAAAGTAACGAATCCTTGCTAAAAGGAATAGTTGTGCCTATATGTTTAGTGAGCATCATTAATTGATTTTTTTGAATAACTATGGTAGCAACTAAAAATAATTGGCTTATTCTCATGGATAATTTGAATTCTTGGAGGCTTTTGAGAGGATGAAAGGTAATTATGTATTTAGTATGTTATAAATCTATCAATAAATTAATAAAATTAACTATATAGGACTTCGACAAAATTCAAGATTTTACGTCTACGTTGAGCAAAGAGGAATATTTGAGATTTATAAATCTCACCGTGAAGTCCTGTTGTATCAAATATGCTATATGACTCGAATTTAACAAGGATATTATTTGATGCTCTTCATAATCGTAGACGAAATTTACATGGTTTGACTATCAGAGTAGCATATTGCTTCTCAGAAAAAATTAACATCATTTCTCAAACTGGAGCATTCTATCACATATTAATAGCTGTTTAATAATTTGAACTTTAAAATTGATAATGTCTTTGGAGTATTAGTGAGTAATAAAACATTTAATGGGGTTGGTTCTTGGACTTGTACAAAATATGTCAGCAGACTTTAGGTTTGTAAATACTCACAAATAGATAAGCAAAAAAGCTTTATTTTCTTGGCATTTATAGCCCTTTGCTCTTCACATTGTCAGAGAGTCGAAGTGAAACCATTGATTTTTCATTTACTCTGGAAGAAAGTTGCCTCACTCTATACTATAACTCAGCTAATTTTCAACATTTTGAATGGAATTCCTTCTCAAGGGTTTTCGAAATGAATTTTTGGTGCTATCTGCTTGTAGTTTTAATACTAGCGATTACCTGTTTGTTTTTAATGTTTAAGGTAACTTAGACATACATCTATTCAATAAGATATTTACTCAATTGCCGTTAACTATAATAAACTTATGTTGATGTGAGATACGTTCGAGTCTTCTGTAATTATCAGGGATTGTCTTTATGACAAAAAATATGTTTAAGCTCAATAAAGGAATACTCTGGAACATTATATTTTTGGTTAACAGTACAGGGATACTTTTTAAAATTGTCTCATATTTTAAAGACTTTTATTGCATAAAATAACTCTCTGAGAGGTTTTGTTCTTAAATATTATGTAAATACATGTAAACAAAACATTAATTTTTTATAATTACACTGGAACATATAAAAATATTTTTTGAAAAAAACGGAAAAATCCCAAAGGTAACAGATTATTTACTATTAAAAGATGAGCACACTTCCCAGTCAATCCAGAAGATTGCCAAGGTGATTGGGAAAATTGTTTACAGGTGCAAAAAGCGATTGGAGGATGGAATTAGGAGGTCAGGGAATGAAGAAACCAAAACTGTGAGAACTCCAATGTTGTTCAAGGCTGTCTGTAAAAAAAAATCAGCGAAATCCACGAATATCCATACAAAAGCTGGCCCAGGATCACAACGTAAGCAGAACAACTATGGCCAAGATTGTTAAAGATGACATTGAGGTTAATTCTTAGCAAATTTAGTATCGTCATTTTTTGTCCAAGAATTCCATTAACATGAGAAAGGATAGAGGCAAATTTTTGCTCAATTGGCATGCAATACATAAGAATGGCATCATGATTTATTTTAAGTAAAAGTTATTTACTTTAAGTCGAAAATTCAACAAGCAAAATGACAGAGTCTTGGCAAAGACATATGACAGCATTTATTCCAGGCAAAAGTTTGCCTACAAAGTGCAAAAACCAGAGTCAATCATGGTTTGGGACGCTGTGGTCTCAAATGGGTTAAAATAACCTATATTCCGGATTCCTGATGGGGTAAAAATTGTGAAGCCCTGGATTGAAACAGCATTTCCACGTCAAGAAGTTTTTTTTTCACTCAGGATTCAGTTCGATCTCATAGTGCCCGCTCAGTTCAAAACTGGTGGTGTAAAAAACCACCATTTTTGGGACAAGTCTATGTAGCCAACCTATTCATCTGATTTAAATCCCCAGGACTTTTCAATCTAGGGAATTTTGGAAAGGGAGGTCAATGTTTATCCTTCATGAAATAAGAATACTCTCATGCTAACCCTTGAGAAGAAATGGAACCAAATTTCAGACGATGTAGTACGTGCCAGTTGTAATGCAGTTTGGAAGAGATTGGTTGCTGTAAAAAAAATGTGGGCAAATTGAATTAATTTATAGTTTAAATATTTGTAAGAGTAAAATTAAATGTTTAAAAGATTTCAATACAATTGGACTTGTAGTTTTTGATTTAGAGCCAATTATTCATGGGACAATTTTTAAAAGTAATCTTGTATTAGAATAAGTAACGATAATTGAGTAAATAACATAGTCAGAATATTTTATTCTTCAGAAAGCTAACAATAAATACCGATTCTCAGATATTCTCTGCATGTTGTAAAGACGAGGAAATTGGATTTTTTGACGCTCTTTTTATGGTTTATTTCTACGTTTTAGGACGGGAAATTCTAATAAAAGACCCAAAAAGAGCGCCCAAACGAATTTTACTGACTACTGTAAGCTTATTTGGAGCCATTGTTTCTTGGTACTACCATGCTAATCTAATATCTATGCTCACTTCATCAGAGGTTGAAATAACCATCCACAGGTGCGTATATCAATCAATAAACATATTATTGGAAATCAATGGATATTCATTTAAGTTTGGAAGACTTTTTAAAATTCCGCGATTACAAATTACTTTTGCGCTATGGAACAGCGTTCTCAGATGAGTTCAGAATGTGTCTAACAAGGATAAGGATTCCGTGAATTATAAAGTCTACCAAGAAATTATAAAAAACAATGAGGAAAAACTGGTTTTGCCCTTGAAGGATATAAAAAGAAGACTTTTGAGTAAGGAACAATATGTTGCAGTGATTGAGGGGGGCTCGTATGAATATGGACTGAAAATATTAAAGAAAAGGAGTTAAAAGATGAGAAAAGTCATTTATCTTGGATATACAAAAAAAAATTGAGTATTGGGAGTTATTTCATTATCAAATTTTACTTATGAATCAAAATGGAATAAAAAAAACACTTTATCAAGGAAAATCCTCTTGATACCAATATAAGCAATTGCAATACTCTGAATGAGAGCTCTTACTCTGAAATCAAGTTTCAAACCTTGCTTATTGTTTTCCTTATTTTGAATTTTGGTATTTCTTTGTCTATCATAACATCTTTTGGAGAATGGATTGTGTATTATTTTCTTTTGCAACATCCTAAAAAGAGAAATTGAGATTTACATACCCTTAAGGTGATCTAACTAATTTCATGGGATTTCAGTAGAATTCTATCTAGAAGTGGGGGGAGAATTTTTTCAAAAAAAAAAAAAATTCAACAATTAAAATGTTAACAAAAAATTTTCTGTCAAATCTACAACTATTTACAAATACAGCCCCTCTAGCCCACCTCCTGCGTACGCTCCTATATTTGAGAGACCTTTAATAACGTTATTGATGTATTTAATGAATAAATCATGAGATAATAATTGTTCAACATACTACATACATTAGTAAATGGTGTTTTTATTGGGGGGAGAGAGACGATTAAATATAGTAAATAATTTTTTAATTTAACCACCGAAAGACTCATAAATAGGACTGGGCAGGAAAGGCAAGTGCGAGGAGAGATGAGACATATGGTATTATTAATTAAAGTTAATTATAAAAGATCAGTTACCAACGATGTTATGATATTGGAGGACAATAAACTAATTTAAAAAATATTAATTATAAATTTTAATAGAAGTTATATTCAGAGAATTAGACAAATTTTAAATGACAAATAATACAATATAGAAGTTATTAATTTATAAAGGAAAAAAAAAAAAATTAACAAATTTTGTAGGTACAAATATGAGTTATAAGTACATACACAAAATGCCGTGAGACATTTTCATAGAGTAATAAATATAGGGGAGAGTGAGGATCTTGTTACGGAGGAGACTTGTTATACTGCGAATAACTTTAAATGTAAAGTTATATAACCACCCTGTTCTAATACAATTTAATGTCTTCCTTTATATATCAAATCAACATAAAACCCGGTTTGCCTAATGCATTTCGACATTGAAATTGTTGACACAAAAAGTAAAATTTTTAATTCAGTGTTTGTTGTGATATATTTCTATTCTAAAACATGAGATTTTAATATAATTTTATTAAATGTAATGGTCTAGTATTTTGTTCCATTAATTAACATGTTTCATTATATTATTGTATGAATATTCAGTTCACATCATTTATTCTGATCCCAACACTATGGAGGAGACTTGTTACACCCCATTTTTATTCTATTATATACTTATACTATTTATATATTACATTTAATTTTTTTGTAATTTCATGTTGTTCTTTAATTATCAATCACAGTTAATAGTAAAAAAAAAAAATGATGTCATGTTGCCCGGCTGTTGAATTATCTTTTAAATAGTAAAACTTAAGAGAGTTTAAAAAAAAAATGACTTTTTGTAACATGTATCCTCGCTTTCCCTAGTATGAGCAGAATATGCATTGCAGACAAACATATCTAGGATAGAGAGACAAATAATTATTTTCAAGATTCTAAAATCATCTTCCACTTGTTTTACAATGACAAAAGAGGGACACAAATAATAAATTAACCGAGGATGACGCCTGAAATGTCCGGGTTCTATAATTATCAATATAGATTATACATCACAAACTCCACCTTATAAATGTAAATGCTATAAATCATACTGATATAAGTTATTTCTGCGTTATATTCATCAAGGAAACTTAAGGACTCTTATCAATGAAATAGTTTTCTTAGAGTAGGAGACGAAGCAGAGTTGACTTAACAAGAAAATGACTTCAGAATTGAAATGAGGAACGGTGGATGGAGAATGAAAACTCTTTATTTGCTCATTGGGTCTTTCAGTCAATTAATCTGCCTTTTTATGGAACTCATTAATTCGTATAGAAGTATAAAATTATTCTGCAGAAGATTTGGAGGGATTTATGTATTTTTAGCATAGATGCAAATGTTCACAAGGTCAAAATTTACTATCAAAGACCTTGATGGGAAAGGGCATCTGCACAATGAACAATCCTTCCATTAAAGAAGATGAGATCCACCGAGTGAGGCACACAGAGACGAAATTCCTTCAACAGAATATGAAAAGAGGATCAGAAGACGTGTGGCTAGAGGATATCTGAATTGAAAAAATATGAGCTCCTAGGGAAAATTGCTAGATGCAGATCCCATCAATCAGGTGGAGGCGAAACTTTTTTTAAGGCATTTGACTAATAACATTGATTATATTAATATTTAATGTTGCTCTAAGGTAAGGGGCGAACTATAGAGTTTTTATTAGAGGGAGATTTTATCGCAACAATGATTTTAAAAAAATTAATAAAGAATAAGAAAAATCACACACAACAACATTTTTTCCTTTTCTAACTTCAAAACAGTTATATATCGAAACTCATATGATAAGTGAATAAATAGTATGGACGACTTATTTGACTGAATACTACTGCTATTGGGTTATTAAACGAATGGGATATCTAATCGATCATCGCAACGTTATCTCGATGACACAAAAATATTCTTTGTATTTTGTTGTGAGCTGTCGAGTCCTTCTTCTCCCTTGATACGTCATGGCTACTTCATAATTTATTCTTTTTCATAAATACACAAAGTAATAATTTATTCTATACATATGCTCCATTTCCAAAAGTATAGGAATACAATTTCTTGTTGATCCTTAATGTTGTCTATATAATATATTTAGGCCATTTTATTATTCCAACGAATAAATAGAAAATCATAACTACTCTTTTAACCAAATATTACTAATTAATATTATTATACAGTACCGAATAAAATATATATAGATTTTAGTAATATATAAAGTAAAACGTGTTACGTTCCTTACAAGTAAATACATATTTAAAAGTATATAAATTATAGTATTGATACATTTGGAGAAGTTATTATTATCTATATATCAGAACCTGTAGTAGTACCCGGCATTACCAGGGCTTACTAGGTATCGACGAACATATCAATTTTGCTTTAAGAACACAGGGAACAATTATGGGAGAGGATAATTTTGTACAAATGTATTGAAGACAATAATACATATTTATCTATGAGTGCAGAATCCAAAACTGCTTTTTATCTGGGATAAGATTAATTCAGGATAATATGTGATTATTGTTGAAAGTAAATTTTTACCCTTAAAACAATCCCCAAATTAAAAGTAGGATTAATAAAACTTATGTAAAAGTATTTTTTATAATAAAAAAATGTTTATTGATTCTGTATCTTGTTCTTCACTTAATATATTTCCATTTTTCGTGTGAAAATGATGAAATACAGTACTCTTCTTTAGAACCTTATCGCTTATTCATAATACATAGGAATGAAGAATGTCATAGACTATGACTCATAGCTTATACATATTATGGAAAAATATTCAATCTATAATTTAAAAAATATTCATCTCCAAGGGTTTTTGTTTCATTTTGTAGTGATTCCATTTTTTACTGAAATCTCTGAGGCGCTCAGGTCAAATCATATGTTAGATAACTCTAATTTGTAGACTATTATATAAATATGTGTGGAGAACTCATTTTTAAAAACGAGCTCATATGAAAATATGGAAAAGGAGAAAAGAGGGTGGATTGAAAAGTTCCCGAACTCAAAGTGAAAATGGCCGAACTCGTAAATAAAAGCTAATTGCATCCATGGTTAATAGAAATCATGACTATCATGTAATTTGGCTTGCTAGAATTTTCAATTTGATGTATCGTACTGACTGCTAGGCAAGACATTCAGGTTTTGACGTCATAGAGAATACCAGCGGTACTCTAACAGTAACCATCAAGCAGGATAATATATAGCTACTCTTTGTAACATTTACTCTCTATGACGTCACTATTCAAAATCGTGGTGGAAGTCAAGCCTCACTTGGAAAAGCGTTATAGTATAGCCTTGCATTTCTATTAATCTTGGTTGCATCGAAAGGACTCAAGAGAAAGAGCGGACCGACACAAAATCTACAATAACAACAAAAATATAAGAGAAAGAAATAAAGACTTCTTCATTAACAGCTATTGCACTGACATATATACATATAGTTGTTATTCTCCCATGATTCATAATTTAAAATCGTTATTTTAATGAATTAGTTGTTTTATCTAAGAATGTTTAAATAAAGTAGGAATTGCATTATGTACCAAACGCCACCGTTCTTCTGGAGTCTTTCAGCAGAAACATTGATTCTTTAAGGTGAGCCTAAAGCGAATAATTTATAAGCATGAATAATTAGAATATGGAGCCCAGTGACATTATCATAAAACAACCCATTAATTTAATTTTTACATCCCTCACATAGTAAAAAGTAGTCGATCATATTACTTGATAAACATTGAAGTTGATCTATTACTACACTACAAGTTACCATTATAAAAAATGTGTTGCAATTAATAAGTATTGGCTAATTATGGTAAATAATTAAATTAAGCTCACAAAGTAGTACATAAATTGCCTTCAAGACCATTTAAAATATACCCTAAGGCAACTGAAAATTTTTAACCCAATCAGCAAAGAGAAGAACTACGCTGTTCCTGGATTCCTTAAGTTGCATCTATTTATCATCTGTAGACAGTTACGTACCAAAGTTTCAGACATTTTGGACGCCCAGTTTTTATGTAACATTGGTTTGAGTGAGTTAAGGAGAGTGTTTTTTGAGAAAATGAACAAAATCGAGTATCGAGCTGTCATTAAATATTTGTTTTTGAAAGTATAATCTTGAAATAAATGCAAAGAATAACAAATATATAAAGGCTTGTTATGTTAAGATTTGACGTCTATAAGTCAATCCAACTAGGAATAATTGAGTCAAAAAAAAAAAGTCTCTCGTGAACAATTATTTTGCAGAGAAAAACGCCGTGTACTATTTCGAGGGATTACAAAGATGGGAACATTGCTGGGAGAAGTGTGCAGAGTTACCAAGGAGACTATGTTGAAATATAAAAATTGAGAAAAATTGTCTTGTATCTTTGTTTGGTCGGAAACTTTTTAGACCACCCTCGTGCATTTTTAAGATTTAAATATCTTTTTTTTAACTGAGTAAAAAGGATCATTCCTTTATACGAAAAATAAAAAGGGAAAAAGTATACAAGGTACTATGAGGAATATTTAATATCATCTAAACAAGTCTAACTCCTACACTACTCCTCCTAGACGACTGAGTGAGTAAAGAGATCGTCTAGTTAGTAACACACAACAAAAGGCATCATAAAATATTGATAAATTAACAAATAGATCATTCTCCAGTTGTAGATCTTGTGTATGTTATAGTCGGAGACGCTGGAATGATTCTTGGAACTCCAAATGCAGGTCCAAGTAAATTAATCAAGATATTGTTAGTTCTTGATCCAAAATCCAATTTATAGTAACGATCATGCCTCTCAATCACCTTTAACGTGCCCAATAAAGTTGGAGATGTACACTCTTTTATAGGTTTATTTTTAACAAAAATGAATTCGTTTTTTTTTAAATTGTTTGTTAATGGGTCCTTTATTAAAGTGTCTCGGAGGAACGTGTGCTATTTTCTCCATTATTTTAAAGAAACTTTCGACGTCGAGGTTGCCAGAATTAAAGGTGGACGCGTTAAAGAAAATAAAGGACATAGATCGATCCTATGCGGCCTGTGAGTAATTGAAAAGGTGAATATTTAGAACCCGAGTCTATTAGTACTGAGTTACTCAATCCCCATAAAACTACAGGTAGTGCATTGATCCAGTTTTATTTTTCTTCCATCATTCGTGCAACTAGCTTGGTCTTAAATTATCTGTAGAAACGTTCTATGAGTGCGTTGGACTCTGGATTGTACGAGGTTGTGTTCTTGCTTGCAATCCTAAATGTCCTGCAAACACCCATCCACAATGAACTTGTAAACTGCGTTCCTCGGTCAGATACAATGGTTTCTGGAACTCCAAACCTCGAAATCCAACCACTCAAAAAATTATATCTGGAATAGGTATTGCTTCTGGCCAAGTTTCTGACGTCTGCTGGCAAATTAGGCCAAGCATAAAAAAGTGAAACTCTCCTTAACGTTTCTTTGAATCCCGAATAATTGTCCTTGTGTACAGAATGCACGATTCTTTGACACAGTGCTGGAGATGACACAGCCACACGGAATGTGTCAGCATTGCCAAAACCAGCAAGTAGGATTTCTGCAATGTATTTAAAAGAAGGTTTAATTTTAACCTTAAGTAAATTAAGATACTGTTTCTTTTGATCCTCAATTATATCTTCAATGAAGGTTGGACCTATTGTGATGTTATTTATACTTCTAGAAGTAATGTCTGCAGTATGGTTTAATTTTCAAGAAACGTGTTCCATATCACAAGGGAATTCTGCTATGAATGCAAAAGTACGGAACTGTCTTGGTGTCCAAGAGGGATTGTGAATGTCAATTGCAGTGACTAAAGGTTTATGGTCCGTGAAAACTTTAAAAACTTTTCCATCCAAAGCCCATATAAATTATTTTATTCTTTCCTTAGCACTTAATAATTGCCTTTCAAACGTAAAATATTTATGTTTTGTCGTTGAAAGAGCCTGAAACCAAAAAGCTAGAGGTTGCTAGTATCCATTTAGCTTCTGCTCGAGAACAGTTCTCATCCCCGTATCAGATGCATCAGTCATCAGGGCTAAAGGCAATGAACTATCTCTGAATGCAAGTTGAGTACTTTAAGACAAACTATTGTTAATACTTTGAAGGGCGTGTTCATGTTCTGTGTTCCAATTAAACTTTACATTCTTCTTTAACAGGGGGTACAAATGAACTGTCCATTGAGACAATCTTTCGATGAACGGAGATTAATATTGTGCCATGCCCAAAAATCTATGTAGTTCATCTTTTGATTTTTGAGTTGATACTTTTTGGATTGCCTTTACCTTACATTCTAGAGGCCTAAAACCTTTCGATGAAATAGAATCTCCAAAGAAGTTTACCGATTTCATAAAAAACTCACATTTTTCAGGGGAGAGGATCATACCAGCAGGTTTAAGTCTTGATAAAATCACGTTCAACGTTTTCCAGTGCACATCCATCGACTCCGAAGCGCCAAGGATATCATGAAAGTACACAAAAACATTTGGAATTCCTCTTAAAATTGAATCGATGAGTCTCTGAAATGCCTGAGCTGCATTTTTAAGACCAAAAGGCATCTTCAAATATTCATATAAATCAAATGGCGAAATGATTGCAGTTTTATCTATAGAAGCGCTCTTCATAGGTAAATATTTGGTTATTCGCTCTGTGTAAATCCATTTGACTAAAAACAGTCATACTTTTTAGGTTAACCACCAAATCTCTTAGGAGACGCTCAACTTCATTTATAACTTCCCCAGGGGAAAATCCCGATGAATCGCAATGCATATCAGAAAAAAATTTAATTGTATCTAAAGGTGAGAGACCATATTTCTGTAAAATTGCCTTTTTTGCACAATCATATATGAGTCCTTCATTTTTAATAGGAATAAACCTAAAAACTTTACCAGGTAATGTTGAACCCATTAAACAATATTTGGTCTGATCTTCTTTGATTTTCTTCATCAAAAAATCCAGTTCAATTCCTCGAAACCAATTTTCCGGATCCATCGCCGAGAATTTTGGAGGACGTAGTTTTGCTACGGCAAGAGTTAAGTTGCTGACCTCTTCCGCTACGTACTTTGGTTCGATCTGAGGGAGACATTGTCCGCATGGTCTTGACCATCAGAATGAGATTTTTTAGGAGGCATGATATCATGTCGGGGTCACTAATGTTAAGATTTAAATATCTTTTTTTTTAAACTGAGTAAAAATTCCTTTATATCAAAATAAAAATGGATGAATTAGTGTGAACATATGGTTTGATTCAGGAGATGAATCAAAGATATTATCATTAACACCTAATTATTTTTCTTAATACTGATATTTTTTTACAACTATAAAATAGTTGAAGCTTATAGTGGAATATGCTATGTTTTCGATTGATTTGGTCAACTCCTTTTTTTCCCACGTCAGCTGTAGCAACATCAAAAAGTTTCCTTTGACATTGCACAGTATCATGACTCTATACAATTACTCCATCTGAATTAGGAATTGCCTTTGAAGTCCATTTGACCTAAGTATATTTCCTTCTCTAGGAACGACCGAGTATCGAACATTGACTTCAAGATAATAATTTCTCCTGAGCGCACAGTCCATTGAGAAACGTCGTTCCATCAACCTTTTTGTGTGCCACTGTTTTATTATTTTATCAAGGTTTTATAATTATAATTTCATTCTTGGAGAGAGAATATCTAAGTATTGAGGAATTACGTGTAAGTGTGGGCATAGAAAACGTATATTAACAATGAAGATTTCTTGGGTAGTTATCTTTTATATGAATAAAGCAAATCTATTTTATTAAACCAATGTGTTTCTGTTTGACGCCTAATGTCTCCGGCCAATCAAAATCAAAAAGAAATCATACATGATTACTTGTTGCAATTCGTATATTATAAACATATAAAAATTTTGCATAAGGATTGTTCCTTGTCTCAATTTATTCTTATTCTTAAACAAAACACGGATTACGTACATGAAGGAACTATAACACCTTGAGTATTTACACTAGACTAGACTTTATAATATAAAGTTCTTACAGAAATAAAACATGTGAATATAAAAGGGTTGAGCAGATCCCACAGTACTCCCCCAAGAATCTGCTTCGAGGTTAATTTAAATGAAATACTTATTGTGAGAATGCAAGCATATAAAAATAAAAATGGTAAAAGCATGAGTATTCGGAATTGAAATGATCAAATAAAAGTTAAAATACAAAATTTAAATGGTAAAAATGCACGCATATGAAATTAAAACTATAAACTTAATGATCTGAATTTAAACTGAGACGCAGAGACTACACTGTATGCATGTTTTTAAACGTCAGAAGAGTGTTTGTTATTCCAAACGCTGGCTTCGGTCGAACTACCGAAACAAAATCTGAACGATGTCCTAGATCCACTTTAAAGGTACGTTCGGATTTAGACAAAATCTTGAAAGGACCCTTGTACACCGTGGTTAAGGTCGGTTTAATTGGTTTGTTTTTAACAAACACATGAGTAGCTCGTTTCAGTGTGTCCAATGTTGACTCTATTCTATGAGGTGGATCTGGTATCGTTCGTGGAGGTGTATGCTTTATGTTTTGGAATTTCTCGAACAGATTTCGATCATTTGGAGTCATGGTAGATTCTACCAAAGACAGAAGAAGGCCCGGTGCATATCCCAAAAGATGGTGAATAGGAAAGAAATAATTCCCAGGAATTGAAGGCACAGACGCTCGAAGTCCAAGGAGGACGAAAGGTCGGGATTGTAACCAAGATTATCCTACTTGTTGCATTCTGGAAGATATAGCAGTTTTTAGTGTTCGATGAAATCTTTCTATAATCCCATTTGATTCTGGATTTTAAGAAGTAGTGAACAAGGTTTTTGCGCCGATGAGTTGTCCCAACCTTTTACATTGTATCCCCGTAAACTGAGCCCCTCTGTCCGAGTGAATTGACTCGGGTATACCAAATCTTGAAACCCAACCAGAAAAGGTGTTGACTATGCTTTCGGCCGTTGTATCCCCCATAGGCAGGGCTTCAACCCATCTAGTTGACCTGTCGACAACGGTGAGAAGAAATATATAACCATTCGTTAGAGGAAGTGGTCCCACCACGTCAACATGGATCACACTGAAACTGCCAGGATTCTTATATAAGGGTGTTGCTCCTGAAGGTCTAGGATGAATTACGCTTTTATTCTTTTGACATACGGGGGAAGCCTTGACCCAAGTTTTGACCTCATTTCTCAAACTAGGCCAGGCGAAAGACTTTGATATCTCTTGCAGTATTTACTTAAATCCGGGATGTGACAGATCATGGGCAGTATGAAACACTTTTTTCCTTAGTTTTTCCGAAAAAATGATCCCTCTAAAATTATTGACTGATCCAAAACCCACTAAATTCTTCGTTCCGAAGCTCTTCGTCACGAAGTGTTTTTATTTAAAACCTAACATTCGAGGATCAGAAATGGTCTGGTCCGAGAGATGTCCTCCGAGAGTGGAAATGATTATACTCGAACCGGTCCCAGGAGTCAGGATAAGGTGTCTGCGACAACGTATGACTTTCCCGATTTATGTACTATACTGCAATGAAATTTTGAACTAAATGAAAACGCTCTGAATTTCTCTAACGCCCAAGAAGGATTCATAGATTCAAGAGCGGATGTCAAAGGTTTATGGTCCGAGAACACCGTGAACTGCACTCCCTCCAACGCCCACCGAAAGTGAGATAATGCCCTCCTGAGAGGAAGGAGTTCTCTATCAATATTTCTATATTTTTGTTGTGTCTAGGTGAGGGAAGCCTCTGAATGGCTTCGACTCTACTCTTCAACTGAGTAATACCTTCCACGCACACATAGTGTCCCAAAAAGTCTAACGAAGTCTTGACCAGTTCGCATTTTTCTTGAGAGAGGCGGAGCCAGGCCTCTTGGAGTCTTGACACGACTTTAAACAACATTTCCTTGTGTTCTTTTAGATACTTGGACGCGACCAGTAGATCATCCAGATACACGAATACTCCGTCGAAGTTCCGGAATATGGAGTCCATGAATCTTTGGAATGATTGGGTGGCATTTTTGTGGCCAAATGGCATTCGAGCGTATTCTAAAAGGCCTATTGGAGTTATCATTGGGGTTTTATGAATGTCCTCGGCCTCCACTGAAATCCGATGATATGCCTTGCACAAGGTCCAATTTTCAGAATATCTTAGAGCCTTCCAGGTCTTGGGAGAAGTCTCTCATATTAAGGAGAACGTACCTATCCAATTCCGTCATTCGATTAAGTTGTCGAAAGTCTCCACATAAACGATGGCTTCTGGAGGCCTTCTCTACTATATGAATCGCAGACGAAAACGAAGAAGAAGATGGGCGAATCACTCAAGATTTTCATAGTTCAGCAATTTTGTTTTTTAAAAACTCTAACTTAGGACCACCCAATCTCCTGGATTTAGCAAAATATGGCGTTCCAGACGATACTTTAGAGTTAGTTACTGAATGCCTAGTGGGGACACGAGCATCACCTCTTGAAAATAACAAAGAAAACGATGAGGAGAAGAATTCGTGATACTATTACAATTAATTTGCTCTGAACGTTTAAATAAACTTTTATTGTTCATGTCTATAAAAAAATTATGGGCTTTTATAAAATCTGCACCAAGTATAGGTTGTCCTTTGTCAACGATATAAAATTTACATTTGTATGTATTATCATTAAGTACGAAATTTATTGAAGCAGTTACTCTGGGGGTTATTCTTTGGCCCCCAAAAGCCACAAGAGAGGGGAGACTTGACTCTTCAATGATATAGGGAGCAAGATTAGTGGAGAGAATAGAAACTTGTGCCTCCGAATCAAGAAGGAAGCAGATTTTAAATACTTTATCTTCAATATATAACAAGTTATTTGTGTAATTGACTACCTCAGCTCTGAAGAGCTGAGGACTTCCTAGTTTTTTGAGAGGAGATTAAAAAAAAAAAGACATTGAGGCCCGGGACACGTTCTGGCTTCAATGCTATAGCTAATGTGTTACCTGCATACCTTTTTCTTCTTCCTTTCATCTCCATGCATTTTCTTTTTGAAAACTACTGACGTATCTTTTTCATAACTGCTAGTTGGAGTTGGGGTTGGATTGACTCCAACATTTAAACTAGACACAGAGTTCGCTGAGTCTTTTAAGCCATCGCAAATATCCGCCGAATCATCTTTACCCAATTTGGCTTGGGATCGAGCTATTTCCCTATGTGAAACAGGTACTGATCTTATAATGATCTCTTAAGTAAGGGTGTCTTTCAAATCTGGGACTAACGTCGGATGGTAAAGCCGGTTTAGAGAGGTCATAATTTTCTTAGGTGATATGGACTCATCTAAGAGTAGATCAAGGGCTTTTTTAACTCTCTCCTGGGTGAAAAACCACAAACCTTCAAAATATTTTCTTTTAGGGTATCGAACTTCCTTGATAAACACTCGCGTGACAAGTCTCTAATTATATAATTAGGCAGTACGGAGACAACAATGTTTAACTTATCTGACTCTTTTGAAACATCGTGAATTTGAAAAATTGACTCCACTCGTATGAACCATGTTTCAGGATCCTCCTGGTCGAACTGAGGAAGGCGCACGTCGACACATTTAGAGTGATCTGGGTTTTTGATGAGGGAATTATCGGATTGGGATTCGTTCGAGCGGGTATTCGGCATTGTATAGACGGGGTCACCAATGAAGGAACTTTATCGCCTTTAGTATTTAGACTAGAATGACGTATATATTATAAAGTTCTTACAGAGATGAAATATGTGAATATAAACGGGTGGTACAGATCCACATACATATAACGTCATTCATAATTTTAAATATTTCTCAAAAAAAAGTCATATAAGTGGGCCTCATAGGTTCGCTTTGCATCCGATGTTATTACTCTTTCACGGTGTTGCCTTAGTCAAGGAATACTAGAAAGGAAACAAAAATATCGTGCTCACACAATAAGGCTGACTCTCCCTTTTCCTGTAACTACAAAAAGGAGAAATGACTAGTATGATTCATGAATAATGATAAATTTATCCGACTCGTAACAATTTATCACAATCTTAAATTAATCAATTTCTTAACTTATCCTAAACTATATTTATGCTTTAACTTAATAATTTCATTTTATACCCAGACAAATTAAAACTTAATTTATATTACTTTCGACATTCATTTAGCATATATTTTTTTTACATAATAGTTTTTATTTTGTATGTAATAATAAAATATAATATTGGAAGTACAATCACCTGTTAGTTCGAATGCAGTTTGGGAATGCTTTTGTTGTTATATTGACGATGGGAAATATTTTATCTTCAGTAAGCAAAGCAGAATTCTTCACCACAACGTTGAAAAGTTTATCTATATTTTAGGAATATAGGTAGAAAAACAGTGACGAGATTTGCAAGTTGTTGATTGTTTTTCATAGGATATTGGATAAGATACCAGGTAAATACTCAATTACTATTACCTATTAAAAACTATAGTAATACCCTCAACTAAAAGAAAGTGATTCTAGAGTATGACTACACATAGTCTAAAGAAAACTGTAGACATGATAGAAATCTCTGATCATTGCTAAAAAAACTTGAACGTATCTCACTTCTACATAAGTTTCCAAGAAGTTCATTTCTAGTTGAAGGTATTATGATAACTGATGGTAGTTGAGTATTTACATATATCATAGTTACATATTTTTAGAGATGTGCAGACATAGTAAGTTTTTGGATAATGATTGTGATATATATCCGTCAATATAAATACTATTCCTTGCTGGTGTTGAAGATCCTCTAGAGAAAGTTATATAGCAGGGAGATTTCCCCATTATGTTTTCAATTTGCATATCATATTAATCTACTTTCAGGGATAAGATTTTAGAAATTATTCTTTCTTCTGCTTTGTATGGATCGACTTGAACAAGTTGAATTGTGTCAAATAAGGAAACTATTTACGTTTCAGTAGTATCCGTTAGACATTTGTTAAATAGACAATTTTTCACTAAAGTACAATACTAATTTATTTTTGTTGATATAGGCATCACGGAATTATAAGACGAGAAGAATTCCCTTTTTTGCACTAGCTAGAATCATTTTGTTATTTTAGAGGCAGATAGCTGAAATTGATTTATGTACCATACTAACTATTTTTTCAACAGGTTGTAAATCATAAAACCGTCTTATAAGTTTCATTTTCCTTTCCGTAGAATTTTACATTAGGGTATTAAAAATAATTGTGATATATATAAAATACTCTTCCTTGCTGTTTTTGGAAGATTCTGAAAAGAAAGTTTTATAGTTAGGAGATAATCATTAATGGTGTTAAATGCCCTACAATAAGACGATGAAGAATTCACTTATAGTTATTTTTTTCAATAACTAAAATTTTTTATTATTATTTTTTGAGGCAGATATCTTCAACTGATTCATGTATCATGTATCTAACTAGAACATACTCTATTTCCAGTAATAAGGTAAACCTCTAATTGATTAGTCCAAAGTTGTAATTACACAAAATATATATATATATTATTTCATGAATTCAACTCATACTCTTTATGACCTTAATGTTGACTAGATATTTCTCATTTGATAGCAGTATAAATCCTCAGTTATGTTAAAGCGGTTTCCTATATAAAACACTATTCTTTGATGTTAGTTGATGAAGAACCTAGTAAGAACGTTTTAGAGATGGGAGAAGTTTTGCGCTAATCAAGGTTTGATTTTTTTTAGAGCAAGTCTGTAATTATTTATCATAATTAATTTTTCTTATTGAAAATTTTTAAAGTCATAATATAGACTAAGGTTATTACTTTTTTTTTTTAAACTTGAAATTAAACATAAACATAGACATGCATACTATTTAGAAGTTAGTCATTCATGTGTATGTATAAGCTGCTCATTTTAAAGCAGACTGAAGCTTTGCTGTTTTTCTTTCCAAGTCTCTGTGGCTTACTGTGGCTCTCTTTCTACGTGGCACAGAAATGTTATTGTTTAGTTTAGCAGTCATGTTCTTGGCCATAGCATTGAACAACAACACTTGAGATATTTTGTTGAGGAGAATGGTCCACTTGTGATCTAGATCACATTTTGCATTTACCATCGCCTCAATAGCTCCTTCCGAACTATCAAGCATTCTTTCATTGAATGTAGCAACAAATGATGCCTGGGATTTGGGGCACTAGTCAAGTTGTTCTTTTCTTCTTCATTGTTGATAATGAAGTCAAACCGTGAATGGGCATAGAGACAGGTGAGGAAGAACATATCTCATGGAGTTGATAGTCCATCCCTGTTCATAATATCAATGAACCTTCCTAACTCAACTTTATCCTCATCTGAGTGCACGCCAAACCTGATGATTTTGTCTGGAGGAGTGTCTTTCAGAGAAAGGCATTTTTTGCATGATGTAAATTGGACCTTTTTGTTTAGAGAAAATGCAATATATCCAGCAACAAAGTACAATGCATTGATATCTCCTGTGGATGTGACTGTCTCCAATTCGCAAGGGAGTCAATCCGTGAGAATGATTTCAGCCTTTGTCATCAGCCAGGAGTTCTTTGACCTTGGAAAAGTCGAAATTGGAGAATTTCACCAGAGACAATACCCTTATTTTCTTTTCTGCCTCAAGAATTTGCCATACACTAATGAAATAATTGCTAGCACTTAACTGTATGTACCAACAACATCTTTTTTCAATAGGGTATGACAGAGCATTGGACGTATAACTTCTCGTAGAGGCCCGAACTGACATTGTGTCATATCAAAGCAACGGAAAGGAGCCTAGAAGAATATATAATACCTTTAGGCTGTTTGAAGAGATGAAACATTTGCCCAATTATGAAAGCGATCTTGGAAGATTGAATTTGGTCCATTTCTGCCGAGTTAGAAAAATTAAGGAGCTGTTCACAAATGTTGTCAAATGTATCTTTCTCTGTCTCACCGTCCGTGGAACCCAGAAAAGCGGCTCTTTCAACCGCCTGTGAATATATGTATATAATTTATAAGTATTATTGATTACTAAAATTACAATGGAAGAAACTGTAATATTATATGAAAGTGCATAATTTAGAATTTGAAGGGAATGCTCCTGAATTATGCTATAATTTCGTTGTCCAGACATTTGACAAGCATTGGACAGTGCTTCTAAAAATTATTGCATGGGAATTTAGCAAAAAACGAGCCGTCTCAGATAATCAGAAGCCATGTTCATAGTATTGGGGAGCATTGCTTACCTTCGTTGGGGTGATTATCTTTTATCACGGGATTGATCTAACATTGAGTAATAAAATCAGTACAGGCAAATTTGTGAATAATTTGTTAAAAATTTCTGTTTTTAGGCATATTTATGCGTAATTTTATATTCTCCTTGCTCGAACCCCCATCTGAAAAAAAGATACCAAATCCGTCTATTATAATTATGATAGAATCATTATGAATTTCTAAATATGAATTGAATTCCTGGAGGATAGGAGAGCGCAAGTCTCTTAAATTTGACCATCATATTACAAAGGGCAAGTTCGAAAGAACAGAGGCTACCAACAGATCTCCATCCTCAACTTCATAGTATTCGTCTTCCTCAATGAGTTCCTGATAGGAATCAGACACCTACAAAACATGAAGACGAAAATGTTCAACTAGGTCTCCGACAGTCGCTATTCAAGCCTTAAATCCTTGCAGGGAAAATGATATGAAGAGATTGAAGAAGCTTTTGAAGAATTTTTGTTGCATTTAAAACGAGTCTCATCATGATCAAAAAGCTCGTCCGCCCCCTTAAGACAAATTGCAGAGCCCATAAACTAAACCATTATCAGAAGACTCCGATAAATTAATCTTAACCTTTGACATAATTAATTTCTAACTAAAAAGTAGTATAATTAATTAAACTTTACTGTACAAATATTTATAAAAACTAGAATATAAAATAGATAAATATAAAATATGTGTTATCGTCCTCAGTATAAATATATGAATATCTTCATAAGAAAAGTGACATCTTGCGAAAAAATATGAAAAGTACTTACCTTACTATTTTCTCAGGCTAGCAGTTGCGTTTTGGTACTTGATTTAAAGCTTTAATGGTGCCTATTTCCAGTACATCCCCATAAAAATGTAAATTAAACATTGAATATTTTTTTTATAATATAAGCTGTGATATTCCACATCACTTTGTATTCTTAAGTTAGAAGAATCTAAATAATTGTGTCGTTTTTCATCATTTTTTAGCCCAAAATTGAAATATGTTGGGTTCAAAACAAGATACAGAAATTAATAAAAACACTTTTATAATCATAAAAAAACTTTGACATAAGTTTTATTACTACTTTTAACTTGCTGAGTGTTAAACTCTGAATGATAATAGTCCCGAATTACTATAATCCAAAATATTCCAGAATTCAGAAAACTGAGATCAATTTTTTGATTGCTTGATATAATATAATTATATATGTGGTTGCGATATATTATGTTTATAGTTGATGATATTGTAGAGAAAAACGCGTGCTAGGAGGAGGGGGGAAAGACATATGGTATCATTGTTTAAAATACTGATGTGATTATCATCTGCCTGCTTTATTATGATTTTTGAGGGTATAACGAATGTATTTATTAGCAAAATGTTTAATGAAGATATACTACATCTAATTGACTTCGACGTTTTTTATCCGTTACAGTAGATTTGAAAACGTCACACTCCATGAAATTGTAATTCATTATGAACCTTATTCTCAGAATAATAGCTAATGAAACGACAAAGTAGAGTATTTGAAATATATTTGAAGCTCAAAGTTTAAAAAAGAAGGCTTTAATTAAATATAATCTACATACTAAAAAATAAACCATTAAACATTTAAGTTAAATATACAAAATTAAACAATTAAAATTATATAACTATTAATAATAATAAATACAGAATATTGAAATAATAGATTGATCCAGATAGTTTTTTCTTGTTTTAACATCGGAATTCAGTTAAATATGTCATAACTTTAGGTTGCAATACACAAGCGAGACGTGGAGTTTAATCAAAAAGATAATCGCCCCTCTTCTTCATGTGGAAGTTGCTATATACAATTGTGCACAGGATAGATATATCTCTAGCGATGAGATCTAACTAATTATTAATAATAAAGTAAATGTCCAAATCATAAAATTAGACAATACATATATTAATAAAAAAATGTTAGAAATAAATTCATCGTAAAGATTTAGAGCAAAAGCTAATTATGTAGTAATGTCCGGCGATATTACTCCCTATTAAGAGCATCAAAAAAGATTTTCCCCCGTTATTTAGGTATGCTTATATAACAACATACTATTATTATTTATGTGAAGAAACTAGTCTCAGAAAAACTAGTTGCGAACCATCCAAAGCTACTACCCCCGTTGTTGTGACCATTTAAGCAGTTGTTTTTACTATTTAATGAGTTGTGTATCATAATTCTTGATATGTTTAGCTAAAATAGAATCATATTTTATGGTTAGATTTAAAAAAAATTGAATACTTACGGTGAGATAGTACAAAATTCAGAGTTCCATTTCGATATTAGTAAATATTTTATACTTTTTACTGATAACTTGATCGTCATTTGGTGTGGATGACTCAAAATATTTTTTTATGTATTTCTATAAATGACATCAGTACCAACATCCTCCATTAATTTAATGATGGTTCCTCGGGAAGGGATAGGTTTACCCGTGTATTTCTCCATAAATTTTTTGAACGTGAATGATTAGCAATGGATAAGGATATATTACATGTAATAAGCATCTTTGTGAGATCAGAGTTAAAGTTTGACTTGATTTTTTAGATGAATATCCATGCTTTTGATATGAGATGAGGATAATGAGTGGCGTGTAATTCTAGACAGAGAACTAAAGGCACATTTATATCGACAAATCCGACAAACCATCTGTTTCTCATCCGGTAAGTATTTTCCAAATTCCTGGGCCTCAATTTTCAGAAATCCAGACAGAAGGCGACGTTATTTTAGGCATTTAATTCAGTTCTCTATCGACTATCACCATCTAATAATATATTAATATTGAATAATAAAGGCGGGAATGATAACGTTCTTGATTGATAGAAGAAGATATATATTATTTAATCATTGATGCCATAAGTATTTCTTCTCTTCTCCTCGCACGCTTTTCTATTCTTACCAAAATTATCACCCTTAATTATGTTTAAGCTCTAGTTACGTCGAAACTAGATCAAAACAAACAGTTTTGAATAAAATAACAGTTTTGTTAACCACAATAGAAGCCAAGAGAGAGGTTATATTCAAGTTCTAGCTGAAGGGCAAATCTCAACCAGTCATCCTGAGGAACATGAAGAGGCTAGAGGTCAACCCCATGCTCATCAAGAGAACCATTGATAGTTCAAGGAGACTCAATCTATCAAAGAAAAACCCAGTCAAGACAAACCAAAGTCAAAAAGGACGCCTGGAGTGGTCAAGGTAAGGATTGCAAGAAATCTCAGGAGGAACCTCACCATGATGGCCAAGAATTTCAACAAGGGGGCAACAACAATAAGAGACCTTATCCGTGATAACCTTGGGATATGTCCCTACAAATCGAAGAGGCAACAATACCTGTCAAGCAAGGTCAAGACTAAAAGACTTGAGAGAAGCAATGCCATTCTTCAGAAGCTGAGGACTGGAACGGCTCCCAAAATTGTGTTCGGTCATAAGAAAATTTTCATTGTGGAATAGGCATTTAATCTGCAAAATGATCGGATTCTGGCCAAACAAGGTGGGCTTTGTGACCATGGAGTCAACAGAGTACAGAAGCCAAAGTCTGTGATGGTTTGAACGGCCGTGACTGAGGCAGGGAAGATCCCCTTGGTGTTTTTGCTAACTGGAGTAAAGATCAACACCAAGGAGTACATTGGCACCATCACAAAGGAAGGTCTTGTTCCCTGGGCCCAATAGCACTCCAGAATAAGCAATAGACCTTCCAACAGGATGGTGCCCCCTCCTACACATATAGAGAGACGCAGCCGTGGTATGAGGCCAATTTGAGCGGTTTCTGGGAGAAGACAGTCAGGCCCCCTCCAGCCCTGACCTAAACGTCATATATTACTACATGTGGTCCATTCTTGAGAGCAGAGCCTGTATGACCAGAAGCAAGAATTTGGACGACCTGAAGGGGAAACTGGTTGCTGCTTGGGACTCCATCCCCGTGGATATGATACGTGCCGCATTCAAGTCCTTTCCTGAGAGACTTTAGGCTGTAGTCAAGGCTAAAGGTTACCGTTTCGAATTAAAGTTATGCCACACGTTTTGGAACTTATCTATAATTATATCCAAATTATGTAGTTATTTATATCGTAGTACTTTAGTAAACATTTAACAGAACTTTCAGTCGACCCTGTATAAACTTGATAAGTTCCAAATATAATAACTGCTTCTTCTGTCGCCCCTACATACCAGTATTAAGCTGTTCTAAATTCCTATTTTACCTCATCAATTTCTCAACCTCCGGAGAGACACCAAAAAATTCTTACATCAAGGATTTAAAGATGAAGTCTTGAAGTTTGAAGCCTATAAGATGAGACTTCCTTCATAATAAACCCAGGGTCTCTTTCGAGAAATTCCCGCGGTTTCTTTGGCCCCAATAGAAAGGAAATAACTTTTGTGAATGACTTTTTTCTTAAGAAGATGAGAGCACCGTCTGCCTCATACTTATTTTTAGCAGTAAAAAAGAGCCCCGAAGGAAAGAAGACAAACCTTCTTCTTCAACTTGATTGCCTTAACTCCATTCAACCTCCTCAAGGACTTCCTGGTTAATGTTAGAATGAAACTCCTCTAAAACATGGAAATACCCGCTCCCTTGAAGGATAAGCTTTATAGCTATCAAAACAGACCATTATTGAAAGACTTCGATACATTCATCTAATCACTGGACATAATTTATCACTCCAGTAACTACTCTTTCTATATATTTATTAATACACGAATATAGTAGCTACAGTTTTTATTTTCTTGAAGTAATAACAAAACAATAACAAAATACTTAATTAAGGAGGATGCAGACTGATTAGGAAATCAACTCTAGAACCGATCCAACATTAACTGTGTGCCAATAACGCTTTCATACTCTTTGGGACTTCATATTTCTATTAATTTTCGATTTTAGTTGAATCATACATATTATATACTTTATTCCAAGAACTCATAATCTTTGTCTCTCTCATTTACATATCTCAAGTTCCTATGTATTCATTGACTCTTTCCTTTCCTTCTTTCCCCTTTCAAATGAGGACGTATCGTTGGTAACCAAGGCTGCACAAGTAATAAACATTGCAAATAGTACCATTAGTCATACTAAAGTCAGTCAATATGACAACCTCGAATGATAAGGTTGCTCTTGAAACGAATCCTTGTAAGACTTGCAGCCGCCCTTTTACAGTGGGGGAAAGACTTATTAAGCATGAAGAGGTTTGTGTCAAACAACGATCTCGAGAGCCCTTTGACATTTCTTTATCGAGGGTTAAAAACACAGATGCTGGTCAATTGGTTGAGGTTAGTATTTTTACGGACAGTGATTTTTATAATCCAATAATACCCAAGTAGTCAGGGAAGCTAAAGCTGGACCCTGCTAGGGTTATGGAAAAAAAATCCGTTTTGAACAAGAAACTCTTTAAGGATCCCATCCCACCAATAAAACCAAAATCAAAGGCCCCTGTTGATTCCAATAACTCAAAAGGAATCTCATATCAAGTCATTTTTGGAGCCAATGATAAACCATCAATAAGAAATCCTATTAAATTCTCCTCAACTTTACCGCCTCAAAAAATTCCTCTAAAGTATGTTGTTGTTTTTGTTGATTTGCATTGCATTTTTCTTCGTTTTTGATCTTAGAACTCTACCTCAAGGCTCGCCTCTAACCTATTGGAAATCTGTTGCCAAAGTATCTCCCCTTCAAAAGCGACCAAGTGCACTAAAAGAAAATATAGAGTCTCAAAATTCACCTGGGATTGTCGACGATTATTTTGCATCCTCTATTGATTCAAGACGATCTCATGCTTTTGATTATTTATTCGACTCTAAGAACTTAAATACAGAGAACATCATGCACGCATTTAATGATACTGAAAGTGTCGTTGTGGATAACGGAAGCTCCAATGTTAAAAAATATAAAAAACCATGTTGTTTGTTAATGTAGGTACACACCCTTGGCTATGTACCACTCACAAATATCCGTGATAATTGATAATAATTGATTACCAACACATAATAGTCAAAAAAGACTAATTATATTAACTAAGAAAATATAGGTTTTGTGATTATATTTTAAAAAATTATTCCGACTTTTTTTTTGTGGTTGATAAATAATTTTAATTCGCTAATTTATTTCGTGTAAAAAACGGTAATGATTAATTAACTAATGCATTAAGAATGTACATTGATATTTTATTCAATAAAATTATACTTTTTCTATACGATAAATGTCCATTCAATATATATATTTATCGACTAATTGAAACTCAATTATTATCATATGTGAGTCTCATTGTTATTTTTTGCAAATAACAAAAATGAAAGATAAAATCATGATACTGAAGACTTTATTAATGTCTACTACTATTTTTATTAATAATAATGATTTTCAATTGTGAAGTTTACCCTGTATTAATGTGAAAAGTTGGGATCTGCTTTTGACTTATAACCCAAGCATTAAGATTTCCACAATATTACTTGTATCAAGAACATATCGATAAAATAATTCCCTCCCATCTCTCATTTACATCCTTTAAATCAGAACTTCCCAAACTTTTTGGTCTCATTGACCAGATATCGATTTTTTGTTCTCCGTTCACACCCAAATACATTTTCTTAAAGATATAATTTTTAAATGTTTTAGACAGCTAAGCTAGTGATCCTATTTTTAATATGGTTTCATTTCATTAAAACAGTTGTAATACAAAAGAATAGGGAAAAAATTTCATTAAAAAACATAAATTCTAAGTTAATAATATAAACATTGGAAAGAAACAAATCAATAAATAGGAAGATTAATAGCGACATAAAATTAAAAGAAAATAACAATTAGACTTAGGATTTTTGAGCAATAAAAATAATAATTTAATCATTGATGGAAAGGGTGAGTTTGATCCTCTTATAACAATTTGTCAACATTTGGCTTCAAATTAGTCCAGTTTAATCTCTAATCTTCACGTTCAATCATTTAACCCCATTTTGTTTATTTACAAGAAGTTTGGCAACCACGCTAAAGCCCCTTTCCACGAAGTAAGAAGATGGAAAAACTATAAATAACTTTCTTCCAATAATCCATTAATTAATATAAGCGACAGAGACTTCTTTTTGAAAGAAGCGTTCAGAAAGACTATTTAAGTTTATATGTTAAAGCGTATTACAATCAGTTCTTGTGGTCACATGAAATATGGGTCTTCAATTTCATCGTATGGGTTGATCTTCCATGGTGGTATATCAACAAGGGCGTCTGCAGGGGGGGATTTAAAAAAAAATCCAATAAGGTTAATATTCGCAATTTTCTTTTTAACAGCTATGGATTTTTGATTTTTTTATGATTAGTTATGGATTTTTGAAATTCTTTTCCAAAAACTTAATTTTGTATGAGTATCTGTAGATTTGGGAAAAAAATTTAATATCTAAACTTTTTTTCCAAAAAATTGTTTATGGTGCCCGCGGCGGATATAGTCCTCTGTCATGGCGCCACATAGTTGGCTGACAGTGGCATTATAGGTCTCGGTGTTTGGATGACGGCCAGTAAAGGTTTACCCTCAATATGCACTTAAAAGTTGTAGTTTAGGGGTTTAGCATCAGGGCTGTAGGTGGGGGGAGGGGGAATAAAGTGTGCCAAAAAGTGTTCAAAATAACAGACAAGATCTCTTGCTTGGGCACACATGGACTTGAGGGGATTAGCTTGGGCTGTTTTCTTTAACTCCTCTGAGTCCAGTTTGGTCTTTTTGACAGAGCCCTTCTTAATCTCCAACGTTTCGGGCTTGCTGACTATGTAGAAGGTGGTCTTGGAGCCGCCCAACTATTTGGAGTGTGCGAAAACGATAATTCCTCGATCACGTTCAAGTGTCATTTTCTCAACTTGTATGTAAGCTAGAGACCTCAGGTTTGTTTTTGATTTGTAACTAATATGCAATAGACCAAGTGGACATCTTTTCAAAGTTTTGTTTATTCACTACTCCAAAGATTGAAACTGACATAGAGGAGATACAGAGACGTGGAGGAATAAGGCAGTGTTGTAATTTAATAGGAACACGTATATATTCTTATTAATACATAATGATTTCTACTCTGAGATATATACAACAATCTCAGGGTATTTGTACTATAAGACGTACACAGTGTCAAAGGATAGATTAAATACTAATAATAACAGGAACAATCAGATGAAAAGGTAGGAAAGGAGTCACGAATACATAACATTAAGCGCTCATAGAGATACAGAAGGTATGAATGGTGCTCATTTTTCACTCAATATCCATGTCTGAGTGTTTGTCATTGGATTCCATGTCGTATCCCAAATTGTCTTACAACTTTGAAATATACCAAGTCTTAAATTATAAATTAATTATTCAATATCACATCAGTGATTCGGGCTCTATACAAATGTTAAATGTAATGATTTTACAGGTGATATTTATAAGATTGTAATTTTACAATGTTTCTATCTCGTTTTCAAGGTCAAGGCAAACAATTTCCTTTCTATAGGGTGCGACAACATAACTTCATTTTTTTAATGTGTAGCTATTAATGTTGGGTGCCGGTATGGAAATCCTAGACCGGTCTGAGACTGTTATACTTTTTGTTGGACCAAATTAGTTCGGTCCAACAAAAATTTTGGTCTCATAGAAAAGTTCGGTCTAGATCTGTACAAAGGAAAAATTCGGTTTAGATCGGTCCAAAGGAAACATTCAGTCTAGTTCGGTCTCAGAAAAATTGGTCTAGACCGATTTTACAGATAAATTATTTATAACATGACATCATATGTATTATCAAGTACAATGGCGTCATACAAAGTTTAAACAGAGATTGCTCGCATGAATAAAATTATGTTATATATATTCGGTCCAACAAAAAGTATAACAGATTTAGACTTAGAACAAAAAAATAAGTAAGCTGCGTAATCATTCATTATATCATGTTATTGATTTTGTGTTCGGTATTTTAATAATCATGATAAAAAGTTATGATAACTTAGCTGGGTTTTTTTTTCATAACCGTGAAACAATGTCATATTAAGTATGATCGGTCTAAGTTATTATTAAGTTGTCTCATGGTTATAAAAATAATAAACCTATTCGTTATATTTATAACCATACGTCAACGTAAATATAACGATAGTTTCTGGTAAAGATCTTACCAACCTTTATTTAACCATATTCTAACTTTAATATTACTTAAGGATACTAGATAGGGGGTTGAGTTATTTATCCATAAGTGATTGGCGTTTTGAAAATAACAATACAAATTACTAGGTTTTCTAAATTTATTCAAAATCAAAAAAATTATGGGTTAAAAAAGAAATCGGTAAAATTGCAATTTCGTTTATTTCAGGTGAAAAAAAAAAGAACTTCCAATGGAATATGATTAGTAAATGGAATAAACATAGTAAGTTTGTAGAAATTTGTCTGGAGATTCGTTTGCATATAAATTTGAGAAATAAACATTTATGTTTAACTGAAATATCTGTCCTTATCTAAGGAGTATTTTCAATTTCTTGAACATTTAATTACATAACTTTTGCAATATTTGCAGAAATGAACCAGTTATCGAGATTTATTTTTTCGACAACATTATTTTTCATAACTTTTTGGTTTTTTTCAAGTACAAAAAATAT
Organism: Lepeophtheirus salmonis; assembly: GCF_016086655.4. Taxonomy (NCBI): domain Eukaryota; kingdom Metazoa; phylum Arthropoda; class Copepoda; order Siphonostomatoida; family Caligidae; genus Lepeophtheirus; species Lepeophtheirus salmonis. The sequence goes on along the minus strand of NC_052136.2, from coordinate 43,355,816 downwards.
TGGTAGATTTGTATTTTTTTCACTTTTCCAATAAATGCTATTAATTATTTTTTGCAAAATTAGTGCAAAAAAAAGTTTTTTACAATTTTCTTCGCGAATTTTGATTTGGAAATTGTTTGAAGTAAATAAAAAATGAACTCCTCATCTAGATAATTTTTTAGTTTTATATTAAGTTCGTATGTTATTTGAAGTTTATAACACAGAATGTTCTTATATTTATAATAATACTACTAAGGTTATAAGCAATAGTATTTTTTTTTTTTTTTTTTGGGGGATAGTTGCGATGATGAGACTTTGTGAATTACCTTACTTAATATGATTGATATAGTTTGAAGAATGCAAGAGAATTAGAATTATCAGGATCTTTTTCAACAACAAAGAAACATTCATTTTATATTTATTAGTATATAGAAGTATTTTATTAATATTTTCTCAATTAATTTGACCATTTTCAATGAGATTTCCCTCTCCCCTTAGCCCGAGCAATGCCGGGTAATCCTTAGCTAGTATATTATTATGTATATGTACATATAAAAGGACCTTATAATAACAATGACACTATTATACCAAAAGGACTATAATACATTAACTGATCACCGCACAAAATTGCTTTTGAAATTTATGTTCTACTGATTAATCTAAAAATTAGTTTTACTTATTTGATTCGTGATCATAAACATAATTCAACAGTTGATGGAGTCCATAAATCTATATTTTACTATAACTTTTACCAAATATGTTTTTAGTGGCACTGATGCGTATTAATATGAATGCATATTAGACCTGCCCAAATTTTAACTCTTTTTTTCAAACTTTTTAATATTTAACTTTTCCCATTCTCAAATATACCAATCATATGGATTTTGGACCGCGGCTATGTCTGTTGCGTAGGCCTTGAAAATTTATTGTTGGTGGCTCTAAAAAATGCTGAAAAAACGTGATTATTTGTGTTCTTTTGGGTACTAGGATGTGTAACACTTATTAATAGAAGGATATTATCTACATAACCTACATCTTGGACTGCACCCTCTTTAAACTCGGTCAAGAGGGTATCTATAATTATATTCCACACCATTGGAAATAAAGTTCGCTCTTGAGGACTATCACGCCCTGGATTGACGTTGATTTTCTCACCTTTTAATTGCGCCGTGACTGTTTGTTTGTTGAGTAGGTACCTATATCAAGATTTGATACTTTCTGGCATTCCCAGCTTTGTCATTGCTGTGTTTGCTGAGTGAAATTGTATGTAATCAAACGCAACTGTACAGTCAAAACTAAATGCAAGTCTAAAATATTTTGATTGAATCTGTGGCTTGTGACAAGGTCGTTTCAGTTGATTAGCTTTGTGTAAGCATATTGCGAGGGAAGACTTAAGATAACTTATTACTCTTTCCACTGTACAAAATTTCGAGTCCTTTGAGAATGTAGTTTGAGAGGGTAATTGGTCTAAATGATTTTGCTAAGCTGTAACTTTCATTTCTCGCCAGGTCCTTGATGTATAGCCAGTACTGAGAATCACTCCCTAAAGCTCAGAGATGTAGAAGATTAAATTGTCCCCTAATTGTTGTAGTACGGATAAGACCTGCCTCATCCGGCATTCCGTGGTTCTCAGTAACAGTTTCTCTAACAATTCCAATTTCCTTGGACTTTGTTGTAGTATCTGTATAACTATTTTTATTAGTCCCAGCATTAGCACAGACATTTACCATTTCCTCCGTGCAACTACTTGCACTATCATAAACAATGGTAGTTGGTTTGTGCTGATTAACTTTCAAAACAATGTTCACCATTTTGATCTTGGTCTATAATCCATGTATTTTAAATCTATGATTGAATCACACAACCTAAAATCTTGAAAGATGAATAGAAGGATCCAGTTATTTGAAGACATTAAATTATTTATGAATATATGAATGTTGATACCTTTAAACAACTGTTGATGATAATGAAAACATGATGCAACTTTCATACCCAACTCAAATTTTTTAGTATTATAATGGTTATTCTAAATATTATTGCAAATACATATTACATGGAATTCCTTTTCTTTGTTTGGAATCAAGTATTTATTTATTAATTTATTAATCAATCAACATAAAATTAAAATGACATTGTTTCAATTAATTTAAAAAATCAAAGTTAGACCAAGTTATTTTTTTGCAATAATATATTAGACAATTGTTTTGGTTACATGGTTTAGGTTTGTCTGAACGTCATACTTTCTTTTTCTATCTCAAAATCGGAGACAGCAACAGGGGATAGTTGAAATTCAATTATAAAAACCTTTTAATAATAATGAAATAACCTTGAAACGAAGAATTTATTATTGGAGTAAGAGGAGAGGGACACGGACTCAATCCATCACAATTGCTCGAATATGTTTCCACATAGTATTACACAATCATTGGTGTTCGTACTGTACATTTCTATCTATTTATGTTTACAGTAATTTTCCGTTTCATGAGTTAATGGATATGATGACAAAGAAGTTCATCTCCATGATAGACATTACGTTCTTTTTCTTCCTTTTGTTTATTATTTAATTAGTTGTCGTGGTGTTCACTTTTCCATCTGAATTAAGCATTTAGCATATTTTGCTGTAAATTGCCGTAAAAGTCCATAATAATAAAAATATATGAAATTAAATATAATTAAAATATTTTCCTTGCACTAATACAACTATAAATGTACTTTATGGAAGTAATTTATTTCCCCTTACCAAAATCTTATAGCATGCAGCGGATATTAACAAGGGTCTTCATTCAGGTGTACCATATGTTTTCTGCTCTTTTTTTCTAACAAAGATATCAACTCTGTATACATAGTTATTAGTTACTTTATTATTGCTTTAACATACAAGCATTAGCTTAAGAACTCTGAGCCCTTTAATTGTTAGATAAAAATTATCTTTTCGATAAAATAGTGTTTTTGTTTTTATGGAAAGAAAATTTGATTTTTATGACCTTTTATTATAAAAAAAAGTATAATTTATTGTTTTATATAACCTTCCCATTTTGTTTTATTTTTTGACTAAGATCTGAAATATTTTTTTTGATCCAACATTGAAATATAATCTATTTAGCATTCCATTTTTTCGAACCTAATAATCCATGGGAGCAGTGGCACCGGAACCATATCTTCCGAATTTGTAGAACGTTTATAGTTATCAGAAGACAAAAAAAGTCCTCAAATCTTAAAAAAAATTAAATGTCATAATTTTTGAGCGAAAAAAATCTATTTCCGTTTAAAAAAAATTAAATTGTTATTCGTTCAAATTCAGTATTTTCTTCTGAATAATTTTAGCTCTAAAATAAAATAAAAAAATTATTTTTTGTCTTTCTAAAAAAATTACTTGAGAAATTTTGGGATTTATAAAAAAATTTCAGTCAAAGAAGCCCATTTACCTATCTCCCCCTTGAAAATATATTTGAGCCCTTGTGCATAAGCCCATAAATGAGAAAAATATATAGAGGTGACAACGTATGCAACAGACAGTTCCCTTGCCTTCAGTTGTATCTTTGATAGGCTTAGTGATTAAAATTGGGCATATTTTTTAGCTCGTCCCATATTTTTAGAGTTAATCATCTGAACAATAAAATTTAGTTTCCTCAGCTGTTGTACTTATTATGTAACTCTGGAATAGTGAGCTTCCTTTTCTACTAAATTCAAAATCTGATTGAATAACGGTGTGTGCTCATAAAAGATAGAGAGTAACCCTGAGGATTTGTTGTGCAGTGTAAGTATTTGTTGCACTCAAAGTAGCACTGAGGATCGACAAAATACTCACGATTTTCACCATTAGGTATGCCTTTGGGATATTATTTGTCAAAACAGACAAAAATATAATAGGTTGATTTCTTCCCTTTGGATAGGTTGATAAGAAATCCTTATTTCTGATTGATTATATCATACATCTATTGGAATATTCTGGCTTCATTTATACTTTTGTAGGTACAACGTACGAATATAACTTGTTAGGCAGTGGAATCTCAAAGCATACCAAATATTTCGTTTTCCTTACCTACCTATAAAATTATTAATGAGCATAACATGAGGTAGGAAAATCCATGTAAACATTATTATTTACGTAATAGATTGCGCAGTAGTAAGTCCTACAGCCATTCATAATATCGTTGTTCCTTTCTCAATATATTTATTTTCAACAGACCCATTTATGAGGCGCATGATATGTGATGATTTAGGATTAGTGATGTCCAAATTATGAACATAAGATTTATTTGCATTTATTTATACACGGGCATGCAGTAGAATTTATTCTCAATGTGTTTACAGTCATTCAAAGTGAAAGACCATCTTTTTAAAATGACCCTGCCTAATATAGTGGACCTCTCAGTGCTCATTAAGGAGCTCGGTGCAGAAAGATTTGGACTTATGTGCCTGAAACAAAGTATTTTCTACTCAAGTTTTGCAACTTTAGCGCTAAAGCCATCAGGAAGTGTGTCCTAGAACAGCATGGACAGTACTCAAGGCACAAAAATAATCCAGGTTTAAACAACAAGGGAGACAAAGCTACACAGAAGGTGCTCAACGTCATCTCCTCCAACAATAACAGCAATGATGTGTTCAATACTGACCTTGTGAAGGAATTGGTCGCTGCTAATATCTCCCTAGCTGAGATCAACAACAGGGAGTTTAAAGACTTCTTGGAGAAGTACTCTAAGAAGACGAAGCCTAGCCGCACCACAATGACTAGGACAATGGAGAATACAAGCAAGGAGTTAGTGGGAGAAATGAAGGAGAAACTTAACTATAAGTTATTGTTTATCTCCATTGATGAAACCCATAGTAGGCCCATGTGTGTAGTGCTGGCAAGACCTTTGGACTGTGAATACATGGAGAGGTCATACTTAATCAACATGGTAAATCTAAGCACTACTAACAACAACTCTGTGCAGCAGTGCATCAACTCTCCTCTGTTTGAGCTCCTTGGAACAGACTATAACTAGGATAAGGTGGTGCTGTTTCTTATAGACGGTACTCCCTACTGTGCCAACGCTGACAAAGGTGCCCAACCTCATCTACTGCCTTTGTCTCACCTACGACCTCACCCGTGCAGCCAAATTAGTTAGGTATCAAATGTGGACAAACTCATTGCCGAAGTAAATTAGATTTTCATTAAGTGTGCCCGCCGCAAGTTGGAGTTTGCTACACCTTGCTATGTTCCCCTCCCTCCAAAAGACAGTTCTTACAAGGTAAGGTGCATGGCTCAAGGCAGCCTTCTCCGACTACAAAAACTTCAGTGTCATCAAAGACATCATGACAACGAGAACAGCGTCATCGATGAGTCTAAGAATTTGTTCGAAGATGCCACACTTGCGCAAGACCTCTCTTTAATCAAAGCGAAGTTCAAGGTACTAAAAGAAAACATCACTTAGCTCGGAGAAAGGCTACCTTTTGTACAGGCCTTGTCAATTATTGAAAATGTCCATGAGAGCCTCGCCATCCCCAAGTTTGCTCACAAGCTTGAGGAGATACTGAAAAAAACCAACGTATGAGAAGAGGAGTCTAATTTTCTCAATGCTCTCCGGCGAGAATATGTCTAGCATAAAGATAGATCCCAGCACTATAACAAGCTTCAACTGCGCCCCTATGACATCCGTGAACTCTGAGAGAACCTTTAGTTTTTCACAGATATCCTCACTATTCAATGGAACAAGGACCAACTTGATTGAGAAATTTTAATTAAATATATATTTTTTTTTTTTACCAGAATACATCCTATTCTACCTGATGTTTTTACATTTTTGGCATTTTTCTGCATTTTTGATTATTTTATTTGCTTCATTTTTTTTTTTTTTTGCATTATTTAGACATCACTATTTATCATACTTTACTGCAAAAATGTAGTGTTGCATCGACTCGATGATTTTTCTACTTGAATAAAAAAATGGTGACTTGATTTTCAAATAACAGAAAATCCCATGACGACATCCCATTTTATTGCATTCGCTTGATTTTTATCATATAACCTCATCCATGACATTTTAGAGATATTTAAAGTCATTTTCTAATCCATTCCTTCACGAAGGAAAAAAAAACTTAGCTGCATCGATGATTGTTACATGTATCTAGAATTCCATAAATATTAATTTACGAATATACTAAAATGTTTCTACAAGTGGAGATCATCAAATTTCTTTTTTAACGCATTTGAACCCTGAAAATTTAATTAATAAATGGGAAGTAGGGGCGTCAACAGGGGGTGGGATGGAAGGGTTGTAGCCCTCCCCCCCCCCACCCTAAATTAAGTAATTTTTTCTTTTTAATGTTTGAAATTTTATTTAATTTTTCCAAAAAAAAAATCCCAAAAAATTAACTTTCTCCAAATAGCTAAAGATTTTTGAAATTTTTCTCCAAAAAAATTGTCATTTGCAATATTTTTTTTCAAAAATTTGTCTAATTAAGCTTTAATTTTTGAATTTTTTTTTCAAAAATTTGTCTATTGAAGCTTTAATTTTTGAAATTTTTTTCAAAAATTTAATTTTTGGTGAAAAAATGTGTATTTTTGAAATTTTTTCCAAAATATAATTTTTTATACATAATTGTGGATTTTTGAAATTTTAGAAAAAATATATATTTGATTTTTTTGAAATTTAAAAAATATTTTTTTTTTTAAATTATATTTGAAATATTATTCTATAAGAAATTTGATTTCACTCCAAATCCAACCCCTCCCTCCCCAAAGAAAAATACATAAATATATAATCCTGTAATCGCCGTTGAGCAGTGAAGATGTATAGTTATTTAATTTTTCTTATTCTACTTTACCGACTCGAGTGAATACTTTGTGACCTGACTCGGTTCAATTCGATTCAAGCGGATATAACTATAGAAATTGGAGTAAGGTAAATTTTTTATAATATCCTTTTAATTGGTGAGATGGTGATGCAATGACTTAGTATAAGGAAACATTCTAGTATTACAATTACTACATCTGACTATTAAGTATGTATAGTTCTTTCTCAAGGAAATAACGACTATCAAATCAACGCACATTGAGTTCAGCGTCTCGTTGATTGAGCTACATCGTTCCATACTTCCACTAGATATTTAATGGTCAGATACTAACTCACCCTATCTTAAATTACACGGAAAATTATTCTGCAGGTTCATTTAGGGAAGGGCTAGAAAAATGTATTGTTACCCATCATTTTAACAGTTTTTTGTAAACTTGATTTGATTACGTCATAAAAGGGATATTGTTATAAGTTTTCCTCCTCCTATTTTAACATACATTTAGGTAATCAACATGTTTAGTAATGTGTTGCCAGGCTAGCTGATTTTTGACTATTTGGAGGATTACCTTCTTATCTGCGGAAGATGGAGGACACAAGTCCTTTCTCCAAAAGTATTCGAAAGTGGTTTGACACAACTTTTGCACAGACTTTGCAGTATATGAAGGTACTCCGGCCTTCTAGAAGCAGTAAGACCCTTCCCAGTACTAGAATTGAGAAATTTCAGAAGCACCTTCGCCCGGGTCAGCTTCTTGCCCATTTTGGCCTCGTTGAGAAACTTTCGCTTTTGTTGAATATGCGGTTTCATCCTCAGATCCTTTTTACCACACTACACTTGGTTTCTCAATACACACTATCCTCATGTGCCATACTTCTCATGAAACACTTCTTTTTCCAGTTGATCTGCGACCTCGTTGCCTCCATCCGGGCGACCACTATTTGGCGTATTTTTCCCCTTCTTTTTTTGACCAATAGTTATGAAATAAAAGAAGGAATTGAATTTAAAAAATTAAGTTAAGAACGTCTTCAATTTTTTTTTCTTCTTTTTTGATCTATTAATTACATAGTATCATAACTAGCCACGGACATGAATTGATTTTACCCTTAATGGTCGAATGAAAATATACTTTAGGAAATAAATTATTAATTATGTTATGCATTGGTTCCTATAACTAGTAAAAGATATACATAGAGATGAAAACGTATGTATGTTGGGCATTTTAAAAAAAGAAACGGAAAATCAACATGGTAACCCTGAAAATTTGAGGAATGTTTTGGAGGAGATCAGCTACAATCAGCTGTGACAAGGGAGGAGGGGGAGAAGGAAATAAAGAAGGACATTAGAAAGTATTACTCCAATGTCGACCCCCAATTGTACTCCCAGTCCAACATGACTTACAAGGTTATGCATATATCGGTATAGCGGGTCCTGGTTTTTAAACATTTAGAACCGGAACCAACAAAGTCGAACTAAGACCACAATATATTGCCTCACTGTCTCAATTCTTGCCCTTTTGTTCCTTTATAGAATTTATAAAGAAATTTATAATAAACGTTACAAATAAAATTGCCAATAATCAATTAGTCAATTTTCTGAGTTTTTCTTCTTTTTTTTTGTGCAATTCCAGTATTTTCCAATTATTATTTTTTTTTTTTTACGTTAACAGAGGGATACAGTTGTATCTGAGTTGCAAATAGTTCGGGCTTCTTATAGATCTGGAAAACTGGTTTTAGGCACCAGACGGTGTAAATAAAAGAGGGAAGGGGTAGGGTAGATTATGGATCCAGGTTCGCCACTATGCTTGTCATGACCCTATAATATGATAACTATAATATTTCTGAAGGCTGTGTTTCCCAAACTTTACTATACCAAGATCCTCCTACACTAATACATTTTTAGCTGAGCCCCCTCTTTATACGAAATATGTGTACTATGTATGTGTAGACTGAAAGCAATCCTCAATTCTCCATCTTCCAGTGTCCTCCAACCTTAGCCTCCCCTCATGGTCCGCACTTTGAAAACCATTGTCTGAAGCAAGCTTAGTTTTTTCGGGGCTCCTGCTCGAACTTGTCACACAACGCACTCTGCGGATAAGATAGCTGCGGTCCAGTTTGTATCTAATATCATTTTAGGGGCCCGAATTTTCATGCCACGTCTTTTATTTAAGTGCCTGTTACCAAACTGAGGCTTTATAAAAAAAAAAAGAGCCGATCCTGAAACTGTTGAAATGAACAAATCAAGACTGGGACCGATGGAACCGCTGAACCTGAACCGGGTACAACCTTGATGACTTACAATTATAACTCTGCAACAAATCCAAAAGGGATTCTATATCTTTTATGTACACACAAGAGTGTTCAATCAGGTTTTTAAAATAATTTTAAAAATTCGGGGTGAAATTTTTTTTTCTGATGAAATTTTTTTCATGGTTGATGCCACATCCAGACACTGTCTCAGCTTCAGTGAGACATGTCTTCAGACAAAAAAATCCAGCCGTAACCATGGTCATGCCCGTTGTTGATGATGCCCTCTCATTTTATAGAGAGGAAGGAACATCTAACTTCTGGATAAGAAAGTGCTACTCTGGGATAGAGAAAAGTTCGGATACAACTTTGTTTTCACTCAAGACTGTGCTCTGTGTCATCGCGTCGCTAAGATTGAGGCCTTTCTGAGACACAACCTTCCGGACTTTGGGACCGCAACATGTGACCACACTCCTCAACAGACCCGAACCCCTTGGGCTACTCTATCTAGACTTGTCTGGAGAAGAGGGTGTGCGCTACTCCTCACAAGAGTGTCCAGTCTTCAGAGTTTTCCATCAAGTAGTGGATCAAGCTCGATCCTGACTAAATAGGCAAGGTCTGTAAGGGATTTAGGGCTCGTATTGAGGTCATTATTAGATATGAGGTCTCACATATTGCATAAAAGTTGTGCCGAGCACTATTTTCAAATGATTTTGTAAAATAAATGACCTTACAAAACCTTTGTTTATATTTTACTCAAAAAAAATTTAAAAATTCAATGTTTACCATTTGATAAGACCAATCCCGTATATTGCAAATATAAATTTCGTGCTAGGGTGTTGGGAGTCATTTTCTGAATTACTAAATTACTTGTGACTAAATTTAAATATGACTTGTTGAATTAGGATCTCCACATCAATATTACATAAATAAACTACCGATCACACTAAATGCTTACGATTTGAGAAAACTGTAATTACTGAAATAAATGATAGATTAAGTGCCTTGAAAAGAAAGTAATCTTATTTTTTTATTTATATTTAATTTCTGAACTTCTATTGCCTCTAAAAATATTCATTACTCCGTACAATTAGTCAAATAATTGATTTAATTATATTGGATTTCTAAAAATTTCCCGCAACCTTACATTTATATTTATTAAATATTCAATAAGAAAATTAACAGTTAAACTGACAAAATTAATTTAAATCGAACTTTTTTTATTATAAAAATCTTTTCAAGTTGTAATATAAGGTTTATTCTTTAGTGTTCGGTTCAACATAAATCAATTGAAAAAATACTTGGCTTCAAATAAGACCCTTCATTGCACTTGATTTTTTTATGATTAGATATAATTTGTAGGAATTTTATCCGAGATCCCTTATGAAATATATTGTATTTCGAATGAATTCATATTACCTTTAATTTTCATCTATATAGTTATTCCATTTCGAAATATGGCTCTGAATCGAAATGATACTCTCAAAATGTGAAAAGGGTCTTAAAGGCCAAACCTACTACAATTAAAAATTTTAAAGATCATTTTCGTGTTCTTTGGCTGAAATAACAATGTTAAATCTGGGTTTGAGCACGTGGGCCATCCAATACCTGATTTTTTTTAACTTAGTGTGACAAATGGAAATTGTTACTAGCATTTTAGCAAGATCTAATTCAAATTTAAAAAACCAACTTTCAGAATACTAATTTATGATATTTCCCAACATTGATTTTTAGGGATTTTCCTACTAGTTAGAAGATTTACTCGTCATGGGCCATCCCCGTAATCTTATTACCTCTAGTGTATTTTCTTTGCAAAAAGGTATTATATAATCCAATTGGTCTTATGTATGTACATAAAATGAAAAAATATATATTATTTATGACAGTTTTTAGGGAGTCAAATGGTATTAAAATGTTCGGAGTAGTATATGAACATTATATTTTTATTAACCTAAGACGTATTTATGGAAGTTTTTGGAAAGAATTAAACAACAGCTGGAAAAGATACAGCTGTTAAGTCACCCTCAACATATTATGTATAATATTTTTGATTTCATAAATAGTGGAATCACATGGATAGTTATACTTATCTAGAAACTAATAAAAGAGAAAATTCATCATCGAGTCAATCATTAAAATACGGGCCTAACCACAAAAGTATTTGAGTCATACCTATAATATGAGTAAAAAAGAAATAAAGTAAGGTTTTAAGAAACATGACGGAGGAAATCCCCCTCATTTCTTTGTTCATTATTGTCGTTAAATTCATGACGTAACTTTATTGAGTTGTAAAATGTAAATTTGAACCTTTCCATGTTTGGAAGGTATAATTAGAGATGGGATAATTTTTGTAAACCCTAGTAAGCGTAAATTAAAAGAATATATTTTTTGATAACTTGAGTTGTATAAAATATGACCTTAATGCCTATGAGATTTTTATGCTTGTTGGTAATTTGAAGAGTTTATTTCTTATTTTCCAAACCTGTTATAACTATTCTTTAATCCTTGAAGAATGAAAATCTAACTGTAAGGTAATCGAGAGTGCGTTGGACGGAGAGTAACACTGAAGAATGGCTGGGGATATATAAGTGTAGAATAGAGGATCGACTTTTTAGTAATTCCTGCTTATGTCCTTGCTAGGTACAGAGTGGGATTTATGTTTATTTACTTGCTCAATGCTAATAGAATACAACGTTATGGCAGCGAAGCTGCTCTTGCAATAACCCTTCTTCAAATTATCAGGGTTACCATATAAATTTTCGGTGTCTTTTATATATACATACCGGCTAGTAGTATCTTATTTAAGGAGGGATCCGTGTAAAGAAAAAACTAAGTATAGCAATTAGAAAAAGAAAATTTATTGTTGTGGGTGCTCTTTTTTCTTTTCTGTTCATTATTTGATATGTCGTGGGTTGTTAACATCTCTCTTGGAAAGAAGAATTCTCGTCTATTTTTGGTGTAAATTGTTTTTTTACAATAAATATATATGAATTTAAATATAATTACAACACTTCCATGTACTAATGCTAGTTAAAATCCGAAAAGTTATCATCTTTATAGTAGTTTTTTTATCCCTCCAAAATCATGTAACAGACAGCTGATATTAACAAGGGTCCTAATTCAGTAATATCATATATATCACTCGCACCTTCGTCTCGCACTCTTACATCAATACTATTTCTATATATTATATACTCTATTGATAATTTTGAGAGATGATCAAATTACAAACTATAGTGCTGCTAAATCATTAATCACAGTCTTACCTCACTAAAATCAAAATTCACAATATATTTGGTTGTCAACTCTCGATTTTTTTGCTCTTATTTAGCTATAAACAATTCCCAACAATTATAGAATCCTTATCTTATAGCTTGGAAATGTTTAATCCATAACTGTATATAAGTTTATTGAATTATATGACAGTAATAGCTGGGTATTTCGGAGAGCGCGAGGAGAAGGCAAGAACGAAACATTTAATACTATTTAATTAATATTCGTGCTAACATGGGTCCATAAAATTAATTATTACATTAAAGAGGAGTACCTTTTACATTCAAATCAGAATTAGTGCAGGGAAAATATCACGACCGGAGACACGAAAACGTCTTTAAAAGACGTCCAGAGAACGGACAAATAACATTTAGAAAATGTATTCTTATATTGTATTCATTTTGTAATAATGGGTACAATCTCACCTTCATTTACACTCCAACTACAGAAATGTACTTTGATTGGCAATGATCATGGGATAATGATAATGCAAAATTATTTCCTGGTAGTAGGTTTATTGTGTTTACCTAACCACAAAATGTATTTTTCTGACAATTATAATCGATCCATCAAAGTTAACGTTGGAAATAACACATAAATGCTACATCTTTGTTTGCTTTTGAAATGATGAGACATAGTGGAATTTGATGGATGTGACAATAGCTACATATACCTAGGCTTGGACCTGTTCACAATTTTACCACTAACTGTTCCGTTCTGAATCATATTCCTTCTGGCGCTCATAGGTTTTTTAAAGGAAACGCCGACCACCTTATCAATTTTTGTTCAAATGTAGTTGGTTTTTTCTCTCTCACTTTAAGGTTCAACGAATGACGTCACTTAATCATTTCACGTTCCCAACTTGTTAATTCATGGAAGTTGCGTAGGTAATTATAGAGTAATTCATAATACCCTATTAGCGAAGATAAATCATTACTATACCAAACAATATTTAGGTAAAAAATTATCCCGTGGTCGTCGTTTCACCAATTGTTTTTGTCTTTGGTTCTGAGCAAAAATAGGTCTTAGAGGAACAGTACAATAAGAACGAAGAAAAACAAATGGCTCAATTAAGACCGTTCAAAGAATTTTTTCCGCAAATTATTCAACTTTTTCCATTCCAATATTCTAAAATTAAAAGAAAGTATGAAGGGAGGTCATTTTCTTGTTAATATCCAAGCCTATTTATACTCCATCTTGGCTATATGAGAAATTAGGCATGAAAAGTAATCTTAATAAACAAAAAGTACTAATTTTTGTATATACAAGAAGTCTTCACGTCAAAATTTTGGACCTATAAATTGATGGATTAAACAAAATAACGCTATTTTTTACCCATAGGATAAGAGCCACATTAAACTGTTTCAAAAAAGCATAACTAAAAAAGTCAAGAAGGAGACCATTTTCAGGTTCATTATGCTTAAAATAATATTTTTACTGACTTAAATTAGAGTCTAAATTTTTTTTTGAGGGAAAAAAAGAGTTCGAGGTGGAGGTGGAAACCATACATATGGTAGATCTGAATTAAGACCCTCCTTAATACCAGCACCATGTTATATAATTTTGTTGGGAGAAAATATCTTACTTCCACAAGAGGAGAACCTTCAACATTTAAATTAGCATTTGTGTAAGGATAATATTATAATTCTATAAATTTATAGAATTATATTTGGGGGAGGGGGAGCCTGTAATTTGGATATTTTTTTTTTTTTTTTTTTGAAAAGGAATCCAAAAATTAAAATATTTTGAAAAAAATATTTAATATTATTTTTTTTGCTCTGTTGCATAATTTCCTCGAATGACGAAAAATAAATTCTAGTAAAAAGCAAAAATTCATTAATTTTGGGCCACCCCATGCGGACGCCCCTGCATATGGTAATTTTGTGTTCCAACACTAAAAATAATAGAAGTAAAATTTCATTTTTTAAACTGCAATAGGATGTCGTATTCTCATGATTTTATTACAAAGATAGTTTCTTGAAACAGTTTAACGTACATACTTGGCTAGACGATATATAGTTCTTTATTTTAACCAGGTTTAATGTGTAACCTGTGTCGAATTAAAGCGATGTACCCACATTGTATAGGTAATAGTGGATAGGGGTAGTGAGGGTTGATTTTACAGACAAGCTATAGTCTCTCCCTCCTGTTAAAATAATTACACACAAACTCAGTCATTCTCATAATAATTTTTGGTCGGGTCAATTGTCCTTGAGCATAAGAGAAATTTTTAGGTCTTTTATACATAGGTGTGTTATGTACGTACGTTTTTTTAATTTTTGTACTGAACGACCTTCAGAAGTACTTTTTACTTTTCATTTGCTTTGAAGCATTATTCTATCTTTTCATTTTTGAGGTATGAGGTATCTTTCTCGATAATAATTCAAACTAAATATATATATTGTATATTATAATATACAATATATACTAAGCCCATAGGTGGGATAAAATCTTTATAATACAAGTCCAAGTTGTTTCTGAAGTCCTTTATCACAAATCCAAGTTCTTGAAATATTTTAATCGAGTCCTCAAATTTCTTTAGAGCTCATTTCAAATTCATGATTATAATACATGATCCATAGCATAGACGTACCGGAGCTCTTACATTAGGGGCGTCGCAGCCTATTTTAAGGACGATCCTACATATACCGGATGATTAACCGGGTGTTTCAGTGTATGTGTTCAAATTACAAAAAGAGACACGTGAAGTCCCTGACATCCGCTCTGATATTTGAATAGTCCATAATGTTGAAACTTTTCTTGAGCAACGAGGATTTAGACCATTTTCGCATATTCGTCCATAGTGTTCAGGCCTATAGTTCAGTATAAAATAACTTTTGAGTAAAAGGTAAAGTCTAGAATCTTTGATTAGCTACATTTTTACACTCTTCTCGAAATGGAATGCCCATTCAATCTACATATATAACTTTATTTACGCAATACCTACAGACCAGGGTTAGTGCTATGTTAGCTCATTTATTCGGTCCTGTCCAGTCCTAGGACTTGTCCTATCTGTCCTTGGGTTCGGGCATTAATACATACAGTCCTTGGGTTCTTTCCTTACTACAGACAGTCCTTTGGACATTCAGTACTACAACTGATTGAAAAAACAATAAATAAAGTTGACTTTCGCCATCAAGAACAGAACTTTATAAGTTTAAGGACTGATATGCAGGACTGAACTGGACCGGAGTGACACTAAACTGGACGTGACTGCAGTCTTCATTCCTAAAGGACGACTGTCTCAACAATAGCTAAGGTTGCAGGATTATATAAATATATATATATTCATTTTTTTAGAGGTATGTAATTTTTTTCAAAAAAAAAATCAAAAGTTAAATTTTTTTTTTCAAAATTCCATAGCTATTCAAAGAAAATTAATTCATAGGGGAAAAAAATTAAATATTAAATACCATATATTACATTTTCGAAAAAAAAAAATTCAAAAATTCATAGATTTTAACAGAAAAGTAATTTTTGGAAAAAAATTAAGTTCAAATATTAAATAAAAAAACCATAGCTATTCACAGAGATTTAATTTTTTTTGGAAAAAATATTTGTTGGTGACTTGCAAGATATTAGTTCTCTTATGAATCGCTATTTTGAACAATAAAAAAATTTACACATAGTTACTTTTATCATATTTTGCAATCTTTTCTCCAAAGGAGAAACAGAAAATAAGGACTTAATCAATTGATAGTTAACCCATTGTTCCCAAAAATGGAACTATTATTCAATAATTACAAGAAAATAATAAGAAGAGTTAATTTTAAAGAATTAGCTTCAATGTATCAAACACTAATAAGTCGAAAAGAACAAGAAAAAAATCGAGAGTTAACAATAAAATGCAATCTATGTAGAGTATTCTTGAAAGTCCTCCGAAGTTGATCAAAAAGGTTTTTCCTGATAAGAACAATAAAGATAAAACAAATAATACAAGTTTTATTTTTTGGGATTTTCCTCCTAGTTCTTAGAGTTGCTCGTCATGGGTCAAACCTGCAATCTTATTACCTCTAATCCAAATATGTGCATAAAAGGAAAAGATCCCGTAACAGTTGATTACTAGTAAATTGATCAGTAAAAGTATTATAACGTATATTTGTGATATTGAGTTAAAAAGTATTGGTAAAATAAAAAACATAACTGATAAAACGATGAAGCATTACCAAAATATATAAATTTTATTAGAAGTTATACGCAAAAAAACAAACAAATTAGAGATGACAAATGATACGATATAAAAGTTATTAATATTACAAATAGATTCAACAAATTATTAGCTACAAGTGTAAATTATATCAGGACATCCACAATTTTATATTGAGGGAGAAGCTTGGTTTTTTTTTCTTCTTTTTTTTTCAATATAAAAAAACATAAAGTTATTCATAAAAAATTAAATTCTTTTGAAAAAAATAAAAAAATTGTATTTCAAATATAAAATTTTTTGGAGTAAAAATTCATAGCTATTCATAGAAAATTGAATTTTTCAGAAAAAAATTTTACAAATCAAATTTTAAATTTTTCTGAAACAAAAATCGAAAATTCAAAATAATTCAAAAAAAAATAATTTTTTAGAAAAAATTTAAAAAGTTAAATTTTAGTATAAAATTCTTAGAAAAAAACTTTAAACATTAGATTTTTTTAAGTAAAAACTCATAGCTATTCATTAAAAATTGCATTTTTCAGAAAAAAAATGTTACAAATTAAATTAAAAGTATAAAATTTATCTGAAAAAAAAATTGAAAATTCATAATTATTCACAAAAAATATAATTTTTGGGAAAATTATATTTTAGTCTAAAATTCTTCGAAAAAAATTTCAAACATTAAGTTTTTGAAGCAAAATTTCATAGATATTTCATATTCATAGAAAATTTAATTTTTGTAAAAAAAATTTTTAAGCTATTTTTTGAAAAAAATATTTCAAATATTAAATAAAAAGTCCTTTTTTTTTTGGTGGGGGGGGGGCTTCAGAAATTAAAAATACTAATTATGAAAAGAAATCAAATCCGTCTTTATCCTATTGTACTTCAAATTCCATGAAGAATCTTTATTTTTCGCCTTGTAACCTGTAAGTGACTTATAAATTTAAAAAAGAAAAGTAAATTAATAAGTAAAACGACTTGTACAGGGATGTGCAGGTAAATTGGGACATTTTTTAATCGGCTATAACTCCCGATTTTTTTGTTCGTTCATCCCTCAATGGAGAAAATGATTATTCTATGTGTCCACGTTGGCAGCGATGACCTTCTCGAGGTGGATCTAGAAGAAGGAGTAGGCCGGGACTACGTGTGTGGGATTTATCTTGGCTCACTACTACACGATTAATTTCTTGAGGTCGGCCAAACTGTTGTGGGGCCTCGAGCAGACTTAGCTTTCTAACTCCATCCAAAAGAACTGGTCCATAGGGGTCAAATCGGGAGAGTTAAAGGACCAAGTCTGCATGCACCAGAAGTTTACTTTTTCCTCCTTGAACTAGTCGAAGATATTCTTGGCCTTGTGAGCAGGGGCTGAGTCCTGGTGGAAGGTGAGTGAATTTGTTGACCCATCGTTGACTTTCATCCACGCAATGACTTAGTCTTTCAGTACCTTGCAGTACTTATTAGTGCCGTCCCACTCTTTTTGGTTGAAGAAGATCGTCTTGTTCGACCCAAGGACCACCAACGTCATGACCCACAACAGAAACTCGGTAATATAAACCATGGGGCATTCTCCTTCTTGTCAGCTAAGAAGCGGTTGTTTTGTATATCATATTTACGGACCACTTCTCGTACCTGAAAAAGTTACAGGACGACGCTTATCCCTGAGGAGTTTCAATAATACGCTGCTCCTGGTTAACTGGACTTCCTCTATCTTCGATGTCAAGATGTGCCTCTTCAAGTGCTTGTAGGATGTCAACTTCATGTCGGTCTTTACCAGCCACTTTGGACTCTCCCAGGGCTGACTCCACTGGCTTTTTTTTTTCTGGTTTTTTTTTGGTGTTTCGCCTCTCAATCGATCGTTTTAGACCCACCAGAAACGTGTGGTTCCTCTTCTTGTCACTTTTTGCTATGTGGGACTTCGTTCGAACTGACCGGGTAGCTTTTACTTGTTGTACATCCTGTAGACCGTCGACCTGGGGTACGATAACGTCTTGGCGATCGTGGGAGACTTGTATCTTTTGTTTGTTTATCTATTTGAACGAACGTTTTGTGCTTAAACAAGACACTCAGCCCCACATTCCTTGTAAAAAAAAATAAGTAAAATTTTCTCTAAGTCTAAAAATTTAAATTTAAAAAATGTCACAATTTTCCTGCACATCCCTGTACTTTTCATAGATAAATTGTACATCAACATTAGGATGCTTCTTATTTTTATTTTTTAGAAGTTTCTGGATAGTGAGTCAAAATCTGTTTCTTTTGATAAAAGAAATACAACTGGCAATGCTTGAGTGAAATTGATCAGTGTTTAGAGGTAGCTCAACGACCTCAAAGTTTCGACAAAAACCAATTTAAAAAAAAAAGTAAATTCTTTCTCGATTATCGTAAAAATGGTTCACGATACAGCTTATTTTGTTTTATAACTTTTTCAAGATGACTTAATTTACTCTAAGAAATATTATTGTTCATCTGGGGGAAAAAATATAAATAATTTGAATTACAATGCAAAACTACTACACATATAATGTGTTGTACGCAATTTTTTTGAATTTTCCCCATTTTTCCTCCTTTAAAATAAGACTCTTTGTTTCGGTTGTGTCATTTCTTAATTTGAGATGTAAAATCAGTCTCATTTATCAGTCCTTCATAGGTGTCCCAAATTTCAAATCCCCCCTCTATGTAGTATCATTGCACATATGTACATCTAGAGTACTTTAGTTTACAATTCAAATCCATACCGTATAAGAACCTTCCTCGTACTACAAGTATTAATTATAATAGTTGAAAAATATTTAGTAACAAATAATACTACGCAGTACTTTGATCAAATTAGCATCCGTACTAGCTGATTCTAAGGAAAATTCAAAGATAGAAAGGAGATATTTTACTTGAATATTTTAAACAAAGAAAAAGGTAAGTAGGATCATAGTTTATTCAACAAAATTAGTGTAAATATCAAAATGCAAAGACAGGCACTATGGAAAAATCAACACAATCTCAAAGTAAGTTATATCTTAATGGCGTATTTGTTACCAGATTGACTGGAAATAAATTATTTTCATCACTATTGGCTATGTGATATTTCATATCTCATTATTTTGAATGAGAAAAAGTATTCAGGAATCATCAAATATTACTATTAAAGAAATATCAAGGTGGTTCGGGGGCGGGAGCATACGTGCGAGATAACTTTTCTCCAGAGGTTTTACAATTTAAAAGATTCCAAAAAGAAGTAAATGACACTGATTATGACCCTAGAATTCTAAATTGTGAAATAACATATCTCATTGTAGATAAACGACAAGAAATTATCCATTTTGCCTAATACCAATTTCAATGGATTCATATAATTATAATTATAAAAAAAAATTTGGAACTCGCAATAGTATTTCTTGTTAGTGCTTGAAACCGTGGAATTAAATTTATATTCCCCTTTCCAACGCACCACGCTCGTTAGTTACCACTGTTGTTTATACAACAACATTGAGTTGATAAGGTATATATTTTGAATCCTCTTCTCAAAATGGTATGCCCATTCAAGCTACATATATAACCTTTCTTACGCAATTCCTACGGGCCAGCGTTGCTTAGAATAACTTGTATTGTAAATGTAAATTTATTTTCGGATAAAAAAGCTTTATAAATAATTTGAGATTTGTTTTAAGGTTTAGTTTGTTAAAGTGTAATCTGGATACTACGTCTAAGAACAATAAATATGCCTCTTCGTGATTGTGCCACAGAACAACTTGCCAACTATTCAAAGTCGATGAAGGTATGCTTTATTCGTGATTATATTTTCCCTAATGTATGCAATTATTTGTGTTTATGTATTACAAAACTATAAATATAAAATGATCACTCAACCAGAGATGGGACAAGTACAATGTACTTAAGTGTCCTTAAGTACCTGTACTTTTACATAGGTATTCATAAAACAGGGGTAGTTATACTTAGTGTTTTGTCAATTATTATTTATTCGGTCCAGTACGGTCTTAGGACCGGTCCATCGGACTGTCACTAATAGAACTGATTAAAAAATAAGAAATAAAGTTGAGTGACGTTATCAAGAACCGAACTGGACGGGACTGCAGCTTTCAGTCCTAAATAAGGACTGACACAACCCTGGTTATATATGGTTTAAAAAGTAGTACTTGTGAATACTTAAGTACTACTTTTAAACCATGTATAACTATTGTACGTTTAAGAAAATTAGATAAAAGATTTCCCTTATTTTGTTTAAAAATGTTAAAAATCTTTTATATTCTTTGTTCCATCCCGGATATCAACTCACAATCAGAGTTGAGTGGTATTTAGAGATGGATTATTTGCTTATATATTTTTAAAGAACTAAATATCAACACTCTATTTGCAATTTTATTTTGCGTAAATCCCCAAAGGATAACCGAGACGGGCATTAATGTTTGTGTTCCTTAATATTTTGAATAAGCTACTTGCTTTGTGAAATACCTAATTGCAAAAGTTGACTGCTTTATCAGCAAAAATATAAACTACGCAATATATTTTTGTTATAGTATTCAATGGGTTGCCATGTATTCAGGTCAATTTATTTTGATACAATGCTTTAGGTTAGTACAAGTAAAATATTTATTCTACATAGTAAAGTTAATAGAAATACATTAACCTGACTACGTATGAAGTCACATATTTTCTGTATGTGTGAATTCCAATTTATGTAAAATAAATTGGATAAAATGTAAATAAAAACATGGACTCCTGGTTTTTCTCCAAAAAGTAATTTCGGATTATTTGTATTCTTTAATGAATAATTATTGTTCATTTCTATCAACAAGTTATTCTGATGAATCCCTTAAAGCCATAGCAGAAAGTTCATCATCACAATGAAATATGTAGTTAGAAATTGATAGATTATATATACCTATGTATTTGAAAGAGGCCATGACATCGGCGACAAATTCACCTTCTCATAAATAAAATGAAGGTCCTAAAATATAGCTATGATTCTTCTTTTTCTGTCTTAAATAAAAAAAAATGGAACAAATGAATTAGATGAAATTTGATTCTCAACAAAATTCATTGATCTTGCTATTTATTTCTTTATTTAATTTAGAAAGAAGACCTTCTCACATCCAGTCACGGAATCCCACTGGGTGATAAAAATAACATAGTTACCGTTGGCAGAAGAGGTCCTTCTTTGATTCAAGATGTTGCATTTATGGACGAAATGGCCCATTTTGTACGTGAGCGTATTCCCGAGAGAGTAGTTCATGCAAAAGGAGCTGGAGCTTTTGGTTACTTGGAAATAACTCATGACATTACAAAGTACTGCAAGGCTGAAATATTTGATACAATTGGAAAGAGAACAGATCTTGCCGTAAGGTTCAGTACAGTTGGAGGTGAATCTGGATCTGCTGATACTGAGAGAGATCCAAGAGGATTCGCCGTCAAATTTTATACGAAGGAGGGTAATTGGGACTTGGTTGGAAACAATACTCCTATTTTTTTTATTCGTGATCCCATTCTTTTTGAGAGTTTTATTCATTCACAAAAAAGAAATCCTGTAACACATTTGAAGGATCCAGATATGTTTTGTGACTTTGTAAATCTGAGGCCTGAAACAACACATCAAATGTCTATTCTATTCTCAGACAGAGGAACACCAGATGGATATAGACATATGAACGGCTATGGATCTCATACCTTTAAATTAGTTAATAAAAAGAACGAGGCTGTATATTGTAAGGTGAGGCTCATTCTTTCGATACCTTCATAGATAAATTTCATGATCCCCTTTGATGAATGTTTTTTTGTTTTTGTTTGTTTGTTTGTTTCAGTTTCACTTTAAAACTAACCAAGGTATAAAGAATCTTTCAAGTCAAGAGGCTGCAAATATGGCCAGAGATGATCCTGATTACTCTATTCGCGATTTATATAATGCTATTGACCAAGAAAACTTTCCTTCCTATACCATGCACATTCAAGTGATGACTATGGATGAAGCAGACACCATAGATTTTGATCCTTTTGATTTGACAAAGGTTTGGTCTCATAAAACCTTCCCACTCATTGAAGTCGGACAACTAGTCCTCAATAGAAATCCATCCAATTACTTTGCTGAGGTTGAACAAATTGCTTTTAGTCCAGGGAACTTGATCCCTGGAATTGAAGCAAGCCCTGACAAAATGTTGCAAGTAAGATAATCTATTTATTTTTACATTAAGTGAAACAACATTGTATTATTATT
This sequence comes from Lepeophtheirus salmonis, assembly GCF_016086655.4. Classification (NCBI taxonomy): domain Eukaryota; kingdom Metazoa; phylum Arthropoda; class Copepoda; order Siphonostomatoida; family Caligidae; genus Lepeophtheirus; species Lepeophtheirus salmonis. Next base: position 43,333,183 of record NC_052136.2, on the reverse strand, counting down.
CATTCTTATTAGGGTCGGATATTAACCTATAGTGATGCTCACCGCTATCGTGTTGGAACCAACTACACACAAATACCAGTCAATTCTCCACACCAGTATGTAGTTTCTCCTCAAAAAATATAAATAAATAAACTGTTTTAACATGTATATTAAGAACCTAAATTGTACAAGATAACCAAAAAAATGAGATGAAACATTGACAGTTTTTGGTCATAATATGCAATCGTTATTGAAAATTTCTTTTTTATTAATTTTAATTCTTGTCTATTTTGAGGGAAAATAATTCTTAGTAATTTGTGCTACAGTATGAATTTGAAATCCCCATAAAAATTGGCATTAATTCTAAACTTATAAAAAATATTAATTTTAGTAGATCAAAGTGAATTCACCACATTAATTAATAGTTGGTAATTAAAATGACTAAAGTTTCACGTACATACATAATTTGTTATGATACGTACAAAGTTGTACAATTATTTATATAAGTTATAACTTGTACGTATACAATAATTTATATAATTACTATTAATTGACACATTTCCGCAGATGCAGAGCCAATAATTATCAAAGAGATGGATTAATGTGCATAAATAATCAAGGTAAAGGACCTAATTACTACCCAAACTCATTTTCTGGCCCAAAAGGATGTAAAGAGCGTTATGGAGAACACTCCTTTTTTTGTAAGAAACTAATAATTAATTAATCAGCAGTCATGACTACATCAATATACTGATTTACTTTTATTCTTTAGATTTCTGGTGAAGTGGGACGCCATGATTCCTCTGAGGAAGATAATTTTTATCAAGTCGGAGTGTTTTATAGGGATGTTTTAAACGAAGAACAAAAGAATAACTTGGTAGACAACATTGCAGTAAATTTAGTCCATGCACAAGAAAAATTCCAAGTAGGGTTAAATAGTTCATTCTTAATGCTTAAAAATATTAACTATCCTTTTTATACCTAGGTGAAAGCCATCAAACAATTAGGGCAATGTGATTCTGATTATGGGAAAAGACTTGAGACTAGATTGGCTTATTATAAAAATAAATGATAAATTTTGTAACATAAGCATGTATTACACCCCCAAAAAAATTGTTCCCACCCTTAATTAAAAAAATATATATATATATACCAAAAATATATTTTTTTTTCATGCATATGATAAAAAAAATACTTGCTCACAAGACAAATGGTAATGAAACTTGTGACAATTTCCATTAAATACCGTTGAGATATGAGCATCCACATCACTCTGACTATTTGCCAAACTGACAAAATCACTCGGCATTTATGTAGGGGTTTTTGTTTATATCTGCTTGGCAACAGTCCGCTCAGTGGGGATCTATTTTTGTTGCCAGAAGCAATTTCATTCGTTTATATGATTAAATAAACATACAACTCAAAATCTATAGTCAAATATTATTTCACTAGTATATATTTTGCTTTATGCTGTAGTATTAAGTAATATCACACTTGAGGTAACAATATTGTCGCTCCATATCAGCGCTGCTGGGATTAGCCGCAGGCCGGCATCGTGTTTCATGCCGGCGTCGTTTGCAAAATACACGCACTCATAGCATATCTATGACTTCTTTGGCAGCAGTAGTTATATATCTGTTGGATATCCACTTAGCAATGGATATTCGGAAATAACTAAAAAAGACCACAGTAGAAGACATTGACCAGAGTAAGTAGGAGGATGGAGACAAAGTGGAGCACGAAGCAGCTGGAACAGTTGACGTTACTTTGGCTTCTATCAACATCAGCGCTATACCCGTTGTGGGTGTTAGCACTAGCAACAACCACTCAATCCCACCCGATTCTCTGCCTTTGCCGGCACTGCCCTCACTCCCGGAGAAGCAGACTTTGTTTTTGTCGCTGATATGTGCTGGCAGCCTGAAAGTGCCAAGGGATCTCTGAGCAACACAGCCTACTCAAGCATTTCTTAAAACATATCCGACTCGTCAGTAAAGTAGAGTAAAGCCGTCCTTTTACATCTCGTGGTTTGTTTCTAGAGAATGGCTGGGAAGGCACGAGTCTGTGGCATTGTGAGAGGAGAGGTGTACAAGGAGTGTGGCTCGTTTAGAGATCTCCAATCTTGTAAATACAGCATAACTGAAGAGGAACCGCACCTATGTAGCAGCTATTGTTGACATCATTCAATTTATAGCATTAAACCAGCTGTCTTCTTATGACTCAAATGATGCTTTGAGGTGAGGTGGGGAATGACATTTTTCTTGCATTGATGGACTACACCCTTAAAAAGTACAAGGACCAGGCCAGGACTTTTAGTATCGTCCCTGCAAATGCCACAAACACATCACATCACATACAAAATGAAATTATTGAAGGGATGAGTACAATCATCACAGAGGAAATAGTGAAATATATAGGAGAGGCTTGGTACACATTATAGGTTGATGGCAACAAAGATCCCGCTATCTTGAAAAATATATCTATACTATTTCGCTCCGTGGACACGAGCAACACTGTCAGGGAGCGACTTGTCTCAATGGCCACTACCAAACAATATGATACCAAGTCTCTGACTGAGCTGGTTTTGGCGTAGTTGAGACATTGGGCTAAATACAGTGAAGGTGCTCAGCCAGTGTTATAATGGGGCAATTGTCATGTCTGGAGTACACGGAGGGATGCAGAAAATCGTGCAGAAAGAATTGCAGAGAGAGGTGCCATACGTATACTGAAATAATCATTAGTTGGATTTGGTTGTGGGACACGCCATCTCTTCTGATTTCGCACTGGAAATTTTTTTCAATGTATGCACCTCAATCTACAAGTACTTCAAGAAACCTACAGTGGCTGCAGTGTATACGGAAGATAAGTTAAAGAGGTTATTTGAGCAACGGTGGACAGACCACCTGGCCACAGAGATGGTCATCCTAAAATCAATTGTCAACATTGCCAACTTACTTCTTAGGATCGAAAGCACCCAAACCAGTGCAGCAGAGGTGCAAATGGAGGCCACAAGGCATTTAGATACCATTACCGAACCCAGTTTCCTGTTCATTGCCTATATGACGTATCAAATATTGATTTTGCTTAATCCTCCCAACACTGCACTCCAAGCCAATTCCACGAATACTGGTCATTTGGCTAAAAGCGTCTCAATCAGTATCAGGAATGGTCAGATTACCTAAAAATTCTAGAAAAGGAAGTTCCTCAAGAAAATGAAGAAATACTAATGAATCAAAAAGCATTGACAAGAACGTTCAAAAGATTCCTAAAATTTGGAAAGATCTGCTTCAAAAGAAAGGACTAAAAATCTTGAATTACAAGAAAGTGATAATAGATATGAGAACAAATAAGCAGTGACGAGAAAGCACAAGAGAGTCTTACAAATACAGAAAGATCTCCTTCAAAGAAAAGTACTGAAATCCCCGAAATACATTCAATCCCCCTCAATGATAGAAATAGAGTAGACGAAGAAGGGGGCTCTTCATCAGAAGCCTCACAAGCTGTTCGTCTGAGAGAAGACTGGAAAGTTGTATAAAGGAAACGTCATTCTCAGACTTCTAAAAATATTTCCAAAAGATATTTTAGTCCTGAAAAAGATTCATTGGAGAAGAGATCCAAAGAGAATAGTTTATCTGAATAACAGTTATGTAGAAGAAACAGGCTTTTCTGTGTACTGGCGAGTTTGTAGTTGCAAATATTCATACTTTTATCGATTATGCAATACAATTAAGAAAAAAAAATAGCTATCCCATACCTACTGAATTCAAAGAAAATTTAGGAATCGATCGCTTAATTTCTCTCAATATCCGTGGAGGAAAATCGCGTAAACCCAAACACGCTCTAATGAAAAGACTAATAGCCTTAAATCCGGATATTATCTGTCTGCAAGACATTAAGATTCCTCTTTATGTGGAAAAATGTGTACTTCTTGTTTACCTAGTTGTTTTAGCTATTTCTACACTGACTCTAGCGTAAAACGTGGAGTCCCTATTTTTATTTCAAGATTGTTAATGTTCCAATTTGTGTTCAAGAATTTTAAAGAACAGGTGAATGGCATAAGATTATAATTACTTCGGCAACATCAGAATTCTTTTTAATCAACGCGTATGATACGAGTGTGAGAGAGTCGACTTTTTCCCAAGCTATTATAAATTTCTTTAAGGGAGCCCTTTGCTATTATTGGTGATATAAATGTGGATTTAAATTAGATTTGTAGTCCAAACTTGAAAACTTAAAAAAGTTCATGTTGGAGATGAATATAGTTGATCTCTTAAAGAAAATTTGACCGAATGATATTTTTTAATTGAGAACAAGAAACAAGACTTCAAGAATAAATTTAATTTTGGCTTATTTAATTTTATTGATAAAACAACGAACTCAAAATATATACCAGATCTCTCATCTTACACCAAGATCTTACAATAGGATTGCAAACATAACTATAAAATGAAACAATTCTAAATGCCTTACTAGATCTTGGAGGATGAAGATTTTTAACAAAGTCTTCAACGTAGGTTGTCAGTAAATTTTGATCGCACATTATCTGCTTCTAGGATAGCTTTGCCACTTAGTAATACCATTCAAATGACTACCAGAAATGTCCTCAAACGAAGAAGAGAAGCAAGCAGAAAATTGAATGATAACTTGGATGCTATTCCGTCACAAGGTTGTCTTTTTGTCATGGGATATGCGGCAGATACAATCAATACTTTTAAAATTCATGATATATTTGATGAAGAGATGAATAGAAAAATTGAACAGAAATGTAACTTCAGTCTTTGGGTTAAAAAGCTGGGAAGAAAATTTGGTCCTCCAACAACAGGGGTTAAGTTAATAATGGTGGATGGAAAAAGACTGGTAAAAAAAGAGGATATCTTGATCTATTTTCATGAGTGCTTTCAAAATATTGTAGGAGGGGATAGAAAAAACTTCCCCCTTGCAAAGAGACACAAGGGAACAATTTTTTCGGGAGACACTATTTGAAAATTTATAGAAAAAAAATTTAAATCTGATAAGGCATGTGGACCTGATGGAATAATTGGAAAAGTTTATGTCATGGCAAAGAAGAAATTAATGCCTTATTTACGTGTATTGGAAAATATATGGAGAAACACGGCCGTCTTCCAAAAGGGTTGACTAAGGGAATAATTACTCTTACTATAAAATAAAAAAAAGCTAACGGAAAGGACTTTAGTCCTTGGAGGCCCATAATGTGATTAATGAAGCATATAGAATTGTTGTTGGAGTTTTAGGCAAGCAAATTGAGCTAATTTTAAACATTAATTGCGGTCCAAAGCAAAAAGGTTTTCTTAGTGGGAGGAGAATCACTGATGTTTCTTGGAACATTCAGGTGGCACTAGAATCGGTAAATGGACGTCAAATGTACGGTGCATTATGGCTCTTGATTGCTTTTGATTCTATTAGTCCCTTTTTTAAGAGTTAAGAGGCATAATTAATGCGTCAGCGTCAAGATACATGGCTTTTGAATTGAAAATACCTAAAGAAGATACATTGACATTCGATTTAGCACTGTACATTGTCCGGTGTTTTCTGAAAAACTCAATCAAATACATTAAAATTTTAAATCACATTATCAAGATATTCAGTTGACATAAAATAGGCAACTCCTAGATAATTAGTTTTGGATTTCTGATTTTTTTTGGTTATTTTATGTTTTTCTTTGTTGTTGGGGGTTTTGTTTAGTATTTTCTAATCTTCATTTATTGTATAGATTTTTGTGTACTTTTGTAACTAAAGAGGTCTTTGGGAACTAATTTTAAACTACAATGTTTATTTATATTTTTACTAAATGCAATTTCCCAATTTATTGTGATTTATTTTTTTATATTATATATTGTAAAATAAAGACCTTTAAAAAAAAAAAGAAATCCACATACCTGTACACCGGTAGAGACTGGTCCTAAGTGACTTGGCATATATTGAGAAGCTGAGATGTGATACTCAGTTTGATTCATTTTGGTAGGAATTATCTCAAGATAGACAGACCACAGAGCCTCTTGTAGCAGAACCCCCACAGAAACGACAAAAAAATTGAGCCACTTGAGTGACTATGTGGTGGACAACACAGTTAGTGACCGTCTAATTAATTTTCAAGTCTCATAAATGTGTTCAGTGAACACAAAAGGAGCATGCTCTACAAGAGGAAAGTCTGTCTCATCCAGATTGATGTGGAGAAGGACCTCACCATGAAGTTAACTGGAGAGAGCAAAGACCTACAAGTCATCTTCCAGGCATCTCATGTGGGCCATGAAGAGACAAGCATGCTAGCAACAATCAAGATTTTTTTCTCTAACGAACCTTTCTATTACTTTGTGGGAAGGAATCTTCCTGTATGTCCGGAGGCTAAAGAAGCTATAGATGGAGAAGCAGCGGAAATGTTACTTTCTGGAGGTATAAAGACGGTTACTAAAAGTGATTCGTCTCCTTCCTTCATTTGTGGATTATTTGTAGTTCCTAAGAAGGATAATTATCGATGGAGAGTAATAATTAATCTCAAGGCCTTTTATAAACTTACAGTTTATTCTAAATTTAAATTAGAATCTGTTGATTCTTTAAGATTTTGGCTTGACCAAGATTCCTTACAATGCTCTTTAGATCTTTTTGATACTTCCATTTTTACAAAATCTTTCCCGACCATCGTCGTTTTTTTCAGATTTTGATCGAGAAATATAATTTATTAATTTAAAGCTTAATGTTTTGGGTTTACGTCAGCACCAAGAATCTTTACTAAACTGTTGAAACCTGTGATTTCATATCTAAGGTCACAACTTAGAATAAGTTATAACATTTATTTAGATTACTTAATCTTACAGGCCTATGACTTTGTACATGCCTCACTCTCCTCGTGCTTAGCATTGATTTTATAAACAATCCTTGGTTTCAAGGTCAATTTGAATAAGAGTTCTTGGATTCCAAAAACGCAATTCATTCATCTAAGGTTGTTATGGGACTCGGTGTCCATGACGATTCCCCTTCTTGAGGAGAAAGCGCAAAAGATGCGGGATCTTGCCTCTAAATTTCGCCGTAGGCGAGAATTGCCGGCCCGGGACCTTCAACAAATAACTTGATTAGTTAAAAGTGTGAAGCCGGCTTTTGAGTTTGCCCCACTTTTCGAGAGAAATTTTCGATTCGATTTAGAAAATGAGAATTTTGATAGCCCTTTTAATCCAGAAATACAAATCTCTTCCGAGCGTGAGAAGAACTGAGATTGGCTTGTGCACCATTTAAAGATTCCTTCAAAGGAAAATACACGAGTGAACTTTTTGTCAAGAGAGTCTCTTTAAACATGGGAGTTCGGGTTGAGAGAAGAAGTATTCAACTAAATAGTTTATCGTTGGTTCCAATCCGAGATAGATTTATTCGCGTAAACGTGGAAGTATTGGATATGTGTTCCATCAGATGGAAGGAAAGAGTTACTTCTTCCCTCCAGTTCCACTGCTTCCGTTAGTTATAAGCACAAAGTTGCTCCCCAGCAATTCTAATAACTCCCAAGTGGACAGGAGCAAAATTGTTCCTACAGTTAAAGAGGATATCGAAGGAATCGATAAATCGGGCGCGGCAATGAAAGTCCTCCCGTGCCTTGATCCTCAGAATCTACTAAAGCTGGGGACTCTAATGGCATGGTTGATCTAGACAAGGTCTTGGATCTAAGGGAATTAATATTATTTTTTCTGTTAATAAGACTGCATAGTTTAAAGGTAAAATGGGCGAATTGTTTGTCACTTTGAGGGGGATTGTCATCCCATTGCCATTCAGACTGCCAGTAGACGGTCATAATAGCTTTGAATAGAGCTAATGGAAGCTGTCCAAGAAATTATTAATCAAGGATTTCGGTGAGAGGAATCACGGCCTTTTCACCGTTTTCATGTTCCTCTAAGGAAATAGTTTATTTATAAGACATAAAATGATATTCTTATTATTTACATGCCGGTATTGAAGTTCAAGTTTCTACAAGTGGATATAAATAAAGAACATTTAATTAATGCAGTCTTAAGAGAATTTAATATAATCAATGTTTAAATTTGTTTTCTTTAATTCCAACTGGTTTGGGGTAAAACAACATTGTAGAATTACAAATGTATAACTACGCTATGACATAAAATATTAGAAATTAACTAAGTCTACTGTATCAATGTCCTATCTTATTAAAAGCATAGGTATACATACATACGTCGGTTTTCAATAAAAAGGGGTTAAAGAAACGAAAATAACAAATTTTGTAAAAGTTGGGAGATTCAAGGTAACCAGATATTTATTGAAAAGTTTTGTGGTCTATTTCTAATAAGGCTAGGGTATCCCAGAATAACATATATATAGCTACACTTTTAATAAAATATGACATTAATACAGCAGACTTAATTAGTGTCTACTATTTAATTCCTGCCCTCTATTGTGAGCAACTCGACCGTTTGAAGCTGGCGATCGAAAAGAAGTGGCCAACAATGGTAAATAGGACAAAACAAGACATCTTCTAGACAACACCCGGCCGCACACATCTTTGATGGCGCGTCAGAAGATCGGATGGAAAGCTCTTATGCATCCAACCTACAGTCCGGACCTGGTACTAAGTGACTACTAGCTGTTCTTGTCTATGGTTAAAACGATTAGGGGTACAAATTGGATCTCTTTAATATTTCAATTTTTTTTCCAAAAAATTTAATTTAATTTTCTGTGAATACCCAGTTAATTTTGTAAATGTTTAATATTTGTGATTTAACTTTGGAAATATTTTTACCAAAAATTGGAATATTGGAATTCTATTTTCAAAAAATATATTTTTTTTGAGAATAGCTATAGATTTTTGAAATTTTTTTCCGAAAAATTAAAGACATGAATTTTAATTTCAGATTTTTTTTTTTCCCCAATATTTGAAATATAATTTTTCAAAAAAATTATATTTTCTGATTTTTTTTTCTCCAAAAATATAAATTTTCAATTAACTTATTTTTGGGAAGCCCAAAAATAATTATAGAAGTCATTTTTTATAGACTGCTACTTGACTTTGCCGCAGAACTGTTTTCTTAGTGTTCCAGTTATTTGGGTTCAGAGTCGTCATTGAAAAGCTGTCATTTCGACACAAAATCTTTTCTTATGAATTTTCCTTGACCTGACTCGTAGCTATATTTATAAATAGGTTTTCCATATAGCAAAAATAATCTATGAATGCTGAATAAACTATAGTTGATGAATTACTTAATTAATCGTGTCACATTCAAAATTTTATTATTTATTGTCTGAAATTTAAAATTTGTACTTAATTATAATTTATTTATTAAGAACTGTAGTCCTGCTTGATTTTTTTTTTACTTGAGATCAGAAAAAACATAATAGCAGCAACTTCATCTAACAAGTATTTTGCTCAGTGCGGTGGACTCGCTAAAATTTCACCGCCTTGAAATTCAAGATCAACTCTCCGATTGTAACGGGAATTCCAATCCCAATTACCGAATCTGGCAAGTAACACACCCGGATTGATATATGTATACGTAACTTGCAATTTGTCTATCAAGCTTGATGAACACTACGACAAAAAGATTGAAAAAACACTCTCATTTTCTCCAAAGTGGTCCACACACTATAGTATATGAGTAATAAAAAACCTAGAACCATACATATATTAAGCAAATATCCATGGCTTAAAAGAAAAAACCCTTAAAATTCGTAAGTAAAATAGAATGTTTATATTCTACGTTTTGTTTTGGTTTTTTTAATAAAAGCAAAATTATAATATAATACTCTACATATTGTAAGCTATTAAGTACTATTTAAACGTAGGTATACAACATTTTTATACCTATGGAGATAAAATTAAACATTACTTTGTCTTTTATGTACCCACAGATAAATAATAAATATAAAATAAACAGGCAATAAAAGCAAGTAAAAGTCCCAATTTAATTTTTAAATTTTTCTCTATCTTTTAAAAATTGAATATGTTTATTCATTTTTCTCAATAATTTTTCATCATTCCCCAGGGAGGACTTCAGTGATTCAATTTTTTTATCCATGTCCATAGTGTTCATTTGAGTCATTTTTTCCCTTAAAAAAATAAAATATTATTGTAGACAATTTAGAAACTGAAGTCAGACAAACGATAAGGGTAGGATAAATACTTACACATATGAACAAGATATCTCCATAGCACTTTCTAAAAATTCTTCAATTTCTTGCTTTCTTTCATCAAGTTTTTCACGTTTCTGATCACGAATCCCTTCCAGTTTGTTAAATTTATCTATAAGAGACCTAATCTGTGGGGAGTGGTTCTTTTGGTCCAAATTGTAGCATTTATCCTTTAAACTCAATATTTTTGAGTCCAAATTTATCTCTTCCTCTTTCATATTTCTCTCGATATTTTGGAACTCCATTTTTTGAAGTTCCAATTCTTTCATGAGGTTATTTAATTCTTCTTTTTGGAGTTCAACTTCGAGTTTGATGGTATTTATAGAGGATAAGTCAGTTTCAACTTCATCTTGTATTTGACGAAGTTCCTTCTTCTTCGAACTTAGGGCAACAAGTAAATTAGAATGATATTCTTTGTCAAAATCCTCAATATCACTTATTTTTGGTAATGAAAACTCCTCCAACTCTTCAATGTACGTGTTAAACTCACGTATGACCACATCAGACTTGAATTTGAGTTTACTAATTTGTATTTCAAGAACACAAATATCCTCATCAGTAATACGAATTTCATTATTGATATTAGAATATATTTCCTCCAATGAATCAAATCTTGCTTTATGGTTTTCAGTGGTCAATTCTTCTGCACCACTATCGTTCTTGTTCAGCTCAATGGTTTGTTCCAGAGTTTTAATCTCTTCTAGAAGAGTCTCATTTTTCTTTTTCATATTTTGCAGTTCATTTGCTTTTTTTTCAGTGTAGTCAATGTATTTGGCTTTATAATCCATAAAGTATTCACGATCCTTGGCCATAAGTTCCTTCTTTTGACGAAGTGAATCAAGGTGATTTGTTTCGGCTTTGATGCTATCAAAAGTTTCCTTCAACTGATCACGTTTTTTTATTAGACTTTGTAAGTTTTGAGGATTCAAATCTAGGCGATCCAATAGTTTGGACTCCAGTTCTTTTGATCTCTTGCTCAAAGTCACTTTGACCATCCATAAACTTATTGTAGGTATTAATATAAAATTCAAAATAGAGTTTACTTTCCATATCTTCGGATTCCTGACCGTTTTCATCCACCTTCACAAAGAAGGATTGACTTTTTCGCTCCAAGTAATATACAACCATCTCTTTTATGAAAACAATAACACCAAGAATACTAGGCCATGAGTGTAGTGATCCAATAGTGACGAATGTTGACTTGGAAATGACTCCTGGATAATCAAGTCCCTAGAGAACAATTACAATATTAAGATTTATTAGGAGTCAATTAATTAATTGTTAAGTATAAATGAACCTTTAATAAAGAAGTAAGTTCTGACTCAAACTTTTGTGGGAGAACATAACCAGGAGAGAGAATTCCGTACAAAAAGTTAAAGAGACATCGAAACTCAGAGGCACTCAAAGGGAAACTTTTGGAAGTGAGTTCTCTGTTTGGATAGTTGTGTTCTCTAAGGAAATCAATAAGGTTTTTCACTTGTTCCGTTTGCCAATGCTTATCTCTTAGAGGCCGAGTATCCTTTGTGGCTCTCGAATCGGGAACAACAATCGATCCTCGGTTTTTGGATGTGGAGCCCGTTTTCCTACAAAGATTAGAATAGAATGGATAAAATAAAAGGATATCGAAGGAAATGAAGGAAAAAATACCGGGATGAACTCGACATATGCTGTAACTGGGACTGAGAAATGGGTGTTTTCAAATGGGAGTTCCGATTCTTGGAAGAACTTCGCTTTCTGACATCTTTCAAATTCTCACATGATGCTAAAGATGAACGCATTAGAGAACCTGCTCCCAGAGATTTCCCACCCACAGAATTTCGAGCCTGCATTTCGTATTTACTTTATTATTCCAATTTATTCTAGTAATTAATATTTATAATTATCAATAATTCCATATAATAAACACGATCGCTTCAATCCCCTCCTTTGTGTACAATTCAACTTAAAATTGAAAATCAACCGCCTTCTAGCACTGTCACGTCATACCAATGGCGTGAAAGGTTGCGTGATTTTTTATTATCTATAGTTCCAGTTCATCCATGGAATCACAAATCAGCTCCTTTGAATAAGATATTATAATTTATAATGTAATTTGGTACTTACTACTCCTTTTTGACTTACAAAATCTATGGAGCTGAGTATTTGAATTCCATTTCAAGGCGGTCTGGAGTCAGCAGAAGGAGGTGGGAGAAGTGAGGAGTTGGAAAGACATTTCATTCATCGTCATTTGGATGGATCTCTCCTACGTAGCAATTGGATATATGGATCTGCATTTATCCATCCTTCCCGTTCCTAGGAATATCCAATTCACACGCCTTCTGATATTCTATTCAATGTCATGGTCTGTTCAAGAGATCTATAATCTTAAGACATGAACCCTTGAAAAAGTGCTTCACTCGTTGGATCTCATCTCCTTAAATTGAAGGATCGTTGTGATTCTTCATGTCAAGGTCTGTGATAGGGACTTGTGATCTCTTTAATCATTGTCCTTATGCATAAATTCCTCTAGATATTCTAAAGAATCATCGTCATCTTCTACATATAAGAACTATGGAGTTCCATTAATCGACAGAAATACCCAGGAAGGAATAGAGAGAGTTTTCATCCTGCATACACAGCTCCTCCTTTGAAATTCTTGAAAGTCAACACTGCTTCGTCTCCTACTCTAAGAAAACTATTTCATTAATAAGAGTCGTTCAGTGCCCTTGATGTATGCAGAAATCACTCATCACAATCAGATTTATATCAATTCCATTTATAAGTTGGACTTTGTGATATACGGTCTATAAAGATGGTTTTTGTAAATGTTTTCGAACAAATGAACCGTATCAAATGATAATAACAAATAGAGGAAGCTTGAAAGGATTTTCTATATATTCTCTAAATAAACCACCACAGTTCATTAGTAAAAAAAATGACATTAGCAAAGTGACCATCTGAAATTGTTCCCACCACGTTAAATCCGATTCGTGTTAGTAGTTCTAAAACTTTGAGATACCATTGTTCTAGATGATATATTCACTATCGTTATCATAGCAACTACATTATAATATTGACCAGAATCGAATTTACCATAAAGCAGAGAGAGTTTTAGTTACTCCATCTTCGTTGAATCCATCAATTTTTCCATACACATGTTCAACTTTTTGAGCAAAATATACTTCGTTTAAAAGGATCGACACTACTTTTTCATTATCGTTCAAATCCTTGAAATTTTGCTTTAAGTAATTTGCTGTTGACAGTGAAATTCCTGTTCTAACTAGGATGAAGGAGGATATTTGTATTAAATAGGATTAACTAGGAAGGAATAGTGGTTGTCAAGGGACTTTTTATTGCCCTTCTTGGAGATGTAGCGATTGTATAGTTGTTTTTCTTCAAAATTCCTCTTTTTAATTTGATATTACTCTATTGGGGCTCTGTTTCAAAGTCAAATGATGATAAAAAGTGAATATAGCATACCACTCGCTATAATAAGTACGGATATTTTCCTTCATCAAATATTAAGATATAAAAATACAACAAGAAATATATATATTAATATATTCTATTCAATAATAGATGTTATAAATTAATATTAAAAATTTACAGGAATATTTTTCTATGCAAATATAATTCTTAATAAAATTTAAAAAATATGAATATATTACCAGATATCTATTCCTTCGGAACAGTAGCCTTCCATAATTCTTGAAGTTTCGGATTTTTTCGAAACTTACGTAGAGAATTATTAGTCCAAACATTTAATGAACATGAAACCAATAGGAAGATCGGAATCTCTCGTTTCTAATAAATTAAAATTGACAGATAGCTTTGTAAATCATCGTCTTGTATTTGTCAAGGTCAATAAAATTTGTCGAGTTTTGGTCTCTGAGAATATCATATTGTAAAGCTGACTAATATGAAAAGTAGTTGACTATAATAAATCTGAAGCCCTTTTAATACCACCCCTATTAACACTATCTTGGAAAGTTTCGATGCAGTCTCGATCTTCGCCAGAAATTTCATCACCTTGAGTTATTGATTTCCCCGAAATCAAAAAGGTCGTGCATTTGCAATCTTTAATTTAAAAAAATGATTTTAATGATGGAGGAGGCTCAGTATCCGTATATATAAAACAATAGATTGGCTTGATATTCTTTCATAGTAAAATTAGAATTAGAAAGACTACAAATATTTGTATTTGGAACAATTGGATACAAATTATATGATGTTTTTATTTTCACATTCATACTTATTACTTTAATTTCATTTAATATTCTTAAGTTTCTAGTATAAATGTATTTCTTTATTTATTAAAAATATATACGTAATAGTAACATAATTATATATGTTCTCTTAATTAAAACAAATGTGTTGAAAAAATTTCATAAATGACTTAATTTATCCCTTCAATGCTACCATATAACTATATAATAGTATTCATACTTTTTTCATCTTCTTCTATACCTACTATGGTATAGTATGAAAATAAGATGCAAGTCCCTCTTTATATAGTCCCAGAATATAATATAAAGCATACCTAGTTAGATAACGTTGAATATATTGTCATATATTTAACGTTCAGTTAGAGTAATCAACCATCCTTTTTCCTCCAGATATTCGTTCTTTTTATATCGTGTTCGAGACGACCAAAAACTTAAATTCATCAAATGTCCGGTATTTTAGAGCAAATAGCGCATGTTGAAAAATCTATGACAAATAACACAACAAAATCAAATTTAAGGTTTTATAATTTATAATAACAGAACATTACCCTAATAATATTTTTTTATTATCAAGAATCTAAATTTGTTATTACATAGATTCTTAAATACGATACTAATGGTAAATCGAACATCATCTTCTTTTTTAAAATAAATATGCCATAGTTTGGCTCATGATCAAATGGCTGTACAACGAATTTCAGTCTCTTGCATTCATTTAATCACAATTAATTTTCCTAATGATTAGGAACATTTGTTAAAAAAGAATGGAAGTAAATATGGTTTCTTGTACAGTGCACATATTATGTAAACACATTAATATTTCCTTGTATATCAAAAAAAAAAAAACCTTAATTTTTTAAAAATAAGGTGCTAATATTATAGCAAATCAATTACTACAATATCAAATTCAATGCCGTTTTAAATAATTTTGCAGATGCAAACCGCAAAGAGTTTGTTACATTAACACTATTATTAGTAGTCGTAATAATGAATAACAAAATTATCCTTGGGGATTTCAATTGTAATATATATTACATGACAGGATAGTTCTACTGCCTTCATATTCCATACAACAAATACTTATTAAATAGGACTTTTTAGTTCTATAATATACATTATATAAATAAAAACGAGACACAATGGTTCGAATGTCCTTCATTCAGACCTCATTGACGTAAATTATATATACATATTTTATGTTTTTCAAATATAGTTTCCAAGAATATTTTCTCACATTATTTATGACTTGTAAATACTATTACTAGTCCATAGATTAAAACCTTTAAGCAATAAAATTCATGAGTAAACCCATCTATTAATTGCATCAAGTCCTTTTTATATAAGATAGTATTTGAAGGTCCATAATAAATCCATCAATAATATATGTTCATTACATTAAATTGAATCATTTCTTATTCTTCTAAGAATGATTCTTATTGAACGTAATATATATGGACTTGGACTCGAGACTATACGCTAGACTTGGCACTCAAGAGCCAAGACTAACGACTCGAAAACTATTTGCACTGAAATCATGTTAAGCCTTATCTCTATGGTCACCTGAAGTGAGCTGAAAATAATTTTGAGGACTTATGACCAAAAACTTGACTAGACTTGCATTATAGGTTGGGTTCAGGTGACGTCACAATTTTGATATTGCCCATTTTGGGCCCCTGAAGAACCAAGTTTTATAACAATGAAACCCCTTTTTTCATTATATTAAGGAAAATAGTCAACGTTTGGAGGTTAAAATGGGGCCAACAAATATAAAGACTTTAACTTACTGTCTAAAATTTTTTTATCGTTCCATTGCATTGTTTATTATATATCTGACCCTAATATCAATTAAAATATGTTATTAAATCGTTTCACGATCTTATTAGTTATTTCCGTGTTGTAAATAAAAGTTAACTATTATAATAGATTGAATATGATATTCTTCTCTAATTATCCTACTTTTATCGTTCCGAATCGATCAAAAATCAAAAATCTAGTCATTTTTAGCGATTTTTCACTACACATTACTTTAGTATAATTCAAATATCAGTGTTTATTATTACTGCTATCAAAAAATATTCAAGCAGGCCTTAATTGAGTCTTTATTTTTATAGCTATTTGCCAGAGTTTCATCAAGATTTATTGTAAATTTGTCCATTTTATATAGTCAAAATTTTAACTTTGAGCACCCAACTGAGGCAATTTATAACGTCAGTTAAAATACACTCTTAGGTATTTTTCATATTTCTGATTTAAATTATAAATGTATAAATTGAGTTTTGCTGTTGTTTTTTTTTACTTAGTTTCAAGTCAATGGCTCACGGATCCGTTTTAATTCGTATAAACTTAACCATAAGAATTTGTGAATTGGAGAACCCTCCAAAGCATTAATCATGGACATCTAGAGCTATTGAGACTTCCGTAATATATTTTCTATGGTCCATATTACTTTATCTAGCTGGAAATAACGTTTACAGTGAAATTATATTATGATTCATATTTAAAAAATATCGAATAATGGGCTTGAGAAAAAATGTTGAAATATGAATATAAAAATGAGGAAAATAAGGAATATTATTCTGTGGCTCTTCTTCTTTTTTTTTTTTTTGAAATTTTGAGCGGACCAAAAGAAAAACCAAAAAACTACAGAACTTGAACTTCATTGAGTCTTTTAGAAGTGAATAGGCGGTGCCCAAGAAGTATAACCAAGGAAATGGATGAGGAAGTGAGTCGACTATTGGCTCGAACTCGAGCTCGGAGAGAAGCGCTGAATTCTCGGCTGAAATCCGTTGGTGAGGAAGGAAAAGCGATTCGAAGTCCTCTGAAGGAGCGGAGCAACGAAGTCACGACTCGGGTCCAGATGTCCGAGAAGGAGGAACGGCTCAGCGAGGGCAAAGGGGCCCTCATCCAGAAGACCGTGAGCAAGACGACGGAGGAACGAGTGGAAACGAAGAAAGTCGTTACTTTCTCGGGGCCGATGGATCCGGAAACCAAAGAGGAACTCAAGGCACTCATTGGTTTACAGTCAAGCGTGCCGCGGGAACGTTCCTCTTCCGCTCCTGATCCCAAAGAAGAAGAGCCCCTCTTCCAAGACGAGAAAGAGGCGCGGAAGAAGCGGCTGGCGGGACTCGCCGCCAAATTCAACGCTTGGGAACACGACGCGGGATGTCCCAAACAGGAGCCCCAAAAGATCCCCACGTCCGAGGTCGTGGATGTGGACGCCGCTCTCAGAAAGAAGGATCCTTCTTTCATCAAGAGTCTCAAGGCGCAGGGATTCCAAGAGACGGATTCCAGGAGCAAATTGGTCTACGACTTCAACCGGCGCCGATCCCGATCCCTCAGTCCCGTCAAATCCTTTCCTCCCGTTCAAGTCACTCAAAATCGCAACTTTATTCAGCAAGTGCCCCGGAGATCTCCCAGTCCCTCCAAACCACATCCTCTACAGTTTGTGAGTCCTCCCAAACCACCGCCACCAAAGCCTGCTAGAACCTATGTACAGCCCCTGGTACATGACATCTCCAAAAGCTCTTCAGAAGAAAATCATCTCAGCAGTAGCAGGAACAGCGGCCCTGATAAATCTGATACTGCCTCAAGGAGAACACTGTTTGAAAAGAAAACTCTGTTTGAAAAGTCTTCACCCTCTGTGGATCCCGCATTGTTGTCTCTTCGGGAGAGGAAGGCCTTGTTTGAGAAAAATAAAACTGTGCCCACACCCATTGCTCGCTTCGGCGAGTCTGTGACTCCTTCCATGCTCTCCAAGGCTCAGGGACGAGTTGTCCCTGGGTGTGAACCTGCCTGGAAACGAAAGAGGGACTCCCCTCCTCACATCACAGTTACATCCCCCGCAAATCATCACAAGCGAAGATCCGTGTCACCCTCGGACAGAACATCCAAAATAGATGCTCAGAAAAAACTCTTTGAAAAAGGAGTGCAAGAGAAGGAAGACTGGAGAGAATCGGATTTGGCTCGTCAGTTTGAAGAAAATAAAAAAAGGATATGGATATTCTAATGAAAAGGTAATACATTTAGGATTCATTCACTTAAAGCCTAAACTAATCTCTTTTTAATAGATTTATTACGGGATCCTATTCCAATAATCCTATTGAAGAAGAAGAAGAAGTAGAAATTATGGAAGAAAAAGATAAAAACGATTCCATAAAAACAACTGCAAGTGAAGATGATGAAATGGATCAAGTCATTACTTCACCTCGAGGGACTGAGCATAATGATTATCCAGGAATTCACTCTCTCAAAAAAGTTAAAGTCTCTCCTCCAAAAGAAGGTTGCATTTATCCCAATTTATCAGGAACAGATGAAGACACGTTACCCAGATCTGAAACTGCTATGAGTGTGGAGAGTTTTGCACTGAGTGAAGCTCCTAGTCTAGGAACAGCCATCAAAAATGCAGCATCAACTAAGAGGTAATATAATAATATGATTATTTATATGTTGTTTTTATTAGAAATTAACAAGTTCATTGACATTTTAGGACATCGCATTTGCCTTCTATTCATGAGGATGAAGATAATAAAGTATGTGAGAGAATGAATGTATCCAATTGCTCCGAAGAAATAGATGATATTCTGGATGAGGCTCTGGATGACTCTGAATTGGACTATTCTGACTGTGGACCTACTCCACCTAAAATCTCCAGAACATCTCAAAGTACTTTGAAAATGGAAGGAAAGTCTCCTACAACCTCCACTTCCAGTTGGGAATTTGAGCAGAAGACTCCTTTAAAAAGCTCTGAACATCATTGTCATGACTTTAAAACTCCACTGATAGAAGGAAACAATTCTCCGGGTGCTGAAAATCTCCCACATGTGGAAGGTGTGAAAGATGGTGGCTTGTTTCATACTGTTTCTTTTTATAGAAAGTGTACTCCTCAATCTAAAATTGTGAGGAATGAAGCAGAGCACTCTAGGAAAGTAGTGCGAGAAGATGAGGATCCTGAAATTCTGAGACAAAACATTTTGCGACAAATCAGAACACTTCAGGAGGACGCGATGCAACAAGAGCAAAGAATGGAGCAGTCATCTAAAGCTCTGAATTACTGTGTGTCTAAAGACGAGTTCGAGGGTTCATATGAAAGAGTGGAGGGTGAGCGTTTGCTGTTGGAAGCTTTTCATAAATATTCTGGTGCTATGGTAGAGGTAGAAAGACTTAAAACCGAGGGAGCTATGGGAAAAACTACTCCTCAAAGGAATAGGCCCTTTGGGTGTAAGGGATCCATTAGTATCAGCGGAGTAACTTTGAGGTTAAAAACAGATTTTATCAAACAGATTAACAGTGGAATGGATAATTTTGTTCATTATTTTGTATGCTTGTTCAAGTATAAGAATCAAGTCATTGCAACACAAATGCTTTCATCTATAGATGGGATTTCAAAAGGAAGACTCCACTTTCCCAACTTGATCAATGTCCGTGAATTGGATTTTGATTTTCAGGTATGTTGATGTGGTCTGGGGTTCACTCTTGACTTGGTAGTGAGTGATAGTATTTATTTTCCGCTTCTTTTTAGATACATTTGGAAGTATATGCTTTGCAAACAAGGAAGGAGATATTGACGCATGAGGCCAAGTATCATATTCGCAAAGACAAATCCGTATTCAACTTGACTCCTCTTCGAAAATTAAAGAAGCAGGAAGTCTCACGTTTACCAGGGCCTAGACATCAGAATCCAGTGAATAGTAAAACTATTCGAAGACCTGCTTTTGGTAAGGTTGGTCATACAACCATCAGTTTGGATACTATGAAGATGAAAAAGTACTCTTTGCATGATGTTCCTCCAATTTCTCCCCTTGAAAAGGATCTCAGCATGAACTTGACTGCGCATTCTGAAAATAAGGTAGGTCATATTCTATTCTTTATCTTTTTTTTTTTTTTTTTTTGCCCGTGTTTAGATCGTGATTTCATAAAAATTATCGTGACAAATTTTAAGACACTTAAATGTGTACAATGTGTATATATACAATACTTTAAAAAAATGATATGCGTAGATTTGAATGATGAATACAATAAGTAGTACTAGATATTAGGAATTTCAGAATGTTATTAAAATACTTGATCCATATTATTATATACATACTTAAATTCGATGTAAAGTATATGTATATCTGTATACTTATGTGTTGTTCCTATTATTGTATCTAAGGTCTTATTTTGTTATTTTATACCCATAGGTTGAAAAACGTGGATTTTTAACCCTTTTCACAGATGTGAATGGATTTGGGGACTGGAATAGAAGGTGGTGTTTATTATCGGGAAACAGTTTAAGATTTTGGAGATACCCTGAAGACGAAAATAAAGAAGAAGCAAAATATGATATTAATTTGAGTGAGTGCATAACGGATAACGTCACACTCGCACCCAGAGAAGTTTGCTCAAGAATGAATACTTTTACCTTTGAGACTCAACGCCCTACACGGACGGATGACAAACAATCTCTAATAATGCATGTCGTAAGTTCTAAATTAATCCACAGTATATTATTTTTTAATTCATATTTTATTTTTCCAGAATCGCAAAAGTGGATTAACACGAGTTCGACACTTGGTCATGGCTGATACCAGAGATGAAAGAATAGCTTGGTGTAGCATTTTAAACAGTGCTCTAGTCAATCTCCGTGCTTGGGATCCAACCTTTAGACCGAGGGGTGAGTCAAGTAGCAGTGAAAGTTCTTCATATACTTCCAATAGTCGGTACACTCGGATCAGTGTAGATGAGTCATCTGTGCTGCCGCCTCATTCATCAACAACGGATATATGGTGATTTACTCTGATCAACATTTATTTTAGTGTTATTACTTTAAAAAAAATAATATATGTTCATAACTTTAGCTTGTATTCATTTATACAAAAATTCATGCTTTATTTTTTGACTGAAGATTTTTATCGTGACGGTTCTATATTATATATATTAATGTAACTCATTTTACGTTCCTTGCTCCGCATTATATACTTAATACTGTAGTATTGAAATAAAATCCTTTATGATATTATGTACAATATTATGATGATTAATTTTAAAAAAATGTTACAACATAATCTATATAAGCTAATATCATGAAATTATTTATTTTATGCTGGTTTTTTTTTTGCTTACATTGTTTTTAAAATTAAATTTAGTTATAGTTCTACATAACAGTCGTCCAAAAATAACCCATTACCCTAATGTAATTTCATAAAAATTTTAACAAGAAATATAATTTATTTTCCCCCAATGTCACAGATTTTTATTAAATTAGAAATAAAATGTTAGATATATAACTAATTAGCTTAAGTTTAACATTTCAGAGCTTAATTTGATCAATGGAAAGGGGTTCGAGCAAGGTTGAAGTCAAATGTTTCTAGCGGTACTGGTTCTTGAACGCCCCTGCAGCTAAGCTAATTTCCTCCAAAACCTTTTTTTTAAATTTATTAAATAAATTTAAGTATCTGACTACATACTACAAAAGAAAATTATCTTATATATAAAATATTGAAAATATTCACATAATTTAGAATTATTTAGTAAGTTAGTAAATTGAAATTTATTGTTATTTACCGTAGACATACATAGGAAAAGAATATAAAAAAATACTAAAGGAAAGAACACAACTACACATACACTACTACATAAATTTTAGAGCATGAACTTCTATATTTTTTTCTAGCATTACTGTATATCTTTCATACGAAAGAGCAGGACATCTATTTGTAAGATAGTCTGTACTCTGCAAATTCTTTCATACATACATTCCATGTTGCATTTATATTTTTCTATTTACTCAGGTGGGCGAGAGATGGTCTGTAGCCTGTGTAGTCTTGTAAAAGAAGTTTTATCTTCTCATGTCCAATTTTGACATTTTTTGGCTTTGGCAATTTCAGAATGTGTGTATGTTTTTATACTTTGGTCTTAGTTGTATCGCTTGCACCAGACTTTCTAGAAGAAACAACTTATCAACTACTTAATGAAGCTTTTAGCCCCTCCAACCAACTTTCGGTTTTGATTCTAAGTGCCTATTTTTGCCAAGTAATCTCCAAATTCATTTCCTGTCAAATCGATTTGACCTTTGCACCATTCAAGATATATAATTTTCTCACTTTTTCCTTTGAATTATTTAGTAAACCAGAGAAACAATTTCTATAAAAGGGTTATAGACAGTTGAATATAAAATTAGAGAAATTTTGAAGAGTTCATGAAATCTTGAATAATCTCTTCTAGTCCAACTGGAAATGAGATTTCTTTAGCTGTGCAGGTGTAGATTAGCAAAAGAGTTTTAACAAGTGTTGCCTTCACTTTGTATATGAATTTTCCTCCGATAGAGGGCGTCCCGCATCCTCCAACAGACTGACCCGTATGTTGGCGAAGAGTTTCTTTGCATACTTCTCTGATATAAGGTTATCAACCGTATTCACTTTTGAACAATAGTAGAGAAGATGAAATGAGGTTTCTACTGAGGTCTTACAGAAGAAGCAGAGAATGCTATTTTTGTAAAATATTTTTGTATAGAGCAGTGGTTCCCAAACTTTTTTGAGTTCGTCCCTTAAAATATTTAGCAAGCCAATGTGCAACCCTTACACCTTTCATTGAGATATGAATATAAAATTTGGAGTTCATTTTATGCAAATAGATAACTTGAAGGGTATATAACCCCTATAAAGTTCAACCCTATAATATAAGTTATAGACTATATTGATCAAAAATAAAGATTTTAAAGTAATTCTACATATATTGAAAAGTATATGTAGAATTACAACGACCAAATAATCAAATATATTGTAAATATAAAATCAGGGATATAGTACATGGGCTAAAAAGTACCCGATTTCACATACAGATGGTATTATTTTTTTAATTCACCTTATTTTCAGGTAGTATCAACCTTCAAAAGACAGCTGTCAAAGTTTCACAAGAATCTGTTTGTGAGTTATTGTGGTAAGTGTGACACTTCTTTTCTTATTTCCACTGCTTCTTGTTGTGTAATACAAATATACTATTAAAGATGAGTAATAGTTTTTATAAACTCTGGACACAGCCACTAGAAGATGATTCTCAACGTGTCGGTAAAAGGGTTGAAGCCAGTTATGTTTTTGTGAAGTACTATCTTCTGGCAAATTATTTTTAAAATGATCCAGAAGAGAATTATAAAAAGTATGTACATTCATCATTATTAGTGTTTTGATGCCACAATTTAAATTTTATTCTTCTTTTTTGTAAATCATCTCGCGATTCCCACTTTGGGAACCACTGGTATAGAGGGTTTCTCCAAAACCTTCTTCAAATTTTCAAAGTTACCATGTAGATTTTTTTTTTTTTTAACATTAAGGGATTAGCATAATCCCGAATGGTATATGTGGTAACCCACCCTAGCCCTCATATCTTCGCTTGTGTTGTGACAATGTCCAGAGCGTTTTGGTTTATCAGATTTTTTTATTTGAAAAAAAAAAAAAATGCAAAAATTAAATTTAAAATATTAAATTCTTTGGAATTTTTTTTCAAAAATTCACAGCTGTTCACAAAAAATTAAATTTTTTGGGAAAAAAATTCAAATGTTAAATATACTAAGAAGGAAAAGTTCCTTAATTTGGAGGGAGGTCTTTAGACCCTCCAGTCCACCTCCTGCGGACGCCCCTGATGTCATATAGTTTTTATGAACAGGGCCTTAATAATAAAGTTTTTTTTTCTTTTTGAGTAATGATTTGAAAGGAGTCCCCACACCATTCATGAATGGAAATAATGTGTTTATTTATTTGTTTTGGGTTGTTTTTTAAGGGGGGAGGAGGTGTGTTCCTTATTTACTTACTCAATAGGAACTCAAGGCAGAGCTATCAAGTACATTGTATACTGTAGTATATAGGTTCTACACATTAAAACAAAACCTTATGGAAAAGGGGTTAAAAACTTGTTGTCGTCGTCTTCGTTTCGTAGTTATTTCCTAGAAATTAAAAATAAAATGCGGAAATTACTTAACCTTCGATGAGATTTTCATCAAACTCTTAACAAAGTAATGTTTTTCGTTTTCCTTCCCCCCTGTACATAATATGTATTTCGAAAAAGTAATAAAATAATATTGTCTAATCAAATCACTCTTTTCTAACATAAAAATTACTTTATTCTCAGCTGTCAATTAGTCTGTTCCCTTATTATGATCATTCTGAACGTTGATTGTTTGAATTATAATTAGGTCTTGTGAAGTTGTTATTTATCTTCAATTATTGAATAATAATTCCATAGTCTGGAATAACTAGCTAACTACCAACTGATTTTGGGCCTTTTTTCTATTTTCTTTCGGGGAAAGGCTGTGTGACACAATAAAGCTAAATACGCACTCTTCCTTTTTGCCAATCTTATTAACGTTGATTAATTGAATTATGAATAGCTATTGTTAAGTTGTGAACAATTATCTTCAATTATTGAATAATTTTTCCTAGTTTAGAATAATTTCCTAACTTCTCAGTCTCCATGAATTTACGTTTTCAACCATATTAAGAAGGTGAGTTTTGAGAAGGGAAGACAAATTAATTACGTCATTAGGAAAATAATTAAGTGACGTCATCGATGGTATTGCGTTGAAAAAGGAATATTTTTTTCAGGAGGTGTTTTTAGGAACTTAACTTTGCCTTCAACAGGATATTTTAATACTTGAAATACCCAGCCATAATGTCACAAATAATCTACGTGTATTACGCGTACGATTTTGTGTCTATTTAGCCTTCTTCGTCACCAAATTACAATACCTAAACATTGGCACCATACAATGTATAGTGCGGAGAAAGGACAATATTCTATCAAGAGTAGTCTAGAATTGGTGTTGACAAAATTAATAGCATTTTGTGTAGATTTGAGTTACACCAGTCAGATATATCGCAACAGCAGGATGAGGTGCAGCCCAAACTGCAAGTGAAGTTCAAAAATAGTGCAAATACAATTTAGTGGACTTTTGGCCTATGTAAAGTAAAGTCGAGTAAAAGTCAATGCAGCTATCTTGCTCAGGAGGGACTCTCTGAGGGCAGCTGTATAAAAAAATACTCTGAAAGCTCAAAGCAAGAGCAAACATACTGAATGAGATATTAGATTATTGTAGGACATTTCTGTACATACTATAATACAAATAATAATATATGAGTCATTTAACGTGGTTGATAGGATTCTAATTCTAGAACATACTTTAGATCTTGTATCCATAAAGTAAGGTTTGCCTGTCTATCTGCCGAGTGCTCATTTTTGAGTGGGAGCTTAATATCTTAGAACTCCTTCATTGATCTAAGAAGCAACAACCGTATAGCATCAGGCGTCGTGCGTAGCTAAAGCTCGGAGCATTTCATTGAAAGAGAAAAGCATAGGAAAGTACATATATAATTACTAATTAGTGATGAAAATAGATAACATTTTTCAGGTGGTCACTCGTTTTTTTTGGAGTTTGAAAACTGAAGAGTGAATTTTCTTTTCCTTAGCTGTTGTTATTATTATTTAATTCATTTGGAGTGAAATTCTTTTTCTACTACATACAATTTATTATTGATTTATACGAAGCCGGATTGAACATTTGCATGTGGTGCTCATAAACGACGGAGCGTAACTCTGAGCATTTGTTGTAGAGTTATAATTGTAATTCCTTGTTGGATTCAGAGTAAAATTGAGGATCGACATCAAAGTAATTCTTGCCAATGTCCTTTTTTATTTCCTTCTCCCCCTCCTCATCACAACTGAAACGTCATGACAGCTAAGCTGCTCTCCTCTAAAACATTATTCAGATTGCCACCCTGGCTATCAAGTTGATTTTAAGATTCTTTCTTAAATATACCCAAAATACTCACGATTAGCACCACTAGTTATGTAAATCGTGTGTATTTTTAGCTCGCCTACTTTTTTACATTAGGGAATTTAAGGAATGAATTTTCATTTTCTTAGCTGTTGTTAATATTATTTAACTCCTGAGTAGTGAACTTCCTTCTCTACTACATTCAATTATATTCCCAAGCTGATTGAACATTCGTAGGTGCTCATAAAAGACGGATTTATAATTGGTAGTCCTTGTTGGATTAGGAATGGAATTGAGGATCGATATCAGAGTAATTCTTGCCAACTCCTTTTTTATTTCCTTCTCTCCCTCCTTTCTGGTCAGACCTGCCTAATAAAACGTCATGACAGCTAAGCTGCTCTCCTCCAAAACATTCTTCAAATTGCCAGGGTTACCATGTTGATTTCTGTTTTCCTTTTTTTGACATCCCCAAATAACAAAAAATTAGCATCACTGCTTATAATCTATCCATACTAAGTTTGGTCATCCTACCCTAATAACTCCGAGCAATGCCGAGTACTTCTGCTAGTACTAAATAAAGTGAAATATCAAGAAGTTTGCTCAAGAACATGGTTTTTTGGGTGGTGGGTATGTCAGCTGGGTTAGTATTTGCTGATGTACTTCGATGTCTTTTTGTTTATAGGTACATATATATATAAACCACCCGAGGCTAATTACACATTAACATATGTATTTCTATGTACTTAAGTATTATAAGGAGAAAAACAGAAATATTTTTTCGAAAAAGTAACAACATACAGAAAACACGCGGAAGAGCCATTTAATATTATAAAAAGATTTTTACTTAGTTACTTATATGTTCGTACGTAGAACATACTTCATGCATACCGAACGAGGACAAAAGAGGGGAAAAAAATATACGTATTGTATTTCCGAAAAGTTATTTTTAATAAAAGATTCAGTATGGTTTTAAGTCTCCTATTGGATTTTGAGTTAGTTATAGTTCTACAATGAGGCTCGACTTATATATTGCTCATTATTCCAATTCTTGTTGATTGGTTGAAATCGTTAATCCATAAACTGTTTATCACTCTTTCTCACTGATACTCCTCCTTGTGACCCCAACAATATAACACATAATAATCTGATCAAATCTAATCTTATTTTAAACTATGAAGTGCCATCCAGAATTAAAGTTCCTCCTCGGATTCATTTTTTTCTTCACAGCGATCCAATCTGGGAACGGGTTTTTCTTTCATTTGTTCAGAAAAGGAAGGAGTCCAAAGAGGCCATATAGGTGAGGCAGCTCTTGTTAGCCATGACCCTGAGTAGTGTTGTGTCTGTCCTTATTTTTTCGGTCCAGTCCAGTATAAAGGCTACTCCTATCAGTCCTTCGGACTGTCTGCGATAGAACTGATTAAATAAAGAAGATCTAAATTGAGTGACACCATCAAGGATCGAACTTTATAGTTTTTAGGACTGAAATGCAAGACTGAACTGTAGGTCTCTGGGACTCCAGTCCGAAATAAGGACTCACACAAGACTAACTATTTGTACACTAAATAATAGTCCGATTGTTATCTCTTCGACAGCACACATGGAAAGCCCTCCTATCATGTTCAACCCAATCCTAGTAATCATATAAATAACAATATCCATCAAAATAATCACCAAACTCACCACCACACTAGGTATGTAACAAACTAATTTAAGAAGGTTACTCTTAAACAAGGATACTTAATTGGTTTAATTGCTGTTGGATTTGAGTCAAAATACTCGAGTTCCGTCATGTAGCAGTTTTTTGAGTTCCTCGTCGACTCTACGATGAACTACTCAAAAAAACTCAAAAGGACACTATATACTCCTGTTGTGTGACTGTTTGACTCGACTTGAGTAGATGATTTTTCTACTTCATTCAAAGTTGGGTCAATTTTCACATTTGACATCATAATATATTATTGAGTACGGTTGGTTTTTATCATTGAATCTAATTGAATATATACCTTCAATTGGTCAAATGAAGCTGCACGGGTTAAGTATTAGGAAACATTAAAGTGCTGCAATTATTTCATCTTGTGAGGTGAAAGACAAATTGTTACAACTAAAAAATGTACTTTACAGAATTAAGGATGGAAACTCCTTTCTTTCATTATGAATAATGTTGTTTTCAATAAAAATTGATCTCAAAAATTTATTTCAAGAGTCTAAATTTCTCTGATTTTAAGTATTAACATTAAATATTAGACTTCAAAGATACTATATATACAATAACACTAAAATTTGTAATTTTGAGTTACAATAATTTGGGTCTCAACCGTCCATCTGATCGAGGAATTGTCTTCGAAGTCCATGTATACATTGAATATTTCCGTGTTTGTGTTAAAACATGATATATCAATGAATCGACTTAAAAACTCAGTTCGATTCGACTTGAGTCGATGATTTTTCGACCCTTCTCTAAAGACTTGATTTTTATGGATAAACCTTATCGTAGGTTTTGAGTTTTGTGGCACTGTCTCTAGACTCTTAATTAATTTCTATTAAATCCCAGCCTCTAATCTCTGAGGAGACAGAATAGACTAAATATGCTACGGTTTTGTAAAAAATGGCACGATTTCAATGTTACTATAAAATATATGTTCATTAGTGCTCATAGTTGAAAAAAATATATAAATACTTTAATTAAGCAATAGGTAGGTAATAGTTCGTAGCTGCTTCACTTTTTATTCCTTTTCTAATTTAATTGTGTCGGCTCAATTGAATAAGTCGACACGACACGATAATATACAAATTTTTGAGCTCAATCATGATTGAGATTTTGATAAATATCACCATGTCAGGGGCACCGCCAAAAAAATACGTATTTTGATATCTAATTAAAAAAAGTATTATTTTTAAATATGAAAGGATAAAATTTTAAATTTATAGTAGATACTTAAATTTATAAAATTAACTAAACAAATATGTCTCTAATACCCATATTCATTTACGTTCCAAGTCAATAGCCAGCCGAGGTCAGCGTGACTGCAGTTGCGTGCATATTATTTTATCATTTAACCGTGAACATATATTTGATTTCACAAAGAGCAAGGAACAAGTAACCGTATCAAGGATCGTTTTATTAAAAGAAAAGGCTCAAAAGAACTTGACATGATTGACGGTGAAATGAAGCCTCACCCTACTTCATGCTCTTTATTTGAATTTTCTTTTCCTTTTTTTAGGTTTTTGTGTTGCTGTACGGCTTTGGCGGTCAAGCAAGTTTCTAAAGCACTTTTGAAACCTGTTTTTTTTAAAGGTTATAATTATTATTGCTCAATTTATTACGCTACTTTAGGGTGACAGGCCTGTGACAAATGGGTGAGGAGGAATTTATAAGTTTTTGGGCGTCGTTCCTACTTTAATTATGTAGTATTTTGGTATCAAAATAAAAAAGGACATGAAAAAAAGGCCATTCGAGCCCTTCAATTTTTTTTCATATTCTAGTAAAAATTGTCAAATTATTTATAAATTTAGTTATTATCCTGTTGCATAATATTATAAATTTTACATTAAAATTTTTATCGTAATTCAAGTTATTGAAAAAAACTCAATTTTTCTAAAAAGTACATTATTGGGGAATTTGAAGTCATTATCAGAAAGTTCTCGAGTTTGTACATGGAGTTCGGGTATCTACTCGAGTCTAACACTAGTCTTAATTAATTTAATCAAAGTGTATATACATATAATTATACTCCTTAATTTCCACATTTCATTTCTATACAATACAATACTATTATTGATAGTTCGTGCGGATGGAAACCTTACTATGGACCTCAATATCATGTACAAAAACCAGGTAGGGCGGGGGAACCCCAAGTCTTTTTTTATTATATATTTCCTTAATTTAATTTACATATCATATTCATAATTACATATTTTTTATTATTTTAGTATCCATTTCCTCATCTGGACTACCAAATATTCAAGTACACCCTACTCGAAAGCCCTATCGACCTCTATATTCCTCATCTTTAATCAATATAGGGGGCTCTTCTTTTTCCTCCTTTTCTACATCTTCGTCTTCAAACTATGTCAACTCTCATTTGACAACTACCCTAAGGCCAAAGCAGCCCAATAGTCTATTTGTAAGCTATACCAGCAACTCTGGTAGCGGATCAATCAACAATCAGCAAAATAGCATATCATCCACTTTTAGCAACAACATCAATCAGGGAAGCTACCAAAATACCTCACCCTCTCCCTTCCGACCTCTTTCTGTGTCTGCTACCACAGTTAGTAGCCTGAATCCATATGCTCATATTGACGGATATGGCCCTCCTAACTATATGCCCCCACCTCTTATTGGATCCTTTGTACAGTCCAGTAGCTATGCCAGTTTCTCAACTACAGCCTCTCCTCTCTCATTACCCACCTACTCTGTTATAAATTATTATAACTCTCCTTCCAGCTTACCTCAAGAAGGAAAAGAACAGCAATGGAACAGTGGAGGCCATGAATTTTTACAAGTGGATCCTCCCATAGTTTCATCGCATAACCAACAGCCAACCCTTCCAAATGAGGAAAGTAATTTATCTTACTCTTCAAACAATGGTGTAAGTAGTTCTGGAGGATCCAATAACATTAATTATATTAGTGATTCCTACTCGTCATCTAGTCAAAATAATAACATTCAATTACCGTCATCTAAAATACCATTTGTTGATCAGAATAGCGGTATTTATTCAGGGCCTAATAGTAATAAAGGGAGCAATAATGATATATTTAGCCCCAATTTGAACACTTATTATTTTGGATCCAAAGGATCGACAACAACTACGAGACCTTTTGTCTTTGATTCATCTTTATCTACAAACAGCAATCAAAACCCCAGCCCTACTTTCCTTTCACAAAAGAATCCCTCCTCAAACTTATTCAGCAGCTATGATAACAACAATAATAATGCTATTAATGAGAGGCCTAATAACAATGCCTTTTCTGACAATCATCTTCCTTCCTCTGATTCCAAGGATACCATTATGTTTATTCAGAATAATAAGGATAATAAGGCTCAAAATGCAGTCTCATTCAATAATTATGACAATAGTAACAACCAAAATATTGGGGGAAACAAGGAAACACTGGTTTACAAAAACGAGCCCATCTCTCATTTTTCTCAATCCAGCAATAGTCAAACGAGACCATCAATAATACACAATGGCCTCTCACAACCAACATCCTTTTTAAATCCATTCTCTATTAATGGGCAGAAGCCCCAGGTAGTAGGCAGTGTGTCATTTGATGGAAACACTCCATCTCCTTTCAATCCCGTAATTTTTCAAACAACTACAAACCGACCCTATATTGGAATAATGCAATCCACAAATCCCCCCTACAATCAAAACTATGCCGGAACCACAGAACCCACAAATCTCTCCTATAATCAACCCTTTGCTGGAATCACACAATCAATAAATTCTCCCTACAATCCACCTTATTCTGGAACCACAGAATCCACAAATCTCTCCTATAATCAACCCTTTGCTGGAATCACACAATCGACAAATTCTCCCTACAATCCACCTTATTCTGGAACCACAGAATCCACAAATCCCTCCTACAATCAACCCTTTGCTGGAATCACGCAATCCACAAATTCTCCCTACAATCAACCTTATGATGGAAGCACGGAATCCACAAATCCCTCCTACAATCAACCCTTTGCTGGAATCACGCAATCCACAAATTCTCCCTACAATCAACCTTATGATGGAAGCACGGAATCCACAAATCCCTCCTACAATCAACCCTATTCTCCCTCAAAATATCCATCAAACAGTATTAATACACCAACAACAACAACATCAGTAAGCAACAATGGTAGTCCACTTATTTTCCCATCGACAATCACAACAACGACACCCTCGACTAAAAGGCCCATCATCACTCAATTGCCAAATCAGGATAGCGAGCGACCATCCGGGAATCAAAACGTTTTTCTACTTCCCAGCAGCAACACCTTCTTTCAATCCAATCAGAATACTCAAAGTACCACTAGCAAGCCGGACCTTATCAACAACAACGGATTGTCTGATGCCATTGCTCCATCAATTGGATATGGACCTCCAAACTTCAATCCTCCACCAACCTTAGGTGGCCTTACGGATATTGTTACCGATCCTCCATTGGTTACTCATTTTCCCACACTGCCTGCTCCACTAACAGACGAAGAGAGTGAGAACGGAAACAATAAGTATTCAGTCCAGGGACATTTTTCGAGTACTTCAGAATAATTATAAAAGTCTATTGAATTTTATTTATTTTATTTTATTTCCAGATGTATCTGGAAGCATTGAATCAAACACCACCTCTCCACCCTCAACGAACCAATCTAGTATGATTTGGGTAATTGATGGAGAGTCAAAACCAGTGGCTGTAGAGATTTCCAACTCAATCAACGTGGATGAGGAAGAAACAACTGATGACTCAGCAATTACAACGAAAACAACAATTATAACCACAACAACAAACGCCCCTCCATCCACGACTCAAAATACACCTAGCACAAACAAGGTGGGGCTCAACGAATATGATACAAGTGATGTTACACTGCCACCAATGCCAGAAACAACCAAAGTAACACAAAGCCCAACGACATCCTCGGAAGTTCCTCCTACCACAACAATTCCAGATAAAAATACGACAACAGCGACAGAAGAAGAACGAAAAGCAAAGGATTACAATGACTCTAGTATTGTCTCAAAAATCGACGGAAATCCAAATTGGCCTTGGAATTCCGGAAAACAAAGTAATAACCTACAACCAGATGTTCATTCTCTTACCAATATTGCTGATTTGAGTGGTCAATGGTTTCAGAGACCCAGTGAGGGTGGTCTCCGGTCTGCAAAGGAATTCCAAGTTCTCACTTCATTCCTTATGAATGAGACAACGAATACGTTGGATAACAAGGAGGAGGAGTATTCTTTGTATGATGAAGAGTATGAATTAGAGAATGAAATTGATAAAACGGAGGAGGAAGAGTCCAAGAAGAGTCCCGTTGAAAAGTTGACGGATGAAAATACAACTTACAGACCTGATAATTTAGTTATTTTTTACCCCTTAAATGGAAAGCCGTTTTTGTCATTTGTGCCTGAGGTGGAATTTGCGGATATTGGAGCAGCGTCAAGTTGATGAGATAAATAGATTTTTATGTAATAAAATATTTAATCATTTTTTGTTTCCTATGTCTTTTTAGAAAATATCCACCTATCACCAACATATTTATGAATTATGTTTGTAATATCCATAATAATATTTAAGCTTTAAACTCTTGTATTTTTCGTATATAACAAAATATATATACATTAATATTTATCAATTGTTAATCATCTTCTCATTTCCTTAATATTTACAGCACTTTGTTACCTATAATATATCACGCAACCTTTCCCTCTACAAGTTTATGAAAAAAGATCCCAAATCAGAGGGTAGCTATAATTGTACTAGCCACGATAACATATTATCCGTGTATTTGTTCATTCATTCTTTTCTGGAAACGTTCAGTTTAGGTGCTCGTTTTTTATTGTTTTCACGGTCATTCGGTCATTTGTATGATACAAAATGATGAACACGTGATCTCTTTATGTCCAAATTTAGTTGGCCCCAAAATCGTGTTTTAACTTTACACTGCTTCTTGTAGGGGAAAAATACCCTTCAAGCTAAGGAACGGCTAGGAAAGTTTTATGGGTCTGCAAATAAAGATAATCTTAATTTAAAAAAAAAGCCTTTATTAAGTTGGGGACTTTTCAGTCCCTTAGTTGCTATATCATTTTTTCTCGTGACAAATGCGATTGTTTCTTCTCCTTGTATAGTTTATGGAGGTTGTGTGCTAATGTGGTGAGTAATTGATCATACACATGATTCCTCCTTGCAAAAAAAAATGTATTGTAATAGTTAAGTAAATGTGGGAAAAATTGACTATCGTTTCGATTAGTGGTTTGGCGTTGATTCTGTTCTAAAATTTGTTTTTGGTGAAGAAGAAAAAAGGAAGAAAAAAATGAGCTCGCTTCAAAAATAAACCAAAAACATAAATTGTGCTCATTTTCTGCTAAATATCTGATCCAGCTGAGTAACTTTAGCCAATTCTACCTAACAATAGATTTATTATTTAATAATTATTGGGAAGGGTAATACATCAACCTTAACATCGAGAGCTTATTTGAATTAAAACAATCCATTTAATCAACTTTTTGGCCTTTTTTGTAGAGTTTGAGGTAAATAGAGAAAAACAAAGGGCGTATTTGGACTTAGAGGATCAAATTCTGCTAAGCTTAGTCATGGAACTCTATATATCCGGAATAAAAACGGCATTTTTCATTTTTCTATATGAGTCAACCTTTCCTTAACAATAACAATAGTAAAATAAAAGCTAAGTATATTCTCTATAACAATTTTAAAATTTCAATTACAAATTTCTCCAAAGATTGGTCTGCCTCACATTATTTTATTACAAACTTTCATTGGAGAATTATTTTTGACAAAATATTTAAAGAAAATCTAATTTCTCACCATAAATATCGTTGAAGTGTTTATATTTCCAAAGAATTAAAAAATTAAAAGTTTATGACCCATCACTTTTTTTTCTGTCGGAGTTTTCGAGACATTATTAAATAAAAAAATTAAGAGGTTCAATTTGATCTATAAAATGCAATGTTTGTAGATTTTATACAGACTTAATTTCACTATAGTTCATATAGTATATGTGTACCATTTTTGTCAGATGGTTCCGTATCGATACGCAGGTGCACATTTGACACGGAACCACCCGGGCTCCGAAATTGTTCATAAGCTAACAAGTGGGTAAGCGTCATCATGTTATATGTCTATTATTGGCAAAGGGTTACCGGCTCTGCTCGACCAAGGATAAAGCGGGACATCAACTTGACAATGGTCAAAATAATCGAAAAATTATTCAGAAAATAATTTTATATACGGAATTATTGTATTATACTAATATAAATTTAATATGAATGTTTCGTTGTTGTCGAGAAAGGGTGGGGTAGGGGTAGGGGGTGGGGGCTCCGGACAATTCTAATTAAAAAGGGGAGCTAACTTTTGTTCCCAAAAGAGTTCCAAAGCCAATATTTGCAAAAGAATATAAAATCGACAGTCATTGGTATAAAATGAATGTTACCGTGTCGGGCTGTACTTTTTCAGTCATCAATGCGTATGGGCCAAATTCCAAGTTGTTGTCTTTTTTTCAGTCTATTATTAATTCCCAAACTACTGACAATTCTAAAATACTTTTGGTTGGAGATTTCAATTTAGATCTAGATATACCAGCGAGCTCTATTACAAATGTTGCATTATTGTGGGAACTTAGAAAAAAGTGTAATTTAGTGGATTTGACGAAAAAGTTCCGTCCAGAGGAAAATATTTCCTGGAGTAGCGGGGATAGATCTTCAAGACTTGATATGGTCTTAATATTGTCTATTTTTGTTAAGCAGGTTAAAAATGCTTCATATAGACCAGATCCGTCGACCGATCACAAAATTATTGAAATAACTCTTCGGTTTCTTCCCGCAGTCATCAGTTTAAAGTTCCAAAATGAATATTTGGGCAATGTAATTTCAAAAAGTTTTTAAAATCCAATCTTTTAAAAGGTCTTAGTTTTCTGCCTTTTTGATGTGTTTATCAATTATTGCCTCATATTGCTGTTAAAACAGTGCAAAAATTTATTAAATATCACAAAAAGAAAGCAAATAGGTTCCAAAAGAGTCTTGAAAAAGTTTTAAATAGCTCCTCTGTTTAAAAAAAAAAAAAAAAATACACCACAGATTTGGTGAATTCATACATAATCTTGGACATTGCTGAAACTGATTGAGAAGAAAAGTAGATCACAAAACTATTCCCATTCTTAGAAATAAATATTTACCTCGCAAACATAATCATACAGCCACTACGATTCAAAAAATTGTTGTTAAAAATAGAACAATCGATAAGCCTTCTGAAGTATTTACCAAGGCTAACATCGTAAATTATATAAAGAATGATTTCAAGAATTCGAAAGAATCGGGTCCGTATGGCCGTTGTGGGCGATTTTTCTCTCTCCTTCCAGAAGAAATTGCGCCATACCTTTTAAAAGTAGGAAAATCCATGGAGAAGTCGGGAAAAATGCCCCTTTCTCTTACAAAAGGAAGGATAGCTATTATACCTAAAAAGGGAGATGACACTAATTTCTATCACTGTAAGCCCATCACAGTTTTAAATGAAGCTTACAGAATATTGTCTGGTGTTTTAGCTAAGCAAATTGAACCCATTTTAAACCAAATATTGAAGATGAAGAAAAAGGTTTCCGGAGAAATATAAAAATTATGGATATTTTACAAAATACAGCTACATCAATTGAATCTCTTAATAGGAGTAGCAAGTTTGGTGCATTGATTGCAATTAATTTTTGCAAAGCATTTGATTCTGTACGTCACTGCCACATTATGAGATCTGTTAAAATGTTACTCCCCAAATATTTTTTTAACCATATCAGAGCTTTACTCACTAACAGTTCTTCTATAATTTTGTTGGATGGTAGAAAGAGCGAACCCTTTCAATTAAAAAAGAGATGTAGACAAGGATGTCGAGTCTCCCCTTGTTATTTATATCTGCCATCGATGAACTTACAAGGATCATTTCGAAGAAGTATTGGGGATTTGTTGTCTCTTTTTGTGGTACTCCACATCTAATTGACCTATATACTGATGATGTAACGTTAATCATTGAAGCCAATTCGTCAACTTTGGTATAGCATCAAAGTTCTTTGGACTTTTTTTAACGAATTTAAGGTCAATTCTGGATTAGAAATGAATCTAACGAAAACCACCATCCTTCCCTTTGGATCTTGGAAGCCAGATAGTTCTACAATAATCGAAAGTTGTAGAGTTGTACCAAAAGTGAACATCTTAGGCATCGAATGGACAACCAATGTGGTATCAAGAGGTAATTGGGTACGATTAAATATGATGGTCAATAAACAGATCCAAAAATGGCGTCATTTATCTTTACAAAAACCCATTGATTTGTACAATTTGAGAATTGTTCCTCTTGTATTATAAAGAGCTACCCTCTATTCCTTCTCTTGCAGAATCTGTAGTGATTCAAGAAGATGCAGAGGGTCTCTTCCATAAAAATTATATTCCAGCTTGAAAGCGTCCAAAGTATAAATTAGGCGGTGGGCTCTGCCTTTTATCTAGTATAATTCCAAAATGTTACAAAAAGGTTGTGGAGAAATTAGGTGTATACCCGTTGAGAGACTGGAGGGTGATTTTCACGTCCTCTAAATATTATAAATGGATCCAAATGGGAACACCCCTAACTAATCGGGATTTTGATGTTTTTTCGCCACTTCTACCGTCTATTCAGAGAATTTTATGGAAAGGAAGGCCTACTTATCATTTAAATTCAACAATTGATATAATTCACGAAAATAGGACTAAAATACCTTTTGTTAATAAGTTTGGGAATCCATTTTATTAGAGAAGACTGCTCTCCATCATAAAATTTAAAGTTATCATGACTTAAGCCAGGAATCTATTTTTGGAGTGGATGATTCCGTCTTCCTCTTGAGAGGTCTCTTAAAATATTTTACTCCTTCAAAACCATGGTTTTTAAAAATGAGCTTTTCCCAAGACTCATCGGTGGAAGTGAAGTCTGTGTCAGATAAATATATGGAATTACTCGATCTTCCTCCTTCATGGCAACGAAGAATTCACCGATCAATTTCTGGAATTTCAAACGGGACCAAATTTACGTCACACTTTCAAATTTTCACTGACAATATCAAATTTTATTATCCGTGCAAAGACTGGAGTTATATGTTCAACTCTACCCGACACGCTTTTGCATATTGCCCAGTTGTGAGAGTAGTCAAATATTCTATCCAATTCAACGTTTGTGTGACAGAAGATATTTCTTCTAACTTAAAGAAGGCAAATATATTATTTGGAACTTATAAGAGAAATAAAAATACTTCTCTTGTTCAAAAAGCCGTGGAGTTTGCTTATTAAATATTAAATCATTGATTTCTCAAAAGTTAACTATTGACTCTCCATTACATGTGGAAGAATCAAGAGCTATAATGATAAGCGCAGCTGCTCGATATTCAGCACTTTCTATCAAAATCCCTCTGTCATCATCTTCGTCGTGGGCATGGGCCGGAAATATCATCAAATTTGTTCCTTCGAGGTCCGTGCAATATTTTAATCTCATCAAGTCAATGATAAGAAGACATCTTCGTTTTTTATTAACCTTGGCTGATGTTTAGAATTTTTTCTTTTAATATTATATCAGGTTATTTTACTTCAGGACATTAGATATGAACTATAATGTTAATTTATGGCTTTTTTTTTAATGTAATTGTCCTGTTGCTTTTTATTTATATGATCTACTTTTATCTTTATGTGTATTTATTATTTACACTGTTTGTATTGTAGAATATAAATAAATTATTTTAACCAAAAAAAAAAATCAAAAAAAGTTATGGTCAATAATGTTATCGAAAAATTAAACAGCGATAACTGGTTTATTTTTGAAAATATTGCAAAAATTATTTGATAAAATGTCCCGGAAATTGAAATTCACTAAGTTAGTATTGGAATCTAAATTTTTTAGAACAACATTATTCGTTTTGTGGTATTTTTTTTTTTAAATTGAAAATTTACGTTTAATGAAAAAATGAAAAAAATCAATAAAAATATTCACATAATGACATATATTTCAGTTAAACATCAATTTTTATGGGTCAATTATTAAATGCAAACTTATGTCCAGACTAATTTCTACAAACTTTATTATATTACAAATCCAATATTTTATAGGAAGTTCACTTTTTGCACCTGAAAAAAACCAAATTGCAATTTTCACCAATTTCTTTTTTTTTGCCAATAACTTTTTAGATTTTGAATAAATTTAGATAACGTAGTTATTCGTACATTTGATTTTTGAGATGCCAGTCAGTCCTTGATTTATAATTCAAAACCCGTATCTTTGAGATGGAAAAAAACAGTTTTTGTGTTTCGGATGTAACATAAACCGTCTTAGCCTTACCAGGTTCAAAAGAGGCACCCATGCAAAATTACAGCCTCCTAGGTTTAACAGTTTGGGCATGCATAAAGGAAACACAAACTCTATTTTATATATATACAGATATTCAATTTCCATAATAGAAGATGATATACTTACTCTATGCCTCTTTGAAGTCCTTGAAATCTCTTTTTACTATTTTTCAGGATCAACGCATTCCATTGCAATTTCGAGTCGAAGTTCTTTTGTTGTTTTTCTTATTAATAACTACAACAATAATATTACCAGAAATGAATGGTAATTTGGATAATGAGATAATGTGAGTTTAAAAACATTTTGCGGTCTATGTGTGTTTTCATCAGTGAACTAGGCCAAAGTTCAATATCATTAACCATCCATAGTACAATTTGTGTAATTTTGACTATTCAAATGACGTCTTTTAAATGCAATTGAGATAGATTATTAGGTGTTTTTTTTTTGCCCTCAAGGAGCTGAGGGAAGGATTTCTGAAGAGGTATATAGTATTCAATTAAAGCTATTAGAAGATAATGATTTTCCGTCTTTTTCTTTGGAATATTAATATTGATTCAACTGTTATTTGGTATTCATTTTATTACCATTGAATGATTAGTTTAAGATAAAATCATTTTTTATAAATAGAGGTCACAATGCAAAAATGATTGTTTTTCAAACGCAATTTTTTCTCCAACCAGTTTTTAAAAACATAAAACCAGATTGTGAAGGCTTGATGGATTTTAATTAATAAAATCACCTACAGCTACAATTAAAGTCTCTATATGAGGAGTGCGAGCAGGCCTTTGCCACTCGTTCCCTCGGTAAATACTGGAATTCCTCTTTGATCCCACTGACAAATTTGTCTTTAATGTTGCAAGGCGTTCGGTAAGTTTGTTGGTCGATACACAAAAAATCAATTGGATTCGGAGCGAACGAGTTTGTAGGCTAAAAGTCCGGAGAGATGAAGTCGTCAAAATGGTTACTACAACCTTAAACCTCGGCTTACATTGTTGTTGCTTCAAAATTACCTTTAGAGGTCCCAAATCATCTCCTAACATTGCAAACGAACGTCTCAGTTAGTTTCAGACTTCGAGCAATTTTTGAGTTGTCGCTCCCAGCATGGATTCCAAGGATGGCTCCGTGCCTTTTCCATATATTTGGAACAACGAATTCGTCAATTGATTCCATTTCTTTGCAACTGGTGTAGAGTTGAACTAGCTATCTAACAAACAAACAAAAAGAAATCCGCTGCTTAAGTGCCCGCGTTTGCCCAAGCACGGTGTAACCTCCCAAACACAAAAATACCCTATGTATTTTGTTGTCAGCTCTTCTCATTTGATACGTCATGACTTTTTTTATAATTTATTCATTCTGATAAATAAACGAAGTAATAAGTTATGAATACTTATGATCCGTCTCCAAAAGGACAGGAATACAATTTCCTGATGATCCCTCACTAATGTTGTCTAATTTATTATTTCTATGAAGAAATTTTGGCAATCATAAAGAAATACAATGTATAACTTTATTAAAAAAATAACATTATAATGCAGGATCTAATAAAATACTATAGGATTTGAATATTATGAAATATATATATGTAATTCATTTTTAAAAATTGTAGATAAATAATATGACAAGTACTTATGAAATAAATAGTAATTGGCGTGATTGCCTTATTTGGCTAACTACTTGATGATTTCGGGCCTTTTTCTGTTTCTTTTTGGATAAAAGGTTGTGTGATACAACAGGAACGTTCGCAGAATAATATTTTTGGGGGGCTTCGTTATGTATTTTTTTTTATAAATCCAAAAATTAAATTTTTTTGAAATAATATCAAAATTTCATAGCTACTTACAAAAATTTGAAAATTTAAATTTTTTGCTCTGGTGCATAATTTGACCGAATGACTTAG